>NC_138907.1:78629878-79229878 GCF_965231255.1 Vanellus vanellus
TGCTATACACAACACGGCGAGAGGGACGGGGATTAGGTTAGGGACAGCGAGAGGGAGGGGTGGCGGAGGAAGGGGAGGGAGGGTGGGAGGGAGAGAGGTTAAAGAATAGAAAACTTCTACGCAATTAATAAGGAGCGCAGCTAAAGGCAGCCCCCCCTCCCCCCCCCTTCGCCCCCGCCTGCGAGCAAGCCGCGGCTTTGGAGCTGCAGGTAGGCGCCCGTGAGGAGGGCTGAGGCCAAGGCACGGTTTCTGGGAGTGTGTAATTACAAGCCCTCCTTGCCACCTGCCTATTGGGGCACCAGTGACCCGTCAAAAAGTGTAGCATGGGAATTCGGATATCGCACAATGCCAACGGGGGAAAGCGCTCGACTTCCCTCTCCAGCCCTTAGCATCCACGGGGAGAGAGAGGGTCCACACGCACGCACACAAAGGAGGAGGAGGGGCAGGCTGGGGGTGGGGGGAGAAAGACACTGGAGCGGTACGTGCAGCGGTGGTGCATCCCGGTGCGGAGACCGGCACCGCCGAGACGCCCCCACGCACCCCGGCCCGCGCCGCCCCCGCCGCCGGGACACCCCCCCCCCGCCATCCCCCCGCTCCCCCTTCCCTCGGCAGCGGGTCCCGGCCGCCGCCCGGGGCACCGGGCAGCCGCGGGGGTCCCCGCTTCCCCGGCCGGCCTGCGGCGTGGGGCAGCCAGCCCGGCTTCGTCGGCGCTGAAAGAGGGCGGCGGAGATGGGAGAAACTTGGGTCGGTTTTACAAAACAGTTTTGCTCAGGCGGATTTTAAGTTTGGGAACTGCTTTGAAAAAAATCATATGCATTATATACGTACATATCCACACCATATAGGTAAACATACGTTCTATATGCTCTTTACAAGTCCCCATACTCCCTCTATAAAAACCAAGCAGCCGGAGCATCTCGCCGAACCCAAACGACCACATTTCCAGCCGTCGGAGCGGCCCGGCCCGGCCCATCAGCTCCGCGACCCCCGACGAAGCGGAGGACGGGGAGGGGGGACACAGCGGAGGGGGACGGCTGGAGCCCCCCGCCCCGCGGGGCCGCCCCGTCCCGCCACCCGCCCACCCGCCCGCAATCCCGGCCGCGCTCTGCTCACCCCCGACCCCCCTCCCCGCTCCCCCATCCCCGCCCCGCGGAGCCTGTTATGAGAAAACTTTCGTGCAAGGCAAAATATGAAATAAGCAGACGGGGGAAGAGGCAGGGCGGGGGGTAGGAAGAGAAAAATGTAAGCTTGACACGGGGTCATGAGATAACTGATTAACTCTGTTTAAAAGCGCTCCGGTTCCCCGAGGTACCGCTTCGGCTCAGAAGTTTAGCGCTAAGAAAATGGGATTTCTGTTCAGCTGGGAAACCGTTTTGAACATCCCACGACAGGGGGTCCTTGGGGGCTTTTTTTGTGTGTCATAATTGCTTAAAGGATATATGGCAGCCCCGATTACTGTAATTACCATCAGAGGCTGTTGAAAGAAGTTAGTCTGGGCTCGGGGGACGGCGGGATGGGGTCTTGTTACCACCCAGGCAGACATCGCAGCTGACATCGCTAGACGCCCACCGGCGGGCAGAAAAGCCAGGCCGGAACCCCCTTTCCTGGGACACACACACACCCGCCCCCGGGACCCCCGGGACGGGCGCCCAGGCCCCGGGACAGAGGGTCGGGCTTTTGCATGCGCTGCCGAGGCCGGCCGGGCTCGGGCCCCGCTCCGGGGCAGGACAGTCCCCGCCTGTCCCCATCCCCGCGGGGCCCGGCCGGGTCGGACCCAGGGGTCCCTTTCGGGTTGTCCCCGGGGGGGGTCTGGGAGGGGGCTGGGTCGGAGCCAGCAGCGAAAGCGGCGGCTGTGTCCGGGGGTCGCCCAGCGCTTTGCGGCCGGAGGCGCGGTCCAGCCCTGCCCGTTTTCTCCTCTGCAAAATGTCTCCGGCAAGAACCTCCGCCGTCCTTTTGGGGACGAAGCTCCACGGCCCTTCCTGCCCCATCCTCGACACTCAGAAATCCGCCAGGAGCCCCGACAACTTCCCGGGGCGGCTGCCCACGGGCCCGATCCCGCTCCGGCTCCCCACTCCCTCCCCCGGCAGTTTGGGCAGCGCAGCCGGCGGGAAGCAGCCCCGGCCGCCGCAGCGGGGTTTCTTGCCGCTGCCCCCTTTCCCTCCGCCGGTTATTACCTCTACCCGCGGGCCCGCTACTATACATATATATTTTTTGTAGCCCCCTCAGGGGGTGGCTGGCGCGGAAAACCGCCGCGCTCAGCCCCACGGGGGGAAGAAGGCGAGCCAGCCCACGCCGAAGCGGCAGCAGCTCGGCCTCAGCGCCGGGCCCCCTCCGGGCTCCGCGCCGCCCGCTTCTTCCACGCGCGATTTCTGCTTCCACGCCGCGGCCCCCACCTGCCCCACACACACCCCCAACCCCTCCCGGCCCCGCCGCCGCCGCGGCCCCCCGGTTTCCCGGAGCCCACCGACAAAGGGTCAAAATCACGGAGGGCAGCGGGAAGGAGAAGGCCGCGGGGCTGGCGGGGGGCGGCCGGTGGCAGGTACCGCGGCGGGTCCCTCCCGGTCCTGCCTGCCGTTTTCCGCCGCTCCGCAACCCCCGGGAGCCCGCCGGAGCGCAGAGGAAATAACTGTCCGATCCATCACTTGTCAGACATTAAATTGGATTGGGTATTTTTGCCCCCCTTTGTTACTGACTCCATCCATATTACAAACTCCGAAAGTCCCATTGGGATTATACGGATTGAGCCATTCTGTAAGAGCGGTTAGTCATGCTTTAAATTCCCCAGTTATGAGGTGCATGGATTTAGGATTAAGGAAAATGTGACTTTTAAGTTGTTTCTGCTTTCCTCGTTGCAGGATTATTTGTTGTAACTGGAAATGGTGTGCAAAGTATTGCATTTAAATCCTCCTTCAATAGAGTTGCTTACGCGATTCCGTGTAATTGAGTGACCGGAGTTTCAAACTCTTAAAAAAGAAATTATTATGTCGCAGAAGATTGCATAAAGTCTGTGAGAAAAGCAGCACCTTTCAACACCGTAATGCCCTTTAAACCCAAACCTTCCCCCCTCCGACCCAGTACCGGAGACCCGCAAACAACCTCCCGCGCCCCGGCGGGACGAGCCCCCTCCCTCCGCCGCCTCCGAAGCTGCATTTCCCGGGGCTCGTTGCCCCCGGGCTCCTGCCCCGGTTCCCGCTGCGGAAAGCCGGGGTGGGCAGCTGGAAAGCGGCTTTTCGTAAGCCCCGGGCCCAAACTCCATCGAGGCAACTCCGAGCCTATATATTCGTTGTCACTCCGGATGGAAACATAAACTTCTTTTTTAATTCGGAGGGGGGGAGCGCGGGAGGGGGGGGAATGCAAAGCCAAACCACAACCCCCCCCCCCCCCTTCCTCTCCCTCCCCTCCACCTCCCAGCCCCCCCCCTCCCCCCCCAAGCCCAGGCCAGGCTGCAAGCCGGGCTCGGAAAAGCTGCTCGAAGCCTCCACCGCGTTATTACCCACTTGTTGATCCCGCCGGCTTGCTCATGCTCGAAGCCCCCGGGAGTCCTTAAACTCGGGGCGAAGCGTCGGCGCCGGGGCGAGGCGGTGGCCCCCCACCACCCCCCACCACCACCACCCCCCCGCCGGCTCCGCGGGGCAGGTGCCTCCCTCGGGCGCTCACTGCTGGCTCCGCCGCGGGGGCCGGCACATCCTCGCCGCTGCCCCGCTCCCCAGCGCTGTCCTCCCCGAGGGACGAGGACACACGGCAAGGGGTGGGGGGAAGGAAAAAAAAAAAAAAAAGGAAAAAAAAAAAAAGAAAAAAAAAGAAACGAAACGACCCAAAATCAGCGGCCACTCGGTGCCCCCCTGAGAGCGGATGCTCTCGGGACCCCGGGAGGGTGCAGGGGGGTGCGACTGGGCTCGCCACCGCGCTCCTGGAAGGCAAGCGAGAGCCACAGCAGCCAGGACAACAATGAGACGGAGGAGAAGGTAGGATGGGGAGCGGGGCTCCGCGCCGAGCGCCTCGGTGCAGCGAGCAGGGAGATCAGAGCCTGGAAAAATAATGGAAGGGGGGAAAAGGCGTCAGAGGAGGCTGTCTCTGCCTCTCAGAAACTGAATGGTATAAAAAGGGAAAGGTTTCCAGAAGTTCATTACACTGGCTGACTTTCCGCTTTGAGCTCCAGGCTTCGGCCCCTATAATATCGGCGGAGAGGCTGTGACAGGCAGCGGCGGGGAGGGGAGAGGGACGCCCCTTGCCCACTGAGCTTCCCTCGCTTTCCCCCCAACTCCTGCCGCCGCGTGACGTCACCCTGCGCTGGGAAGGGGAGGGGGCAGGGAGGGGGTTAAATGCTAATGATATTAATGAACCCCTGAGCGGCTTCCACACAAAATGCAGCGGCTGCCGAGATGATTCCGCCTCCTCACTCGCCTTGTGCCCTCGCTGTCATAAAGAGGGACACCCCCCCCCCCAAAAAAAAAAAGAAGAAAAAAAAAGAAAAGAAAAAAAGGGAGACAAAAGAAAAGGAGAAAGAACGGATCAAGATCTCGTTTCTTTTGCATTTTCCCGTGGCGAGGTGGGGCCCGCCCTGCGGTTCGCCCCTGCCCTTGCCCTTGCCCCGGCCCGGGCAGCGGCAGTGCCGGCGGCCGGCGGGGGCAGGCGGGGAGCGGGCCGGGGCTGCGGGACGAGCCGGGCCGGGCCGGGTCGGGTCAAGCCGGGATACCAACCTTCCCGCCGGGCGGCCGGACCCCCGTCCCTCCCTCTCTCCCTCCGTCCTGCCGCGGGAGCCGGGGACTTGGCCAGGAGGGGAGCAGGGGCAGGCTGGCTCCCGCGGGGGCCACGGCGGGGTGTGCAGGGGGCTGCGGGGCGGGAAGGGCTGTTTTCACCCTCGGGAGGAGCGGGGAAAGCTCTGTCCTGCCCCAGCCTGGAAAACCTCCGTCTCTCCCAGTGCCCGGAGCCGGAGTCACCTCGGCCTGCCGCCCGCTCAGCCGGGTGACCCGGCCCTGCCCCGGCAAGGGGCACCGCCGGCACCGTCGAGCTCAGTCCTGCGGTCCCGGCGGCTGCCCGCTCCCCGGCGCCGGGACTTGTTGCGCAGCGGCCGTGCAGGGAGCCCGCCGGCAGCTGGGGGTCACTCCTCCTGCCCCCCACCGCCCCGGCCCCGGGGGGATCGAAAAGGACCCTGCCGGCCCCGCAGGGCTGCTCTGTCCCCCGGGCACCGCCGCGCCTCGGCAGCCCTCCCCGAGTGTCCCAGCAGCGGTGGTGCCAGGGTCGGGGTAGAGGGGGGCGGCGAGGGGCCAGAGGTGGGACCCCTTCCCGACTCGACAGCTCTGGTTTCGCCGAGAGGCTCCCGAGCTCCCCCACTCCTGTTGGAAACTCTGTGTGAGGTGGGAGCTGGGAGAGCAGCCCATGGGTGGGGAGAGGTGCGCACCTGGGAGGGGAGGAAAGACCGTCTCTCCTGCGGATGTAAGGTCGGGTGTGCAACAATACTAGTGAGCAGGGCCAGCAGCTGCTGAGGAGTTTGTGAAGCCCTTGGATGTCCCTCAGTCACTGCTTTCTTGTCCCTGCCGCAGGTGTGAGGTGTTAATGCACCACAACTGACTTCCCCCTTTGCTGCTTGTGATCCTGGGGGAATGCGGTGCTCAGCCCAGCCCCAAACGCACTGTCTATGTCCTTTTTTGTTTTGTATTTCGTCCTTCCATCCTTCTGTCCCGAGTCATGGGTGATTCCTCTTGTGCCTATACCATACTTGTGTTGCAGGGCTGCACGACTCTGGACAGCACTGGGATCCCAGTGACTTTCTGCTCTCTGCTCCCCATGGAACCAGTGCCTCCATGGCACAGAGGGAAGTCTTCAACCCGGACAAGCCTGGTCCTGCCTAACACTGAGGGACACTGTCCAGAGGGCTGGGAAATTGCTCAGGGAGATCCCAGAAAGCAAAGAAACTGGTGGATCAGTGAATGCAGACAGATTTTCACTCCAAATCTGCTTGCAGGGAGGCAGGGAAAAGTTCACCTCCTTGAGCAACGTTCAAAGCAACAGGGAAGGAGACGACCATGCTGCATTAGCAGGGCCTGGAGACCAAAATAAAGACAGAGGAGTAAATGTAGCAGGGTCCAAACCTTGCCGTGGGCATTCCCCGTGCTAGAGAGGCAGATCTCTGGCCCTACAGCAGCCACAATTCTTTGCCCTGTAAACTCAAAGCCACCTGAAAGACACTGCAAAGGCTGGTCAAACTGCATCCACACGTTCCAACCACACCTGAGACAGGCTTCTCTAAATGTGAGCAGGGCTTTCCCTCACATGCACAGCATCAGGCTCTGCTGAGCAGAAAAATAAGAGCTCAAACTACCCACCTTTTCACCAAAAATTCCACTAACATAACCCAGACACTCAAAGCTGGTGTCATGGTTTAACCCCAGCCAGCAACTAAGCACCACACAGACACTTGCTCGCTCCCCTTGGTTGGGATGGGGGAGAGAATTGGAAGAGTAAAAATGAGAAAACTTGTGGGATGAGAAAAGACAGTTTGACAGGTAAAGCAAACGCTGCGTGCACAAGCACAGCAAAACAAGGGATTCATTCACTGCTTCCCATCGGCAGGCGGGTGTTCAGCCATTTCCAGGAAAGCAGGGCTCCATCATGTGTAACGGTTACTTGGGAAGACAAACGACATAACTCCAAATGTCATCCCTTTCCTTCCTCTTCCCCCAGCTTTATATGCTGAGCATGTTGTCACATGGTATGGAATATCCCTTTGGACAGCTGGGGTCAGCTGTCCTGGCTCTGTCCCCTCACAACGTTTTGTGCACCCCCAGCCTACTTGCTGGTGGGGTGGTGCGAGAAACAGAAAAGTCCTTGACTCTGTGTAAAGAAAATTAACTCTCTCCCAGCCAAACCCAGCACAGCTGGTTCTGCATGTGGGCTGGGCCTGTGAGTAGCTGCGGAGGGAGCAAACCATCAGGTCTTCCCTGTCCCCTGGGCTGTGCCTGGTATTGCTTCGCAATCCTGCACCAGCTAAGGTTTGTCCTCTGTCTCTTCAGAGCCTTTCCTGTGTTTTTCATGATGGACAGAGATATCTCAGCCCTGAAAGTGAAGGCAGGGTGCATCCTCCAAGAGTACAGGGAAGACCATCCCCACTCCAGCTTTTCACTGCAGCTTCTGTCAAAGCTGTTTCCATGGTCATTTGGTGGAAAAGTACTCCAGCTCCAACAAGGCAGGGAATTTATTTACCATTATGGCCCTTATTATCATTTAGCATTTGCCATTATACTTAGCATTTTGTTTATTAAGCAGTCCTACATATACAGAAGATGCTAATACAGTAAAGAAATGTACTGTCTCCTTGTACTGCCTTGGAAGTACAACCAGTTATCAGTTCTGCCACAGAAGCTGGCATGGATTCCCTTTTCAGTATATCTCCTTCAGGACTCTGGACTATGACTACAATTACATGGTGACATTTCTCAGCATTGTGCCAGTCTCTTGCCAGGTGCCTTTTCTTCTGTTGGAGTCTTAGCAGTAGGAAAAATCCAACGTGTGACCCATCTTACACCGCTCCTTCTGCCTTTACCTTGCTCGTCTTCTCTGCTCTTTGGATGAGGAGCCAAAAGATCTTCAGTGAACAAAAAAAAAAAAAAAAAAGGAAAAAGAAAAAAGTGAAGGAGGTCAGGTGAGGGAAAAATGTAAGCTGCCAGAGGTGTATAGGTGTAGCAGCAGAATATATGGACATGCTGTTTTCATCCGTTTCTCTCAATGGGAAGCCGGTGGGTAAGATCAGGCAAATCTAACATACCAATTTTCTTGGAAAGGAGATAAGGAAGGACAGGATAGAGCTATTTTCTCCTGAGAGGAGGAGCTGCTGTTGCTTTGGGAAGCATGAGAAGCATGAGAAGCATGAGGTGCATGAGAAGCTATCTCCACTCCCCTCCTTCGGTGCCTGTGCCAGGGAAGAGCCAGGGGCATCCTTTGGTGCCCGAGGCAGCCCCGTGCAGGGAGGTGAGCACGGCGGAACCCACTGGGTTTTGTTCTTCTGGGTTGCTAAATCCCCCCTGAAGTCTGAGGCGCCTTCCCTTCTTCGTAGGTCACAGTCCATGTTTTTGCAGCGTCACCACAAACCCCTTTCTGCATCCTCCTGCAGGCAGATGGACAGGGCAGCAGCACTGCGAAGGCCGCTGAAGGGACCATGCTGCTCCTCGGCCACCCCACCATGCTTCTGGCCTGTGACATGGCTGTGCTTGATGCCCAGCTCGGGCTGCTCCCCATGCGGGTAGTGTAAACACACCTAACTAGCTATTTCATGGTATTGAGCCCTTGCCCACCTTCTCTGGAGGGCTAGGCCTAGGGAGGTGTGGGGGGATGTGCTGGTATCGCAGCACACAGCGAATGATGGCGGCGTTGGCCTTCCCCACACCCCACCTGGGCCCTCACACCCAACATGGCTGATCCGGGGGGCTGAGGACGCTGCCCGGCAACTGCCGTGGTGGCCATCTTGGCGCCACCTCATGGCTACCCTGGGGCTGGGTGCCTTCTAGAGCTGATTTTTCCGGCTAATTTTAAAAAAAAAAAACAAAAAAACCCAAAAAACAACAAACACCTCAGCTTCGTGCTGTGGGTTTTCTCCAGGCAGGGCAAGACAAAGCTTTTTTTCCAAAAAGTGAAAACCTGAGACACAGAAAGATGATCCCGTGAAAAGACTGTCCTGTGAATGCTCCCTCTCCCCTGGCACAGAGAGATTTCCTCTTGTTTATGCATTCTCTGTAAAGCGAAACCATCTTCCTGCTGCAGCCAGGGATGACTTGCCCTGAGCCCTGCGTGCCGAGGCGTCCCAGTGAATGTACCAGTTATCTCTGGTGGCTTTTGGGCTTGAGTTTCTCTCAGCCCCGTCCTCCACCTTGAGTAATCCATCCAGCGAAAAAGCTGTGGAAGACTTGCATTCCCTGCAGATGCCAGTGAAAAAGGGGCGAGTTTGTCCCTTGTGTGTGTGCACGCTTGGTTAAATAAGTTAATGACTGCGTGAAACAGTGACCATATATCTCTGTTTCTACATGTGCATCTGATGAGCATGCATTAGCAAAGCTACCTTGCGAGGGGGAAAATTATACCTAAGGAAGATACTGAGAAAAGAGTGTCTCTGTAAGTCATGGCACTTCTTCTCAATACTCGTATTCAGGGGTGGAACAAGCCTGAGTTCACTTGCAGCAATGAAATGCCCCATTAATCACGTATGCCTTTGAAAGGGATATGTCAGGCTTGGCTTATACGCCTACATTGGTACCTGATCCCATCTAGACAATGCGAGACAAGTGCTTAACAAAGCGGCTCTAGTTAGTAACTTGACTTATTTGTTAGTTTGCTAGTTAGATATAAATCAAAGTGTCGTAATAAGCCAATGATGTAGCAGCAGCTGCAATCTAATTTAGAGAGAAACAGCCTCATTTTGGTTTTCCTGACATGAACACAAAAGACAGTATCAATACTGAAGCCGGTAGAGACACAGCTGTATAAAACTAGTGAAGGGTTAGAATACAAGGGCAAATATATGACTAACTCAATAAAAGGAAACTTAAAATTAGATCAGGTCTATACTTTAACAGTTTTAAATTGCCAACAAAAGAATGCTGACTGCAAGGAATAAATACATCTTGGAGCTATGCCGTGACATTTAAAAATCATTTTACCAATCTGTTAAACGAATAGCTCTGGTTATGTCCTAAGCACTTGTGTGTGTGTAGGAAAAGGTTGCCTCAGCTATGACCCTGACTGATCGCACTTTGAGCGTAATCATTTCTATGGTAGATTGGCCTCCCAAATTTTGCTGTAGAAGCCTATTAACAAGCTGACCTTTGAGGCAATTGCACAAAACACTGTGTAGTGGCAGCAAAGAATGCTCTTAGGAAGGGCCGTATTTCTGGCTGGCAATGTAATGGCTCAGCTCCATTGACTTCAGTTTAGCTATATCTCTTGATATTGGCTGGAGACCAGATCTGTGGTATCTATTTCGGGAAACAAATTTAGAACCAACAAAAATAAATACTTCCAGATGCAGCATTGAGTCAGCATATTGCATTCAGTGCTGCTTGAAAGTATTGAGTCAGTCGGTGCAGAGAGATTTTTAAGAAGAGAGGAATAGTTTTATGACTGTCTATGACATTTATAGACTTGCTTGCTTTATCTCTTGCTTCGTAAAATATAGGTCACAGGATATCTTTGCAGGTAGAGCAATTACTTGCAAGTCCAAGGAGAGAAGAGCACAGTATGCATCACTCTGCAACTAGCTAGATGTATTATGAGGTTGGTTGAGGTTTTCTGCCTTTTGAGATTTCGGACATTGATGAGGTGATGGTGATCACCTCGAGTTCACCATTGATGGTGAACTTGAGAAACCAGTGGTTTGAGCCTGTGTAACAAAATCTAGCACTCCTAACTCTAAGAAAAGAGGAAAGCAGAGGTCCACCATGATCCTCTGTAAAATGATTTGACCCCTGCAGCTCTTTGTATTTGTTCTATCTGAACAGAAAATGCAGTCCAATGAAAATATACCACTGACACAGATTCTGACCCTGTGGTCCTCCATTGTAAATATGAAATAGGTAGTAGTTTAATGGGCTTCAGCAGGATTGCTGGTGCGCACAAGATCTGCAGAATTTGGTATGAACAAAGTTGCAGGCAGCCTCTGAAATGAAATGTCCTGTCAGTCCTCAGCTAAGATTTCACCATTAAAATATAATGCACATCCTTGAACTTTCAGTGTATTTTGGTGGTTCACAAACCCTGGTGCCTGGAGCGCTTTCTGCAGCATGGGGCAATCGCATGCGACCAACCCAGGGATTCCAAGCTCTAACGTGCTCTCAAATATTTTCACTCATGTCCCCATGCAATTTTACTAGATGTGATTTTGCTGCAATTGTCACAAGAACATTGTATCACAGCAGACATTAGGGAATCACAGGTGCTTGGGTATGGGAGAGGATCTGTCTTTGGTGAGATGTGATCCAATAACTGTATGTCCCTCTTTTTCATGAAGAGAAATACAAATCAGGGGAACGTGTAGTGGGAATCCCAGAGAGCTTTATTTTGTGACTTAGTTCTTTATGCTGCAATACAGAGCACAAAGTGTTGAAACATTTAACCTCAAACTCTGAGGGTTGGCATGGATGGCAATTCAGCACAGAATGGTGTGTGTGGAGTAACAACAACCAGTACCGTTTCCATTAACTGCTTTTTGTAATTACTTTGTTCTGTGGCAGTGCTGACACTGGTAAGCCAAGTTGTACAACAGATCACTTAGTTACAAGTAGTAGAAACCCAATGCACAGATTATTGCTCAACAATGTTTTTATTCCAATTACAAGTCCAGAGACTATACTGCATATTAAATCATGATGTTTAAGAAACCCCAAGAGTGCTCCAAATACTGCAGTTTGACTTCAAATACACATGGGAAGTTCTTTAAAATCTACTATATGGTTAATTAACCAGTTTTCTACTCTCAGGGGCATTTGTTTGATTATTATTGACATTTTCTATGTGTTGTCATTGCAGTCAGTGCTTGCTGATGCTGCTCAAATCCAGTTAGCACTTTTGCTGGTTGACGTGCACCTGACAGACAAATAGAGGAACTAGGTTCTTCTTCTGTTAATTTTTCTGTGCACATGGTAAATACACTGGAGCTGGTAGAATATTTTCTATCATATCCAGTAGCTGGATTTTTCTGCTATTGGAAATTGTAGGCAAGCTCACTACTCGAGGAGGAAGAATAGTTTTGGTCTTGGGAACCCCATCGATTTGCTTGATGACCAAGGCCAGTCATACTAAGGGAATAAAGAGTGGGATAGCTAAACTTCCTGGGGAATACCATTGTCCCTGGTACCAATGTTCTTCCCATATCCGGGAAGAACAGTGTTAATTTACTTTTGTATTGCCAGGAGAGTTGAATGAGTGAGGCCTCCACAGAAGAGATTACACATGGGTATCTGTCTCTCCTGGACTTCCTGGAGAAAATGGTGTTTTAACATATTTGCAGTTATACCACTTGACTTTTGCACTTTTGCACCAGTGCAAGGTATGTCCATCCTTACTTACCTGCCCTTATGGTCTCTTAAAACTCCTCTGCAGATGGGGAAGGTCTTAGATCTTACACCTGCCTGCGCGATTGAGGACACTGCTGTTCTGCAACTGTTAGTTGAACTCTTTGTCCCCTTTGTTGAAGGCCACCTAGAACATGTGGCACCTACTGGTGCCTTCAAGTGTGGAGCTAATGTTTCAGTTTTAGCTCAGTGTGTTCTAGTTTTGCTGTAAACCTATTTACTTGGAATAACCCCAACCTAATTGTAAATGATCCCAAGCTTCTGGCTGTTTGTAATTAGGTTACAGCCACTTGTACCCTTTTCTCTTTCCAAGAGCAGGTGTAAGCAGGCTCAGGGGAACTTGGTGGGTATAAAGCCGGCTGGTGACATTTTTGATGCCAGTTTGAAATTGGCCTTCATTTTTCTTGTGTCTTTCAGGAAATGCCTTGAGAAGGCCATCAAATGAACACCAGTGAGCTGGGCAATACTCAAACAATGAGGTCCTTTGAGTAATGTAGATCAAACCCATTTAAGATACAGCGAGACAAAGTAGTCTGACAGAAGAGCTGGACCAGCTGTCACCCAGCAATGAAGTTTCGAAAGTTCATTGCAAAGTTTTAGGGCTGTATAGCTGCCTTGCATCCATTTCTCATGCCCCTCCTTTTGGTCAGATAGCTGCAGCAGAGCTCCTTCAGCAAACTGGGTTTCTTCAGCTTTGTTTGGGAAGCCAAACTGCCTGAATAGCAGTGGATAAGCGCCGCGACTACAGCAGAACTGCATGTTCTCCTGTGAATTTGGCTTCTTTGCCAAGCAAAGGCCTCTGGAGCAAGAAAGTCAACAATTGCAATCTAGGTGGTGAGATGACAGCTTCTTGTATGCAAAGGTGAATCTATGTAGGACTGAACAACCTCTTCCAACCTTTCCTGGGAAGAAGTAGGGCTCTAGTTTTCAGCACCATGGTACTCAAAGAAACGTGCTAGCCACCCACCAAGCCAGTTTAACAGGATGGAAGGTGGAGTCACAGGTGAAATTAGGCTTTTTCCCCCCCCCCAAAAAAATAAAGAGAGATTAGTCTGACAAGGTTGGGGCCCTCCCAGCTGCTACCCTCCAATGCGAGAGCAAGGCTGCCTCCATGACGCTGGGAGAAGCTGTGTGTATATGGATCTGGATTTGCTGGAGCCCAAGCTGGGGAGAGAGTTTCCTGTGCTTTCTCCCTTTCTGGATTTGGAGTATGCGGGGAGGTGTTGTGGGGAAGGGCAGGTGCCACATGTGCGCCAGGGATATTGGGCAGTACTACGATGTGAGGGTGGGAGCAACAGCGGTGCATGTGAATAGCTGCAGTTTGCAACACAGCGAGTTCAACACCGAGTTCATGCAAACAGTCCTTGAAGTCCAAAGGGGACTCTGCCCTTAAGGAGCATCGCAGCATTGGTGCGGGGGTAGGAAATACCTGTGGGTTTGTTCCACCTTATTCTGCCTGGGATATGGGCTCAAGCGCGCTGTGCATAAGAAATGCTACACCAGCCTGTTTGCAAAGAAACCTGCTTGTATTGGTTTAAATGTAGATTTTGGTGGCAAGGCCACAGAGAACGAGGCCTGCTGCTCTCAGAGTTGAGCTGCCGGTGGAGTATTTGAGTCTGGGAAACCCTGACCAGCCTAGCCCAGTGCTGTGTAGCAGGCATGACAATGCCATGTAAAAGAAGTCCTCTGAAAGGCTTTCAGAAGTCAGAGCAGCTATACAACAGCCTGGGAGCTTGTTAGCTCCCTTGCTACATCTGCCTTGAGATGAACAAGAGCCCTCATCAATGCCATTTTGCCTTTCTGTACCTCAGGCCCACCCCACCTGCGCAGGACAGACCCCCAGACAGACAGACAGACAAGGATGCACTTGCTCTTACCCCTACACTTCGTTTTCTACCCCTTTTTCTTCCATGGCTTTTTGCTTTTAAAGGTTGCTGCTGACAAATCTATCTATTTGGGGCAAATTGTCAGTGAGAAACTTCCGCTCGAACTCTTTGGGACAAAACTGCCTCTTTGAAAGGGTAAATCCCGTTGCATGAAGGTCTGAACAATGGCCAAATGTGTTGCTGCTACTGCTGCCGCTGCTGCTGAGGCCGGGGCTGTGACAAAGAGCGGATTAATTGGTGCCGCGGCTGACTGGTTCGAGATGGCTCCACTCAGCCCGCGCTGCGGGGAGCCCCATTGACTGGGCCCCGAGTCCCACTTTTCACAAACTCCAAACAAAAGTCAATTTCTTTTTTATAAGGCGAGGGAAGAAAAAAAAAATCAGTTCATGTTTGAGCTCGGGAAGTTGACTTGTTGGATTATAGGGCGTCATGCTCTCTCTGTCTGTCTCTCCCATGCTTTAAAGTTGCTTCTCCCCCTAAGAGAAGAGTGAGGGAGGAAAAATGGAAGCAAAAGTGAGCCGTCCTCATCAGCGTGAATGTGAGAGTGGGTTCTGGCGATAGAAAGGTACCAAACAGCCTGGACACTGTGACTGTGCTGGCGACTCAGCTGGAGCTCTTATTTAGTGCAGATAGACTTCTCCAGCTGTCTGACGTTGTTCTCAAAGGTCTCTGCAGCACATTCAATCCTTAGGTAGATAGTGCTATCAGGGAACGAGACAGAGTTAGTGTGATCAGAGTCAGCGTATCCAAATAAGACTTCATGACTGGCAAAGTCTCCTGCCCTCTTCTAGCAGGGAAGATTTTCTCATGTGAAAGTGGGCAACACCCCGAGATGTCTTGTGTCCTCCTTGACTTCCTCTGTCCACCTTTGACTTCCTCTGACTCCAAGCATGTCCCACCAGGGAATGCAGAATGAGGTTCCCAAGTGGTACATCCCATGCACTCAGAAAAACTCTAATATATATATAGGAGCAATCAGAGAGAGAGAGAGAGTAAAAAAGAAACAAACCCGGGGATTACTCTTGTGCATACAAATGTTAATAGCCATTACCAAGTTGGCACAGTTTCTGCAGCTGAGATTATACTGGAGCATTTTGGGAAGTTAATCCCTGTAATTGGTTTGATAATCTTGTGGTATTTGAGATATCACTTAATCAATATTTAGCTATTCTTTTGGAAAATAGTGATCCCCAAATAAAAGAGAGAGGCTATTATCAGATGTAACTGCTGACCCTCTCCTCCTGGCGGTGGTAAAGTATCAGATCTCCTAGTTACCTGCAATTTATTTGCATATATTTTGTCTTTGCAGGGGGACATTTCACACTGAATTCTATTTCTCCCTTTTCTGCAGAGCAGATTCTTTGATCTGACTCTCACTAATTGCTTTGACACACGGGGGAGGGAGTAGTGCATCCAACAGTTAAAGTTAATTCCCCTGATATTTTAAACATCATTTTCTGCAACCTATTCTTATTTTAACGGGAAACACTGTGTTTTATCATCCACAGCTTTGCTGCAGACTATATGTCAAGCAAACAGAGCTTGAAACTAGGGTAGAAGGGTACAGAGTGTGACAGTTTGATTTGAAGTTCGTGATAATTCTCATGTGTTACGTCTCTGCACTCTGTGCATGAACTTCTGATTTTTTAAGGTTCTCATAAAGTGATTACGGATTTTATTCTGCCCACTTTTCAAGTAGAACTATCTTTGTAAAAATGGGTACAGTGAGAGCCAAACAGTAGGAACATCTGTTCACGTTATCCATGTAGCTCTCTGCAAGTATAGCCTAACTTGAAAAGAGCCTCTGGCTTCATTGCCAAGCTATAGGATTTAAACCGCTCCTCCTCCCCCCCCCCCCCCCCCCCCTGAACCTTTGACTGTGACCTTCACTATGCCACTGCATTCGCTTTTACCCTCCACAATGTCCTTTGGCTTTTGGCTAACCTGACACTGGGAAGACTCTGCTATCTTCCCAGCCTGATCCTCTTTCTGTCTGTATTGTATATCTATATATAGATCAGAAATAATCCATCGCTGATTTTATTGGTGAACAGAGAGAGCCGTGAAACAACAAATCTGTGGAAAAGTGAAATTACTGGTTTCATTATTCTCCCTTTTCTTCCTCCTTACAAGAATCCAACAAGGAAACTATGAAGAGATGAAAGGTGAAATCTCTCGTATTATACTTTAAGTTCAGCATAGAGGTCTGTATGAAGCAGAGACATTCTGTGTCTGGGATTTTCCTTACTGCTGGGTTTGCCCTTAAAATCTTCATGGCTTTCTAAGAGGAGCTTCATTAGGGTGCAAAAGACAATACAAAGAATTATCCTTTTCATTGTGCCCCATTCTTAACACTTCTGTCAGCTACCGAGCTCTCCTAAAACTAAAGATGGCAATTTTCAGCAGAGCAGCTGAGTTGTGGGGAACTCCAAGGGAAGGAATGGTCTGATATGTCAAAGGTGTTGGAAAAATCAAAGGGAAGGAGGCTGGAGAAGAGGTGGTTAGAATTGACTAGAAGGACATCATTAGTGATTTTAGAGAGAGCAATTCCTGCAGAGTGAAGTGGCTGAAAACCAGACTGCTGAGTGTCAGAGAGGTGAGTTCAAGAGAATGGGAGTAAACTAGTCATTTGAAAGGATAAGAGGCAAAGGAGATGAGAAAGGCATAATGGTATGTGGAGGCGGGTTGTTTTTGCAGGGGCTTCAGAAGCTTATTTGAAAACAGACGAAGAGGGCGATCCATAGAAAGAGTATGCTGGCGAGTCTGGAGAAGGAAAGTGCTAATCAAAGAATGATTAGGGATGGGAGGAGGCTGAAGGGACCCTAGCAGGGAGGGGATGAAGAAAGGATTTTTTTCCGAGGATAAATGCAAAGATGCAGAGGATGAACACAAGGCTCCAGAGGCATTCACCAGACCATGTGCCTGGATGAACAAGGCAGTGTAGAGGCTGGCAATGTTAGTAGTTAAGTGGGTGTGGAAGGGCAACAAGGGGAAACTGAGAGGAGAGTTATGGGTAACTATCACCAGGTCGGTGGACTAAAAGGAGGACAAAGCAAGACAAAGAAATCGGAGCAGCCAAAAGGTAAATGGAGAGTGCACAAGATGTAAGAGGCAGAAACAGCCATGCAGCGAGGTCAGTGACTCTGTTGAGCTGGCAGTTGAAACCTTAAGCTCTTAAAATAGGACTTGAGCTGCGAAAGTCAAGAAGAGAAAAGTAATCAGCAAGAGTGAGGAGAAGGAATGCTCACCAGGAACACACTATAAGGCAGCAGATAAGAAAACAGGGGAGAAAGGGACTGGCACCACAGCTGGCGGACATAACAGAGTTCACATTTAGGCAAAGAGAACCCGGGAGATGGCAGTGCCATTACATACCTGCGATTTTGACACATTAATCTAGTTTCAGGTGTGGCCATAAGGGTTTCCAAAGCCCGTAGTCCTCCCTCAGTTGGCGTAGTCAGGAAAGGAGACTCTTCAAATAAAACAACAACAGCCAGGGAAGAATCTATGGATTATCTTGGTTTCTTTTTCATGCACATAAAACCCTTGGAGTCCTCAGAACTTCTCAGATACCAGGATTTGCATCTTGGACAGATGGATCTGCTTCCTGAGCCTGCCTTGGTTGCTCCCTACCTAGACAGTCTAGTGTTCAGCAAAGTCCTTCAAGGACTGAGCAAAGTACTCTCATCTCATTCCTGGTTTTCCCTTTGGTGCCTAAAATCAACATACAAGTGCCTATATCAACCTGGAGGCGCTTAAAGTACTTGATTTTGGAGATAAATCCTTTGCTTTTGCTACATCTCTGCCGTTGTGCGGTGCTGAGCAACTCAGTCACCATTCCTGTGTCTAAGACTGCTTTGTAAGTCTAGTGTAGCTTATCCACAAAGCTCTGGCAATGCAAAGGGGTCTGAAGAGAAATAAGAATATGAGTTATGCTTTTTTATATCACAAGAACCGTGTGGGTGGCTCTTGCCTTCCAAGAGAAGCAGGCCTATTGCACTGAAACTTCACTGAAGTGATCCTTGCATTTGGTGTTATGTTTGCTGGCATAAGTTAGGCAACTGGGTAGAGCTGATTTTTCATGTCTACCAGACATGCAGATGTTATAGTACCTACCAGGATGCCAATTGCACTGGTTGCACTGTGCTCACCCCAAGCATAGGCATGTGCTCAGCCGCATTGGGTAAACATGTAATTTTGGTGTGGGGACAGTTGGGTATTGCTGAGTGTGAAGAAAAGACCGCTGCACAGCATCAAGGTGATCAGAGATGATCAAGTCTCTTGCTTCTCAGAGTCCAGACTGCCTCTGCCAGGCTGCCAGATAGGGAAACAGACACCATCTTTTTTCATGTAAATTAAACACATTTTGTATGGAATCCACCAAGAGGAAACAACTGTGCAGCCTTGCTCTGCTTTGCATAAGGTCACTTTTGGTGTTGAGCTCACTCTAAAGTTGCAAATTACAAGGACTGACATCTCTGTTTCTGTCAAGTCAGTGGGCTTCTCCTCCACAGAAATGTTCAGAGGACAGAGAAAGCCCATATGAGCCTCCTGGGCTGGGAAGCCAGCTTATGACACGCCTCAGGGCTGAGAAGATAGCAAGGTGGAGTTTGTAGTCCAGGCAATAATACTGGAGTTGGAGCATTTGCAGTTCCTGAGGTCCAACTTCAGTCCTGCCAAGGCAGTTGGATTCAATCAGATCAGTTTTGTGTTGTGAGAAGACAAATTAAATGCATTTCATAGAATCATAGAATGGTTAGAGTTGGAAAGGACCTTAAAGATCATCTAGTTCCAACCCCCCTGCCACAGGCAGGGACACCTTCCACTGAACTAGCTTGCTCAAAGCCCTATCCAACCTGGCCTTGAACCCTTCCATTTTAGGAGCCCTGGTTTACACTCTCTGCCTGTAACTTCCTTTTATGGTTATTTGTAGGAAATTGTTGTTGTTTCTGGAAGACAACTGAGCATAATTTAATTTAACTGCACACCACCAGGTTCTGCAAGGCTATCTGGTAAAACTAATTGATTTTCTCCAGAAAAGAATAGACCGAGTTGGAGGGAAGCGTCAGCCTCTAGCTGCTGCCTCTTTCACAGGCTGTGAAATATGACTTTAATGTCAGAGTGAGAAAGTTAAGTCCAGTTCTGGGTACACACAACCGTATGAGTTGTGTCAAGAAGAGAGATAATGAATGTCTTGTTTGCTGTAGAATATTTCCACAGATCACTTATTTAGTTTGAAATAACAAGATTGAAAGTGTCACATTCATTACTGAGGATGACGTCTTACATTTTATTCTCTGAGTGTCAACCAGGTTTTCCCAGTTAATTAGTCATTGGATTATTTGAAATGCAAAGGCAGATAAAACAGTATTACAAGATATCTAAACTATTTTTATCATAGCCCGCTCTTGTATTATATGAACAAAGAGAGAAGGTTACTTTGACTTGACTTTAGAAATCTGAATTGCAGAATTGGTTATCTCCATCTCTCTTTATGCTGAGAAAAAGGCATTTTTATGATGTATTCCTCAGATCTATTTTAGATTTTGAATTTTGGATGAGTTTAATTGCATCATAAGAGTACCAATTTAGTAGACACCCTAAAATCAGCTGTCTACTTCCTGCCAGGTGAATCCCACACAAGATCACAGAATCACAGAATTTTCAGAGTTGGAAGGGACCTCTAGAGATCATCTAGTCCAACTCCCCTGCTGAAGCAGGATTGCCCAGAGCACATTACTCAGGACTGCATCCAAGGCGGGTCTTGAAAATCTCCAGAGAAGGGGACTCCACAACCTCCCTGGGCAGCCTGTTCCAGTGCTCTGTCACCCTCACCGTAAAGAAGTTTTTCCGTGTATTTGAACGGAACTTCCTGTGTTCTAACTTGTGCCCATTGCCCCCCGTCCTGTCACTGGGAATCATTGAAAAGAGCCTGGCTCCATCCTCCTTCAACCCACCCTTTAGATACTTGTACGCCATAATAAGGTCTCCCCTCAGCCTTCTCTTCTCCAGGCTAAAGAGTCCCAGCTCTCTCAGCCTTTCCTCATAAGGGAGATGCTCCAAGCCCTTAATCATCTTAGTTGCTCTAAGATCTTTCAGGACCTTAGTGTTTAAGAAGGCAAAAAACGCAAAAAGTAGAAGAATGGAAATACTATTATCTCCATCTCACAAAGGGGGAACAGAAGTGCAAAGGGATTGAAGATGGGATTAGTCTGACCATAAACCAGACATTTGCAGTACTAACTGCAAATGTTCAAGTTTGGTATGTTGACTCTTCATAGTCAGTTGGGAGAAAACTATTCTGGGGCACAATTCATCCTTTCTGTACCAGACATAGCCAAAATAGGCACTTCTGGGTTAGTAGTTGTATGATGTCTTTCTTTCCACTGACTCTCAAGGTCCAGATGCAGATATCTTCACATGGATATTAAAAGTCAGGTGAGATGAATCCCTCCCCAGCTCCATGTCACATGGGAGGTTTGTGTTGTGCCTGAGAAGGAACTCAGTTTTCCTGAGAACCTTAACAGTGATGCCCTTCTCTGAAAACCACTTGCTTTAGTACAAATACTCCTTCTGAGGAGCCTGACACGGGACCCTGAAAGCTTCCATCAAGCTATAAAGGGCAATACCTAACCATTGAGGTGGGATCCCTTGTCTCCCAAAATGTCTGTCACAGTCAGGTAAAACATTTCACAGTTGCCATGTTCAGTTGGAGCAGGGTAGAGCCCTGGACCTCCATCTGTCTTCCAGCTGTCCGGTGGCAGTGACTTCTAGAGGGAGGGAAGGTGTACTTCCTCTTTTCTGTATCTTGATCCCAGACATGTCATTTACTCGTCTTTCCTCCACAATCAAACTCACATGATGCCAAATCTCCTTCGGGACATCCCCTTGCAGGCAGAAATGTAGAAGGCATGTTTAACTGAAGGTATTTTTGAAAGGTGTCACAGTTCAAATTTCCTCAGAGTTACGGATCCAATGTCAGGCTGTTCCTAGGACATACAAGGCACACTTGGGAGGATGATTAACGTACTTTGAACCACCTGATTGGAGAATAGAGCAAAGAAGCAGTAGGCACCATCTTACACACTGAATATTCCCTTAGGAAACGTGTACATGGTGGCAGAATGAAACCATCCAAAAAAAAAAAAAAGTTTGGCTATTTGAAAACTCAGACTTTTGGGCTGACATGTTGCAATTTACATGTCTGCAGCTTTCACAGGCGATCAGTTCAAGGTCTTTTTTTTTACATACTTCTTTGGTGAAACATAACTTCTCTAAAGATGGAGACACTGAATCAAGGTCAAAGTGACCATTTTCCGCTGTGAATCAATGGCAGTGAGGGATAAGACTAGAGAGACCCTATTTTCAGGATTCTTTTAATCATGATATCGTGCTTCTTCCTCAGTTAACCCAAAAATGTGTCCAAACTATTCTGTCCTAAATTTCTTTTTTTCAATGTAAATTTTAAGCTCAGTACATTCTGTCCAAGAATATGTGTCGCACAATCAGATATCGGTGCAGGGATGTACATCTGTATGTTTATATTGGAGAGCAATTATTACTGTCTTCTACTCTTCTCTGTTGTTCTCTGCTGAGGAGAGAAAACTAGGAACAATTAATTTCATGTCTCTTCAGTAAGCCAAAGAAGCACTCTCAATCTTTACTTTCAAGAAGCAATTAACTTCAGGTTTATTAGTCAAGTCGTGCTATGAAGTTTCAATCTTTCATTGTACACTGTGAATTTTAATTACAATTTATTAAAATAATTTAATTGACTTCAGTCAATGGGCGTGAATGAGGGCAGAATTTCCCTGAGAAAGCTGTAGACAGAAGAAAAGGCCACCCATCCTAAATGCCTTCTGCCTGCCCTTTTTTGGGTTGCATCAGACTGTTTGAAAGAGGGCTGCATTTATCATCTTTGATGCCTCCAGCTCAATGGTCAATTCATATTAGATTCCACAAAAGGCAGTGAACCAAATTCATCTCTGATACAATTCCATTGACTTCAATGGTCTTACCACAGGGATTAATCTAGCCTAATATTATAGTATTAGAATGCATGTGTGTGTACTATTAGCCCAGACTCTTTGCTGGAGATCATGCCGTGTAAAAGCTGATAGCTGTTGTAGTTGCAATTTGCTCAAGAAATCCAATTCCTTTTGTTGACCCACTGAAGTTCACATTCCAAAAAAAAAAAAAAGAAAAAGACCAAACCCCCCTCCAAATCCCTAACCAATTTGAAACTGCAGCTGAATTTAGATGCATATTCGCTAATTTGGTTTATTATGCATGCAAATATTGGTATAAAAGGTGTTTCAATTATTTTCTAAGGCAGGGACCTATGCATTCTCCGCAGTCACAAAGAGTTTAAATGGAGTTATTTTTCCCTGCCTATAATCATTCTCCCTTTTAAGTACCCAGGCAGAAAAAGTAAGTTTACTGCTTCTAGCACAATGGCTCTCTTCACTTTTAGGTTTGGGAGACCTGGGTGACCTACGAAAGTTAATTAGAAGGTTAACAAAGACTAAGGCAGAGTAGAATACAGCGCCTCTCCTCCAGCCAAAGATGTCATCCATTAATTAGGGAAATCGTTAAGGTGGCCTTTATTGAATCCATAGAAAATCGGCAGTTGGCGGTCGACAGTTTTGATCAGATTTTCCTCTCCCCGATAATACTACCCTTAATCGTAGGAGACGCGGAGGGTTCGGGGTGGGGTGGGAGGGGTGAGGGGGAAAGTGTGTGTGTGCACGTAGGGGGAGTATGTGTTTCAGCGACATTACAGTTAAACAGCCGCCAATTGTGACGGCTTTGATTCTCAGGCTTACATGGCATACTTTTTCCATGATGTAATCTTTATTGAACCTGGAAGCTTGGGGGTGGGGGGCAGGGGGCAAGTGAAACTCGCTGCTGCCGCTGCTGCCTCTCAGCCGCAGGAAGCCCTGGGAGTTAATATTGCAGTCATCATAGACAGAGCTCGCTGCTTTTGCATGGTAATACGCTATCTGACTCCCCTTCCCTCCTCACCGAAGACTGTCTGCTTCTAGCAATGAGAGCAAACAGCCATCTGCACAACAGACCCTTCGTTTCTCCACGAATACATTCAATTTAAAGTTGAAGGGCCTTTTTGAAGACCTTAGATATTTTTTTTTTATATACTTTTTTTTTCCCCATTATAGTACCAAAGTGGTGTTGCTATGGAGAATTTCAAGGGAAACGTTAGACAGTCCTGGCATTTTAACATGTATATTTTTTAACTTACTGGGAGAATTGGCTGAGTGGAGGTCTTTACTGGTTTAGTTTTCAAATTTTTCCTTACATGTTGAATAAGTTACGTCAAGGACAGTGGTTACAGCAAGTCCAGCCTGTTCGGCATTGTAACCAAGTGACCTAGCATTGAAGTAGGGTTTTGTTTGAATATGGGAAGCCATTGCCTTCCAGGGAAGGAAGGCAAAGACGAGGGCTACTGCAATATAGGATGTTTATGTTAAAGCAATGCCATCCTGGAACATATTGGCTGGAGCTGTTGGTTTGAGGGTTTTAAAAAATGCAGCTGTTTGGATATCTAGAGGACTGTATCCTATGCACCACAGGGTACATAATATGTTAGAAAGATTAAAAAAAATAAAACAATCTTTAGTTGACAGGTCTTCAGGATAAATTATACACAGTTTCAGGCCATCAAAGACCAACCAGTTACTAAAAAAATCTTGTACTTCTCCTTGCTCTCCTCATGTTCTGGCAAAAAGCTTCTTAATGTTATCATGAATTTCTTTACCAAAAAGGATTCAAATGTGAAGTACTGAGAGAAAATGACTACATTTTAGAAAAGTTTTAATAAGCACAGGGCACACATCTGCCATATTGCCCATATCTTTCTGTGTACTGCATTAGATACTACTTTATTTTATATATAGCCTATAACTCAAGCTCTCCCATAAAATATTTCTACCTTTACTTAGTATTTTTAACATGCAAAATATGTCATATTGAAAGCAATTATCAGCACAGAAACAGTAGCAAAGCAAGGCCAAGCTGCGTCCTGTGTGCTCCACTCAACCTTTGGCTTTTCTGCGTCCTTCTTCTTGTGTCAAAAGGAAGATGGAGCAAGATATACTCCATGAGTAAGGCTTTCTCCATGCTTTGAAGAGCTCCCAGAGAATTGCGATTTGACCTGGAGAGGCGTTGTGTTCCCACAGCTCTGTTTTGGACCTTTTTCTCTTTTAGGCTAAGAGACAAACTAACTCACTCATTGTGTAGCCACGGAGGTCCCCAGATAAAGTGCTATAAGAGGGTCACACACTATTATTCTTTTATTATGGAGCAGCAGTGGCTGTTCAAGAGTTACTGTGGATTTTTATATGTTTTCCTACTGCCTTTTGTCTTCTAGTAGCAGTCCTGTGGCTTTGAGAGCTTTGGTCTCTGACTAGAGGAGGGCTCCTAAATTTAAGGTGGCATCTTTGGGAGGATTTGAAAATCATTCTGGGTACGGAAACGCAGGCTCCCTGTTGCTTAGACGTATTTTTGTATCACTGTAGCTTGCATAGTAAAATGAATGTGAGGGTGGAGAGCTGGTGTCAGTATTAACTTCAGAACTCCTGCAATTAATTTCCTGGTGATACTGAACAGCATTTGTACAACCCCCCTGGTAAGCAGTGCATTACTAATGGAGATGTTGTCGACAGTACGGACAGGATGAAATATCTAGGGTGGGAGGAGATTCTTGTAGCTACATCTATAAGAAGCATACGAAGGAGGAGAAGGTGACTTACAGATGTGGGGTTTTTTTTCTCAGCTGATGCTCCTGGAGTTGCAGCCCAAATTTGTATCCTTAGTATGGAACTTTACTGGATTTTTTGCGTGATTTTTTTTTTTCCCATGGTGCTGTGACTGGGAACAAAGCAAACACAAATCATTGCAAACACAATTTTACAGTGATTTCACAGTTAATACAGCTTTGAGAAGGCTGGTATAACGTGCACGCCAGTATTACTTTTTAACTGTGTTCAATATAGCCGCAATTACAAGTGACTGAGAAGGGCAAAAGTGGGTTTGGGTTTCTTTAATCCACTTTATTTAAGATTCCTAAAACGGCACAGGAAGGAATCAGTACAGGAGACAAGGCAAAAGAAGTCCAGTCAAAACTGTAGGAAGTTCTCTGGGTGTCCAGGAGCCTGGTTTTGACTGCTTGTGCAGTTTCTCCCCCTGCCATCTTCTCTAAAAGTGTTATGGAAGGCATTTCTGGGGAAGTCTGGGTATCTAGAAGGCAGATAATTCCACCTAGCTTTAGGCATCTGCTGCTGTTTTAGTGTCCCAGCTGTCTTTTTCTATTCAAGGGGGACAGAGGAACACTTGTAAAGTGTGTTCTTTTGACCTGTTTCAGACTCCCATGTCAAGATGAAATGAACTGTGCCCTCAACGTGCCTATTCCCCTCCTTTGAGTATAAAGGGGATCTGGACAACAACTTCATCAGAGTCAGGCTCAACATTGAAACTGAGTGCTGTAGCTAAACCAGAAGCATTTTCCAGTGAAGGGACTCCAGAATATAACACTTTGTGGGACAAATGGAGGATCACTGGAGAGCTATGAGGTAGAAAAGGAGCTGGCTAGAGAAGAGAAGACAGTTGGCTATACTGAAAGGGGAGCTGCCAGATCAAGGGAAATCACTCCTGGAGTTTCTCAGGAGTATTTATATTTGTAACAAATACCTGGGTGCAAAACATAGCAGCACCAGCTATACAGAGAAGGACAGGAATACCCAAAAGGAAGAGCTGATGGCCTTTACAAATAGAATGGAACTGATTTGTAATCGTGAAAAATGCCTGTAATCATGAATCAGAAGTATTTCTGCTTGAAGCCAGAAGTTCATTACATAGAAATGCAAAAGAGAAATAGAAGATCTGCTTCTATTACTGACCACACTCTGACCATGAGACACTAAAGTTATAGGGTTGCCAAGTAGGCAAATGAAACTGTAGGTTATACCAAATGAGCTGTTTCCAGTAGAAAAAGGAAAACAGGAATGCTGTGCTCTGCCATGCACTGAGACTTCCTGTGGAATTCTGTGAACAAAACCTGCAGAAATGGAGGGTATCACAAGTGACTAAAATAAGGTCTAAAGATCCGAGAAAAGAGCATGAGACCTTGAAGAAGGGATTAAAGCAACATCTGAAGGCTTTGCTGAAAGGCTTGTGAGATGGCCTGAGACTGGAGGTAAAATTTTTTGGGGGCAGAAGAAGCTGGAACAAGTTCAAAATAGATGAATAAGGAACCAGTAACCAGATGGCTGAGGACCAGCAGCTTTTCCGGGGACAGGGGAGGCCAAGGAATCTTTGGCAAGCTTGGAGGTTACTAACTGAGCAGGACGGCAGTGAGGATTTAAAAAGCTAAAAATACCACCAGCACAAGGAAATCAGAAAGTTGCAAAAGTCAGAAACTTGATGTGGAATTAAGGCTGGTGGAGGACTTCTATTGCCTCGCCTTACCTAACACTGTCACAACTGGAGAAACCAGAAGGGAAGAAGTCAAACAAACTGTCCCAATATATAAGAAAACTGAAAAAAAAAAAAATAAAATGCAGTGAATGATCTAAGGAGGTAAGCCTAGAATCCTTTATGTCGTCATTTAATGCGTAGCCCAAATCAATGGCAGAGAAGATGGACAGCAACAGTGTTTCCCAGGAACCAAACAG
Source organism: Vanellus vanellus (assembly GCF_965231255.1). Classification (NCBI taxonomy): domain Eukaryota; kingdom Metazoa; phylum Chordata; class Aves; order Charadriiformes; family Charadriidae; genus Vanellus; species Vanellus vanellus. Next base: position 78,656,513 of record NC_138907.1, read on the forward strand.
GTCTGAAGCCCCATCTCTAGCAAAAAAAAAAAAAACAGACTCAGTTGTCTACTCCATTTCTGAACCAGGGCATATGGTCTGAAGCCAGAAACCAGCCCAGTAGGCTGGGGCTCAACAGGGATCTTGGAGAAGGGGAGAATCTACCTAAGCTGGGGGGGAACCTGAGGAGCCTTTTCTCCTGGCACCCCTCCAGCAAGGGCTGCCAAGATGCTTTGGCAATGGACCAGTTTAGAAGGACTCAGCTGGACTTGGCCTGGCCTGCAAAGGTCAGCAAAAGGAGACCAGAGCTGTTCTGAGAGGTGCTGGAATTTGCCATGGGACTCAGGTGCAGCTGTATGCTGAAAGGGAACATCACTGCGGGAGAGAGACAGGAGCTCAGCACTGCGGACACGGTGAGTATGGGCGAGAGTCTGACATGTGGGATGGAAATCCTCCTGATGGCACCTCTGAGTGATTAGAAAGATTGATATAACCAGTTTGTGTGACAAGGAAAATGGTTGCCAAGGGAAGCAACCCTGATAACTACTCATTTAAGGGGGGCAGGTAGGGAAATACCACAAGAAGGATAGCCTGGAGCGTGGCCAAAATGGAGTAACACGTGGTATCCAGTGAAATGCCTTGCCCAGCTTTGAAGGGGAAAAGGCGCACCTTAGTCACCTGAAAGTCAAAGTATGGAAGTACAAGGGTCAGAGTTGCTGACCCAGCCATTTTAGGCAGGTGGATTGGCTGTTACGAGCTCTGAGGACAGTGGGCACCAGCTGAGCATACAGGTCATGGGGTGAGCGTGGGCTGTAGTGAGGAGAGACCACGGTGGGGACTACACAGCCTGCTCTGTAGCTTGTCATGAAAGGCCAGTCTCCGAAAAGTGGGGTCTAGACTGCTACCCTTGCAGAAGTTGCATGGATGAAGTAAATGAGCTGAAAGTATCTGATCTGTAGGGCATGAGTGACCTTGCTTATAGGAGAAGAAGGTATTGTAACACAGTCTGTACTCTGCTAGTGAAACAAAGCTGAGGAGGTTCCAAGATGTGCCTTGAGATCTGCAACATCTTGGCAGCGAATGCTGCTGGGCATAAGGGCCGGCACCTGCAAAACCAGGTTGCTTTGGAGCAGCAGTGCAGCTTTGAAACTAATCCCATGATGACCCTCACCTGCTGCAGGTTGGCTCAGTGACAGAGCCACTGTAGTGCGTTTGAGCTCATCTGCTGTCAGAGAACAGTACTTGGGAAGCTCAGATGCCCACCAAATATGCTCCAAGCGTCCCACCCACTTGTGTGGTGGGGTATTTAGTCCAGAGAAGCTGACTGAATGGTATATGAAGGAAACCCCTCAGGCTGCATGCAGAGTAGGCCAATAGTTGTTTCAGTCCTTTGTTGAGCCAAAGTGCTTTCTAACACAGTCATGGCCAGAGGATATGGTAACTGTGCAGTTGTGAGTTACGGGCAGCAAACAGAGAAAGGGTGAGCGCTGAGTTAGGACATCTTTTAATGGCTTTAGTTAATGAAAACGACTATGAAGCTGTGCTCATGGTAAGGGTTCAAGGATGGGTTCTCTGAGTCCTGGAGTCACTGGGTTTACTTCATAATGAAGACTCAAGACTCATCTTTAGAGTCACTGACTGACCCATTTAACTGCCCCGCACTGGGCACAATGCATCGTACAGACCACTGAAGACCTAAAGGTGCCTTCAGCAGTAACTTGGATGTTGTCCACAGGTCTGGGGGGAAGAGAGGCCATAGTGCATGCCTCAATACAAAGTAGAACATGCTGAAATAAATAATTCCACAGTAGGTGCAACTGTGTGTGTGAGCGGATAACACCTTGGATATTGCAGTGTTTCAGTCTGGTTGCCATACTCGGTTTTAAGAAGAATTGGCAAGTGGCAGTGGAAGCAAAGAGCAGGGGTGAAGGGCAGGAGACAGCATTTCTACTGCGTCAGTTAGGCAGCACTTGAAAGTGCCGGCTTCTGGCTGACACTGAGTGATCTTGGAAGCGGTCACTGCAAAATGGGTCCCTCTCAGCCTGTCTGCTGTGCCGAGATGGCTCTGGGCACACTCGGAGACTGCTGGTAAGAAAGACTGCATTTACAACCAGCCTGGGATCAGATCAAGGCTGCCACTGAACTTGAGCTTCCTGAAACGAGAGTTGCTCTGAAAAGAGGTACCTTCTCATGGACACACAACCCGACGAGAGAGAGTTTTCTCTAACAAAAAGAAAAATATGGCTGTGCACAGGACTGGGCAATTTCCCAGGCGGTCACAGATGTGCAGAGTTGTGTGGGGCTCTGAATTTACTACGAAGGACTTATTTGTGGATTTGCCAGTATTGCAGAGACACGACATAAATTGGGTGAGAGAGAGACATCAACTGCAGTGCCTTCTGAGACTTAACCACTTTCAGAATTAGAGTTGCTTTTGTCCAATGTTGAAACCCTTTCGTGTGGGCCCAGATGCTACTCCCTGTAGACTGGAGGCTGCTCTGAATCAAGAATACAAGGGATTTGTGAAGTTAAAGATTTAATATTTAATTTTTAAAGTTGAAGATCTAATATCAGCAATGGTCTAAGTAGTCCAGAGACTTTGTAAACAGGAGTTCAGAGAAGCAGTTTGTCCCTGGAAATGGGACAAGTGATGGGGTTTTGTATTCACACCCATGTCCCAGGATAAGAAAGGCACTACGGACACCTTGTCCCAGCTACCTGGGTGGAAGTCAGTTGCAAATGTTGCCCTGAGCCAGATTGCTAAGGGGGGAGGGGGGGTGTACTCCTCTGAGAAGATTGTCTCTCCACTTCCATAATGTGTTCAGGTGCAAAGGTTTTTGGTGGGTGCCTTGAATGCTACTGGACACAGGATCAGATATGCCCGAGGAGTGTAGATACTTCCCAAAGACTCAGCCTTGGATGTGGCACATCGAGTAACTAAAAAATCTATTGGCAGGCGTACTAGTCCATGAGTACTGCAGAACTGTCGTTGTGACAAAGAGATTAAAGAGAAAATGGTGTAAAAGACAGGAAAACTTATCCAGTGGTGGTTCTGGTATAAGCTGATGATCTGAAACGTCTCATAGCTCAGTTCTGAGCTACACAAGAGTTTTGAAACTGCCAGATATTTGGAGAATGCAAAAAATCTTAGACAAACTATTAGAGGATTTGTGGTGAGTAAAGCACTAGAAAAAAGCATAAGAAATTTGGCAAGAAATGAGCTCTTTGCAATAATAAAGCTGTTGGGATAGACTAGACATACAAGTGTAAGGAAGAAGCTGGTTAAGGATTTATTAGAGAAGGGATATAGAAAAGAAGCCCCAGACTATCTTTCGGTCTCCTGAACTCCTCCTGCAATCAAGAACATCCCCAATGAGGGACAAGTCTGCCACATGGTTGTACGTGGCACAAATATACAGCACACATTATACAGCTAAGGACTGTAGGTCACGTCATCAGCTGGGAGAAATCAGCACAGCTTCATTTACTTTCATGGAACAACACCCGTTCCCCCCAGCTGCAAATTCGGCTCCTCTGTGCTCTTCTGCTCCGCTAAGTGAGATGTTTTTCCCAGCAACTTGGTTTTCTGGGTGTTACTTTTTGCTGTGGGGGTTGGGAGCAGAGCAAGATGCATCCTCCATGAGCAGACCTTGGAAATAACTGGGAAGATAGCTCCTTACACAGCCACACTTTGCCACCTTCTCCTGCACCTGAAGGTCAACCCAGCATGCTCAGTTAGGATGGTTCTCTTATGCTCTGCTGTAGAGACTGAGCTGCCTTCCTGACTCCTGCCAGCTCTGCTGTGCCTATAAGGCCTTAAACTTAGTTTCAGGAGGAGGGAAATTTTGTTTACTTTTTTTCAGAGGAGGGGGGAAATAAAGAAAAAAAAAAGCTAAGTTAGATCCTCAAAAGTTAGCTGTGTTTTGATCAGCATGAGCGGCTGTCTACCTCTCCAGAACATACAGCGAAAGTGCATAGTTGTTTCAGAGTGAATAACGTGTAACCCCACCTGCTGCAGTGGGAATGGATGAGGGGGAAAACTGGGAAGGGATAGGATAAATTGAGGACATGACCTAGGAGACAGTGAAGGGCAGAGACCAGTTTTCACCCTGCATCCTCTACAGCGCCTCACCCAATAACTGACTGCTGAGAGACTTCGAGGCTTTTCTATGGCATCCAGAACTGAGGAGGAGGTTTTGGTAGGAGCAAAGATATGCAGCTGTGTCCCATTAGCTGGGGGGATCTGGGAGGGGCAGCGGCACCCACAGAGGATGCATGGAGGTAACAGATGTTGGCAGGTACAGATTGAGGCAGGGTGGGAGGTATGGAGGGATTTGGGGTAAGTCAGGTTTGCAGCGCTAGACCATGCTGGGGACAGCAGGGGGGCAGCGGATGTGGAAAGGAGAAATCTCTGCTTGGAAGGAACATCTGCAAGGCAGTGTCTCTCCACTATATTGTCTGTTCAGCAATGCCTTCTGGCACGTCAGAATGAGGGGAGAGGTGCCCCTGGGGTACCTCCTCTTTACCTAGCCCTGCAGGGGTCACCCCCTCAGCTCCTAGGCCTTGCACTGGCAATGCCTGGAGGTCCCAGGCAAGATGGGACGCCCTTTGTACTTAGCACCTTCAAGTGCAGTGTGAAAGAGGGGGGAGCACTGCATGCCTGCAGGAGCTCTCCTGCTCCAGGGAGACCCATCAGAGACACAGGCTGGCAACAGGAACATGCTGCTTCTTACTCCATGGATCTCGCTCTGGCAGCCCGCAGAATGAACGTTACTTCCTACCATGTCATATTGCTTACAAAATCACCACATAGCAACTAAACTGAAAATCCGAACTTCCCAGGTTGTGAACTCTAGGCTGTCGCAGGCTGTGCCAGGGCACGCCAAAGCTCAGAGCTCAGCATCCCTCCCAGCGCCAGCAATGACACTCTGGCGTACCGCCCTGCGGAAAGCCCGCAGACCCCGAAGGCAGCTCAGCACTCCCTCCACCGGGGCAGTTACCCAGGGAAGCTGAGGAGGATCTGTTCTTTGACTCTGGTGGGCTTGGGATCAGGTTTATATTCCTTTTGAAACCCTCGCCACATGTGCAAACAAGTTGCACTGGGTGGTGTAATTTGAGAGCGAAATTAAATGAAGAGGTGACACGCCAACGGCGTACACAAAACAAGGGAAGCGTTTCCAAATCGCAAGCTGCCATGGAGCGAGGAGTTTTTACATAATAGCAAAATTAGGGTTTGGATGACTGGTATTCTTCAACAAACTTTTCAGAAATATTTCCTGGAGCAAACCCAAAGAGAGAATCCTCATTTACCCTATTCCTTTCAGAGGTAATTGAATTCACTTGTTTAGGGTTTCTGCCTCCTCCACCTTTCATTCAGCAGTGATGTGAATTCTGCTAATCTCTCTACAAAACAGTCAATCTCCTCTAGTCTCACTAACCATCATTCAGCCACCCAGTAATGAAAAATTGCTTTGATCCTCTCCATTTGCTTCATCTCAAAAAAAAATATCTCCATTAAAAAAAAATTTAAAAAATCTTTAATAGACCCTGACAGCAAAAGGAATGTGTACGATTAGTTCAGTGGATTTTTTTTTCCCCCTGCAGTGGGTTGTTTGAGAAACCCCGGGAGTTAAGAAGACTGCAAAAGCGGCTCATAGCTTTGGGAATGGGTATACAACGTTAACGTGAGTGTCCAAATGGTTATGCAAGCCGTGGAAAATTACATAGAGGAGAAGAGGGAAAATGCAGGGAGCGGATTAGTAGGCACTCTTTCTGGATACCACATGTACGAGTAAATCTCGGTTACAGATTTTTCAGACTATAGCTGTCCTGCTGCATGCAGTTACCCAGTGCTGTATTCACACTGCATTAACTTGTATAAGTAGGACAGTGCTTTCGACATCTATTCGGGGAAGAGATCTGAAAACCATCTCCCCAGGAGATTACATTACTTGCCAGTCACCTATTTACTAGCCAGGATACTCTCCCCACATTTTTTGGGGGCAGCTTACCGCAGCCTGTCCACCTTCATTGGCTGTACACTTTTTCACTGGTCCATTTTTGAATATTAGTTTCACAGCAATCGGTAAAATTAAAATCTTTTCTGAGAAAACACACCCACACTCCTTCTCCGTTCTCTTTGGGAAAAGTTCAGAATTGCGGGAAGTGTAAAAAAATACTGTACTTCTCTCTGAGAGGGGATACATAAAAATGAATCCTTCCTAGTCCACCTTTCCTCCGGTCCTGAGGAAGCCCCAAACCCAGTCATTTCTTCACTGGCAAAAGTGGATGCCTTTTCTCATTCCTCAACATCCCTTGGAAGTGAGTATGGCCACCCTGATACGGCACAAACCTTCGCTAATTTCTGTGATGAATTTACAGGCTAATTTCCTCCTGCCTACTATTCTGAGTTGTCGGATCATGATATCTGCTGCTGGAAAACACTCTGTAACACCTGGAAAAAAGTTACTGTGCTTTGAAGTCATGTAGCACTCTTCAGGCGAGAATGGCAAGGCACGCTGCAAACACTTGGAGCCAGATCAAGGGAACGCTGCGAGTGAGTCATTTTACTTGAATGAAACACACTTCCATTCCACACACAAATATGTGTCTATATGTGTGCTTTTATTTTCCTAGACACATTAGTTTTAGTTATTTACCCATTTGTGCTCCAGATAATTACATGCTGCGGATTCAATTGGATGCAGATTTATTCTTCACTTCCTGTCCTAAATTCTCTGCAATTAAACAGCTGCTGTGTGCTTGGTGTAATAAATTTACACAAAATCTGGGATGGTTTGGCATAGCAGAAAGGTTGTTTGGCACGGGCTTAGGACGGCTACATTACGTACAACTGGCAACCCCTGCATGGGTTTTGCTTTCTCTCCCAAATGAGAATTGCCCTGCCGCTGTGCAACCAGAACGGGCCGTTTGCATGACAGAAATGTTTACAAATTTATAACTTGTTTTACTTGGCTGTTTTGAATATTCCCTCTCAACCTGAAAAAAGAGAATTTCTTTAGTTTTCCTGGGCTAAGTCTTTTGGGAAGACCTAGTTGGAAAGGAACAACAAGAAGAAATTCTTCAGGAAACCTCTGTCTGTGGAAATACCTCCACATCATTTTGCCAGGTGGAGCTTCCCCACCACCACTGCTGAGAAGGGTGGCAAATAGAGGAGGGGGTTCTTTCATGTATTTCTGTGTGTACCACAATATTTTGCAGCATTTTAATCAAAATTTTAAATGAAATTTGTTATTAATCAAATGCAGATCAGATGGGGATCTTATCCTTTGCAAGGGCACACAGTGTGCAGCAGTTCTTGGTCCTTGCTGACCTGCACCCATCCGCCTCCCCTGGGAGCAGATTTCAGCCCCCCGAGTCAGAGAGTTCCCCTTTGATATCAGTCCGCGCAGCGTCCCCATCTCCCATGGCGTTTGCGGGCTCAAATAACTGTGGTCGGTGTGCCAGTGTGAGCAGCACACAGTCCTTTTGGGGGAGCAGATGTAAAGTCTGCTCTAGTGGGGCCTGCAGACTGGAATTAACGATGTACTTCTGTTTATGAGTTAGGACACGTGTCTTTTTGTTTCCTGATACCTTCTGCATAATGAAGTCAATGAGAGTTAAACTCCTCAGCTGTGATTCACATATTCATTAATCTCCTGCAGTAACAAGTACAAATTTTACAGCGCATACAGTACGCTTATTACCAGTGTAAACAACTTGCTGCATCCAAAAAAAGTGTTGCAGGAATTAGGTCCCATTGTATTGAACTGAAGGGAAGAAGAGTTAGAAAAATTTGCTGTGTGCTGCTGCCTAGGCCCAGACGGCTGCGATCTGGTTATTGCACGGCAGTAAATCTGGATCTTCGTGAGAGAGCCATCATTTGCACAATTGTCATCGGAGTTTGCTGAGGCCCTGCAGGAATTGGCAGGGATTTAGCAAGCCCTTGGAGTCACTAAAAAAATGCCTAAAGAAACAGCACATCTGAAAGCCAGACAGATTTTTTATTTAATATATCGATTTGGTGGTGAAATGATGCCCAGGCAAAAGCAGAGACCAAATCAGGTTGGGTTTCTTCAGCAGGAGCTCCCAAGGTAGCTTCCTTCCCAGAGATCATCCCGCAGGCTGGCTTCTGGGGTCGCACGCTAAGGCATAGCCCTCTCCCAACGGGCTCTGAAGGCATTTCTGTGCCGCATCTGCTCCCACCCCATCTCGACAGAGTTGCACTACTGTGGACTATTGCATTATTCCCTTCAGAAACCCACATGTGATACCTGTGCAGCTGCAGGACCGCAGATGGCCCTGGGTTTAAAGAGAATGTGATGTGCCCAGGATAATCTTCATAGGAAAGGCTGAAGGAACACACTTCTTTTCAAGAAGAAACATCCATCTTTTTCTTACCACAGCCTCTAACTGTGCCTACCCCTTCCCTGGGAATATCCAGGTTGCGTTGACTTTAATAAACGGCAAGTCCAGCACCCCTTGGCCCTTAGGCTTCTGCAGAAGGATTATTTTCCATTTCCCAAACCCCTTAGACTCAGCTCCTCTTCAGGTTACAGAGGATCTCCCCCCTTTTTTTCCTCCAACAAGCTGAAGAGGGACAGGATCGGGCCCATGATATAATACAATGGTATTTCTTGTGCTTTCTGCTCCTTGAAGGTTCAACTCTAATCCACACTTTCTTCCTCCTGTGAAATGAAGTCAGAATTACCAAAGCTTCTGGTCCAGCTACAAGGGAGCTCTGAGCCAGATAAAAATACTGTGTGGATGGAAGCGGTTAGCAGGTTATTAGCTCAAGGCTGCCTATAAAGATGTACAGAGAGGAGCATCTCTGCAAAGGAGGCTGACATGTTTAGTGACATAAAGTGGCTTGACTGTTAGCTTCTTTTTTTTTTTCTTTCTAAATGACAAGACAAAGCCACCTCTGCTCTCCTCCAACTACCCTCACCCTCCCAGCCATCCCCTTCCCCCTAGATGCTTGGTGTTTCTTCTTTTTAGAGGGGGAGAAAAAAAAAAAAGAAAAAAAAAAAAAAAGAGAGAGACATTTTCTTTCACACAAGCCCTCAGAATTACAGTTCATGAACTATTCAGTAAACTGACCGGCATGAACCTCCCTTCAACGGCCTAATCTAAGGGGTGGATCTATGTGTTTTGTTGCTTGTCAAAAACAATCACTGCTCGGCCCATTACATTTACAGCACGTCGTCCTTTAATTGGTGTAACACACTGAGGGCTGAAAGGAAGAAAGTCCTACAAAAGCCCCCGAGTGAATGAACCCTGACTCACACAAAAATACTCTTCAGAAGTTCAGAGCTGGGCACTAACAAGGGAGGTAGAGAGTTAGTTTGAAAAGGGGTTAAGTTCAGAAATGTGCCACCTTGAAGACCCTCCCATCAAAGCCATGATAGCATTGACAAGATGCAGGGGGAAAAAAGTTAATATTCCGGCTTTTCGGGTTTGAAGGGAAGGCAGGGAAGGGCTGGAGATTCCTCCCTGCTCTCCTTCCCGGGCTAACCCTTTTCTCTTCGGGGCCGTTCTCATTGTGTCCTTCGGCTGCTTAAGAAAAATACGAGAGGAAAAAAAAAAAAAAAAAGAAAAAGAAAAAAGCCCTACGAAAAACGCAATGCAGCCCGGGCCGGGCCGGCGGAGCGCTCACCCAGCCTGGGACAAAGCCTTCGCCCCCCCCCTCCGAATGCCGCCTCCCGCCCCCCCCCCTCCCCGGCCGCTCTCCCCGGCCCTTAATGATTAGACTAATTAACAAAATCGATGTTTAAACGCCTGAAGCCACACTTGGAGGGGGGGACGGCGCGGCGACGGTGCCGGGCCGCGGTGTCCCCCGGTCCCCGCCGCAGCTCGGCGCTGCCCAACGCCCCGCGGCGGGACCGGGGTCGGGACCGGCACCGGCACCGGCTCCGGCCCCGCCCGCACCGCGCCCACCGCCCCGGGGGGACCGCGGGCAGCGGGGCGCGGCGGGGCCCGGGATGGGGCAGGGGCGCGGCAGCCCCGGCCCCTTCCCTTCGGCCCTGTACCTCCGCTGACACCTCGTACTCTTTTCTTTTCTTTTCTTTTCTTTTCTTTTCTTTTCTTTTCTTTTCTTTTCTTTTCTTTTCTTTTCTTTTCTTTTCTTTTCTTTTCTTTTCTTTTCTTTTCTTTTCTTTTCTTTTCTTTTCTTTTCTTTTCTTTTCTTTTTTCTTTCTTTTTTCTTTTTTTTTTTCTCCTGTCCTCCACCTCTTACACGGACTGTTGCTGCTGCGGGATTTTTTTTTCTCTCTCTCTCTCTAAAGATACAATAACTATTTTGATGTAAATGGCGAGCCTTGGGTGGGTCCCTGGGGTAGAGAGTTAATGATTCTTCTTACACCGGGCTGTTCTTTCACTTCTCCTGCGCGCACCATGTTAATAAATTAATGCACCTTTCATTACTCTTACACGCATCAAACCTCAGCTTTGTATTTTGCGGCCTGACCCTCGTTCCAACACTTTTGTGAGCGAGTTGCCCCCATGCTAAGGCTGGGGCACTTTTAAATGCAGCCCCATAGTCCTACCCAGGTTTGTAATCCGTCAAAAAGCCGTTGATTGCTGCAAGCGTTACTTTTCATTAAGAAAACTTAGAAGCAATTTGGAAGAACCCTTCTCAATGAATACATTTACCCCCAAATGCTTTTTATTCTTCGCCTATACTTGATGAGTTTCTCTGGCACAAATCAGTTCTTACAGGCACAGAATGGGCAATCCCCTGATCCCCATCAATTGTCATCCAGAGTTTGGGCCACTTTGACCGCCAATAGTGGGGAAGTCAGAGCTAATCCTCAGAAGGAATCACGGGAAAAGAAAAGCAACAATAACCAAGTCAAGCGTAAAAAATGAAAGAGAAATCTCTATTATCACTCACTACATTTCCCAGCGATGTACTGAAAAAATCAGCTCGTTTGTCATTCGAGTCAGACACCCGGAGAAGAATATGGGGTCGTGGTGGGTTGGTAGACTCACACGACGTAAGGAACAATATTTTAGAGCAAAAGGCCTCTTCATTTGCCAAATCCTCCTCACATCCGCCATAACCATTAAATACAGACTGACTTTATTCTCTATGGGAAGAACAAGGGGAAAGGAGCCTTCAGCCACATAGCCAGACAAAAGTCCAAAGAGCCGGGGACCGGGGTGGCGAGGCGGGAGGAGAGCCGCCACCCTCCTCCGCACCGGCCCGGGCCCTGGCTCAGGGGGTCTGCGGGGGGACGAGGGGTGTCGCGGGGGCTGGGGGGGGTGCTTGGGAAGCGGGTTGTCTGTCTGTCTGTCCGAGGGCGTGTGAGCAGGTGAGCTTGCAGGGGAGGTGGGGGAGGGGTACGTGCATATGAGTCCGCGGGGGCGTGCGAGGGGGTTAGCATGGGGGGGGTGCAGGTGTGCAAGAAGGGGTGTGCGAGGGGCTTGGGGGATGCGAGGTATTCGTGGCGTCCCAGACACCAACGCGCGTGTGTGCGCTCGCTCGCTTTTTCGCGTGCGAGAAAGGGAGAGGGGTATCCACGCGTGAATACGTGAGCGTGGGCCCTGTGCGTGCGCAGGAGATGCGTGCACCGCGGGAGGCGGGTGAGAAAGGACACGTGTGAAGAGAGAGAAAGGTGTGAACACGGGAGAAAAGGAGAGGTGGCCGTGGGTGCGTGCAGCCGGGGCACCTGATCCCGCGTGTGCGTGTGGGTGCGGGGCAGTGTGTGGCGGGGCAGGGGGGGCTGCCCGGGGAGCTGCCCGGGGGCGAGAGAGACAGTGAGACTTTTGAGAGGCGGCAAACATTGCCACTTTCCACGCTGACACCTACAATTAGCCAAAAGAAGGCCGTGAATCCTTTGCTCCCCGGCCAAGCGAGGGGCAAAGTTAGCGCTAATAGCCAGCTGCCAAACCTCCCGCGGCTGATGCCTTTCGGGCAAGTAAACAACTTTATAGCTACCGGCCCGCTGCTGCGAGCCCCGGCTTTTGCGGGGAGCTTCCCGAAAGCCCCGCGGGGTGTCCTTCCCCCCCATTCCCGCCCCCCGGAGGGCTGCCAAAAGCTTGAGGGGCTTTGCTCAGATTTGGGTCTGTCTGTGCGGGCAGAGAGGGGGCGAGAAAAGAGGGGGCACAAGAAGGCAAGTAGCCGCGGTGAAAGGAGGAGGGCGCTGGCCCCACTCGTGCTGCGTGGGTAAGGAGGTGTCCGGGTGCCCGCAGGCAGCGGGAGGGAGAGGCGGAGAGGCTTGGAGGCTGCCGAGAAAGGCTTTCCTTAGTTTTTAGCAACTCGTAGCTGCCCTCAGGCTCACGGGTGCCCGGGTGCCGGTTTTTTATTTTTCTTTAGCGTGAGGCTAATTTTTCACTAGCGTGAGGCTTATTTTTCACTCTATTTTCTGAAAACTCGACGAATAAAACTTTGAGCAAAGCTACGATTTTTTTTTTCCCTCTTCTTGTTGTGTCACCCCAACCCGCAGATTTCAGGGCGAGCCTGACGCTTTCTGCCGCCCTGTTTTCCTCCGCTGCCCGGGCTGCTCGGGGCAGCCGGTGTTCCGCAGGCTCAGTGCGGCAGCAGCGGCGCATACCGGGGCCCGGAGCAGCCCCGGGGACCCGGCCCGGCCCCGCTCGGCAATCCCTGCCGGGGAGCGGCACCCCGGTCGCGATGTCCTGCCCTGGATTTACATAAAAGTGCGGTCTCTTTGCATCATCCCTCATCTCGAAGGGTGCTTGAAGAACTCGAGACACTCTGCAGTCCTAATTAGTGATTTTTGTCCTCTTGTTACGGGGCTCAGCATCTCATGCAAATGAACTCTTCATCGCCGGCACCATTACCCCTGCGCCAGAATTAACTGACTCTTATCTTTAATGATATGCCGCTGAACTTCTCGGAGCCCGGCTAGCTTTTTATCTTGATTACTCTAATCAATAAGAAATGATAGAGTAGAATTATAAACTCTATTGGCTTTTGAATGTTGCCGACAAGCCCTCTAGATGCGCTCCCCTTTCATTGTTATTTATTAAAATGATCTTCAGCTAACAGCGGATGCAAATAGGGAAATGAGCCAGCGAGGGGGCCCGGCACGGAGGGATCCCCCTCTCTCCCCCCTCCCCCCGTTTTAGGGAGCTCTGCCGAGGGTGGGCTCAGATGGGGGCAGCGGGGCTCTGTAAACAAATGGTTCTTTTTCACGAGAAGAGCGGGTTAAAAAAAAACAAAACCCAAAAAAAACCCAAACCAAAAAAAGCCCCACAAACCTCCAAGCACTCCCTTTCACAACAAATAAACTTCCCCCTCCTCCCCGAGGCCCCGCGCCCCCGGGAGGTGCCCTGGGCGGGGGGCGGGCACGGGTGGGAAACAGGGGTGCTGCCCTTGGCCCGCCGCTTCCCCAAAGGGCCCGATCCTGGCCGGCCTCTCCCCATCCCAAAGGAGCCAGGGGTGCAGGATCCGGCCCCACTTTCCCCCGCCACTCGTCAGGCAAACAAACACCCGCTCCCCACCGCCGGTCATCGGGGATCGATATTTCAACCAGCAGCAGCCCAAGTTCGCCGTGGCGGAGACTTTTTCCCCCCGCCTCATCCGTGCCGGGCTGGCCGGGAATGCGCCCCGCACTCCCGCCGCCCCCGCTCCAAGCCCCCCTCGGTCCGCACGAAAACGTCTTTTCTTATCTGTCAGCAGTAATTAGATATCCTTGCGGTGACAGAGAGATGCACAGCACCAGCACTTTGTCTCGGGGGGAAGGAATACGTGGGGATGCGCGCACACACACACGCACAAACAGCCAGCGCCAATTTCGCCGCTGCCTTCTTCTTCCCCCTTTTCTTTTTTTTTTTTTTTCCCCTTTTTCTTTTTCTTCCCCCCTTTTTTAACTTAAAAGAGCGGAACCGAACGGGCCGGGCGGCTGCCCGTCGGTTGCGGCCGCTGCCCGCAGCGGGGACAGCCCCTGCGAAGGAATTCGGGCACATCCCGGGCTGGCAGCGGCGGTGGTTCCATGGTCGTCCCGCTCCTTTCCCTTCCAGCGAGGAGTCAATTCGCTGTCAGTGCTGGAGATTTTTAGCTAAATTGTTAGGTGGGTGCGAGGAGCGGTTTTTAGATGCAAATTTGCAAGGCTGTGGAACAGAAAAGGATAAATTTAGTTATCTGCATGAAAATGAAACCTTTCTTAAACGAATTTCTAGGGAAGAAACACGTTGGCTAAAACAAGAGTGGTCTGGGGGCGAGAATTTCGTCCCTTTACGAGAGGCGAATTTCACAGCGTTTCCGAAACGCGGGGCTGAAGTTGTTTCAATCCCTTCGGCTCTTTGCATTCACCCATCGGAGAAGCTCTCCAGATTTATTTCCCTCCGGACTCTTCAAGCCTGTCCGTGGCGTCCCAACTCCTACGGCAAATATTATTTTTTTTTTTTCCCTAACAGTTTAATTACTTTGAATACTTTCAGTATGAACCTGTGCTTATCTCTTAGGGAGATAATTAATCAGAGTAGAGAAACAGTCGCAAGATGCAAGATGAGTGGGAAGGGAAAAAATAAAATTAGAAATCCATGAGGGACAAAATTGTTTTTCTCTCTTTATATCGGGCAGGCTTTTTTTTTTTTTATATATATATATATTCAGACGACACACACAGACACATAAAATATGTAATTGGCGTATAATGGAGCAGTATCCAGGGTAAGACTAACAAAGTAGTCGTAGGCATGAAAATTGAAGTTGTGTGCCACAAAGGCAGACCCTTTCATGGGGGAAGGGCTGAATGTAGCAAAATCATGTAAAATCTCCGTTCTCAGTAACATCTCGTTATTAGGAATGATGACTAAACCTCCAGGATTATTCTGGACTGTAAGTTATCAAGAGCCCACTAATTTCACATTAAAACCCATTGACTGCAACAGCGTGATTGAAGGGTTTTTAACAATTAACATAATCAGAAAATGAGCGGAGATAATTTTTATTCAACTCATTACTTTTTAATCATGTATTTCTTTTAATTAATATCTGCTCCGTGAAAATAACAAAAAGCCGAGTCCCAGCGCTGCCCCGGGCAGGGGAGGCGACCCCGGCGGCGGCGGGGCCGGGGGCGGCGGGGCCGGGGGCGGGGGCGGGGAGGGACGGACGGGGGGGACGGGGAGGGGGGAAGGCCGGCATCGGTCCCAAATGTCCTCAAAACAACCCCCTCCCCATGAAAAAAAAAAAAAAAAGGCAAGAAAAAAAAAAGTCCAACCCACCACCTTCATTCTGGGGCCGACCAGAGGAACACGGCTTGTGTCCGGCTCTCAGACCCCCGCCTCCCCCCCTCCCCCGGCCTCGGGTGTGTGTGTGTGGGGGGTGTCTGAGAGCCGGACACAAGCCCAAGAGGTGCAGGACAGCTATCAGACGGAGCTCAGGGAAAGCGGAGGTTGGCCCCAGTTGGTGGGGACTCGCCAGTGTCGTGTGTGTCACCCCCAAGCTGTCACCGGGAGCGAAGATGTTGAAAACTCCGTGGGAAATTCCTCGGGATCACCCATTCCTTATTATTATTATTTTTTTTTTAATCATTTGTGGACAAAGATGCGCAGGCTCTGAATAGCTGGAAGATGGTGGGACATCACCTAACGTCAGACAGCCCAAGACATTCACAAACCTATTCCTTTGCTGCCGAGAAAGGCTTGTCCATGTTGCTAAAGAATTTACAGGTTCATCTTGAATGAATAACTCCTCTCTTTCAAACACATCCATTAATGCAGTATAGGAAGAGCAGGAAAATCAAATACTATTCTTTCATCGAATCCCACAGCCTCTGCTGCTGAAAGTTCGCTTCCAGATAGGATGATCTGCTTGGGGTCCCTCAACCCTGGACGCAGACAGTGTGACTGTCCTCTTGAATATGGAATAGGGCTAAATCCTGCTGGCCAGAGATTTCAGAGGCATGCTGTGGCCAGGTTGTACAGTTCCTCCCAGCAGAGAAAGATCGAGTACACAGTATTAGATCAGTTTTAAGACTGGAAATGGATTGTGGAGCTTTTTTCTGTTGTTGTTGGTTGGGTTTGTTTTTTTTTAGGGGGGGACACCTAACTTTTTTTTTTTTTAAATGAAAACACTCTAAATGGAAAAATGAATTTGAAAAAGAATCTGTTAAAAATAAAACATCCGTAAATATCACCCCAGCAGTACAAGATGCATTCACTGCATGTGATATTTACATCTGAGATATGATTCGTGTTTTTTTTTTTTTTTTTAATAAATTCCATGTGAACCCTTGGAAGAGGGGAAGTGACTGTCAGGTCACAGCAGAGGGCCCACAACTGAAACACGGCAATGAACACTGCGAGGTGTGATGGCAACTTCTGACAAAATTTCATCAAGAGTCTTCAACTGCCTGTAGCCTTTTGGAAGTGCCTGTTGGCTCTTGCATAAGCATCAGGAATGCCATCTGGTATTCAATATTATGTTTATAGCCTCTTGACCAGAGCGTGCTCCCTTTCTTGCACGCACGCAACCTCGGTGAACTCTGCTGAGCAGATTTGCAAATTCACAGCTGAGAAAGTTTGGCTCTTTGTGGAAACCACAATGGACCAACACTGGTGACATACCCCGGGTGGTAACAACTCTTGGCTCTTCCCAAGTCCCTCGCAGCTCCCAAGAGCCCCATCCCAGCCAGCCCACAGCTTTCCTGTGGTATGGGGCTCAGAACCTCTGGCCCATTTTGGGGTGCGGTGGCTGCTGCTGGCTGAGGCTTGGGTGGGAAGCAGCTGTGATGGACTTCACCCACCGTGTCCCAGGCTGTCCCCTCCACTGCCAACTCCTCAGCAGCAGGGACCTTGCTGTTACAATAACCTGAAATTGTGCCCAAGACTCTTTCTTTGCTCTTTTTCCCCAGATCAACATAGATGGGGAGTAGTTTGGATAAGATTGCAGCTACGTAGCCAATCAGTCCTTATATTCTGAGGAGAGCTTTACTGAAATAATCCGTCATATTTAGGGCTGCTCTGCTATTATGGCTCATCTTGCTGTGATCCTCTATTCAGAGAGGAAAGGAAGAACTTTTACTAGAGAATTATATTAGTAAATAGATAATTTTCTACTGTTAAGGGCAAAAGAAAGTGCCTAGGTGCAACACAAAGAGATACGAAGTGGAGAATTCACCAGGGCAGATATATTTGAACTGGAGACACCTGTCAAAATGTTCTCCCTTAGCTCAGGTGATAAGTTCACATGTTCGCATCAGGTCCTGCACCATTGCTTCAATCCCAGCCATGTGTATGCGGGAGGGAAGGACTCCTGCTTCTGTGGGACAGCTGGGGGGTGTCCTTGACTGGCCCATCTGGGGTTGCTGCAAGTAAGAGTGAAACTTGGTGGGTGAAGAAGCAAATCCAATGCCTGCCGAAGCCTGGCCAGTTTCTTTCCTTATGAGCCGTGTTTTTAGGCCTGTGCTTTGGGAACTCAGTGAAATTCAGTGGGGATATATGAGTAGGAAAACAACTCGTGCAAAAGAGAAGACTGGTTTTGGGTTGCATCTTTCTGAAGAGGATCCTGGGATGATACCACACTGACACCAGGGTAATTAAAAGCAGAATTTGGCTCACTGGGTATTTCTGAGCATGGACAGTCATCCACACTTCACTGAGCCATAAAAGGAATGTAACTTTCATACTATTTGTGTTGATCAAGAAGTTATTTGTAGGAATTTCATTATTATGCTGCTTCTAATGTTTCTGCTGTGTTTTTAACATCATTATCTTTAAAAGTCTTTTTTTTCCGCTGCATACTTTTGGTTTTTATCTATACATTAGCTATTTCATCAGTATCATCCTGTTTTACTGTTGCAAAATATATCCAGTCTAACAGCTCTTCTTTCATTTCATAACGAATGGCACACTTAAGACTTAATTAGATGCATATGAGTAAGGAAATGGCATGCCACCCAGGACCTTAAATGTGGTATCATTCAATTGCTCAAGTGCAGCATCCTGGAAAAATAAAGCAAACAAAAAACCCCCCATAAACTTATTTCAAGCTGGATCTTTTCAGACTGGCATGATTACCTACTGACAATTAATTGTTTTCTAGTCATGATTCTAAAAAGATAATGTGCTTTTTTACTTCCACAGCAAAAATTCTGACAGGTGCATGGAAATGACATTTCTCTGTGCATTGGATTCATAGAGAGTATTATATGCAAACATTTAAGGTCTAAGCAAAGATCATATGGCACTACCTATAATTTCTGAAGCTATTGCAGTGTTATATGCTTACAGAAAGTAAAAACCTTCAAACGAAGACGTGGGGTTGTTTTCCCTCTTCAGAAGTGTGATGGTGCTAAACAGCGTTAGCGTTAGCTGATGGATGGCCTGTTTTGGTGTTCTCTGTGTATCTGGTTTGAAATGGGAAAATTAATGCTGATTTTCTGGTTCACCATCTCAGGTTACTTCAGTTCCTTCTGATACCTTAGCCCCAATGTCAGGACAGTGTCCAAAACTCCTCCACCCAGCTTGTTCTGGCTGAGGTAGCCTGGGTATCCACCAGAGGCTACAACATCCATAGGCTTCAGGAGCGGGTGGCTACAGAGAGCTGCAGATGAGTCCTGGGCAGGTCTCTGTGGACAGTGGTGGTCAGAAAAGTAACCTCTGATTCCCTGAGGATGTCAGATGGAGGTTCAGCCTCCCCCCAGGCGAGCCAGATAGCCAGAAGGAGGAGTTGGGTGTACTAGGTGGCATCTAACTCTGATATGGAGGAGGCTCATGATTCTCCAAAATGAGAATGTGGTGGTTTGGATTAGGGTGAGAAAATCCTCTGCTCATATTTTGCCATATAATTGACCAAGACAAACACATTGCAGATCCTGGTCGAGTTGGCCAGTCAGGCACAGTAGATCTAGTCAGCAGCTTTTTGAAAAAACATGCTGCTATTATAGAATCATAGAATGGTTTAGGTTGGAAGGGACCTTAAAGATCATCTAGTTCCAACCCCTCTGACATGGGCAAGGACTCCTCCCACTAGACCAAGTTGCTCAAAGCCCCATCCAGCCTGGCCTTGAACACCTCCAGGGATAGGGCATCAACAACTTCTCTGGGTAATTTGTTCCAGTGCCTTACCACTCTCATAGTGAAAATTTTCTTCCTAATATCTATTCTAAATCTCTCCTCTTCCAGTTTGAAGCCATTGTCCCTCATCCTATCACTACATGCCCTTGTAAAAAGTCCCTCTCCAGCTTTCCTGTAGGCCCTTCAGATACTGGAAAGCTGCTATAAGTTCTCCCCAGACACTGGGGCTGAACAGCCCCAAGTCTCTTAGCCTGTCTCCATAGGAGAGGTGCTCCAGCCCTCTGATCATCGTGGCCATCCTCTGGACTCACTCCAACAGGTCCACGTCCTTCTTATGTTGGGGGCTCCAGAGTTGGACGCTGTATTCCAGGTGGGGTCTCACCAGAGAGGAGTAGAGGGGCAGAATCATCTCCCTCAATCTGCTGGCCACAGTTCTTTTGATGCAGCCCAGGATACGGTTAACCTATTTGCCCTTCTTCGTTTCATTTGGTAATTTCAGGAAATAAACCCTGAATTTGCAGAGGATTCCTAAAAAAGCATTCTGTATGAGGCAGTCACCTGTTTCCTGCGAGTCTAAAATGCCTGAAGTTTTAGCTGGTGATAGCAGTTTCTTGTTCTCACCTCGAGAATGATGTTCTTGAGTGTGTCTTCGCATTTCCAGCATCTGACCTCCCTTGATTCCCAAGTAGCCAATGCAGTGTTATTGCTCCTGAGTGCTCGTTGTTGAAAGGCAGGATTTGACATCTGATTTGCAAAGCTGTGGAAAATTTTGAGGTTCTTCTGAATTAAAGACTGAAATGATTATAAATCATTTAAAAACTGCTCTTTTTCCTGACTTGTTATTTTGCTCATTCTTCGTGGCTGAGTGTAGATGTAACTCTGTTTTATTGCACTGAGAGAAAATGCTTTTGTATTCTTTACTGTGCATATAGAAAAACAATGCTCCAAAAGGATTGTGCTAACAGGCACAGTGGCTCAGGTTGGTCAGAAATAGCGCAGCTAGACAAGTGTTCGTCAATCATCTTTAAATAAAGGTCACATTATCTTTTGAAAATAAGAATCGGCTCAGACCGTTATACAGTATTGCTGGGATGATTTTCACTTGCAACTAACCAAAAATGAGTCTACGTGCCAATAAATTATTTACTATATTTATTTCCTCACAAGTTCATTTTCTTGGGTGCGATGATGGGGATGTGTGCGTGCCCTTAATTTATTGCTTTTGTGCAACTGTCGTCTTGACTGCCTTCTGATGCTCTGTGAAGTCTGGAAAAGGGTCATTGAATCGGGTGACCCAGGGTTAGGCTTCGACATCAGCCACGACCAGCACACCAAGGAGCCAACACTGGCCCTGTGACTTAAGAGGGACGTACAGGGCTGTAATGGAAACAGGGAGGAAAAGATTTCTATAGGCAAGGCACGGTTGTGCAAAGAAGACATAATAAACTGATCCTTTGCTTTGCTGTCTTTGGAACGAAATTAGTAAAGGTTAAAAAAAGAAAAAGATTTCCATTTTCACAACCTCAGACACACCTCTCTGTGGACAACCCTCACACATCCCAGCTCTCTCTGGCCCCAGTTTTACTCGAGGATCTGTCTGTCTCCTGGGCAGCAGTTTCAGTTCAGGGGGCAGAGCCCCTTCTCCCCTCTGAGCCTGTCCCAGTCTCCCTTCCCAAGGCCGTCCCACTCCCCGGGCTCCCAGTCCTCCCTGACTCCTTTCCCTCTTTATTCCTTACATTCAGGGTATCACTTAATTTTCTGGCACTGCTTTGACATTTATGGTCTGTCCCTCCTTTTCCAGTCCTTTGGTTAAAATACTTTATCCAAGCCATCATCCTTCAAAGATGACAAGAAAACTAAAAAAAAAAAAAAAAAGGTGCGGTTATCAGCTCACAGTGGCGTAAATCGGGAGAAAGCAGCAGGGAGACAAACAGAGAGGAGAACCAGGTTCACAGCTTCAAACTGCTCATTTTCCCTGGTTCATACTGCCATCTCCACAGATCCAGCAAGATGGCATAGGAAATCAATATTCATTTGCTGTGTTCTGTTTCTTCGTTGTTAAGACTCTTCCTTCTGCCAAACGATACACACTTTTTCCTGTAGTGAGGGAAATACTTGGATGTGTCGTCAAGAATAACCACACAAGACTTCCGACATTTTTAGACTTATTTCTGAGATTTCCTGGCCAAGGCCAGATCCTGTTTGCTTTAGTTGTGAGTACAACCCCTTTGATGAGGTTGAGCAGAAAGGTAAGGGCCCCGCTCATGTAAGAAAACTAACCAAATTTGCTCGACAGTCGAGTTGTCAGTTAGGGTAAATGCTGGTTTCTGCCTGGTACCAAAATTCCTCTATTATCAGAGAAGAGGCTCATGCCTTCTCCAGGCCCCATTTCTGAACCACAGGTGAAAAGGTTAGTGACTTTCTAATTTTGCTTTGTAATGTTATGTTTATTATTATAAAAATTAGGTGTACTTAACGACAAGATGTCTTCCTTACAAGTCTGCAGCAACACATTTATTAATGCTAGATATGTTCATATTCTGGTCACGTCACAGAGATTTAATCTGAAATCCTTAAGAGGTTCCCCCGCCTCCTTTTTTTCTTTATATTTCCCTTTTTTCTTGTCTTTTTTCTTCTTTTTCTTCTCATTTTTTTCTTTTTTCTTTTTTCTTTTTTCTTTTTCCTTTTTCCTTTTTCCTTTTTCTTTTTTATTTTGTTTTTTCTTTCTTTTTTATTTTTTCTTTTTTCTCTTTTCTTTTTTCTTTTCTTTTTTCTTTTTTCCCTTTTTCCTTTTTTTCTTCTTTTTCTTTTTCTTTTTTCCTTTTTTATTTTTTTCTCCTTTCCCTTTCCTTTTCCTTTTCCTTTTCCTTTTCCTTTTCCTTTTCCTTTTCCTTTTCCTTTTCCTTTTCCTTTTCCTTTTCCTTTTCCTTTTCCTTTTCCTTTTCCTTTTCCTTTTCCTTTCCTTTCCCCCCCCCCGAAACCAGTTTTCCACTCGCAGGAAGAACACATTCTCTCGAAGGAGAATATTTAACTCTCTCGAGGTGCGGTAAAACTCATCCCCCGTGGCTTGCGAAGGCGAAGACGCAGCTCTGCCCTCCCCGCCCGGTCCTCTCCGGTGCCCGTGCGGGCCCACGGGAGGGCGAGCCCCAGTGGGGAGGGCGAGCGGCTGCTCTGGGACGACCATCCAACCCTGCCCGGGGATGCAGATGCTGGCAGGGCGGTGTGGGACACGCCGAGGGTCCTTTCCACGTCCCCCCCATCCCGGGCGCCCATCGGTGGGTCGATGAGCGGGAGTGCTGCTGCCCTCTCCTGGGGGGATGCGGGCAGGTCGGCCTCGCCGCCCCTGCCTGCCTGCCTGCCCCCTGCCTGCCTGCCCCCCTGCCCGCCCGCATCCCTGCCCGCATCCCTGCCTGCGTCCCTGCCTGCCCGCCCACCGCCCCGGCCTGGCCGGGGAGGTGCAGTGCGGGGCCACCCCGTCCCCTGCGGCGGGCAAATGAGTGTCTCTGGCCAACAGTCGCTTAGGGGCGACAAGGGACCCCTGTCCCCGTCTCAGGGCTGCGACTGCCAGCTTGGTGAAGGCAAAGTTTCTCGGCGTTTAGGCTGCTCCCCTGCTAGTGAACTAAGCACGGGGGGACACCCTCTCCCCCTGGAACCATACGGCCACACATGTCTCGCTGAGCAGCTTCAGGCTTCAAAACGCCACTGGTTTGGAAGTGGTCCCCAAAGCAGCAGGCAGTGTGTGTGGGGCACTGCCTGGCCTTGGCCGACATCTCAGCAGGGGCTGCCCGGGGGCCGGGTAGTGGGGCTCAGGGAAGGTCCGGCACCCAAACCAGTGCCCTCACCCTGACCAGTTTGCAAGTACAGGCAATCTAGTACATTTCTGCCCACACGCTGTCATTTCTGGGTGTCATACCTGTGACATGGTTTTTGTTTGGTTTTACCCATCGCTTTGAAAGCCATTTCTTCAGAGCTGAGGTATTCAGCCCATTCAGAGAAGCCGGATGTTCTCTGTTGGGTGGTTTGCCTGCCTGACGGCATCTTCATCATCACCTTTACAGTTGTGTTTTCACCTGCCAGCACAAATCCGTTCAGCCACTTCCATGCTGTGACATTCACTGCACGGCTGGCATGAGTTAACGCCAGGTGACACCGAGCCCGGGTACGGCTGGTCACATGAGGAGCCGATTCAAGCAGCGCTGAACTCCTGGCAGCTGCCACAACCACGGTCACACTGCCATCGGCGAGCGCTGCCTCCTGTTGCCGATGCCATGTGTGCGTTACCAAATGAGCCGCAAGAAACGGGGGGGACCATTCCTGCCTGGCTCTCTCTTACTCCCAAAGGCACCAGGGTATGGAGTCGCGGAGCTCCGCTCTGCCCCTCTGATGTGTATCTGGCCAGAGCACTAAAAAAACCCAGACTCGGTGAAAAGCCCATTGAGATCACTGGAGAGGGCTTTAGTGACACGGGACGGGCATGGGGTCAAGGTCCTGCCAGACAGAGAAGCTACCAGAGAGCCTGGCACTACAGTGCCCGGCCAGGGGGTCGCCTGCTGCTGCACTCGCTCCTCCCGCCCCGGGAGAAGAGTTTTCCTTCGGTGACTGCGGGTTTTATGGCCAGGTGGCCACCGGGGAGCTTGGGGCCGGGTGCCAACAGAGGTCAGAGATAAAACGTGGGAGGTTCTTTGACGGCAGAAAGATGCAGTTTGGTGCTCCCTCGTCAACTCTTTCTCTGGTTTGTGATTTGTTTTTGTTGTTGTTGTTTTTTTTTCCTAATTGTTGCTGTATTTTCAGCATATTTCAAAGCCACTTCTCACGCGACCGGTACTTTTAAATCCCCTTTTCGGATGAAAGGAACGTTACCCGGCTGAAATGTAGGGCACGGGACCTGCGCTCCCCACGGAGCAGAGTGTGTCCCGAGCCAGGCGCACCCCCCGGGGCGGCACACTCCCACCCGCAACCGGGGCCGGGGCCGCCATAGACCCGGCGGGACCCTTCGCCATTCCCGCCCTCGGCCCCGCCCCTTTCCCCGCCCCCTCCCCACTTCGGCCAATGAGCGGCGGCGCCCCGCGGCGGAGGCGGGCCGTTTGGCGGTGCGGTGCTTCCGCTTCCTCATCCCGGCCGCCATGGCGCCGGTGCGGTGCCTCCTGCCGCTGCTGCCCGCCCTGGCACTCGCCCTCGGCCCCGCCGCCGGGGAGGCGATCCGGCCCCTGGGGCTGGAGGCGCTGGGCGAGGCGGAGGAGCTGGCGGAGGAGCTGTGGGACGCGGGGTTGCCCGGCGACCTGCCCGAGCTGGAACCCGAGTGCCGCCGCCTCCTCGCCGCCTTCGCGGAGGGCAGCGCGGCGCTGACGGGCTGCCTGGGCCGTCGCGCCCGCCCGGTGCGGCTCTGCCAGGCCTGTCACCGCCACTACCGCCACCTCCTCGCACAGTACGGCAACATCACCCGCGCCGTTGGGGTGCGTCCGCGGGGCCGACGGGGAGGGGGCAGGGGAAGGGGGGGCTGAGAGGCGGCCCGGGGCGGGGGCCCGGCGTGCGGCCTGGCCCGCAGCGGTGGCGGGTTGGGGGGCAGGGAGAGAGCGCTGGGCTGTTTTCCTTGAGAGTTTCAGTTACGTCAGGTGTGTACCAGAGAACAGCCGGGCCCCGAGAGTGGGCTGGGAGTGTTTTGGGAAGCACCGCTGCCAGTGATTGGCTGCCTGCCGGTGGCCGGTGGTTCGGCAGGGTCGGTGGAGCCGGCTGCCGGCCGGGCTAGGGGCAAGCGTCTCCACCTGCAGAAGAAAGGTCTGCTCCTCCGTGCGACTGGAAAAACTTGAGTTGGTCTTGCTGATGTAGCAGTACCCGAAGGAGCTCTCTGGCTCCCAGGTCATTCGTTGTACGGCACTAACGAGGAACGCTGACAGAGCTTAGTTGCCTGGTGCTTCTTGCAAAATTGATGGTCTCTGAAGCTGTGGCAAGCGATGCGTGTCCTTCGTGAGGGGCCATGTCACAGTGTTTTTGGCTCCAAAGCTGGTGGGAGTGCGTGGCAGGAAACTAGGAAGTCCTGAGTGCTGGCTGAAGCCTGTGGACCCCACCAGTGGGAAACCTTGACTGAAGCGGAGTCTTCTGTTTACATCTTCCAGACTCTTGATCAGCTTTTTTTTTTTTTTTTTTCTTTTTTTCATTTCTTAGCAGTGTTGGTGTTCATGACTAGTATTGCATGTACTCATCCAGTTTATCCATTTTGTAAGAGTTAGTCCCTGGGATGATGCAAGGATGACAGTAGTGCATCAGACCAAAGGACCTTTGTCTGTTCTCTGGTGATGGATAGAAGCGAGTGCAAGCAGAGAGCAAGTTTATAGCTGTGTGTTACCTGGATTGTGCTTCCAGTGTAGAGATTTCTGAAGCTGCTAGAGTTGATATTGACAAGAAAAACTTGTTGCTCTTTAAGCCAAGTTAAACTTCTGATGCTGCAGTGTTCTGCTGCAAACCATTTCACAGCTTAGTTACCCGTCATGGGAAGAAGTACCACTTTCTGGTTTGGATGCGTTTTCTGCCTGTTTCCCTTCACCACAACAGTGCTTGCATTGGAAAAGCACATGGATGTTTGTTTGGTAATTGTCCTGTCCAGGGCAAATATCTAGCCAGTGGTCTCTTGTTTTAGTTTGCAAACTTGTAGTCTGTTTATTTGTTTCTCGTATGGAAGCTGTTTCATACTAGTGACTGGGTAATCTGAAAGCAAGAAATTGAGCATGTAATTCTCTTGGGTACTTTCAGCACAATGTTTTGGCTAAGATTAGGTTGCCAAACATATCCCAGTACTTACAATATGTACGAATTCATTGCAGCTGCTGTTTTTGAGTACTAGCAGCCTGGGAGGGCTGGTCCAGTATGTCATCTGGAAGACACGTCTGTATTAGAGCGTGTTTGGCTTTCCCTCTGTGCATGGATTAACTAACCAAATAAATAAAGGAGGTGACCTCTTACGACCTCAGTCCATAATCGCAAGTAATCAGTTATCTGATGTTTTTATCTTTGCCATCCTGCAGTAGTTATAGTGCAATGTGAAAGAAGCAGCCAAGTTAAGTTTTGGACATCTCTGAAATGTAAAATCCTTCTCATTAGGCTTATTAAAGAATGAGCTTGGCAAACATCTTTAAGGAATGATATAGGTTGTCTTGATTCAGTTTTGGATTTAAAGTGCTTTTTCCCACTCATGAGTCCATCTGGTCAGGAAGTTTCACAGTTAAAGGCCTTCATGAAGCAACCAGAGAGTTTCCTGCAGAAACAACTTTCTTGCATATCTGTTTATAATTTAGTAGAAATGAAAATGGGTGAACATAGGAGTTACCAGATGTGGCAATATTTGACTTCTGCAGTTGAGTCTCTTAAGGAAAGCTTCTTTTTTAAAAAATAAACCTGTATTAACAAAGTGAGGCAGAAACTGGATCTCTCATAAAGCTCTGTAAGGAACATGTTTTTTGTTAAAGAGATCATTTTTTCATATCTCCCACATCACTTATCAAAGAGGCTTTTGGCAGCTTTGGCAATTTTGAGAAGCGCTTAAGTCAATTTAGCAGCCAGAAACCAGAAGCTGGAGCACAGGAGTCACCTGACTGGAGGTCATGGTTTTTCATCAGTGGTTTGAGGGAGAAAATAAAGCTTTGAAGGAGAAAAGCATTGTTCTGAATTCTGATAGGGATACTGCCTGTTTATTCTATAACTGCTTTTATAGTCTCTCTGCGTTTTTTTTTATAAACTTGGTTCAGAGAATAAGTTGCTGTAAGAGTTGTGCCAGTGCCTGCTTTGAGGATGGGGTGCGTTGGGTGGCTCGGTAACACAGATAAGCGTGGTACCTATGCCCGGGGAGAGCCTGGCTTGGTCATGGGCTTGGGGGAGCAGCTGCAGGCACTGCTTTGGGGAGGTCTGCTGCGTTCCTGGTATTGCTGCATTAGGGGGAAGTTTGCTGCTGATACAGTACGTTGGTACAGCGGTTTTGGAGGTTGCTTTCTGTTGTTGGGTTTTGGTTTGTTTTGAGACCAGGCCGTTGGTTCAGCTTCTTCAAATATTCCTTCAGCCTAATGAGAATGACCTGTCCTTCTCTCTGGCCACATGTGCCTTGAGTTGGCTGCGGGGGCAGCAGCCCAGAAATGGGTGAATACAAGCTACTTGGCAGGGGAAGCCCTGTCTCTCTGCCTTTTTTTTTTTTTTTTTTTTTTTTTTGCTGTGGTTGCATATTTTTGACTGACTTGCATGCAGTCTTAGTAGGTCTTCAAAGACCATGTGCTGTGCTGCTCATAGTGTGAATTGGAGGATCAAAAGATTTTTTTTTTTGCGTCAGTTCTGCTCTGCCCATTCTAGAAATATCAATGTAATGCATTGGGATTGTTTAGCTGTGCTAAAATATGTTTGAAAGTTTTCTCTTTTGTATTTTGATTGCTTTTTTTGTTCATTTTTGTTGTAGAATTCTTCTGAGAGCCACAATTGTGCCAAAAGCATCTTGACCTCAGACAGGCTGCAGATAGTTGTGACCCTTTCGGAGTTCTTTAACGAAACCTGGGAGGCAGCCAACTGTGCAAGTATGTGACTCATTCTGTAGTTTTCACGCTACTGTTATGACTTAGCCCCTAAAATTTGCACAAATCAGAATTGTATGTATTTGTTTAAATACAGTCAGTAGATAACACAAAAATCCTAGACTAGAGCCACTCCAGTGAAGGGTACCAGAGCTTTTTATTCTGTAAGGCATACTGCCAAAATCTGAGGGCACTAGTGTGTTGGAAAACTTAGTTGTTATGTAAATATTTATTTTAAGCTATTCTTTCAAAAGGTAGTGTCCTGATTCTGGTGGGGATAGGATTAATTTTCACAAAAAGCTGGGATGGGACACAGCTGGGTGTGCTTACCCAAACAGCCAAAGGGGTATTTGATACCGTGTGACATCGTGCTCAATATTTAGCTAGGGGAACTGCCGGGGGGGGGTGGTGGGTAGGCAGCAATCACTGCTGGAGAGCAGGCTGGGGCTTTTCCGAGTTCCTGTCAGTAAGCGGTGGTACATTAATTGAGTTTTGTATATTCCTTTATCAGTAGTATTGTTGTTTTCCTCTTTCCTTTGCTGTTCTGTTAACTTGTGGCCTGAGATAAAAACAATTTATGCCTTTTTCTTCCAATTCTCCCGCTGCTGGGTGGGTGGGGGGTAGTGAGCGAGCGGCCGCATGGTTCTTTGTTGCTGGCTGGGGCTAAATCAGGCAGTCGTGTTAGTTTCCTTTGTCATCTACAGACCTTGCTGGAGACTTACCTTGGCTTCATTGCTGTTTCTTCTATTTTTCTCCGTCTTCCCATTTTTTAAAAAACTTACATAAGAAACTTTTCCTTGTTTGTTAGTAAAGTCAGTAAGTCTGGAATGATTACACATTGGAAAGCTTCTGTCTCCAGAGCCATTCTTTTTATTTCATTTTATGGGCGGGGGGTGTCCAAGTCTATCCCTGTGTCTCACTGTCCCCGTGTTGATGGTGCTGTGCCACGCTTAGAGCTAAACTACGGCTTTTTGCCATTCCCCTGGTGTGGGAAGTGGGACCCTACGCTAATAGGCGCGCTAGAAAACGGGGAGTAGCATTACGGAGTTGAGTGTTAAAGATACTGGGTTTGCTGCAGAGTTCCTTGAGAGCTCGGAAGAGTTTGTTTTCGTTTGTGAGTCTGGGCTGTGTGAAGACTGGAAAGGCAGTACAGGAGGAGCTCTGTGGTCTGTGCTTTCCTGCTGTACCTAGCTTGTGACCTGTGTGCTGCCTGCCCCGTGTCTAGCTGAGCGTTTGCCCTCAGCACTGGTGGCACTTCCTTCCTTTGTGAGAGTTTTCTAGGATGCTGCCTTGCTCTCATGGTGCTGTTGCTAAATTCCCAAACCGCTGTTGTTTTCAAGGACCTGTCTGGTTACAGCGCCTGAAGTGGGTTTGGAAACGGTAATGTGGTAGGGTTGAGCCTGTCACTGGGAGGAAAGCCCCAGACCTCCACTCAAACCTGATGAAATGGTCAGCTCTTTAACAATAGTAACCTACACTGATTCTGCTGTTGTGTTCATGGTCTAGCTGTTTCATGGATGCTCTCCATTTCACCTCCACTGCTGGGGCTTCTGCTTTCACATAATGTCTGTTACTGTTGCTGGGCAAAGCCAGATTTGCAGGGTAGAAAATAAAAGTAATGTCTTGTTTTATCTTAAAGTCTAAAGATAATTCAGACCCCCTCTTCAGAAAGCTCTCGATAATAGTCTTCATCTTTCACTTAATCAAGGCCAATTAATTCTGAAATATGTTCTCGATGAAGGGTTAGGTCAGCAGGTCCGAGACATCAATGGCAGGCAGATAAGGAAACCGCAGTGTTGACTAGACCTGCCTTTATAGTCGAGAGCGCTTTTTGCAGGAGTGGAGTGTCTGGGGCTTGTCGGCTACAGAAATGATAGAAATTAGAATATCCTGATGTTTTTCTTTCTCTTTGACAGATTGTTTAAAGAACAGCAGTGAGGGATTATCAAATTCTACTGTAGAATTCCTGGATTTATTCAATAAATCTCTGACATGTTTTGAACATAACCTTCAGGTATTTATGCTGTGTATTTAAGAGAAGTACGAAATCCTCTAATTGCTAGCAAAATCTTATGTGTGCTGAGTAAACTGCAGATATGTATTAAACTAACTGCTGGTGGGTTTGTGACTTTCAGGCAGATAAAGCAATGATCTGTAAAATGCAGATGTTTACAGATTGGGAGCCTAAAATTAATTCTAATTGATATTCACCTTGACTTCATTTTGTGTGTAATTGCAATGCTACTTCATATCACAATTTCTCAATTCACAATAGTTGATAATTATATAGTAAGAAACATCATGTCTGCATGCTGCAAGTCTCTCTTTCTCCCTCGTTGGAGAATTGTTGTCTTCTGACTTAACAATTCAATCTTTAAATAGCCTTTTGATAATACAGACTACTTCAGAAAGACCAGTACCTTAAATCATTGTAACCATTCTTTTGACTAGTGAAATTATGGGTAGACAACATTCATCCAGATTGAAAAGGCAATATAATTCACTTAGTGAAATAAATATGGTAATTGTCCTCAAAGAAAATGTCCTAAATGGCCCAAGAAATTGCATGTATTCCATTTCAGTCAGAACCTGGCCAAGTTCTGGGATCATTCAATGGTAAAAATGAGAAATGGTAGGTATGAGACAATCTCTGAGAAAACTGGGGTTGTTTTATTATTAATGATTTCTAGGAAATGTGCCTTTAGAGCCCTTGGCCAGGAGCAGTGTGGACTGGCCTATTGATCAGTTCAAATGTCTGAACTAGAACTTAACCCAGTGGTCGGTGGGTGGCTGATACAACCATTACTGGGTTAGAATATCTTCAGAGGCTGTAGTTTTGTTTCCAAGTGTGTCATATTGCATTCAGAGGTGGTGAAGGCCACAAATGAAAAGGATTACTTAATATGCCAAAGTCTGTCCCTGTCAGTACAGCTCAGCAGTAACAACAGTTACTTGTTAGGCACGGGCGAATGAAAAACACAGTATTAAGGAACCTGATCTCTGGCTTCAGAATAACATTTAATTACTAGTATTTTTTTTTTCTCCTTTTGGAAACTGGTACTTTAAAAATAAGTGTTTTAAAAAACCTGCTGGTTCAGGGAGCAGTTTGAGATGCATAATCTGCAGGAAATGGATCCTGTCCCTAGTGAATTAGTGTTGATCCCTTTTCTTCCTGCATTCTCATGCGAGTTGTCTGTCTGGGCCTCTACTCAATCTAGGATGCTAGAAATCTGGATTTTCATTCAAACTTGACTCTGTTTTTTAAATTTATTTTATAATGCCTTAAAACTCTGTGTGAATGTTGTTTTATAACCCTAGGGACAAACCATCTATCTGTCACCAAATAACTACACAGAAGTATGTAAAAACTGCAACGAAACCTACAAAATGTTGAATGACCTGTATAACAACTTGCAAAGGATGAACAGGCAAGGTGGTGAGTCTGGGCACTCCGCGCACTTGTGTATCGATGTGGAAGATGCAGTAAGTATTTATTAATACTCAACAGCGAGACTTTGTCATGGAGGCCTTTATTAACCTGTGTCTTTTGCATTTGTCTTGCTAGGGATTGCCTTTTCCCTTTCAGTGTGGGACAGCATGTGCCTTTGTCAGGCTGATATCCCCAGGGGAAGAAGTTAGCTTGGTGGGGCTGTCTTGCTGGGTTCTGTCCTCAGTCAGTGCAGCAGGAGCGTGACTGAAGCTCCTGATCACCCGATTGCATTCCAGTTTGAGTAGCTGCACTTTAATTTCTTGTTACTGTGAAGGGGATGGATTTAAAAAAAAATATAAAAATCTCCTAATCTTCTGGCTTTTAATGCAAAGCTTTACTGCTATTGTTCTAGCCAGTGTCATAATTGATTCCTTATTAGAGCAGCTGCTTCTAGGGGTCCTCGGCATTGGCAACATATGTTTGGAAAAAGCTTTGTTATATTGTGGGGTTTTAAGTGGCTGGGCAAAAGGAGCGTTGTCGAAAGTGTGGGATTAGCCCTGTCCCCGTTGGCTGTCAGTGAGTTCTCTGGGAAACAAGCATGTGGCAGTGCTTACGGTATATCTGAGTACAGCCTGGTTTTGAAGCTTGTGAAAGTTTTGATGTAAAATCTTGGCTCTGTTTAAATTGTCTGTTTCTACATTTCCCGGGGTTTGCTTGCTTCTGAGGGGAGATCTGTTAAAGTGTTGTTTTCTGAGATCGTATTTGAACACTCGAATATCTTGAGGCCTGAGTGTTTGCCGTGCTGTGCAGCAAAAATGCACGTGCTTGCTTTCACGGCTTGCTTATGTTTTTCTTTTAGATGAACATCACTCGGAAGCTTTGGAGCAGGACTTTCAACTGTTCTGTTCCCTGCAGTGATACAGTCCCCGTGATTGCAGTTTCCTCCTTTATTCTCTTCCTACCTATTGTTTTTTATCTTAGTAGCTTCCTTCACTCGAAGCAGAAGAAACGGATACTCATTTTGCGTAAGTGGTGGTGCTGGCATGTCACTGTTAGAGTTGGGTGGTGCCAGGGACTCGCTTGGCTCTTGTGGGAGAGGGGGCCCAGCCAGATCTGCCTGCAGCTGTGCTGACGGCGCTAATAGCGACTATTAGTCTGCTGCCGTCCCCTGAAGAAGGGCGGTAAAGAGCTTCAGCCATATCTTTTCATTAAAGTTTCTGGACGTGAACAGAAAGCTGTTTGCAAGTCTGTGTCGGATAAATAGAGGGAGTGGAGAGACTGGTTTTGTGGAATTCTTTGTGTTTAATTTTCATATAATTTTTCCCTTTCTAGCCAAGCGCATCCAGTCAAATGCCAGTCTTGTGAACATCCAAGAAAAATACAGCTGAGCTGCAAAACAAAACCTGAGAGCTGCTGCTGGTATACAGTGGGTACAATTGTGTTGGAATGAGGCCGGCACAAAAGAGGAGTTAATTATGGTTTAGTGTAATGATACAGAGCAACACAAGTTAAACAAAATGCTGTCTGACTTCTAAGCGAGGATATTAACAAACATGACAAGGCAGGGCTGTGTGACACTGTATGGACTTTGGTTTTGAAAAATCTGTGAGGTTTTTTCAGTCTCGGGCTGAAGCTGGTGTTTTTCCGTTTCTAAGCTTTTGTACTTCCCATCAATAGAATAGCTACACTTCCCTTGCATGGTATTTTTCCATATTTATCGTATTTGTTTCACAGAAACCTGAGATCTGGATCTTTTTGAGGTGATTTTCATAGACAGACAAAACTTGAAATAATATTTGATGATCCTGCTTGAAACGTTATGTTTAGTTTCATGTAATATTCAGTCTTGCCAGACTTTGGATGGACAGAAAACCTTTAAAAAAGAAAAAGTTCTCATCTTTCCTATACCAATGTAAAGTGATGCTGCTGGTATCTGTTAAAAGAAAAAACAAACCAACAAACAAACAAAAAACCACCAAAACACAACAACCAAAAGTCATGAAATATGCCGAGAAAGTGGTAATATATAATGTCCAAAGCCAGCAACAAAAGCAATAGAACTGCCAGTGCTAGACTTGAATAGTAATCATTGATGACTACAGTATTCAGTTATCTCTGAAACAGGTATTTAATCATTTGCACACTTTAACCACTAAAATCACTGCTTTTCAAACATTAAATTTTCAGAGGCTTATTTTAGTTGTCTGCTTGGGTAACGGAATGCTTCACTGTTTGTTTATTGTGTTACTTTCTTTTTTTAATTATAAAGGGTTTTTTTTTGGTTGGGTTTCTTTTTTGGTTGTTGTTTTTGTAGAGAAGTAAGGTAAAGTCAGGTCACTGGAGATGCTGAATTTCCTGGTCTAGAGCTTGCTATGGCTTAATACAGAGGTGTTTACAGAAACTTTGTAGGGGAGAAGTTACCTTTTTCTAGATAATATGTATTTTAGTGGTAAACGAACCAGAGATTTCTCTAACTTAAAAACTGTCCTCAAGGACGATGAAGACACTGTGTTGGGAATTGATGACTTTCAAGAAACAGTTCAAGAAATTAGGCCTGTGAAATAGATGAATGTAAACAAATTCAAGCTTGCAGATTGCCAAATCTGGTGGAGAAAGGGATGCAATGACTGTGGGGATGGGTGACACTACTGACAGGCTGTGGGCACAATTCAGCACCTGCAGCAATACCAACGGTTCGGTTTGGTTAAGATAGTCCTGATTCGGGAGAATGGCGGGCTTGGAATGATTTATAGCTGTACTTGAGGTTAATGAATGCCAGAGTCTTTGTTCACATTTTTAAATGTGTTTTCTAACCGTGAGATAAAAATGAATGGCCATTACAAAATGGCCATTACAGAAAAGAAATAAATTTCTTGTGGAATCTGTGTGTCTGACATCTGTTGAAAATCCCTGTGAAATAGTCTTATGTATTTGACTTGCTTTGGAGCCTAGAATGTTAAATTTCTCTTTTGCACTAAGGCTCAAATAAATATATAACAATGTAACAAAACAGTCCTAAAGCTCTTCAAGTCTTTGGTTTTCTTGTTTTTCTTATTTTTTGTGTTTTGTTTTGAGTTAGGACATATTGTCAGTTTTGAAATCAAGTTGGCAGTATGTTTAATATTAAGTAAAATACTGTGTTAGTGATTGGTCCCACCCACATAATTGCCTTTTTGTATTTTATTGCTAAGAAGTGTTTATCTTCCTCTGTTAAACACGTGAATTACTAGGTCAACAGTCAGTTTGTTTTAGGTAGTTTACAACAATAGTAGAAAACTGTGTTTCTTATTACATAAAGTTACCTTCTTGCGGCTGGGAGAGGCATGCTGCCTTTAAAAAAAAAAAGTTTATTTTTTTATATCTCTTGTTCTTAAACTTCAACTTTCTGGGACTTATTCAGCTGCCTGCTCTAATAGCATTACATTGATTTGGGACATCATATGATTGAGAGCTGTTCAAAGCAATCTTTCATTCGTGCAGATAAAGCCAGTTTGTATGTGCAGTATTTCAGAATGACAGCTTTTATACTGTAAGCAGTGGCTTTTTGAGCACATTCATGTTAAGTAGGTCTGAAAGTCATTACTTTTGGATATGGTGGTTAAGCACTTTAAAAAAAAAAAAAAGCTTTTCTTATTTTTCTGGCTGCTAAGCCAAACGGAAATACTCATGTGACTTTTGTTGTTTTTTTATTTTAAAGTAGCAGTGAAGTTTACACTTGAGATTTTTAATACATCTACTGTTTTCTCCTTTTTCTTTTTCCCCCCGACTTTGTACTACTAACTTTCTCTACACAGTGTTATATTTTTGGTAGGATATTTCATATATAAATTGGTTGAATTCTCTTTATACTCTACTTCCTAGAGAAATGTTGGAAGCACACAGACTGTGTTGAAGGAGAACTAAAATTCTTTTTGCTGCTAGTCTTTCATCTTGGTTTATTTTTGCCTTTTTGGTATTGTATGTACTAAATAGGATGAACTTTGAAATACTAGTTATTTGTATCTTTTTGTGCAAATAAAGATTTCTTACTGTGGGGTAGCACTTTGATTCATATTTATACTTACTAGGAAACCTCTAACACGGAAATCCAGCTCTAATAAAGATTGTCAATAAACAGTGAACAGTGTGGTTACTTAATTGCTTCATTTATAGTACTTTTATACTCCTGCTGTTCTGGGTTTGTGTTCAGCAGCACCTGCTTATTATTCCTCATTATGCCATTTGTAGGAAAACAGCATCAGAAGGTTGTTTTCAAAGGAGTGCTGTGCTGAATTACAGAACAAATGAACTGCAACTGCTGAGAAAGGGTGGAGTTTCAGCTCCGTCAGAGCCTGCTGAAGGGTACAGAAAGGCTCCTCCTGTTAGTTGCAATGGAGTTTCTTGGATGGCTGTGTGTGAGTAAGGCCGGTGGGGGTAACTTGCTGTCTTTATGGGGAGGCTTTTGGTTGCCTGCACCGGCCACGCTTTCAGCTGCAGCAGGCACGGTGTGGGATTGCTGTTGAGCTGGAAGATTTCTTTAAAAATGGCAGTGCAGTGCCTCACCATGGAGAGAGCTGGGCGTCTCGCCTGCTGGTAGTCGCCTGGTACACTAGTGCTAGGATATGGATATCGCAAAGGCAAATTTAAATCTCGGTGCATCGCTTACAAGGGACTTTCAGGAAGACTGGGAAAGTTGTAATGGCAGTGCATGAGGTGCTGCTTCAACTGGAAAACTAGGAATGGTTCTGTATGCTTGGGAGAGGGACATGAAAGGGAGTAAGCACAGGAGAAGATTGGGAAGAGCAGGGGATATTTACCCAATGAGTGGAGCAGAGGCTCTGAGTAACTGTGGGTGAAGTTAGGGGTCTGTAAGCACACTCAGAACAAAGTGTTTTGGGGTGAGGGGGCTGCTAAAGTTCACAGGTGGTTGAAAGACCCTGAGAAAAAGGGTACAAATGGGGACTTGACTGCAGCTGAGCTGGGAAGGGGAGGCTCTGGCTCCTTGGTGGAGGTGAGGTTGGGGACTGGCAGCAGGAAGATGGAGCAGCTGAGCCCAGGTGCCCCTCTGCTCTGTGATGGGACACAGGTGGGCTGCCTGCGCAGGTCAGGGAAGGGAGCAAGTTGTGGGAAGGCAATAGGGACTTGCTTCGGAGTTATTCAAAAGCAACTGCTTTCTCCTGGGGGGGTACCTGCATTGTGTGATGCAGTGGATGGTGTTGAAGTAATGCTGGTTCAAAGCCTCTTTACAAAGCTCCTGTTCTATTTCAAGCTGAGTGAAGACTCCTGTTTAGCACTAGACAGGGTACTTTTTCTTTAAAATAAATGAAAAAATAGTTGGTTTTTTTTTTGTGTAAATGGTTGCTTTTTCCATCTTTATTAAACGCCTGCTACAATCACAAATTGTCTTCAGTTTCCTAATGTTTTGTTCCTGGTGCTTACTGTCCAGTTAATCAAGTATCATCAAATCTTCTTCTATTTCTGCTAATTTATATATTAATTTTCATGCCCTGAATATAGAGTTTCTCTGGAATGATAACTTGTGTGATCAGCAAAGTCACTGCACTCCTAATTAGAATGTATGGGTAACTTACCAATTTTTGTTCATATTTTACTGTGAATTTTCCTTCTGGGACTGGTGTAAGAATTTTTAGCCTGATTTTTGTTAAGTTTGTGCAGGATGCACCTTCTGTATTTTTGCCAGTGTAAAAAAGTTACACATTGGAATAGCGGAGCCAATAAATTCTGCAACTTCTCTGAAGTGTTACTTCTCCCAGCACTGCAATCAGTGTCTGCTGTTACCTGCTGGAGTCAGCCAGGATGATTTATGTGCAACTAGTAGCCTTGTGTTATGCTGAGAGTTGACATGCGATTGCTATCTTGGAGATGGTGGTCTAACCCAAGGCAAAAGTAACGTGTAAAGGAAGAAAGCGGAAGGTGATGTGATTGATGATGACAGTCAGTTGTGTGGTAACCTTTTCTGGGTGCAGGTGTTTAATACAGAGATACCAGCATCTCTGCTGGCCATCGCGAGGGTTTCTGGCATGATGGGGGACTGGGTGTGGGCTTAGGGAGCTGTCTGACCAGCGTCTTAGAATCATAGAATTGTCTAGGTTGGAAGAGACCCTTGGGATCATCGAGTCCAACCATCTACCCTACTCTACAAAGTTGTCCCCTACACCATATGCCCCAACACCACATCCAAATGTCTCTTAGACACATCCAGGGATGGTGACCCAACCACCTCCCTGGGCAGTCTATTCCAATGCCCGACCACTCTTTCTGTGAAAAATTCTTTCCTAATGTTCAGTCTAAATCTACCCTCTTGGAGCTTGAAGCCATTCCCTCTTGTTCTGTCATTAATTACCTGTGAGAAGAGGCCAGCACCAACCTCTCTACAGTCCTCTGCTATGGCACGCAGCTTCAATGCTTTGTATCTGCTCTGCTTGAAAGATAGTGCTGGTCCAAACTGGTTTCCTTCAGCATCGGCTTTGGGGCCTGAGGAGCTACCTGGGGCACTTTTGATGTGTGCTTGCTAACCTGAGTGTGCAGGAGCACCCACAAACACACACGCTTCTCCAGAGACGTGGTGGGCTAAGATGGACCTTGTCTTGTGCAGATTAAAGGTGAGGGAAGAGGGAGGTTTTTGTTACTTTCAGCCTTATACGGAGAAGAAAAAGCTGCAATATTCCCCCAGATAAAACAACTTCCCCACCCCTGTG
Organism: Vanellus vanellus; assembly: GCF_965231255.1. NCBI lineage: Eukaryota > Metazoa > Chordata > Aves > Charadriiformes > Charadriidae > Vanellus > Vanellus vanellus. Next base: position 78,694,150 of record NC_138907.1, read on the forward strand.
TCCTGCTGAATCCTTGCTTTCATGTGTTTGTGTAAGGTGTGTGGGACGGAAGCTTGCTTACTGCAAATGGCACTGGTGTTTTACAGGGGATCTGCACGCCATATGGACATAGACAAATTGGCTTTTCGGCACTGGGGAACACTTTGCTTTCATGTAAACCTTAACTGTGTTTCTTCTCCTCCTGTCAGCCCTACTTTGAGACCCCTGGAGGTCACCCAGGCCAAGTCCCTGCTCAAGCAGGGCCATCTTCAAAGTTGGATCAAGTTGCTCCTACTCGTTTCTCTGAGCTATGGCGAGATTAGTGCCAGGGAACTGGCACTGTGGGGAAGGAATATGGGAATACTCTATAGTATAGCATAGCTTTGGAAGGAGCCTGTTGCTTGAAGTCTCAGCTGGGTTTGGGGTTTTTTTGCTTCTGTGCTTCTGGGTAGAATAGGGTCGCCCGGGTGGCAGGACGGCAGGGACGCTGCTGCAATGTTTTGCAGAGTCAGAGATGCAAAGTTGCGTTGAGTAAATGACTAATTATTTTTAAAAAATAAATTAATGAGTTGCGGTGAAAATAAGTTAAATAGTTAAATGAACTCTGAAATCTTCACCCACTCCCATCTGAGGTGAAAATATTGGAAAGTTCTTTCAAATATTTCATAAAAGGAAGTCACTCTCTAGTAGTTCAGTTGAAGTTTTAACTTTTAATACTGAAAATTCCCCTCTGGTGCCAGCACAGTAAGTATCATGGATTGCTGCAATTAAACCAGTGCCTTAAGTTATTCATAATACTCTTTCTGGGCAGCATTCCCACCTGTTTAATCTGTGCTATACAAGCGTTTATTAGAACTGACTGTTGAAAAACGCCAAGCTAAATCGGACGTTAAAAAAAAAAAGGCAAATCAATATGATGCCCTAAACTGGTTTAATATGTCTTTCCTCTTCAATAATCCTACACGTTACTGATTTATTTGCTGTAATGAACATGCCATTCAACCGAAACAAGATTAGCTGCTTAAACCGCAGCATTAAGTACGGAGCAACTTTAATACTGCTTTATGTTTCATTGTAATGCTCAGCACTTACAGTGTTGTCTCTTTCTCTTCTCTGCAATAAAGAGTTTGTGTGAGGATCACAAAGGGCTCCGGAGTGGTGTTTTGTTAAAGCATTCGAAGCAGTAAATTTGAGTCAGGGTTGCAATGTGGCACCTCCTTCATCCAAACCTAAGTGGAACCAAACTGGTGAGCAGGATTAAGGCACGAATTTATATTCCCCGCAGGATTTTTCCGGGGTTAACCATGAAGTAAATGGCTTATGTCAATCTGATCTAGGTTAAGACAGTGAGAACAGCCACTGGCAATCAGAATATTCCTTTGGACTTCATTCATTTTTTTTTTTTCCTGAGCATTTGAAACGGCAGCAATTTGCTGCAGGAAAAACAGACTGCAGGGAGGAGGCGTCTGGGTTTTGCAAGGAAGATTCCTAAGATAGATGTGGTAAAGACCGAAGATTTTCAAAGGATTCTATAAAAGGGGGCAGGGAAATACGAGTGATAGAGGTATTTTATACCTGTCCATTATTGCATAATGTATAATAGAAAGTCTGCTCTATTGTATAATACTGGCCAGGTCTGAAAAGCTTAAGCTCTCTAGTTTCCAGGTAAAACTGTGTGATCTCTTCTTACTACAGGGACAAGCCACAACTGGGAGTCTGTAAAGTCAGTGGCCTTTGGTTACTGTTTTGTTCTTTCCCCCTGTTGTGAAAGAGACTGCTTTAGATAATTACCTTCCCTTCTTGTTGATTAAGAAGCAAGTTGTATTTGTTAGGGCACCTGTATATTCTCCACAGTTCTAAAAATTGCAATGAATGTTCGCAGTACAATGTTAAATTTCTTTTTCTTTGGAAGACTATGATGAGTTGCAGGTATATATTTCAGGAGCTTTTTTGGGTCTTGCGGTCAAACTTAGAATATTAAAACCAGAGAAATGAGCTTCAAAGTATTGCAGAAGTATGCTGAGTTGCAACCAATTACTCAGACATGTAGAAATGAGGAAAAAATGTCAAAAGTAGTGTGTTTGCACTGTGCTGGAGTAGGTTTTCAAATGGAAGTTGTGTTTCTGACTCTGGAAAGCGTGTTTCTTCTGGTGAATGCTGCTTTTCTCCAGTTGATCAGAACAGAGAATCAAAAGTGATCTGGCAAAGGGAGAGTCGAGAGAGTGAAGGCAGCTGTTTCTGGAGGAGGAAATGCACCCTGGAAGTCTGTTAGGAAGAGCAGCCTTACTTTGCATTGCTCCATTGAAAAAAAAAAAAAAATAGCCTGAAGATGCTTTCAGAACATCTGCCTGAAGGGTGAATGCTGGGGTGCAAAGGGAGGGCTGGTGAGTGGTGGCAAAGGTATTATTTTGGTGCTGATACGACACTTTTTAGTGGAAAAACAGAATCTCAGGGTGAACAGGATGGAGTGCCCTGAGGAGAGCATGCATGCTTCCAAGGAAAAATACCCTCCTGAGCAGCTGGTTTAAAGTTGGTGAAGGGATAGGAACTTACAGCTGTGGTATTTTTATGAAACGTGCATGCGGTGCCTTTTTTCCTCAGTTATCAGAAGTCCCCTCAGCACCGTTTGCTGCTGTTGTCTGGACTGCACAGGTCTAAGCGATGCGTGCATCTATCCCCTGGGGTTTGGTTGCTCTGCATTACAGCAGGCTCTGTCCTTAGTGCAGAATATGCTTTTTGTCTGTCACACAGATAAGCAGCCTATAAGGAGCTGCTTTTCTTGCAGCCACTCACGTGAGTTACTTTAGGTCCACTCATAAGCTCCCACACTCAGATTTTATTTAAAGACCAAGTGATTTGTGTGATTTCCTAAATCATGGCAATGCGAGCACTTGGACCGACCTGTTTGATGTCCAAGCAAGCATCGGGAGAAGGGACGGTGAGAAGGAAGGAATGAGGGAGCAACAGCAAGGCTGAGCGAGAGAAAGCAGGATTGAATAGCCCTGGGAAAGCCTCTGCCCTGCCTTGGCTTGTATAACGGGGGCTTATACAACACATAACCCAATCTGACCCTGACCCTGCCAGTGCCCAGGGACTATATTTTTACTAAGATTAAGCTTTTCTTTTCTTTCTTTTTTTCCTGGAACGGTTTCCTTGGCTTTTAGCTTGCTGGCTGGCTGGCATGGCCAAGGCAACCTTGCCTGTTTATTTCTATGCTATTTAGCTGGCTGCAAATGGCGTGCACCCCGCTTCCCCCGTGGGGTCCCACGGCAGCATCTCACCAGGGAAGGCCACTGGCAGGAGGTTCACCGCCCACCAGAAATGGTGTCTGTTCTCCGCTGGTAACAGCACTGTTGGGGAAGGAACGAAAATGTGGTAAATGTAACACCACCCTTCAGTTTAGGAAAGCAACTGTAAGCTCGCTAAGAAAGTGTGTCTCTCGCTGCTCGAAAGGCTACAGGACCTGCCAGAGCTCAGATTCTCCAGGAGGCTCGGGGCTTTCTGCCTGTTGGATTTTTATTCATGGTTGTGTGAGGGACTGGAGCCTCTGGCCTCAGCCTGCTGTCAGCAGCACTGCAAGTCAAGTCTGACTTGCTGACGGGCCATGCTAAAGCCCCGCAGCCTCGTTTTACACTCGCAGTTTTAAAGGCTCTTTCCCTGGGACAGCTGTCCCCACATCTATGGTATCCACAGGGGAACAGGTATGACTTCTAAGGGGAAAAATGATAACCGTTTTCCCCATTAGTGACTTGGGAGTCCAAATCCAGCCTTCAGAAGTGTGGTCAAACCCGCAGTGTAGCATCCCAAAAGCCAAGGTACTTTGAAAGCAGGACTGGGGCTCCTGTGAGACTTGTTTCTGAATAATAGTCCTTCTTTTTAATCTGTAAGGTATTTTTGAAAATACTGTATCAAGGTCATCATTCAAATGGTTTTTAGTTCATGTTTGTCAACCTTATTTCAATTGATAGTCTCCTGTTTTTTCACTAGTGGGGCTTTGAACTTGCTTTATCTAAGATTTGCTCTCTAGGGTATCTGAATTATACTCTTCTGGGGCACCTCTCATGGAGCAATGTGTGGCACCCCTGAGGCTGAAAATCACAGCTCCAATTTGACCACAGGCTGTTAGGGTCAATGCAAGGGTGAGCATCCGACGTCCCTGACTGGTGCTCTGCACCAGACCATCCTCAGCTTCTCTCACTGTTTCTTCTGGCTTTAAAATCTACAATCAACACCTCTCAGGTGTTCTCCTGTTGTCCCAGGCCTTGGTGTCACGTCTCCCAGCTCTAAAGTCTGTGATGTTTGCTGTTTTTTCTGGCTCTGTACCACTGCAATGTGATGGACTAACATGTGCCATCTCAGAATGGTTTCTGTACCCTGTGGTTGTGGCGCTATCTTCAATGTTCACAATCCCGATTCAAGCAAGGGGGCTGCAGCTTCCTGCAGCTTTCACCGTAATGCTAGTGACTACAGCTCTTTCATAGAATCATAGAATAGTTTGGGTTGGGACGGACCTTTAAAGGTCCAAACCCCCTGCAATGAGCTTCCCTGAGGAAGCATTATTCAGCTGACTGCGAGGGACAGCAGAGATTCGCGATCACTAGGGTCAGAAAACAAAGAGAAGTCCGTAGCCTTAGAGGGCAAAAGGAACTATCAGAGATGAAAGCAAGTTTATGTAGACTGTCTCACGAAGTGCCGAGCAGCACTTGCTTTAGCATGATCTTGCAACAGAATCACTTTAACATGGTGTTTTGCAGAACAAGCAGATTGTGGCTTTTTATTGGGAAGCATTGCTTATCCCTCACTGGTACCCAAATGCTTCAAAAAGAGCTTTACACCTGAACACAGAGATTTTCTTCCCAGTAACAGACTCAACAGTAACTGTAAGTTCATAGTGACCGAACTCTACAACTCCTCGAGCTCGCAGAGGGCTGCAGGGTACAGGAGCTCGTAGCAAGCAGAGCCTGTTCCTGCACACCCGTTGGGGGCACAGGGCTGAAAGAAAAGCTGCCCACAAAGCCAGAAAGCAAACGTCAGTGCTGCTCTTCCCGAGCAGAGAGCAGGGAGGCTCTTCTCTCCTGCCTGGTGCCAGTTTAGGGGTTGAAGCACTACGGACAGGTTTTGTTTTCCCTGCAGAAGCACCTGTCCTCCCTTTGCAGTTCACTCGGCCATAGGCTCCCTTCCCCCCGTGGCTGCTGTTGAGGCTGCCAGCAACGCTCCTGCTGCCCGTCCCTAAAGGGGGGGTCACAGGCACCAGGCTTTCATCATGGGTTGTGCAACATGTAGCATAATGAGGTTCTGGAATCATAGAATGGTTTAGGTTGGAAGGGACAATGAAGATCATCCAGTTCCAACTCCCCTGCTGTAGGCAGGGACACCTCCCACTAGACCCGGTCGCTCAAAGCCCCATCCAACCTGGCCTTGAACACCTCCAGGGACATAAGTAGATGTCCAGGGCACTAATTATACCAGTAATCGCTGTCTCTACATCTCTGAGTAGAGGCTTAGAGAGTCACGAGAGGCAGCACCATCAGCGTGCACGGTATCTGCATCCTCAAAGAGCCATGTAGTGGAGGCTGCTTTAAGCAAGAGCCCCGTATGTGTCAGCCTCTCTGGGGTGAGTGCAGCCATCTCGCACAATGGCTGGATAGTGAGGAACTGCTCTGAAATTGGAGCCAGCGAAGGGGCTTCCCATGCCCAGTTCCCTTATATGAGTTTCTCTCTTGCTTTCCTTCATAGATTGTGTCTGAAAGCTGACTGGTAACAGGGTACAGGGACAGATTGCTGCTGCTTATACATACTGATGCCCACTTAGAATCATAGAATGGTTAGAGTTGGAAGGGCCCTTAAAGATCACAGAATCATAGAATGTTTTGGGTTGGAAGGGACCTTAAAGATCACCTAGTTCCAACCCCCCTGCCATGGCCAGGAACATCTTCCACTGGACCAGGTTGCTCAAAGCCCCGTCCAACCTGGCCTTGAACACTTCAGGGATGGGGCAGCCCCAACTTCTCTGGGCAACCTGTTCCAGTGCCTCACCACCCTCAGAGTAAAGAATTTCTTTCTTGTATCTAAGGAACTTAGACTCTTACTTTAATTCAAGTGAAAGCAACTCCCATAATAAGAGATAAGAAGTAAACCCACATGTTCTTTGCTTTCCTCCAGTGATGCAGAGGGACTACAGCTCTGGGATGGGGACCAGGCTTCTCCCTCGGACTCGTGGTTTATTTCCAGGTGAGGCAACTGCCCCGCAGCGCACACCTCAACGTATAGCAGCCAGCAGTCTTGTATATACATAGGTAACCTCAAGAAAAAAGCAAAGGATGTGTTCTGCCTCTGCCTGATCTCTCACCTTCTCAAGGGTTTTGCTTCTGCCATGTCTAGAAGTCTGTAAGCAAAATGGCCCCATCACAGGGGATTCGGACACACAGCTGTTCTGCACGAGGATGCCAGGATGTCACCCACATGCTCTGTGTTTGAACTATTCTGAATCAGCTAAAAGATCTTGAAGGCACTTAAGCTGGGCAAAACCATGTTTTCTGCTCTGCTATGGTTGGTATTTATGAACATTTCCATTCAAGATCTGTGCATTTCCCCCCCCAAAATTTATGTTGACCCAGCTGCGAGTGCTGAGTAAAGGAAGAGCACCATCCTTCATGTGATCAGGGCAGAAATTAAGCTGCATCTTATCTTAAAGGTCTCACACTACAAAACTCTCATATTTTTACACTGGAAACTCATTCCAAGGTGACAATAAGCATAAGACAATATGGACAAGTACAAAAGTGACAGATAAAAATGTCTAAAATAGATTTTTAAATATATATATGTGCTTTTTTTTTCTGCTAAGTGCATCTTCTTGATTTCAGACCACATTTCTTCTTAGCTCCTGTACTGTGAGTCAGACAAGCTCTGAAATGGGGGTGCACAGACTGTCTAATGTACTTGCTTCCAGCATCTGAGGGGGAAGATGAGAGAAAAGGGAAAAAAAAGTAGCAATTGTTAGACCTAAGACCAAGAGACCCTGTTTTACTCATTGGCAGGAAATAATGTATACACTGCTAAAAGGGATAAAAAGAGCATAAATTCCTGTCAGATGTGCCTCTCGTGAAAAATGACTAATTAAATGATAGCGGTAGCTTAAAAATAGACCTTGCTTTAATGGGAAAATATTTTAGAGGTCATTTAAGAAGAAATCAAAAAACCAGGAAAGATGAAGAAGGTATGATTGCCTGCCTGGGTTTTGTTATTTCTTAGAAGTAAATCTCATTTTGGGGGCAGCTTTCCAGAACAGCGGTGAAGCCCGGCACGCATACAATAGCCGTGCTCATATAAACAAGCCCTGTCCGGGGCTCACAAAGGGGCTGCAGTGGTCAGAAGACAAGTGCTGAGCGGTGGGTAGATGAACTCAGTCTCTCCCGACCTTCAGCCAAACCCCCCTGTTCCCACCAGCTTCAGAGGGATCCACCCGAGGTTTGCCCCCATGGAAGCAGGAGCCTTTCTGCCCTTGCCCCCACCGGAGGGATGCTCTGGGAGGAGGAAAGCCTCTGGCTGTCCACAGGCACCAGCAAACCCACCCATGCCTGCCCAAGCCCGGGGTGGTGAGCCCGGGAGTGGCCAGGCAGCATCCCACCAGCGGAGCAGCACAGCACCACTCATACGATAGCAAAACGGGGCCGCTTTGATGCATTTCTTGTGTCATTGAAACTCATGTCCTGGGTATCTGTAGCTTTACAGGGATGAACTTTATGGCGGCAACAGCATAAAAGCAATGCTGACTGAAGAACGTAAGAGAGCCCGTGTGGGTCAGCTGTAGGCCAGGAGTCCGTCTCCACTGTGCCTGCCAGCTGTGGCATGATGGGTAGGACTTAGCATTTTTGCTTCACGTTCTCCTTCATTTCATAAACCTTTGCCATTTCCCTTCTGCAGTTGCCCCCGTAGCATGTACGCCCCAAATTATTTCTGAAGCCATGCGCCTGAACACCTGCAGGATGAGGTTTTTAAAATTTAGTTTATACACTGAAAACATGAAAAGGATTAATGCAAAGGGAAAACGTTTGATCTCTTTCACCAAATAACCATATCAAAAGCTCTTTTCAATGCCTTTTGTTGAAACATATAAAAGTCATGAACTTCTCAGCTGCTAGCCAAATACATCAGAGAGTATGGGCCAAACTAACGTAAGCTAATGTCCCTCTGCTGATCTCCAGGGACACGAACTGACTTTCGCCACACCTGGATTCAGCCTCTGGGGATTACCAAGGTGTTTGTATGACCTGTAACGCTGTAGGTTCTGCAAAGAAATGGGATCAACGTGTTTGAAAATCTGTGAATGTATTTGAGGGAAGAAAAACTGGCTCCTGAAATACAACAGGTATCTCCAAGAGAAAGAGACTGACAGACTGTTTATCTTTGACATGATTAATAGGAAAAAAAAAACCTCACATTTTTTCTAAAAACCTGGAAAATTTTATGCAAAATCTCACTTTGCTCTGAATACCCCGATTTTGACTTCCTGGTTTGTTTGTTTGTTTTTTTTTTTTTTTTTTTTTTGCCAGGGAAGGTTGCTCCCTGGTAAAGGAGAAGTTCTCCTAGCCCTAACAGCAAAGCTTGATTATGGGAAATTCTCCCTCTCCTCACTTGAGCTGATGGTTCAAAGAGAAAGGAGGAGGATTTTGACTTTAATTTTTCACCCTGTATTTTAATTCAGAGATTTTCCAGATAATTTGGAGGGGTACTAAAACAGGCAAAGTTAAAATTATGAGGGTGCTTTGCAGCTGCAGGGAGGTTTATTACCAGGGCAGGGACCTCTAGAGGTCATTTGGTTGACCCCCCTGGCTCAAGCAGGGCCACCTGGAGCTGGTTGCCCCAAGTCGAGTCTATGCAGAACTTCCCAGTAATCCACTTTTGCAGGGGTGCCTCTGAAAGTGGATTACTGGCAGCTCCAGAAAGGTGCTGAGAAGCAGCTGCTGGACATCAGACCCTGTGCTCAGCTTCTTGCTGAGGCAGGATGGTGTCAAACATCATCCTACAAAATCTCTCCTCAGCCACCCTGCATCCTCTTGGGGCTGTCATTCCTCCTTCTGATGCCATGGATGTCCCATAGTGTGTTTCTGGTGGCACCTGGCCCCAAAAGCAGGTGTCTCCAGGAGGCATGTTGGGCAGATTGGGTGTCCAGGTTCCTGCTGTGGTCCCTGGAGGTCAGGATGGTCCCTGGTGCAGCAGCTGGGAGCCCTGCATCAGCATCAAGGTGAGCCAAAGAGCTCCTTAAATCTTTGCTGACCCCAATCCAGGGTGAACACGGGGGCACCTGCATGGCGGCACTCCTCCATTTTGAGGCCAGCCCTAAGCCAGGGTCTTGACTCAGCTTGCTGTTTTAAATTATATTAAATTATATTTAAATTCTATAAATTATATAATTCCATCAGTGTCTGATTTATCATCAAATAATAAAAAAGAGATGCAGCAAGCCATTCCCTGCTCATCTGTACTGTACCCCTTTCTGCCACAGCCCGGCATTTTGTTCTCCGTGATCTTGGACCGTGAAAGCTAAATACACATTTCTTTCCCCACTCCTCCCATCCTCTCTGCCTGGGTTTTTGTAAGTCCTTTAACCACGAGAGAAGCTGCTGCTGCTATTGCTGCTGCTGCGTGACACTTGGTGCCTGTTGTAAATGTGGAATGGTTAAAAGTGTGCTCTCAACATGGTATTTCAACAGAAAAAGCCCTCGATGGATAATAGGGCAAGCACATTTCTGGGCTTGGCTTCCTGGGGAAAGCAAGCTTGTGTGCTCATGGGGAGTGAATGCAGATTACGCCCTCGTAGCTTTTGAATCTTTTTGCAAATCTTAATCAAACTGGACTGTGGGGAGAAGATGCAAAGAGAAACGAGTTCCTACAAGTTTCATGATAAGGGCAGCTGAGAAGAGGAAAGAAATTACCTAGAAACTACTCCTCAGAGAAAGGCTGCAGCCTGACCTCGCTGTTAGACATGACAAAATCCCATGTGATGGAGCCTGTACAAGTCCCAGCTGCAGGAATTCCTCGGGTCAGACTTTGCATCTTCCTGGGTACCACAATCAATTGACCACAGGGCACAAATATGGCTTCATTAGTTCCAGTCCTCAGGGGCTACCTAAGCCAGCCTGCCGGTTCTGGTGTACCCCCTGGGTCTATCTGTGCCCCACTGGCAGTGCTGGGGCCCTCCTGGCCCTGCTGTGGGTGCCAAGCTGGTGTGAGGGTGAAATAACCAGCCCAAGGCAGTGGTGGAACCACCTGTATTCAGTAGGATCTTGGAAAGGTGCAGTCCACCAGAAACGAATGTGCCCACAGTACTGACTACCGCTGTGCTTCTCGAATACAAGGGGATTTCCTTTCCCCTTGGGACCAAAGAGTTTTATGCTGAGTTGACTGAATAAGACTTTCCGGCAGAATAATTTCCCGGCAAGATTAGGAAAGTCAAATATTTCTTAGGATCTCTATCATGTCTGGAATCTCTTTATCCTGCATATGAATTACTTTTTTTCCTTTTAAACTGACAAACTCACTAAAGCTGAACCCAATGCTTTCCCACCCAGCTGTTGCTGTTTAGCTGCTTCCCTCTCTACTTAATTTTTTTTTTTTTTTTTAAGGCAAGAGCCTGAGAGAGGTCAGCTGGAGCATAAGTGCTCTGCTTTTCCCTTTCATTAGCACAAGTGATGGCTACCCACGGATTTCAAATTTGTTTCAGCTCTTACTGGGAGCTCTTTGCAACCTGAAGCAGGGATTGATTGTCGGTGAAGAGGCTCTGTGATAACAAAGGCAGAAGTCAGGCAGGGAAGGTCTGACATGTGAGCTGTCAGAGGTGGTGTCACCACCAGCTGACCCATCATAAGACCTCCGGGGAAAGCCAACGGGCGCCCTGCTCGGGAGGTTCTAGTGCCCTGCTCCCCGCTAGTTTGTGCTTGGAAACAGATTGACTAACATAATAGAGTGATTTTGTAATCTGTCATAATACCATAAGCTACAGATCCACAGACTTTGACCCCTTGCAGGTATAATGAGCTCCTTTATTCAGCTGCACATGCTCTCTCGATGGGGGAGAGAGAGGGGTGCTTTTTCTAATTATATATCCAAAGCATATGTTTTGCCCAGAAACAAAGCATTATATTCATTAGTAAAATCCTATAAGCTAGGCTCTTTTTATTAGCCAGTTAACTAATTGACAGTTAAGAACCTGTATTAATATCATGGTGTAACCATGCAGTCACTTAATCTGACAGCTTTATTAAAATCATAGCATTGCTCCTCTAAGTTGCTCCAGTGAAAGGCTGTAGCATTTACATTACAAACCCCGGTGTTTGGAAATATATATCTCAGCTGTGAAAAAAAATCAATATAACATCATACAAAGTCTCAGCCTAGTGGTGGTCTCTGTTAATCCTTTGACAGAGTTGGAGAAGAGCACTAAAGGTCTTTAAAAATGTGCTCAATCAATTTTAAGTAGGTTTTAGGAGCACACAAAAAAATATGTTGCTACATTTTCTTTTCCCTTACTAATTAAAAAAATGATCTAATTGCAGCAAAATGCAGAGCATTACACATCTGAAAGAATAACCTGAAATGCTCAGTGCAGTTTGGGCAGGGGGTGTACGCTATGCCGGGGAGAAGCAGGAGCCCAAGTACAGCTGCAAATGTGGCACTGAACACTGCCCTGCCTTTGCTATGGTAGTTTAAAAAGCAAAGATGTGTATATGGCAAAGCTTAGAAAATAAATACTGTTAATGGAATCAATGTCATCACAGTATGATGACATTGTACAATCAATCTTACATCCTCACCTCACCTAAGTAACTCTCTATAGTAGCCTGTGTTTGAAAAGGTTGTGGTTGCAGATTTATGTCATGAATACAGTGCTTTCATGAGGAATGGTAATAAAAGCTCTACAGAATTACATTATTCCTTTCATTATGCTTGCACAGCCTCTGCATTTGGTTTACAGATCTTTATCACCTGGTGCCTGACATGTAAGACAGAGAACACAATACAGCTTTGGGTTTATCAGCCTAATAGTTAGACGGGGAAAAAAAAAAGGCAAACTAGAAATCAGCAAAGGAAGAATAAATATGAAAACACATAATCGTGTTCTTACAGATCTTTTCTTCATACAGATTGGCAGATATCAGAGTGAAAAGGGAAAAAAAGCTTTAAAATACACCTCCATTGAGCAGCAAAGCTGCCCGTTGTCCGGCCATGCCATTCCCATTACAGCTGGGAGAGTTGTGCTTAGCTGAGCTGAAGCTGTTGTGTATTTGCCGGCCTGGCATGAATCAGTAGGTGGTCAGGACCTCCTGGAGTGGTGGCCTGTCCCTATCCATAGCAAAGATGTGCCTGTCCCCATCCCCCCTAGGTTAGGCTAAATCCCTCCAATTCAAACATTTCCCTGCACTCCCTGCCTTCTGTGCCTGAATCTCCCATGACCGTTATTTTAGCTCACCAAGCAGAAGATCAGAATCTGCCACCAAAGGCCATCTTAGTCCTGACGCCTTGGGTACACAATTCAGGCAGGCACTCAGCGTGCCCAGAGGTGTGCAGCTATAAGCTGCTGATGTTCTGTTCTGTCATGAGCTGTCCCCCAACTCCTTACCAGTAAAACTCACTGATGCAGCTGCCCCATACTGGACAAAGGCTGGGCTGCTGCTGTGATGCACCGGGACAGTTTCAGAGCACTCCCTGGCTCCACCGCTTACAAAACAGGCTTCACCCCATCTTCATTTATTGCAGACTTCCCATCTCGTATCATGGACAGCGTGGAAGTACGTGTGATGGAGTTGTGTGGTCAGACTGATCCCGCAGCCAATTCACGTTGCATGAAAGATCTCATCTGGGATTGTTTGGACCAAGTGGAAATCACCTTGGCTGAGGAAGATGAATTAGGGCTGGGCATTTCTGATGCAGAAGCAGAAAAGTCAAAGTGTCTTTGGGAGCTTGTTGACTATACTGCAGACAAGAAGGCTGTTAATGAAAAAATAGAGTTTTTTGAAGCAAAGAAACCTCTCTACCAGAAGTGGGCTGGTCAGTGGGTATGCATGAATATAAGCACAGATGTTGCCCCTGGGCAGAGGCAATAGGAGAGGCTAATAGGAGAGAGCACATGAGTCTAGCCACCTTCTGTAGCCCATTGCCCCCTTTCTCTGCTGTATCAAGTGCGGCTGTGCTAGAGATGTTCAGGGGTATGTCCTGGCCTAGTCCTTTTAGTACCTATTCATGGATCTATTGTCCATCTAACCCCTTTATCAACTTGCTGATACCGTCTGACTCCCCCAGCCTTGTGTGGTGCCAGCAACAGAAGTTCTCTACTGTCTGTATAAAGAATGTCTGTTTTAAAACAATCTCCTACTAGTTTCCTCTAGTTTCCCTCACGCTGATGTTGCAATACTTGTGAGCAGCTCTTCCGCTTGGCTGTTGTTGCCAAAGCTTTGTAAACCTCCACCGTGTCCTTTCTCGGCCACATCCTCTGCAGAGTTCTTGCTCCCTGTAAGATGATCTTAAGGTGATCTCCTCGGTCATTTCAGTTGCCCTTCCCTGTGCCTCCTCTGACTCCTCTTTCTATATCAAAGGTCCATACCAACAGGCATCTGCTTTAGCCACAAACATGAGGTGTAGATCAGTTCAGCCAGTAGGTACTGTTTTTAAAGTCCCTTTTATTTTTGCCATGACTGCTCTTTGATACCAATTGCTTTTTAATCTTAATGAAAAACAATTTTTATCCTTTGCCTTCTGACACTTTAATCTAAACCCAGACACTCTTGCCCCTTAAAAACAAGCAGAGGACAAAGCAAACCAGAGAACAGTAGTTAATTATAAATCGTTAATGAAAGCTGATAAAAACTCTCTGGAAGCCAGCACAGGCCCCAGTGCATAACATTGCATTCACGGTTCTGCAACTACTTCTTGTCCAAATCTTGCACCGGTAGCAGCCAGGCAATGGTGTCAATGTGAATTTTGCCTGATCACTGGCAGCATGATTGAGATTACCGAGGAATAAATAAAATGTCAGGGAAAGCCCTTCTTAAACATTCAAACAATATTCGTTAACAAAGGCCAGCCATGGTGAACAGACGGCAGCGTTATGCTGCGCTAAGCTGCTCTACCTTGGAGCAGACTTGTGGGGTGGACCATAATATCACACTTCCTGAGCGTTTTCTGAGCAGCAGAGGAGTAAACAATACCTCTAATGCGAAATCAGAGGTAAAATGAATTAGGTGGTGACAACACTTTAAAAAGAATAGGTATTTTGTGAGTTTCTGTGCAAAGACCATTTGAGCTCTAAGCTTCATAATCAGCTTGGAAAATAGTTTAACCCGCAGGAATCTTTGTGACTTACTTCTGTCTTCCCCAATTTGTAAGGTCAACTATCAAAACAGATTTTGTTTGAAGAGCTCTGAATGCCAATCAGTAAGCATAATTCACAAATTATTTTCCATTTCTAAAGGCAGTGCTATCACACCATTTTTAGGTCACATTTAAAAATATGGCATAAAATAGTTAATTTAAACAAAAAACGTGAAACTCAGAGGAAAGAGAGGGGGGAGGACTTTTCCGATAATCCACTTACTGCATCTTTGTTGTGCCTATCCTCATAACACCCCTGAGTCCCAGTTGCTGGATTTAACCGCAACACTTATTAATTTCCAGAGAAGCAGCAGCCGCGCTCTGGCTTTCATTCTTAGTATTCTCAGCATTAGCGCCCTGGTCTGAGGCCTGTGAAGCCCTGTGGCAAAGCCTGCACCTCCTCAAGGGCAAAACCCTCACGGCTGCTCCCTGTGCGAGGCTGGGGGAAAGGCAGAGAAAGGGAGAGAGAGAGAAAGAAGAGAAAGAGAGAAAGAAAGAGAGGAAGAGAGAAAGATGTGAAGAGAGAAAGAAGAAGGAGGAGAAAGGTCAGCATTTTGGACCTAGGTCAGTGGAGACCCTTAACCCCTAAAGCACTGCTCAGCTTCAGTATTGCATCCCCACGTTACTCCCTCACACCCAACAGGAAAGAAGAAAGTAGGCCAAAATGCCAACTAAATTGATTCCTGATGTAACTCAATCTTTAGATTTTTCTACGGTCAAGGCTCCAGGGGATCAGAGCCTAAATGCCACAGATGAGCTTATGAGGTGCATAAGCTCTTATCTTCCGACTCTCCTGGCTCTTCTGGCACCGCACTTTTTTCAGGAACATTGTGGGGTTTTGGGCTGCCATTAACCTCTACACAACTGAGACACAAGCTGCCAGCAACTTGCTCTAGTACCTTTTTCCTCAATTTGTCACCTCTTATCAGGAAAACATCCCAGTTCCCTGTCATCGGTAACTACCCATCGCGTGAAGTTCTGCAGTACTCGGCGCACTGCCCAGGAAAGTTCCTTTTCCCATCCTACAGGTTTCCACACCACTGCCCTTCAGCTCTTCTCTCCCGCCCCCCCCATCCCATCACTATTGGCCTGGTCCAATCCTTGTGTCTAGCCAGGAGTGGATCTACAGAAGTTTTTGTGGAAATTGCACCAAAGCGTTACGAAGCCAAGGAGAATATGATACATAGCTTTTCTCACCCCTGTTTGGAAGCAAATCAGACATTGAGGGACGCAAGAACATGGTAATCCCAACAAGAGGGAGGAGGGAGTTACGCTCTTGTGGGGACCCCAAGAAGAGGCTAAAACATGGTACCTTTCTTCCTTCAATGATCAGGTTAGATGTGTTGTACAGCTCAACTCCTCTACGGTTCCGGGCAACTGCTAGTTTTATTCCCATCAAAACCAACATGTAAATCCAAAGAAGATAGGTCCACTGTAGTCCCAGGGTGCCATAAATTTGAATCTGTCTTCTCTGCCAGAAAGAAATAAAATAGCAGCAATAAAAAGTGCCAGTGCGAAAGGCAGAGGTGTTTGCAGGGAAGTGGGTGCAGGCACTCACCTGCCCCAGTGGAACTAGCTGCAGGCACCTTCCCTCCCAGGGTGTATTTCTCTTCATGAGTCTTTTTTTGGTTCATGGCTCTTCAGGTTCATCACACTCAACTTTTGCTGGCTGGAACTAATTGAATGGACCACCTTGTGCCACAAGAAACACAGAGAGGAAGAACATTTCTAAGAACATTTCTGAAATAGCTGGGCCAAACACAAAGGCTCTGGTGTGACACTGTCTGCAGAGTGGACCAGGAGCAGAAAAAGCAAAGGCAGTGGTCTGCCTGGTCACCCAACACTGCTGGGCAGCCTGAGGTGGGTCCCAGCTGCACACACAGTGCAGATCCTGCTGCCTTTTTCATGCCTGTAGCTTTTCCACAGCTGCAGGTGCTTCTGAAGCTCTTACAAAGAGCTATTTTGTTAGCAATGCCCGCTTCAATGAAATATGCCATGCAAACCTGTTATCTTCTCTCTTTCTCACCTACACACCTTCTTCCTTTGTTGGTTTAATGACCCAGATACGCTAGACTTATATAATGTCACATTGCATTTTGCTGAAAACTAATATAGCTATAAAACCGGCAAATCTTTGGAAATCCATCACCTTCTTATCAGTCTTGTTTGGCAACAGCATGAGCTGGAGAACTTCCCAGCACTGTGTTGGATTGCCATTGCTGCAAAAAAAAGTTAGTTGAAACTTAGCACTAGCATCTTAAACATTAATAGCTATAGTCAAAGCCTATAGATTATGGTATATGAACCATAACATAACATGCTGAATAGCCAATTACAGAACCGGCCGAAACTGACCTCAGAGGATTTGGAACAGGATATAGAACCATATACCATGTTTATTGTATAAGAAGATTACCACTTAGCAACTTAGTAACGAAACAGCAAGCAAATCAAACCAATAAAAAGCAGGAAGACCCCAGACCTTAATATTAATATTGGTTCGAACTGTCGCGTGAGGGGTGGGGAACTTAGATTGGAAGGGTGTCATTGCCCAGGGATTTCTTTGGTTGGAGGCATCCAGCTCAAGCTGTAGCGCTTATAATAAAAAGGACTTTACAGAAGAATCTTTTTGGCTTATTGATTCAATGGAAGCCTAGAATTGAACCCTGTCATCGTGGCTGCCATGCACAACTTCCAAAACAGTTTGGCAACCCAGATGGGACTCTCTCTAGGCAACCACCATTGGATGTTGGACCCTCTCATCTCGTGCTGCTGGCATTGGCTGAGTCCTCCTGGGAATTTTGGGGACAGGACATGCCAACAGGTGAGTGTTAAAATTCCACTACTGAATTTTGGATATTCTGCGTTTGAGCAGGTTCAAGTCCCAGCTCAGAAACGTACTAGGAGAGGAGTGTGTGGCCTGATCAGCGCAAGGTGCACAAATTTGGCGTACAGATATGGGGAATGGACCCAGCATAGAGAAGGGGATGCTCTTAGCTGAGGTACTAGAAAATTGGAGGAAAATAGATGGCACTGCAAGCCTATAAAAAAAAAAGAGCAATAGCATTTTGCCAGGAGGAATGGCTGGTGATGACTGGAGCGGGGGGTGGCCCCGTGAATGATCCTTTGTCCAAAAGCAATTAACTTTACTATGACTTATTCTCGAAGATGAAAAACCTTATTAAATGGATTTTTGGTATGTATGGGACAAGTGGGTATACAACCACCATAAAGAAGGTGGTTAGAAAGTCCACAGAGAAGACAGGTTAGGACTCTAGCTGCAGCAGTCGTGAAGTGATCCAACAGATATGCTTGTAGAATCTGCTTCCCCCTAGGCACCTTCCTTCTCAGTTTTCTTCTAACCCATCTTTTGCTACTGCTTCTGCTAAAGTTCTTCCAAATCCAGCTGCGATGCAACCTGTCGCCGGAGGAGCTAACGCTCCTCCTCCAGTATTGCATGTATTTACTAATCAACCCTGTAATCCAGGACATTTAGCTGTGTGGGGGAGTAAAATGCTTAGATTGAGGGAAGAAGCGGATCGGTGTGCCCAATTATTTTCAAACATTTGTACTGGATATAATCCATCATGGGGGATACTCAAATATTATTGAAGGAGTTATTCTGATCTGATGAAAGGGATAAAATAATTGAAAAGGATGCAGAATTGATGCAAGAGGCTGGGGGAAATAGGAATCCTTAGCCATCAAAGGATCCAAATTGGGTTTATAATAATGCAGGAGACAGAGCCAACTGTCAGACAGTGAGAGCTATTAGAGCTTGCAGAGAATTGGGAATGTACTGGACAAAAGTACAGGAATGTAGGCAGATGCTAGATGAACGCCCTAGTGACTGTTGGGGAGGATTATGGTGAGCTTTATTAAAATATGGAGGAATGACTGCACAGAACTTTAACAATGAGCTAGTGGCAAGTGTATTTTTTGATCAAGCCTCCCCAGATATATGGAAATATTTTAAAGCACATTTGCCTGGGTGGTAAAGGGAGACATTACAAAAGATCCCAAGTGTGGCGACATTTATGTTCAATAGATGGGAGAAAAACCATAGACCTGAACTCGCAAAGGAAAAGAAACAGCAACAAGAAGTTAGTCTTTTAGTGGCAGCAGTGGTGCAGAGTTTACAACTAAGAGGGTGAGGGAGGGGATACCCCCCTCCAAAAGAACAAAACAGGGGAAGAGGTAGGTCAGACCAGAGACTTGAAAGATGAATGAGAAGACTTGGAAGTAACTGGGAGGAGAAGTGTCATTACTGTGGGAAATTTGGTCACTGGCAAAGAGAATGCCCGTTTCATCCGAGGGGGCCTCGAAGGGAACTGGACATGGGAGGTGTAAGACAGGAATCAAGAAGTAATCCACAATGACTGGAGACAGGGGACTCAGAAGATTCTGTGGAAATTGGAGTCTATGGGATGTGGAAAGCTCAGCTGAATCATGAGGGACATATAATTGGGAAAATAGAAGGAAAGGAAGTTCAATTTTTAGTTGACACAGAAGCAACGCTATCACTTTTAAATTTTGTACCAAAGGGATCTGTATCACAGGAAAAGGTATCAATTCAAAGGGTAATGAGAAAAGAAGAACAGCTTTTAAGTAAACCATTACTGTTAACAATAGGAAATAAAGGGGTGTGGGGAAGATTTGTAATAGCAGACGAGTCCCCAGCTTGTTTACTAGAAAGAGCTCTCCTCCAAACCCTGAATGTACATCTATCACCCAGGGGTACTGATTGATAAACGCAGGGGTACGCGTAATATCTGAAGTCCAGGATCCCGACCTAGAGATACCAAAAACCCTGGAAGTGGTGCCCAGGAATTGCGGAGTGAATCGGGAGCTGAGAGGGGACTGCTGAAACCGGCACAGCCGAGACGCACCAAAACAAGGGGAGGGCCGCCCTCTGCTGTACAGCAGCATCCTGGTCCCGGCAAGCCGAGAAAAGGATTCTAAACCCAAATAGACCGGTACCTTGCCCAAGAATCTTGAAAGTGTGCGAATCCCCATGTAATAACCCGATGTTACCAGTAAGAAAAAAATAGATTGGATGAAGATGGGTATCTTGCGTTTTGATTTGTTAGAGATTCGAGAGCAATCAAGTATGTTACCATCCCACGCCTCATAGTGCCAGATGCCTCTACTGTACTCTTGCAAATACTGCATTGGGCTAAGTGTTTTACTGTGATTGATTTGACCCCAGCATTCTTCACTATTCCCAGAGATGAAGAAAGCTAACCCTTGTTTGCTTTCACTTGGAAGGAACAACCGTTGACGTGGACTCGCCTTCCACAGGGGTTTACTGGGTCTCCTACCATATTTTCTCGGCTATTAAAAGAAGATTTAAAGGATATTGAGTTACCCAGTAGATCAGTTTTAGTGCAATATGTAGATGATTTACTAATAGTAGAAATTGTAATGACTATTTAAAAGATACTATACATTTATGTACTGTCTTAGCAACCAAGGGACATTGCACACCTCCATCCAAGCTCCAGCTGTGTCAAAAGGAAGTAAAATATCTGGGATCCATTTGACAGGAAGGACAGCAGGTAATAGATCCAGAAAGAGTACAAGCTATAATTGAAATTCCTTGGCCAGTTACAAAAAAACAGCTACGAGGATTTTACATGCAGTTAGGTTTTGCCGACTGTGGATACCAGGATTAGGGGAACTAATCAAACCTCTGACAGAGGCAAAAAAAAAATGAAGAAATATAACCCATTACACAGGGGCCAGAATGGGAAAAAGCCTTTAGAGCTATAAAAGGGAGCTTGGCTTCAACTCCAGCTTTAGGACTTCCAGACTGCACAAAACCTTTTGATCTGTATATATACGAAAGAAACAGGGTGGCTAGTGGAGTCTTAATGCTGAAATTAGGACCTCATCAAAGATCTGTGGCATATTACTCTGTTTAACTGGATCTGGTGGCAGCTGGAGCTCCAACATGCATTACATCAGCGGCACTGGCAGCTACACTAGTGGAATAAAGTCGATCTTTAGTATTAGGGCACCCAATTATGATTTATGTGCCACATTAAGTTGAATTACTTCTCAAGCAATATGCGACACAAGCCTTGTCTCCCCAATGCACATAAATACAAACTAACTCTTTTAAATGCAGTTAATGTGTCTCTAAAGAGGTGTAACACATTGAGCCTGTCAACACAACTACCAATACCTGGAGAAGGGGGAGAGCATCACCGATGTGACACGGTAATCCAGACTATTAGTGAGTCACGAGCAGATCTCACTGACTTCTGCTTACGAAAACGAAACCTTGATTTGTTCACAGATGGATCGTCCTACTACTTAAAGAAGCAATGAAAGACTGGCTACGCAATTGCGGACTGATGGCAGGTTATAGACGCCAGACCCCTTCCAGGAATGGTTAGTGCTCAAGTGGCAGAGTTAATTGTGTTAGCCTGAGCAGTTCACTTGGGAAGCCGAAAGCAAGTAACCATCTATACAGATTCAAGGTATGCATTGGTAGGCATGCTGCAGAAAGAACAGGGAGTTCTCACCTCCTCAGGAAAAGCTGTGGCTAATGGAACAGAAATTCGGGACTTGCTGGATGTAATTCAACTTCCCAAAGAGATTGCTGTGGTTCACTGCCCAGCCCATACAAGGGACGCTACTGTAATCAGCAAAGGAAATGCCTTAGCTGATGCAGCAGTGAAAGTCACGGCTTGTCAACCTGCAGCGAAGATTATGGCAGTTACTTCGGATAAAAGATCATGGCCTGATGTTGACCATCCAAAAGAATTATACCAATCAGTTGTAACAAGTGAAGAAAAGGAACAGTGGAAAAAGTGGGAAGCAGTGGAAGATGAAGATGGAATATGGACAACAGGGGGAAAACCTGTCTTACCAAAGAAATACCTGATGACTATAACTAGATGATTCCATGATAAAGCTCATGGAGGAACAGAAGCAGTGGCTAAACAAGTACAGCAAGTATGGGCGGCCCCGGGTATCTATGCAGCCACTAAAAGAATTATTAATACCTGTCCTACCTGTCAAAAATTCTCAAATGTAAAACCTGCACATGAATTGGGAAATCGACCATGGGCATTTTTCCCATTCCAAAGATTGCAAATAGATTATGCTGATATGCCTGCAGTATGTGGATATAAATATTTGCTAGTAGTAATAGACCAATTATCAGGATGGGTAGAGGCTTTCCCAACAAGAAAAGCAGACACTGGAGGAGTAATAAAAGCTCTCCTTAAAGAAATTATTCCTAGGTATGGAGTACCACTCTATTGAATCGGACAGAGGGTCGTATTTCACTGCAGAAATAATCGATCGACTTCATGAGAGTTTAGGGATAGATGAAAGATTGCACACTCCTTATCACCCTCAAACATCTGGGCAAGTAGAAAGAATTGATCAAACTATTAAGGACAGAATAGCAAAAATTTGCACACATACAGGGTTAAAATGGCCAGAAGCATTAAATTTAGCCTTATGGGACGTTCAGAATGCCCCAAGGCAACCCTTAGGACTATCACCCGCCAAAGTTCTTTTTGAGAAACATTTAGCAATATGGGGAACCTATATCCCAGACACAACCAGCCTCTTGAATGAACGGAGATGAGCTTTAACTCACTATTCTAAGTTTACAATAAAGTTTCAAAATTAAAAGGGAGTATGCTCGGTGGTACCACCCGTCCCTCCAGAGATTTGCATGATTTGCAGCCTGGGGATAAAGTTCGAATAAAAGTATTTTCCCATAAATGTAAACTGGAACCCAGGTGGGAGGGGCCATATACTGTCTTACTAAGTTCTTACTTTGCTGTAAAGGTTACAGGGAAGGAAGCCTGGATCCACCACTCACGCGTTAAATGGCTATCTGAGGATCACTTAGTAGAGATGAACAATGACTGGTAATGGAGGAATCTATCATGATAGCTACTATGGAGACTGAAACCACTTGAATTTTCAAAGGACTAATAAAAAGGACTTTATAGAAGAATCTTTTTTCAGCATATTTATTCAGTGCAAACGTAGAGTCAAACCCTGTTATGGTGGCTGGCATGCATAATTTCCATAACACCATCTGCTGGCCAGTCCCTACCTCTGGAAACACCTGCTCTCCAGACTCCATTGGCTGCGGGAAGGCAGTCCACTGCCTCACAGAAGATCAGGAAGGTCATGTCATCTGGAATGCAAGTTCCCACAGCTGTAGGCATATCTGCTAGATGGCAATTTCCATTTCACTGTCATAAAATCTTCCATTCCATTTGGAAAGTACATATCTGTTACAGACAAAATGTTGAAAATTTCACCATTCCCACCTGCTAAGCCAGTCATCTTTGGTACCTTACCAGGTTTGTTGTTGCTTTTCTTCCACAGAGATTATGGGATCTTGTCAAAGCAATCTTTCTAATCTTTCTCCTGCCAGTAATTTAGGTCTCTGGCTTGTGTGGTTAGGAATTAAGGTAGGATTGAACTCAGTAGACTGCATTTTGCTTCCCTTGATAAAAGCCTGAAAGTGTGTGCTTGGTAGAGGTGGTCAGCAGCTGACAATCTCCTATGAATTTGGAAACACCACCAGTGGATGTGCAGGAGATGCTGGTGGCTGTGAAGCCACTGTGCAAATGAGCATGTGCATAACACCAAACAATTTGAACCTGGTGCAGGGTGCTGAGGGGAAGCCAGGTGGACCACAGAAGTGTGCCATGAGATGCTGGGGACAGCCCCCATGGCTCCAGTAACACATTTGCGCAGACCCTGTCCCTGTGGAAGGGCCCAGTACGACAGTGCTGTGTCATGAAAGAGTGCTATTCTGAGTTGGCACAATAGGTGCTTAAACTATTCTGAGAACATTTTGGGAAGATCACATTTCTGTAGTTTAGAAATCATTTTCTACTGGGGAGTTCCCATAATGCTATCTTCACCTCCAGTAGCCCCAGCTGCCACTGAAATACAAGCAGGTATTTGATTGTTTTTTTTTAACCTGGATGACCTTCCAGAGTGAGTGGAAAAAGCAACATTGCTTCTCCCTTTCCCCTGGGACACAAGGGATAACTTTCACTGTTTATGGGGAAACAGTGTACATAAGGAACAGCACTCAAATAAACCGTTGGGGTTTATGCTAGAATGGCCTCTGCTCACTGCTATTCAGTTACCGGGCAACCCACCTCCTGCCTGGGGAGCCCTGCTCTACCACAGCCAGACAGCAGGAATTATTTTTTTCCAGCCCTTCCTTTCCAGCGGCTCCTGGCTAATAGCTGCAACAGGCTGCCAGGGGAAAAAGAGAGACAGGACGAGATCAAGAGCAGCTCTCTAGGATTCCCTCACTAGGTCAGTTAATGCCACAGGCGTTCACAAGCCAACAGGGCAAAGGATGGCAAAGTATGTTGCCAGCAATTGGTAGAAAATGCATAGCTGGACTCCAAAACAGTGCAATTAAGAAGCAGTCTCATCATCTGCAACACAAGTGATGCTTGTTTTTCTCCAGATCTGGCTCCTGTGATCAGCTGAATACATCAACCAGAGATTTTCTCCAGGGCACTTACTCACACTGTCTCCCGTGTGGATTTTACAGTGTCTAATAAGATCTTAGCTCACCCCCTGCTGGGCCTTCAAGCTGGTGCACCCACAGGCCTTCCTCAGCTAACAGGTTGCTTTCACAAAACCTGTAGGAACTTAATCGTCTTTGAGAGCTCTGGCCCTTTATCTGACTGAAGTAACAGACTCAGCGGCTGAACACAGTTGCAGAAAGCGCCTTTTCTCTGCTTACAAAAATAGGCTAAGTACACAGGCAGTTTTTTACCTGTCTTGCATCTTTTTTACTGTACAGAAGCTTTTCACTGCCTCACTGTGAAACATAAATGGTTATAAACCCACAGAGGGAGGCAAGTTTCATGCATTCAGGTATCTTCCAGAACAGCTACTGCAAGAGCTGTCGTAACTGCAGAGGGTGTACAGTACTCAAAGGCAGTAAACTTTGCCTGTGAAGTCTGCAAGGATCTAACTGAGAACAATCACAAAGAAATTACGCCTCCCTTGCTTGTGATGCCATCACAACTCCCATGTCATGTTTTCCCACACTCTGAACTTACAAGTGCTGAAACTGTGAGATATTTATGAGATCCCATTTATGAGTGGCAGTACATTTGACTCTGTAGCTGCAGAGATGGGCATATTCTCATTGAATGGGCACAATTAGCAGCCCCTGCTACTTCAGAGGTAACTTGCCCTTAAAGGTGTGATGAATGCCAACATGGTATCTGCCTTTTGGTTTCACACCTTTAGGGTCACATCCTCATGTAGAGTATGATCATTCCTGCAATTAAATGGCAGCTCAGGGCCGACCCTCCAAATCCTGAGGACTTCGTATGCCTGAACTACTTTCCTTATCCAAGCTTACACATCTTAAGAACACTGTGCCTTTTGGTCCCTTATTTACCCCCTGAATGCTGCTTCCCCGGCTTCCACCCTCATCACCTTCCCCTCTTTCCTAGCGGTCTGCATTCCTGCAGCCTTCCCTGCTCTGCTTCCCCTCGCAGACCCCACTGCCCCATGCCCAGCCCGAACCCCAGCCGCCCCCGCAGAGCAGCCCAGCTTCGATCTCACTTGGGGTAAAACCAGCGCTGCCCCAACAAGCTCCCCTGCACACCGCAAGACGCGGGTCACCACCCTCCCCGGCCTCCAGGCCCCAGCCCTTCCCGGCGACAGCTATTTCGCGGGGGATGAGGGCAGGGAACAACGGGAGGCGGCCGGGGCGCTACGACGGGGCAGTGGCGCCATCTTGCGGGGAAGAGGAAGCGGCGGCCCGGGGGCAAGGCGGGGGTGAGCCCCCCGCTCCCCGCAGAACATCGCTGTCTGCCACCCGCCCGTGGGAGCCCGGCGGGGTCACGGCGCCGCTCGGGATGGGGTCGGGGACGGGAACGGGGACATGAGGGGACGAGAAGAGACCACCGCCCCACGCTCCGGCTCTCCTCAGGCACCTCTCGCGGCGCGGGGGCGGGGCTTTCGGTGAGCCAATCAACGGCCCGGCGGGGAGGGTAGCGGCGGGGGCGGGAGCGGGAGCGTGCGCGCGCGTGTTTCCGCCCGTGACGCCACAATGGCTATGGTGGCTGCATAGTGACACGTCTCCTTCCGCGGCGGTGCCCGGGAGGGGGCGGGGGGGGGGGGAGCGCTCGTTCTCGCGGGATCCCGGAGCGGCTGTTGCTCGGCCCCGCGCGAGCCGGGACGGCGAGACCGGGCCGCCGGCGGGGACGGCAGCAGCGGGGGGGTTGTGTGTGTTTGTGAGGTGGTCGGCGCGGCGCGGCGCTGAGCCGCCATGGCGGGGCAGCAGTTCCAGTACGACGACAGCGGCAACACGTTCTTCTACTTCCTCACCAGCTTCGTGGGGCTCATCGTCATCCCCGCCACCTACTACCTGTGGCCGCGGGACCAGCACGCCGGTGAGCGGCCCTGTGCCCCGGGCCCGGCCTTGCGCCTCCGCCTGCCGCCACGGGCGTCCCCAACCCCCCTCCCCCCCATCTCCCCTCGCCGCCGGCGGCGCGCGCCCCCGCCACCCCCGCGCCGCGGCAGAGCCGGGCCGGGCCGGGCCGTACCTCCCGCCGGGCCCGGCCCACACCGTTGCCGCTCCGGGGCTCCCGGCCGTCCCTGCGGGGAGCCCGGCGGGTCGCTGCCGCTTCTTTGGGGAGGGGTGTGGGGGAGCACCCGGCTGGCGGTGTAGTCGGTGTCAGCCATTTAGCGGTGCCCCGGGGGCAGACGGCAAACGGGGGGTGGGGGTGGTGAGGGGGGGGTGTCCGAGCCCGCCGCCCCGAAAGCGCGCTGAGCTCCGCGCCTCTGCTCCTGCAGAGTCATTGCTGCCCTGGGGGCTGATGCTTTGTTTTGGGCTTTTGGGGGGTCATTTTTTTAAATTTATTTATTTATTATTTTTTATTTTACTGTCTTCCCGGGGTGTTTCGGGGCGGATGACCTAAATTTTCGTCGTGGGAACAGAATAAACTATTGAACGGTGTTTTGGAGTTGAGGCCAAAGAGGAAAAGTTACCAGGCTCTGCTTTTATACGCTGTAAGGTCACACCGAGCGTGAAATTTTTTTCTCGTTGCAAGTCATGCAGTGTCCTAAGCACTTGATTCTTCTTCCACCCTTTGGGACGATGTTTTGCGGCCCAAACGATGTTGGAAAGTTTCTCTGAATACTTCTAAATTTAATTTCCACAGTTATTTCCCTCTTTGTCTTTCCTGCATCCCTCTACACTTGGAGAGAGATGACATTTTGGTATGTAGGCTGCCAGGCACACGTCTTTAACTGCAGTTTTGAGATGAAAAAGGCTGTAGAAATTGTGTTTATTGTGTTTAAAGGTGGGATAGTAAACGCTCAGTAGACCAGAGATGCTTGATGCTGATTCCCATTGCTGAAACTACTGACCTTTTACGAACACTTGTGCTTTGCAATCTGAGAAAAATCCCTTTTGTTCACTGCGTCTTTTTTACGGTCAGTATCTGGTAGTTGTTCAGTGTTTTTGTGTGCCATTTTAAATGGCTTGCGTCGTTCTGTTTAACTTAGTTTTATATGTAAAAGAAATACTCAACAATGAAATCTTATTCCTGTACCCTCTAGTAAGGAAAAGAAGAATTGATAGAACAAACGTTTTTGTGCTAAATCATGGCTGTTTACAGTCATGGTTACTGCCAAACATTCGTGGGGCTTCTGACAGGGCACTGGCTAGAGAGCCTCTTTGGAGGATTGATCTCTGCCCTCCAGATACTACCTGTTGTACCGCTGAGGAGTTAGTTCTTTCTGGTGGGAAGAAAGGTTTCTCTGCCTTGTCTTGCACAGTCCTGACTGTTGCAAGAGGGAGGCGTTACTGCTGTTGAGGACGTGTTGTAATCTTTGGGTTGTTTTTAAGGAGTGGGGGATCAAAGAGAGAAGATAACTCTACTCCTGTAACCTTTCTCTGAAACTCAAGATTTTTGTTTTATTTTTGTTCTGGTGAAGGGTGGGAGGCAGTGGGGGAGAAAATCACTCTTTCTCTTGGATAATGTTTTACTTCCTCTGTAGTTCTTGGCAGCTGGTTCTTGGGAAAACTGATGTGACTTACTTGGGATGCTGTGCAGAATGGTACGGATGGCCAGCCATGACACTCAGTGCTGTTCAGTTTCAAGGGGTTGACAGAAGATGGAAAAGCTATAGAAATGCTGTCAAACTTGGGAACACTTTACTAGTGTTACATTTGATCGTCAGATATCCTTACAGAATGGCAGAAAATGAAACCCTAACTTTGGAATATGGCTATATGGATTGTACCCAGTTTCCAAATAGGCTTGCCATTAAACATTACTCATTTCTTTCCCTCTAGCCAGTGTTGTTGAGTGTGTGGAGAGCCTGCTGTATATCGTTCTGCAATTAGTGCTAGGTTCTTACAAAAGCTGTATCAAACCATACTTTCCAAAACACAAGGTAAATTTTATTACGCTGTCAGGACAAAAATGAGTCAACTAAGTGAAAATCACCAGGCATGGCAGTGAATGAAAATGAAAGAATGATTTCTGCCTCATAATTGTCTTAATGGATTTTAAAATGTGGGTATAGTCCAGTTTTTGGCATAGGGTTTAATAGCGTGCTTACAGTCTCCTGGTTGAGTTCTGTTCTGCAGGCTCCTTTTGAATAAAGAGTTGAGGTGTTGTGCAGATCACAGTCAGGACTGCTGGAGCGCTCCCATGCTTCGTTGTGGTGCTGTAGTTATTTAATTGTATGGCTCTTGGGCGACTTGTTTCCAGCAAAATCCTTTGAATGGTCTTCACACAACTTCGTATGTATTCAACTGTACCTGTTCCAGCGTTTGAACCAGATTTCAGGAATAAATTAAAACCTTGTGCTGATGCAAATTACTGAATGTTTAGCCATGACTTTTTGATTTCAGAATAGTTCACTTAAAAAACAAAAAAACAAAAAAACAAAAACAAAAAAAAAAAAAAAAACAAAAAAACCAAAACCAACAACCCAAAAACAAAACATGTGTAATTTTGGAAGCCAAGAGAAGACCTATGTCTTCAGAAGAGAAATTTTCCAGCACTGCTAGCTTCTGATTCCTGTAATAAGCAGGAATATCTGGACTTTGATAAGAGGTGTTTATTTTGATGCTAATTTAGAGCAGGTTTTCCAACCAGTGAGGCACACAGTGCAGAGACAAACTGAATAAGCTCTGCCAAGACCTCTACTACCTCCATGTAGGACCAACTAAGATTTTTGTTCTGGAGCTGTGTTTTGTCCTGCCTGTGCTAGAGAGTCCAGTGTAGAGATGCCTTCGTGGCCCTGGGCAGAGTTGGTGAAGTCCAGGTGGACTAGCTAGCAGTTCCAGCCTACTGGGAGTGAGAAGACTGGATTGGAGCAAACTTTTGACATAAATCACATGCCTGTTTTCCTCACTTCAAGACCAGTTTGCAACGTGAACCAGAGCACCCGAAAGACAGACAGCAGATGCCTTTTTTGGTAAAAACTAAGTTGGAAGATGTGCTTCAACCACATTGTTTTGTGAGAGTGGACTAGGGCTAGTCTGAAGCAAGAATGAAACGCTTATAGCATGGAGGTCGAGCCTTTGGTGCCCGCTGCTTCCTTCTAGAAATGCACTGCCATAGATTGCTGGTGCTTCATAGAGTAGAGAGCTCCAGCGGAGGGGGAGGAACGAGAGTGCAGTACGTTCGCAGCTCTCTTCAAGTGAGGTTTGGCACCAAAAATTTGGCAATTGCTGATGGTCTGTAACATTGTAGGATTTGTTCTGTGCTGTAGTTTTGTAGTAAATGCCCACAGAGTAAATGAAAGAAAAAAAACCCCACAACAGTGTGTGTTTTTGCTGTAGTGAAGATTGGAACCTAAGAATATACTGCGTTACTATTTTGAGAAAACTCAGAATATGTTACCTAATGTCAGATTTTTAGCAGGATAGTTTTTTTGGCAAGCCATTAGGATTTCACTCTTAGTTCTTTTTAAAATAAACTTTTGAAAGACCTTTTCAATACCACTGTCTTGAAGAACAGTATGATTTGACTAGTTGTCTCTCGGGTCCTGAGTAAAATTTGAGCTGCTTTTATTTTCTGGGTATCTAACCTGCTTTCTCCAGGCATTCTAAGAGTGTCCATATGAAGCGTTGCTGCAGCCTGCAGTAGGGATCAATATTTATATTTTGGAGGGTTTTGCTGTGGTGTGGTTGTCACCCCATGAACTGTCCTATAATTTCATTACCTCAGCTTTGATAAACCAGACAAGCAGGAAATTGACTTTATAAAATGGATTTGTCCCAATGACTTTATCTCCTTGGTGTTCATTGTAGAGTTAATAAGGCTTTTGTAAAAGGTTAATTGTTCAGCTTTGTGTCTTGGGCTGCAGTTTCATAACTGCTTCAAGGTAGCAGTGCTCTGACAGTAAGCCTTGTATTTCTCCCACTACCTTGTGCCAAATAGAGCACCTGAACGGTGTGATGTGCTGGAAGAAACTCATTTGAGCTAAACCGAATTTTTTGTTTTTTTTTTTTGTCTTTTAATGTGTATTAGTTTCTGGGTATGACTCACTGTGGATGTCTGGGGTGGTGCAGGACGTGACTTTGAGCTGGGAGGGGAGAAGACTGATTCTTTCAGTGGTGGTGATGGCTTTAGGTGATGGTGAAACTGCTGTGTTGTCTATCCTTGACTTGTATCTTTAAAACATATGTGTGTTTTATTATTAAAAAAACCCACTACCATTCATACTTTTTGTGTATTACCTCTGTTTTGGGTAAATATTAGCATAACTTTAGCATAATTACTGCGAGGAAGACTATTGCAAGGACTGGTTTTGATTTGGAACTAAAAATACAGTTGCTAAAAAGTTATTCTGATGCAGATTCACTTCTTAACTAAAAAGTATTTTCTGAAATGGGAATTTTAAAGTTGTTTTTCAAAAAGTTAATTGTGAGAGTTGAAGAGAAGTTATTTTTTTCTCAGCAATTAGGAATGGCTAAGTATCTCTGTGTTGCTGAACTTGCTTTGAACCAGTTTCACTGTAGGCTTGTGTGGATCATCATCAGCATCTAGAAAGGAAATGGAGAGCAAGAGGTGATTGAATTTAGTTGGATAATGTGCCAGTTGTTGCTCAATGCAGATGTGTTTGCTGAACTTTGTGTACTTTTGGACTTACACCTGTGCTGCTGAATTGAGACACATAATTATAAAGCTCTGCTGAAACAGGTGGTCATAGAGTAATGTGCTTCGTAGTTAAGTACATGTATTTGTGAAAGCTTGTCATTTCGTCCAATTTTTGAGTTTATTTTGGTCTACATTAAATAAATTATCCTGGTTTAGGGCACTGCGTATTCTTAATTTGTTGCAAAGCTGCTGGAAAGAATAAAAGTTTCTCTCCTGAGTCTTTTACAGTAACTTGAACAAAACAAGATGTTGAAAACAGTTCAACCCCCCCCCGAAGAATAACAACTGTGAATGTGGGGATAATGTTAATGAAAGTTTTCTCTCTCAGCCTCTTCTATGAGAGAAAAGAGGTTGTAGGAGCTATTCAGCTTGGAACAGAGACTGTCCTTCCTGAAGTGTGAGAACAGAAAAACCTGCTGTAGGAATGGGGTGGGGTGGGGGGGGGAAGATGAGCTGCTGTGTTTTCATATCTAGGAAAAAATACTGATACGAAATGGATAAAAGCTGTTCAGTTTACTTTCATTGTGATAGAAGTCCACGTGTGTGGTGTTTTTTTTTTGTCTGTCCTGTGTCCCCTCCACCCCTAGCTATACGTTGTCCTGTTGCTCACCAGCCTTTTTCCCCTGCACCCTTCCCTCTCATGTTGGAGACATACACTAAGGTTTTCTTGAAGAGCACTGGGCTAATACAAAGAAAAACTTAAAAAAAAATTTAGTTAAAGGAGGCTATTCCCTGCTAATCTTTGAAGACGTCATGCCTCTAATAAGTAGCATAGGCTGTTTGAGAATGTCTGTTCTAGTCCAGCCTTTTTGCATTGAGACTGGGCAAAGTATGGAAATACTTAAAAATATAGCTTATTAGGTGACTGTTAAAAGGGGGAGTAGAATATAATGGAGTTACTTAATATTATTTTATTAATTTTTTACTATATTGCTATTTTCAAGAAGTAGGGTTTTTTGCCTACTACTATAGATAGTACTTGGCACCCGTGTTTAAAACCTTGAATAGAAGTCTTGAAAAAGTCCTTCTGTAAGGTTTACTGCATTAGGAACCATGCTTCTCTGTATATCTGCCCACTACACAGGATATCCCTATGTAGTAGTGTAAATACGAAGGTTTCTCTATACTTTTTGTTGCACTTTTTGTCTGTAGGTCTCGAGGCTGTCTTCAGAGATCCACGTTAATCCCCTGCTTTAAGATGGAAGTAGAGGAACTGAGCCTATAAGGTTTATTTGGCTCTTTAAGGACAGTGAGTCTGCAACTTGGATGAGACTCAAGCCAACATAGAGAATGCAGGCGGCATTTCTTCTGTTTTATTTGTAATGGAGTAATGAGCACTTGTACCTTACTGCAGCTGTGGAAGAGGAAGGGCATCTCAGTACTACCTAATACTGCTGCTTCCACTCTGGGGTAGAATTCTTCTGTGCTGCTTCTGATCCTCTGGTGAGACAAGACTGGTTGGAGTGGGTTAACTGTGACCCCTGTCCTTGCTCACAGCTCATTGAGATCTCATTAACCTTACCTCAAAAGTATTTCACAGCATTTTGGTATTTGGTAGTACAGGATAAAAGTACAGGATGCTGGTAAAGGACAGGATAAAAACACAGGATGCCACGCTCATTGCTAATGCGGTGGACAAGCATGGGTGTGAAAACCTGATATCTGTGAAGATAAGCATTTTGTGCCTGTATGTGCTTGTGCTTATCCTTTCCTGTTAATACAACCTTTGAGCATTCTGTCAGGAAGTGGGAGGGGAGTCAGTGAAACTCAGTTATGCATTTAAGAACTGTTATTACATATAAATTGATTTTTTTTTCAGGTATTGAGAGATTGAATGTACTATGGTTAACTTAAACCATTTCAAGTGCAGAAAAATGCAGCTTATTAAGTGACTGTTAAACGGGAGAATAGATTATAATGGTAATTCTTAATGCTGTTTTGTTAATTTTTTACTATATTGCTATCCTGAAGCAGTAGGGTTTTTTGCAGAAACTTTTGAAGAAAGGGCAAATATTATGAGATGCCATTAGTGATGCCTAGCAATTATGTCTAAAAATACTTTTCAAAACAAAGTATTTGGACAGTTATCTAAACTGCTGTGTTATTTGGAAAAAAAGGCCTGTCTTTTCATGGAATTTTTTGGAAGTGTTGTAATCTTATTATAAGCATTGTAGCCTCCTAGCAGTAAAATAAAATTAATAACCCTGTATTAGAGATTAGTTGAGTAGCTTCAAGACTGTTCAGAACAGTTAATTCTGAAAAGCTTTTTGTTGCAAGATAAAGATCAAGCTATTACAAGAACTTTATCTCTCATTACATGTACATGAAAATAAAGCTGTTTCTATTTTTTTAAAATTCAACCTTTGTTATGGAAGCTTATGAAAACAGCATTGTAAAAGTTTCATTATATACCTTGTTGTTAATTTTTGACTTGCTGCAAGAATGTCTTGAACTACTCACGTAGGTGACACTGAACTACTGCCAGGATGTACAGGCTACGTATTAGAGAATTCAAGTTAGTGCTATTTAACCTGATATATTTAAGGGTGAAGAGTGATGGTTCAGTTGTGGTTTTGTAAGCAGCTAAACCATTCTTGCAGGAGGAGCAGGAATTTGAGAGAGGAAAAAGGTAAATGACAAGGAATGGGATCAACAGTGATGCCAAAGTGAGGAAAGTGAGGACGTAAGGGTGGTGTTTTTTGGGGGGCCTTTTTTTTTTTCTTCAAATTCATGGTTGTGAAAAAGGGTGTAGATCTGCAGCAATTTGAACAAGTCTAGCCTGGGGCTGCTGCTCTGTCCTTTCATCCTGTGGTGCTGCCTTCTCCCATTGAGGGATTTGTAGTCCCTTCTCTCAGTTGTTAGCCAGGACCTGGCACGCATGTGCCTGCCTTTCATTGTGAGGGAGGTTGTGTTGGCTGGACCATATCAAGAGTAGGGCGCAGCCCAAAGCAGGTACTTCATTTCTTTCCTGAGCAAAAAGATTTGTGTCTGCACCAGTTTTTAAATAAGTGTACAACTGAGAAGATTAAAGAGGTGTTTTCAGATTTTCATTTAATATTTCCCTTGTACAGAAAATTACTTACAAGCATTCTAAATATATATCTGTTGGAGATGATGCATTTTAGATTCAAAAGATGCCTTTATCTTGGCTGGCTGGTTGAACTATTTGAAACTAGGATATTTGCTAGCATTGTGACTTCTACAAAGGCTTACCAAAAAAGTTTCAAATATTGATTTGTTTGGGTTTTCTTTGAAACAAGAGTGGGTCAGGTCAGATGTCATCTTTACATGATATTACAAAAGTGTATGCCTTAAGGAGAGAATAACAGGACAAGCATAAATGCTGCTTCCTTTGCATATTTTCCCAGATTTCAATGTTTTTTTAGTTCAATGACTCTCTTAGCATAGCATCTATACCATCCTGTGGCATGGAGTTCACCAGCTCTGCTGCCCACACTGCAAATAATCACCTTGGTTTTGCATCTGCTTCTGATTTTATTTGACAATCTTTATTTGCTGTACTGGAAGAGGCAGTAAACATTTAATCCTGTCTGTCCTGGCTGTCACTTAGGTTTTTTACAGCCTCCCGTTACCTTTCCTTGCACTTTTCACTCTCCCAGCCAAAAGATTTGTAGCTTGTATTTTGGACATAAATTTCTCATATGTTCAATGGCCCTTCTTCACATTAATTGAATGTTTTCTAGTTGCCCCTCTTTGAGAGGTGGGGACTAGGACTGTGCATCATACTCGAGGTTTGTACATACCTTAAACTTATGTGGTGGAATAATGTTCTCTTCCTTTCCTCACAGGAATGCTCTAAACACTTGCTTTGCTTTTTATAACTAATAAGCATTCAGCTGATGTTTTCATAGAACAGTTTCTCACAACACCAAGATCTCATTCCTGAGAGGTAATGGTTGGCCGCAAGCTCATCCTTATATACATGAAACTAGGATAATCCCCATTGCTCTCGACATTTTCATGCCCTGAATTGCATGTGCCATTCTGTAAGTCCGGTTGCTTGATCTTTACAACTCTTTGGAATACCCCTGCCCTTGTTACCCAGAATAAGTTAGTATCTTCCAGATTTTACTGCTCACCCCTTTACTCAGGTTACTTATGAGTGAAATGTGTGTATTGTAGTTCTAGCACAGATTCCTGTGGAACTCCTGGTGATTTTCTTCTGCTTCTAGTCTTGTAGTCACATACTTATTTTTGCAGTAGTTAGATGGTTGTCCTGAAAGACTTTTAAGAGGAACCTTTCAAAAGCCTTTTGGCAGCCACAGACTCTTATCAGTAGGATCTCCTCTTCCATATGTTTACTTCCTTTAGAGGACTCAAGTTTGTAAAGCTCACTTTCCCTTTACAAAAGCCCCACTGATGCTAAATGGATGTATGATACTGATCCCTGTGTCCACTAATTCTGTCCTTTGTTATAGTTTCTTCAAGGTGTGCATTAGAACACTACTGAACACGGGTATTTTTAGTGATTGGTGGTATGCTAAAGTGACTTTTGTCTACATTTGTTTTGGACTGAATGTGTTCTGGTTTCCTCCCCACACCAAATTGATAAAATAAAGCTAATAATTAAGGATGTGTAAGTCTTAGGGCCAAGCATTATCATTGATTGAATCTAAAATTGTTAACCTTGACTCACGTGGGTTTCGTTCCAGATTAAAAGGGCCAGTTTTCTGATTCTTCTCAGATTCTATTGAAGTTTCGCTGATGCACCTGTAGGTCTAACCCTACTAAAAATTTGATAATTTAGGTGATGTAGCTGAAAAGTTAGCATAGTTAGTCCCACTGACTGTTTTGTCAGCACAAGTGAGACACTATACTAATAGGAAGGAGAAGGTTTGGAAATGGCTTTATTAGGAGTAATGTAATGTGCCCTGAGACCAGCGAGACTATCTAAACAGAAAGTCTATCTAAACAGAAATGCTGAAAAGAAGTTAACTTTCAAGATGTTTCAAGATCTTATGTTACTGTTTATTAAAGTCATTAGTAACAAATGCTATCTTTTGGTCAGCAAATATGCGTGGAACAATGTGTGAATTAAAAGTTAGGGTACTTTTTGTCCCTTTTATGCTTTATCTAGTTGCTGCAAAACATGGTCTGGAAAAGAAGATGCCTTGCTATGAAGGTCTTTCACAGGACTTTCTGTAGTTTATGAACTGCTTGGAGTTCTAATAGTTAACAACCACATGATACTCAAAACACCTGTTTGGTTTTTTTTTATTATTATTTCTAAAAATACTAGACAGAAAAACCCTCTGAAAACTAGGGCCAGATTATTCAGCTGTAAACAATTTAGTGAAGAGGCTAACTTGGACATGACCTCTTTATAGATAAACTCGGGGTAATGAGGACAATTCTTACAATAATAGACATGAGAATTGGAAAGAGTCTATTCAGGTCATTTCAATGATATGGTCAGTTCAAAGTCCTGAAACATGCTTTCCAGTTTAAAATAAAAAAGGTAATCTTAACTGAAACACTAGTGGTCACTTGAAGGCTTTGGTATTTAAGCAACTGCATTTTAGAATGCTTTTAAATCAATTTAATTTGCTTCATGCCTCATAATTTGGGGTTTTACACTAGAAGTCAATCCTATTATAATAAGATTTGAAGTTATTTAGTGCTTCAGAGGAATTGCAGAATTTGTGAGTTGCTGCAAGTTTGAAGCCCAGAGCAACCTGCTTTGTTGACCCTCCTCTGAGCGGCAGGGTTGGATTAGATGATCTCCAGAGGTCTCTTCCAACCTCACATGTTCAGCTGTTCTGTGATAACGAAGAACTGTGTGGTCTGGGTTACCCATCCAGAAAAAGCAGACACCTCTGCCTTATTCATACTAAAATTGCTCTCTCTAAAGAGCTGGATATTGAAGCGGCATATGTAAGTTCTGACAAGGAGGAGTTATTTACTTACGCATTCTCTACTGATACCTGTATTGTTGCCTGGAATACAAAGAAAGAAAACCTTTAGTCACCAAATAAAAGAAATAAACATAAAAGATGGTCTTTTTTTTTTTTTTTTCCCCCTCCTTTTTTTAATAATTGCTTTGAGCTGCTCATTCGGATGTTGCGTACCTCTTTGGATTCAACATAAAGTTGACTATATCTCAAACTTACAGATCTGTCAATGATCTTCAGTAATTCTCTAGTTAAGGTATGTAGCCAAATGGACAGCTACCTTTAAGGAAGCAAAAGTCTAAAATACTTTATTTCCATCCAAAAGTAGTAAGTGTACAAATGAACTTTTTTCCTATTTAGTTATTAATAGCTGTGCTACAGTCTTGATTTTATTTTAATTTGTCTAAAAGCTTTAGACAGTGTTGGATTAAAATATCTGCTAGTATCACTTGAGGACCTGACTAGCTCTTTCTGATTAATTGAAAGAGATGGCACTCGGGTTTCCTTTTGTACCAGTAATTGTTTTATTTCTTGAGAACTTGAAGAGTGTATTAAGATGTAGTTTTGGCTGGATATTCACGTGTGTTTGTTAAGATATTATAATAAGCCCTTGTGAGAACCTTCTGAAAGTAAGAGAATTGTATTGATGAAAAATTGCTTGTGAATCTCAGGAACTTTGGATGCATCCAGAACAATTTGGGGGGAAATGGAGGAAGTATGGGATGCTCCCCCAGGTTATTTGCGGAAGTGAACTGGCAGTCTTCATCCTCATCTGAGAGGGGGTGCTTTAACAGTACCTTGATGCATGGATTATTGTTAGCGAGATTAATTCAAAAGCCCACAGATGTATTATGCATTTGCTTTTCAAGGCTGTTTAATACCTATTTTAAAAACTGTAGGAGAGATTCACCATTGTTGAGGGTTTTGCCTATCAAATGAGAAGTCATTTTGGCTAGAGGAAAAGCATCCCCCCCCACCCCCTTGTCTCCCTGTAATCCCATATATAAAGATGGTGTCTGAAGTGCCCTTCTGCTTTAATGGGGAGCCATGATCTGGAGTGAAAAGAAACAGAGAACTCTTACCTGCTTTTCAGACTCTCAACCCCTTTCCCTGACCGAGCAAGGATTCCAGAGCTAAAATCTGAACAAGGTACAATTCCTGTTCCACTGCAAAGCTTTACCCTGAGCAGTATGGTATATATTTACTCCTGTGTACACGGGGTCTGCAGGATATTCCAGTGTGTGGTGGATTGGCTGTGGCTGGACACCAGGTGCCCACCAAGCCGCTCTGTCACTGCCCTCCTCAGCTGGACAGAAAATATAACGAAAAGCTTATGGGTTGTGATAAGGACAGGGAGATCACATCACTGGCAAAACAGACTTGGGGAAAATTAATTTAATTTATTGCCAATCAAATCAGAGTAGGGTAATTAGAAATAAAACCAAATCTTAAAATACCTTGCTCCCACCCCTCCCTCTTCCCAGGTGCCACTTCACTCCTGATTTCTCTACCTCCTTCCCCTGAGCAGCACAGCAGGTCAGAGAATGAGGATTGTGGTCAGTTCATCACACACTGTCTCTGCTGCTTCTTCCCGCTCACAGTCTTGCCCTACTCCAGTGTGGGGTCCCTCCCATGGGAGACAGTTCTCCACAAACTTCTCCAATGTGGATCCTTCCCGTGGGCTACTACTGTTCTTCATGAACTGCTCCAGCATGTGTCCTTTCCACGAGGTGTAGTCCTTCAGGAACAGACTGCTCCAGCTTGGGTTCCCCACGGGGTCACAAGTCCTGCCAGCAAACCTGCTCCAGCGTGGGCTCCTCTCTCCATGGGTCCACAGGTCCTGCCAGGAGCCTGCTCCAGTGCAGGCTTCTCATGGGTTCACAGCCTCCTTCAGACACGTCCACCTGCTCTGACGTGGGATCCTCCACGGGCTGCAGGTGGATATCTGCTCCACTGTGGACCTTCATGGTGTCTGCAGAGTTGTTTCTCTCACATATTCTCACTCCTCTCTCCAGCTGCAATTGCTGTTGTGCAGGGATTTTTTTCCCCCTTCTTAAATATGTTATCACAGAGGTGCTACTACCATTGCTGATGAGCTTGGCTGTGGCCAGCGGTGTGTCTGTCTTGGAGCTGGCTGGCACTGGCTCTATTGGACGTGGGGAAAACTTCTAGCACCTTCTCACAGAAGCCGCCCCTGTAGACCCCCACCCCAAAACCTTGCCACACAAACCCAATACACAGAGACAGTGTGCCAGTTTTGTGGCACAGCAAATCTACTCGTGTGAAAGAAAGCTCCTTGGGAGAAGGCGGCAAATAAAAAAGGACCTGTTTTATCCACAACTGGCTCATCAGGAATATATTGCTGCTTCTATTAAGCACAGTAATGAGCTGGTATTCTAGCCCTTGCTGGCCTTTTTTTTCCCCTGTCTTTTTTTTTTTTTTTTTTTTAATTTTTTTTCCTCCCTGCAACCAGTTTCTTCCTAACAAGATAAATATTGTATTTAGTGCAATCACATATTTTGTCCATAAATAAACAGGAAGCCTGGTTTTCCTGGATACAGAAGGAATATAGGGTGATGTTTTGCCAGTGACTTTCTGCCGAAGCTGGGAGTGATGCTGTCTGTACTCCTCCTTTCTCCCAAGTAGCTGCCTGTTTTTGAATTCTGCAAGCTAATACATGTTAATGATGGCATGTGATAGAGGAAGTGCCTCAGGATAGCTCTGAATGATTTTAATAGTCTGGACTTTAGCCTCAACTTGGGAAGGATTTGATTCTCTCTTTATGTTCTGGACAGATAACTATAAACAATCATTTGTCTTTTTAGTGCCCTGTTTCCTTTTGGGGTTGTTAATCAAATGAGACCATTGCTATCCCAAGATCGGAAAGAAATTACTGAGGTGCTTTTGCTTTGATATGGTTTAATCAACTGTAATTAGGTTTGATCCAGAGTTGTTGAGATGCGTGTGTTTAAAAAAAAAAAAAAAAAAAAAAAAAAGCAATGCCTGCTTAGCATCATGTTTTAATTTGGTATTTGTCTGAAGAGCAGCATAGCTGTTCCAGGACATCATTGTCAGGGGCTCCTTAACTGGCTTAGGTGTGTGGTGACTTAATTTTTGCTTGCACCACTTGCCTCATTTTTGGGGTGTGTGTGTGTTTTTTGTGGTTTTTTTTTTTTTTTTTTTTTTTTCTTCTTGGTGCTATTGTCAGGCTGTTCACAAAATGTCACTCCTGCAGCTGTTATTGGAAGGCTGTTCCAAAACCTCAGTTCTCTCATTATTATAAACCACCTTTAGTTTCTAGCCTCATTTTCCCCCGTGGTCAGTTTTTCTTTGACCCTATGCCAACTCTTTAGTTTACCTCCCACAACTATTTTTCTCTTCTCCACAGTGCCTTCCCCTGAGGGCCTTTTGGAAGCTTTTTGGCATGATAAGGTGAAGGGTATTGGCTGTTGTTGCAGGGAGGATGCAGAGGGTAATCTGGTACCTGTGGAGCTGGACAGTAGGCAGGTTTGAGAACTGGGGCATTATGTCACAGGGTGGCACAGGTTTTTAAAGACAAGGCACAGCAGCTTGTTAAAAACATCCTAGCAAAAACACTAGAAGGAGTCATATCCTGTTAGGCTTAGTTTTACAGGATTAAGTAAACAAAGTTCTCTTAGTTGCCTTCTGTTTCTCCAAGAGCATTGGTAATCTGTTTTCATGTTAGTTTTAGGTGTTTCTGCAAGCTGTGTAGTCAGTTAAGGCTGTTCCCAAACAGCCTGGCCCCTCGGTTGTGCTGCAGAAGTGGCTGTGGTGCGGATTGGATCTAGCAGCTGGTCTGGGTCAGTGTGGTTAAGCTGAACGGTTGGCTTCATCTTGCTTGAGCACTGCGCAACTGAATTTATCGACGATATTTGAAATGGGTGATTTATGCTTAACGTGTCTTCTGTGAGGCTTGTGATGCCTGATTTGTTCAAGTGTCATCGGTGACTTTTTCATAAAAGCATCATGCCATGTCTCATAGTTGTCCAGTGACCATTTAAAACTCCCAGAATATTTTCCTCCCTGTTTCTGTAGCAGAGCTCATCAGTCCTCGTAACTTGATCGACTATCTAGTCTTTAATGCCATCAGCTTTTCTTGAAATGCCTGTTCTATGTGCTGGTAATGTCTCTTCATTTTGCATTTTAAAATGTTTAATTTTAAGTAACAGTTAGCTCACTTCTAGTTGTGGTGGGTCCAGATTTGAACCAATAGCGATCTCCCACTATTTTTGTCTTGAAAGAAAAAAAATTGCAAAGAGAAAGTGCCAAATTAATTTGCATTCTACCAGTAGGGAGTCAGTGTTGCATTTTAACCCTGTTTTCATTGTCTCCTGAATTTTTCCTTCATGGTGCTTTCTAAACTCTTACACAAGTGAAACTAAGTGGGCAGTTGCTTAACCAAATATTACTCACATCCTTTTTGCTTAGAAAGTTTGGTGGCTAGTACCTGCTTTAGGTATGTGAACAATCTTTGCAGATCAGGAGAACCGCAAAATACTTCTGTGGTTTATCTGGTGCACAAAATTGTGAGGCAGGTTAGGAAGCTTATTTTGAAGCCCTGCAAGAGTTGGATCAGATGCAAGGGATTGAATTATCCTTCCTTATCTCCATCTCTCCCTCTTTGGGGTGATGGAACTGCTAATCTAATCTTCTCAAGGAATCCCATCAACCTGTTTAATTTGTTTAGGGGAGTTTTGGGAAAGAAATACTTTGTAGAATGAAGTAGCTCAGAATAAGCTGATAGACTCTTTCTCTTTCTGGTACCTTGTCTCTGCAGGGTTTAATATTTGTCTTCTTTACTAGTTTATGGGTGATCAGGTGTTGTCTCTGTCATCACCCTCTACTTCTGCCAAATCAGCCAGAGTTTGAAATACCATCCTGTGCTTATGTCTGATCCAGATTAAATCTGAATTTGTGGTTGATCTGGTGCACAATATTGGCATTTATGGTCATGTTTCTCTGGCCTCAGATAGTTTGGTGGCTGCAAATGGAAGTTCTAGATGCTTCATCTGAATGGTAAGCTTCCTTAGAAATTCAAGTAGATCACTGAGTACCATATCCCACTGCCCAATATCTTCAGAATAACTAAACAGGGGTCATCACTGTCTTCCGCAATCACCTTTTAGAAATTTGCCAGAGAAAAATGTTTTCATGTATCATAACAGCTATTTTAGTGATGGTGAGGGCATCACCTTGTTCAGAATGCAAAGGTGAGATTTAAGACTCTTTAGGATGCGATTGACATATGCTTTGGATCAAAGTTGTTAATATAATTCCTGCATTTAGATAATTCACAAACTTCTTTTAAATTTGCAAATTTAGTCACTTTGTTCACCAGCAATATCTAAATGTGCTGAGACAGGGTGTTATTTTTTTTTTTTTTTTTTTTCTCTTTAATTCTTGCTCCTTCAGTCTGAGAAAGGCCAAGTGGTCTTATTCTTTTGCAGGTGAGGTAATTACAGTGACTTCCTCACCTCAGAAGTGTTGCAGGTCAGACTGCATAGTCTATGGATAGACAAGTTACTTAAAACATAAACAGGATTAGAAGTCACTTTATAACATATAATTTCAGTGCGTACAGAAACTCTGTACAAGCTATTTGCTTTCCACCATACTTTTCTTAGCATAAAAGACTACTTTGACCAAGCCTAAGGTGGCCTTGATTAACTCTAAAATACAACTAAAATTTTCCTAACAGATGGTTTCCATGCCTTGTCGTGATGATGTTGACAGTATAAATACAATTTCCTTCCAGTCCCATCCTGTCCT
The DNA here is from genome assembly GCF_965231255.1 of Vanellus vanellus. NCBI lineage: Eukaryota > Metazoa > Chordata > Aves > Charadriiformes > Charadriidae > Vanellus > Vanellus vanellus. The sequence goes on from NC_138907.1 coordinate 78,736,355, forward strand.
GAAAGGAGGAAATCTTGTTGCCTAGTCTGTTGTTAATGTGTATACTCTCTTGCCAAGGGCCCATATTACTAAGCTACATAGCTTACAAATAGCTATTATCTTACTCTTCCTTCCTTTTTCCCTTCAACAGGAAAAACCTAAATGAAGGCAACTTACAAAAAGCAGAGGTGGCAGAGAGGAAGAAAATGCATCATACTTTGAATTGAGGAAGTAGCCGTTGCTACTATTTAGTTGTGTACAAACACCATTTTGCATGTGGGTTAGGTTTTGGGGTTTTTTTTGTTTGTTTGTTTTTCCTGCACATAGTAGCTGATGTACTGAAATGGGAGGCTTGGAGTTGAGTATAAAATGGCAAAAGTAAAATTTACAGGTGCACATTAGCCAGGCAAAGGCTGGGTTCACAAGTGATGGTTGCTATGTGGCCTGTGGAAAATAGAATAGATTCCTTTTAGGTAGTGGATATTAATCTGACCAACCTCTTATGTTTCGGGATGTGCAATGTCACTTAAATGGATAAAAAGAACATTCTTTCCTCTAATATTGCTGGACCTTCTGTTAGTCCTCCAACTGATGTTGTACTAGCTACTCCAGGATGAAGTGAGCATGTTTGCCATTCTGCTTTCTGTTAGATTGATTAATAGTAGTCTTTATCTTTATTTTTATAGAGCAAATTCGATTAAAGAATATAAGAAATGTATATGGAAGATGCTTGTGGTATCGTTTGCGACTGTTAAAACCACAACAAAACATAATTCCTACAGTAAAGTAAGTACGTTTCATTTGCGTGACTTTCCATTAAAGCAATTCCTACTTTTTTATTTTTATAAAAATATATATAATATATATATTTATAATTCTATAATAATGGCTTTTGTGTCACAGAAGAGACATATGCAATCTGCTATATTTGAATAATTAATAGTTAATCATTATCTAGTAGAACTTGAAATCAAGATGGATGCTGTCTGTTCTTTATAAAATACCTGCTAAATGAGACCAGTGAACCTCAGCACTAATAAATAAACAATGTATTGATTTCTTCAAAAAAAAAAACAGACCTCACTGAAATTAGTGGTGCTAGTGATGTCTTTTGATTTAGATATTTAATGTGTAAACATATATATTCTAATATACAATGGTAATAATTTGTACGTTTGAAGTTGATTATTTTATATGCTTTAGTTCTTTGTTTATTACTCCCACCCTCAAAATATTTTGCTGTCTGGTATGCATCTGTTTCAGCTTTTTATTTTGTTAACATTAACTTTGTCTAGTATCAGGTTAAAGTCATCCTTTAAAAACAGGAAATACTATTGTATATGTGCTAAGGACAGACAGTTAAAGAATGGAAAGAGTCTTTGTTGATTATGGCTTGCCTTTGATTAAAAAAAAAAAAGGAAAGAAATTAATTAAAAGTCAAAGCAGCTGTCTCATCTGTGTCAAAAGTGGTGTTGTAACTGAAATACTCATACGTGCTTTAAAATCCCTTTAATGTTTCTCGCTATTTTAATATTGTTTCTTGAAGACTGATATCAAATGGCTTCTTGTGTTATTTGTAGAATTATGCTAGAGCTAGTGGATGTGTATATTTTAAAAACTCTTTCTTCCAAACAGGAAAATAGTCCTCCTTGCTGGCTGGGCATTATTTTTGTTTCTTGCATACAAAGTTTCCAAAACAGACCGAGAATATCAAGAATACAACCCTTATGAGGTTTTACATTTGGATCCTGTAAGTAATAGCATCTTTCACTAGTCTGTACTGCTATAACTGCATAACCTATGTTTAAATGTCAATTTTAAGACTGTGTTTTTTTAACATAACCAGTTAACTTTAGTGAACGTATCCAGTGGTTTTGTTCTTTTTTGGTATCTGAAAGTTGCTGCTGCATATTGTAAAGTCAGTTGCTAGATATTCTTTGCCTATCTCTATACTAATTTATAACTTTTGTATCTATCCCTTCAAAATTCTAATGACTTCTTTAATATAGCGAGGTGTTTTTTTTTATCTATTTTGAATCTTACTCTAATGTTTTCCTCACTTGGTACAGGAAAACAAAAAAGTCATTCTGCTTTATATGCCCTGCGAAAATCCTCTCAATAGCCATTTTTAGAGATGCTGCTTAATAAACTGTATAAACAGGAATGTGGATTCATTTGATTTACAGTTGTACAGCAGTATTTCTCTTGTAAATGAAAGGTTTCACTAAAGGGTGTTGGTGATGTACATTTTGATGTAGTAAAGGTTACCTTGAATCTCAGTTGCATCTGTGAATGCAAACAACAATTTCTAAATAGTGATACCAGCCAATTGATTTATTAAACTGGGAAAAAAAGATGTATTGTTTATCTAGAAAACAGATGCAGTGCTCTAGTTATATTGAAGGTCTGATTAAAATGGATATAAAAGGTTATATATCCCGAGGAGACGAATAGACCTTCTGTACATCTCTTTAACTTAGTCTCGTCAAACTCTTTGCTTCATCTTGACCACAATACCTCGCGCGAATTCTCTGCTTATGGTAATTATTTCCTGATACAAAGCTCCTCTTTTGAGTAACAGTAGTCATCTTTTCAGTTCTGAAGTCTGAGGTATACTTTACTCTCCGGTCACTGTGGGTACAGTTCAGCACGAGAACGTGGAAGAACTTTGAATGTACCTGTTTTGATTAAACTTGCTGTATATTGTTGGTGTGGAAGAGCTGAATATGTATATGAACATTAACAAATACATCTCTTGCCATTAGTGATGTGGCTTCTTGGCATAAGGATAAGCATCACTGGTACTGCTTTTCTATGCTAAGAAAGCCATTACGGTAGATATGTGACTGCAGCCTGTTTCTAGCTAGGCAGTAGAACAACACCTGCCTGTCACGTACAGAGGCAAGTTATTTAAACCTCTGCTTGGTTCCTCTGTGAATGACTGATTGCTGACTCGCCTTCTCGCTGACGCACAGGAACAAGATAAATTTTTGCCATTGAATGGTATCTGTTGGAACTGTGCAGTTTAAATGTTCATATATCTGGGTTAACTTTGGTTAAACAAATCAAGCTAGGGATTAGGTCATCAGAGGATTTTCCTTTGTTATCTTTGGCAAATTTCTACAAGTAACGACCCTGAGGGAGGAAAAAAGGTATATATGTAGTGAATTGTAACTTAATGTTCATCAGTGAAAACTTGTACACACACTCAAGGTACATGCAGCTTATCCAGGCAAAGAAACCAATACTGGAATGCTCCAAGAACTGATAAGAGGTATGGAGCATATTGTCATAAGGACAAGCTGAATTAAAGCCAGAGATGTTACAAGGGGGGTGAAGAGATAGGTGTGAAGATAGATCAGTTGATGTAGGGCTCAAAATAGAGCCCAAGACTTCAGAGCGTGTTTGTTTTATGTATTTCTGTGCTATCAGATGATGTCTGTTAAATCCCCTTGAAAAACTTCTAGTTCAGACTACATGAAAGTTAACAGCTTTCTTGTGTTACTGTTTAAGTGGAACCTTTAGAGGTGTTGCCAGCCCTGCTGATGTTGAAGTCATACAGATGTTGATACAGATGTTGAAGTGTTGTTAGATAATGGAACTGTTGTTGCTGTTAAAAAAAAAAAAAAATTAAAAAAAAGTCGCAGATGCAAATACTTGAAAGTTTTGGTACACAATAATTTATTTGCTTCTTTGCATTCACACTGTGGCCAAGATTATTTTTTTATCTTATGTTAGCATATCAGCTTTTAACAAGAGGCTTTTTTCTCCAGAGAAGAACCACAACATAGACACAGTCCAGATAACCTACATGCACCTTATTTTATATATAATATCACCACTGTGTTTTGAGCATAGAATAGCTCTTTTTGGAGCACATCACTTAGATTCACTAATACGCTAAGGCGCTTAGATATTATTACTGATTTATTGAATAAGCGTCCTTACTGCCATTTTAGAGGTGGGATCCAAGACCTAAAAATGCTCAAAACTGATAATAATTTTGGATTCTTCATGTAAGACAATTGGGCCTTATTTTTTTCTTCGAGTAGTTAATTTAGGGAGCTCTGTGTTTCAAGCAGAGTGCTGATTGACACCAACTGTCCTAGGCTACTAAGCATTTCTGTAAGTCAGGCCTAACCTCTGTAGCCTAGCTTTTGAAAACAAGGAGTAAACAATTAATGATAGATCGAAAGCTTGTCAACAGCTTAGCAGAGAGAAGAAAATTAGCTCTTTTTTTTATAGGCAGCATTCACGTGAGCCATGAAAACCCATCTCTTCTCCATCAACCTCGTTTCCCCTTCCTCACTTTCCAGCTTCTGCTACTCATCAGGCACTCTTCATCTAGTCTTGAAATGGCTGTTTTTACTTGAAGTCTTATTTATTATGGAGTAAATTCGTCTTGTGCATTAAGTGAGGCAGCCATGCTTTTGAAAAATAGTGTTGGAAAATGACAAACATATTGTACAAAGAGATAAAATAACAGCAAATGAAGCCTCAGGGTAGTTTAATTTCTGGTTTAAATTTCTTGAAACAGTACCATCATCTTTATAGAACTTAAGTGTTTATTATGCAGTTAAAGTCAGCATGCTAAGCCTCTCTACCACAATGTTTGAAAGTCCTATGGTAATGGTTCTGTGAAACTTAGCAGGTAGCTTACTAGAAAAACTATCTGCGTTTACTATAAAGTTCTGTGGGTTTTCTTGAGTAGTGAAGTTCACAGTCCAAACTGAAAGTTAATGCAGTTGTGTTAGTGGCATTTAACAATGTGCTGTAATAGAATACAGATTGATCTCTTTATTGGGTATAGGTAATGTATTCCCTTTGTTCAAGAAGTTTGAAATAATTTATGGGTAGGATGACTCTAGTCAAAGGCATTCTTAAGCAGGAGGGCAATCCACTATTCCTGGTGACTGACAGATTTATTTCTACCTACAAGCTGCAAGTGTACCATCATACTTGATCTATGAACTCTTTTCTATTTAAAGAGAAGAATATTGCAAGTGAGAATTCCTTGTATTCATGAATCTGTTTAGGAATATATAAGATTTGTCAAATAGATAAGGCAGGCTAACATTTTTTTTCCTATGGGTGGATAAACAAGGTGATCCAGAAAAAAAAATGATGTCCAGCCATTTGAATGTCATATTGTTAGACTATGACTTCTAACTTGTTTTAAAAATATAATATTATATTTTTATGTAAAAATGTTATTAGAAGAATAATCATGTTTCCACAAAATGCATATGTAGTTTCATGATCATGCCATATTAGAACATAATTCTTTAGTTCAATGAATAGTTCAGAGATATATTGTACAATGTGCTTTAGAATGTAGATACAGGAGAATTAATTTGATTTAAGGTATTTATTAATAACTCAAAACTTTCCTTTTTAAGGGAGCAAGTGTATCAGAAATTAAGAAACAATACCGTGCACTATCGCTAAAATACCATCCAGATAAAGGAGGAGATGAAGTTATGTTCATGAGGATTGCTAAGGCCTATGCAGCGTAAGTTTCTTTTTTGCCTACAAAAAATGGGGACTTGATATTATGGGGAGGGAAATCTCTGAGGTAATAGCAGGAGTGACCTAAGCAGCCAGGGAAAATGTGTTTGCGTATGTAATGAACGTCAAAACATGTCTCACTTCAGTGCATACCTTTTCTGCACAAGTTATGAAGGATAACTTAATTGTTTAGCAACTGTCAGAATACTGTAAGGTGTTGGGTCTTTGTGTTAAAATCCCATGTCAGCTAGGAAAAATGTTTCCAGTGTAGTACATATTAAATCTCAAAGATGACAGAGAACAAAATGGGTGTTGTGGTTTTTAACCAACCAACCCTGTTGCAGCAATTCTGAAGTGTTGCTTAGAAAATAAATATACTGGTCATTTCACCTGGTGATAAAGCCAAAGTTAGAGACAGTATTTTAACTCTGTTCCCACCTAGTGACAAAGATACTTCATTCTGATTCTGACTCAGCTAGTTCTCAGCTCCCCCATGTTCCTCTTCATTTGCGCTTGCCTTGCAGTCCTGATTTTTCACTCTGTGACTGTTTCATATTACCTATGTAGCTCTTAAAAGAAGATTTGAGGATTCAGCTTTTCATCTAGAGTATTTTTTGGTCTTACCTGTGGTTATAGCTTTCCCGAGAGATGATGTCTCATTAGAATTTGGTATAAAGGAAATCCCTTTTTTTTCTGAATTTTTCAATAGTCAAGATGTAGGTTTGGGTTTTGTAATGCTGTTCGTGCATGAAATGTTAATACAGCCTTATATTCTAAATGACCATCTGTCAGTCCAATACTCTGACCAGGTTCTTCTAGATATTCCTTGTGTGGACCATGTAATGTTTAGAATGAAATTTGTTTACCTGATGTTACACGTGATTTCTGGTTTGGTGCAGTGATACGTTTGTATTGTGGTTTTAGTATATTTTGTAAGTTAAACTTAGCAAAATATAAGAATTTCAGTAGACAGTTCAATCACAATACCAATATGATTCCCATTACTGGTCTCTCTAATACACTCACTGTCCCGATGCTGGGTGCCCCCAGGTGCCAGGAAGGCATGTGTGTGTTGAAGCCAGCTTGAGCCAGTTGTTCTCTTAAAAACCAGAAAACTAGCAAATGAATTTTGATAAGATATGTTTGGCTGAGCCAGGTATGCACTCCCCCCATGCTGGTCTTGCAGACTCAAGGAGACGTTCATACTTTTTTAATGCACCAGGGGGGAAATGCTTTATACCACCAGTTGATCTGCTCAACTGTTGATAGGTGTTTGTCTAAAACAAAGGCTACCCTCCCATCCTGTTTGTGTTGAGACAGTCAGCTGCTTTGCAGCAGCTGTGGTAAGTCACTGTGGATAGTCTGAGCTTCACGGCACACCGTTCTTGCCCGTCCCCTCTGAGCCTTCTTCCGTCATTTATTGGGTCAATCACATCATCAGAGAACCTATCAAGTTGGTGATTTTTGCTTTTAAGTCAGTTGTCTGTGGTTGACCTTACTGACTATTTTAGAGTCCGTTTTGGGGTGAGGTGAGAAGGAGAACCAACATCATGCTTACTTGAGCAGTTTTGAAATCATAGTTTCTGCTTAAATCATCTACATCACTATGAAAGTTTCTTCAGTAGGATATTCTGGTATTGCTTTCTGAACTCCCGGAACATCTCACTTCTTTGCTTCACAAGCTAGCACTCAAGTGCTTGGTGATACAGTTTGATCCTTCAAATGCTAGCGCGAGGGCTGTGGCAGAGGCATATCTTGAAGTAAATGACAGTGAAGTTCCTTAGCCATGCTGTCTTGAAAGAATATAAAAGCTACCCATTCAGTGAGTCTGCTTGTTAACAAGTGTGAGACTTAGAAATGATGAGGAGATGTCTGACTCACTGGGTTTCTTCTGTGAAACAAAATCTTCCATATAGTGAATGCATGATGTTCTGTTTCCTAAAGCAGTATTACTCTTTCTAGTAAACAGGGATTCTGTTGGAGGTGATATATTACTGCCAAGAAACTGTCATTACAGAACAGGCGTAGAAACTGTAAGATTTAGGAGGTGGTGTCATAATTTATTTCTCTGTTCTTAAATATGAAGTTCCAGGGAGTTCCAGGAAAAAAAAAAAAAAAAAAAAAAACAACAACCAACCAAACATACACATGCTATCAAAGGCTAAAAATCTAGAATAAGAGAATTAAAAGCCCATATGGATAACTTCTGCTTTATTAACTTATCTTGCATATTCACCTTTCTTCTAAAAAAAAAAAATGTTTTCAACCTTTGTCTTTCAAAATTTGCTGTACTGTAACCTGGCATTGAAAAATGCTCTTTGCTGAGGGCTATGCCGTCACTCTCATGAAAGAGAGATGCGATTGTTCCATCTCCTGTATGTGGGTGCACCTTGAGTGTCTGATTTCTTTTGCTGTCAGAGTGCTAAAAGAATTTGCCTGTGTATCATGAGGGAATACAGCAGTATTATTTCATATCAGATTTCATACTAACAATAGCAGAAGCTGTTTAGCTTGCCAAACCATCTCTGAAGGATAATATAAATGCCCCATTTTAAAGTTTCTGTATACTAATGATTTAGAAAACTTTCTTTTACTTCTGTATTAACTTAATATCTTTTCTTGTAACTAGCTTAACTGATGAAGAATCACGAAAAAATTGGGAAGAATTTGGTAATCCAGATGGACCACAAGGTAACAATTATGAATAAGTCCTATAATTTCTGTATGTTGAGCTGTGTAATTCCTCATCATTTGAGAAGCGCTCAGATCTTAATTTACGTAGAATAACTTTTTCCTATGACTTGAAGCAATGCATCTGATCAATTCTTTGCTTGTGAAACTGGCTCTGGGGTGGTGGTGGGAGGGTAAGGCAGGAAAGAGATTGCTTTCAAGTGTCTCAGACTTATCAGGGAAAAAAGAGAAGGTTATTTTTTAATTAGCTTCAGTAAGTATCTAGAGAAAATTTCCAATATTAAAAGGAGTTAAAAGTGATAAATAGAATAATACTTATAAGCAACTTGCCAATTTTAAACATTTCTTAGTATTTATGTTCAGATACTATAAATGTATATTGAAAAATTAATGACTAACCATACTGCAATAAACACACTCCAAAGGGATGTATGTAAGGATATGTATATATTTAAATAAATACTGTATACACATCTGCAATTTGCTGGAAGCTTGGAAGTAATTGGGTGCTTGGGTGTAACTCTATGCCACCTTCATCTTGAGGAGTCCTGGTGATTATCCTTACACTGGTAGATTGTTCCTGGGCAGGTAACTACATGGAAATAATCATGATGATGATGTATTAAAGTTTTACAGTAGATGATCCAAACTAAAACCACTTAAGACTGAAAGTTAATGGACTTTTTTTTTTTCCCCTTCCTATTTGCAGTCACATAAGTTGCTTGTAAGTTGCATCTTTGTGACCATTGTTTAAGTGGACTAGTTGTGAGAAAGAATATTAGTAGTATATTTCTACTTGCTTCTGATGTTCATTACAAGCAAAAAGGACTGCTGTCTGTTAGGACAGGCCGCCTTAGATCCCTGCTTGTTGATGCCCTGCAGTTTGTGGGACTAAATTATACTATGTGTCTATGTGGAATGAGTTAAGGCCAGCTTGGAAATTTTTTCTTCTGAATTATATCCTTCCAACATGGGAAATTAATTTTAAAAGGAGAAACAACCCCCAGCCCCTTAACCAGTGTTTCAAAGAAAGTCTTCCCTCTCCCTTCAAAAAACCAGCTGTGCTGACTAAATCATAGTCTGACAAAGGCATTTCTGATGGACTAAGGTGGTGGTTCAGTTTCTTTAACCACAGTGTTTTACAGCATAGCAAATTTCTTTCAGCTCCTAGCTTCTGTTGGTTTTCTAGCCAGGCAAGTAGGAGGATTCTGTCCCTCTTGCTGCAAAATACAAATAAGATCTTGCTTCAGAAATGCTGTCACAATATCAGCAAAACAGTACTGTAAATTTTACTCTGATATATGCACAAATAGCTTTCCCTAGGACTTTTCCTGATGACAAACTGTTTTTTGCATCTACAAGTTACTAACTCAGTGTTGCCAAGGCATGGCATTTCAAGTTAGGCGGTACATCTATGTCCTTGAATGGATCTGAAGCTGTGACTTCAAAAGAAAACTTGGCCAAAAGCTGAGAATTTAAAGGCAAGAAGATCCTTGTGCGGTTGGCTGAGAGATCACTTTCACAAACTTAAGGGACTCTGGATTCCTGAAGGGTGAAGTGAAATGAAATGATTCTTTAGTTGGGTGGCAGTTTGTTTTGTGAGTGGGAAACCTCCTGCTGTTCTGAAACCTAACTCGGACTGTGGTGGAATTGGAGTTCTCTGCTTTGCTTCTTAGGTCTCACATTGTTGCTTCATCTGAAGGGTAGGAAGAAGCCTGACATTTTCTCTCTCCTATCCTCTATTCTGTAACTTTGTTCCACATTGAGGTGCGAGGAGCTTTCTAATTTAGCGAAATTCACCTTCTCATCATTTATATACCTGTAGTGTAAAAATCTGTATCCAAGTTATGTACTTAATTTTTTTTTTTTAGTTCTTTTGGTCAAAGAATGGAGACAGTCCCTTAGAGGTATATTCTGGGATGAGATGAAGCACATCTGGTGTTAGGCATGTCTGATCAAGTTAGATGAGGTACATCCCACCCTCTGTGTCCAGCACAAAGGAACAGCAAGCAGCATTCCTCTCTATCCAACTAAAGCAGCAAGGAGGTTAGATGCAGGCAAACAAGGTTTCCTTCTCTTTGGCATGACTTGTTCTGTTACTAAAAGTAAAATCCTGAATGTGCAGAATCATTTGAAGAGTGTTTAAAAGCAGGTGAGGGGACCTGGAGAGTAAAAAGATATGCTTTTAATAATGTAAGGCAGTTTTAGTAGACTGTTTGCCCTTGGTATTTGCTAGTGCTTCAGCTCAGCGAGCATGAATGGTGGTAAGGAGACTCTTAGACCAGAAAAGAACTTTGTACTGAGCTACTTCTGTTCCTGGAACAATTTGAAGCTACAGTCCTAATGGTCAAAAATATTGTGGGAAACTGAAATTGATACCACCACTAAAAGACACGTTGCATTTTTAGTAGATTCTTCTAAAAATCCATAACCATTAACAGATAGGGAAGCATCTCCAGGCTCTTCTCCAGAGCAGGGCATTTCCTATAACTTAATTTGGTAAATTCACTGGGTGCTATTCTGTTGAACTCCTAAGCTTGAGGTGTGGTCGAGTTGGTCAGATGTTTAATTTGAGTTTCGACAAATAGTAGTTTCCAATTTAGCTACACAGAAGTCACGTTAGGCTTGTGCATAACAACTGGTTGTCTGAATTGATGGCTGTCACTATCTGTTGGAGACAGTATTGGAATAGTATCCAAGTACATAAGGGATCCTGGTCTGTCCTGATTTAAGGCAATACTCACTGATACCTGCTAGTGCTGAAGAAAGCGTGGGTTTTGGTTTTCTTTTTTTTTTTTAAGCAGGCTCTTGAAATCTGTAATAGTGTGGGTTTTTTTCTTGGTTTCTTGGAGCTTTTAGTGTTGGGATAAGTAGCATTTGCAAACTTCAATTTATTACCCCTAAAGTTTCTGAAGACAAGCTATTTTATGCTATTCTGTATTCAGATCTGTGTACTGTAGATGTTACTGTTAGAGAATCACATCATCCATTTTCTGCAGCCTAACTCTTTTTGAATTGAAAAGTATTCCTTTCTTACCGATCACACAGAAATTTGAACTGGCAAAGGGTTTCGTTTTTACAATTTACAGCTTAGTACACTTCCTTAAAGTTACAAACTGAGTTAAAACTTTTTCGATAGAATTCGTTTGCTCTAACGGTTTTCTTGCAGTTCATGTATTTACTGAACTATATATATTTAAACTGCTGAAAACTCTGCAAGGCAAAGCTCATAAATCATTCCATCTGTGGCATCTTTCTTTGTTTTATATTAATAAATCTTGTGTATCTATTTCACTGCAATAAGTTAAGCTAAAATTGTTGGTATTTCAGATGTTGCATTTAAGTCTTGTTATTTTATTGCATACTTGAGGATTTCTAGTTTCTTTTTTGATTTTGCTGAATCTGTTAGAATTTTGCTTATTGAAGTGATAAATGTGAGGATTTTTTGTAGGTTGGTGGTTTTGATGTTGTTTTTGTTTGTTTATTAGACTTAATGTGACTTTAAAACAATTCCTTAATATTCTATAGTGAATTTCTTTTCTTTCATCTTACAGCCACAAGCTTTGGTATAGCTTTGCCAGCTTGGATTGTGGATCAGAAAAATTCGATTTTGGTGAGTCAACTGAAGATTTTGAGGTGAACTTTCAAGTGTTCACTTTAAAACGTTTGTATATAATACTGCACATTTTAGTCAAAACATGTAGTTAATAATACTTCGGTCCAAACACACATCTTTGAAGCAAATTTCAGGAGTCAAAAGTGTTACAGTAGCTTAAATCTAAGCTTTGAGAGAAAAGTATCTCATTGCAATGATAATGAGGTTGTACAGTGGTCACCCCTGCTACAAAGTGTGTGTTTGCTACTGCAAGGAAACACATATAGAACTATGTTTGCTGAATTTCTGTATTTCCATTTGGTTTGTTAGCGATGCTGTAATCATACAGTGTCTAAATGTTCTTCCTATTGCATTTGTTGCTGCAAGGTACTTGGCTTACCCGCTTGATTTCTTTTAATGCGGTTATCATCTGTCTGCTGCATCACACACAGTTGAGCTGCCAACTCTTTAATTATTAAAGAAACCCACCCGATAAAATGTGTGGATGATTTAAAAGATTATTTACACTAAACTCATAGTCCTTATTTAAACCCTACCCAACTGATTATATTACCTGTAAGTTATTCAGAAATAATGCAGATATTATGCCATAAGCTTACATTAATTTGTAGTAGGCTTGTGGTAATACTACTTGACTCTATATTAGAATAAAGTTTAAACAAGAGTAGTATTAACTAACTGAAGTATCTAACACAGTATGTTTCATAATTTTTCTCTAGGTTTTGCTTGTATACGGATTAGCATTTATGGTTATTCTTCCAGTTGTTGTGGTAAGTATTATCTAATTATTATTCTATCCTATGTAACCAAGCTGTAAACAGAGCTGTCTTAGATATAAGTAGAGTTGCTCATTCTTGCCTTTCATGGAGACAGCAAGCAAGCAACCTTTTTTTTTTTAACGTGGGTGTTCTCTTTTATTATGGAAAGAGTGTAGCTGCTGTAAAGTTTCCAAAAAAATTCAGTCCCATGATAGAGAGAGGGCTGTAGGGAAAATATTAGATATCACAAGAGTTAGCCTGAGTTGTGTAATTCATCTTGTACCTTCTGCTATTGATCACATGAAAATTAATATAATGTGATGAACTCGAATATATTCAGTGGTGGTACTGAGGAGGCATGACTGAGATGTCTGTAGCTGGTGGTACTAGAATGATGACTGCACGTGGAACAGGTTGCTGATTTGGTTTCTCCTGGCTGCCTTTGTTTTCATAACTTTGATTTTTATTGATCTTCTGTACACCATGAGATGTCTGCCCTTGAGATTTCTTTGTGTGAGGAATCAATTGCTAGGTGAGTGGTATTTTAGGGCTTGGGTTTGCCCTACAGTGTTGCTTTTGAACAACGTCCCTTATCCAGTGATTGTGCATTTGGGGTATGGCATGAAGAAAGGCTCAGAAAATTGGCACTTAGAAACCTTCATGCTCTTGGGAATCATAGAATAGTTTGGGTTGGAAGGAACCTTTAAAGGTCATCTGGTCCAACCTCCCCTGCAAAGAGCAGGGACTTCTTCAACTAGATCAGGTTGCTCAGAGCCCCCTCCAACCTGACCTTGAATATTTCCAGGGATGGTGCATCTACCGCCTCTCTGGGCAACTTGTTCCAGAAGAAGATTTTCATTTGAGAAAGTGTCCTGGGGTCTCAGCCAGCTGCTTGCATCTCTGTGTGCAAGAGGCTCAGCCAGGCATTATCGCTTCTCTTTGAGAGTCTTTCTGCATAACTGAAGATTTAGTGGGGAAAACCAGATATAGGGATTTCAACAAGTTGTTGGATAAGAAATCTAAAATCCAGGGTGCAACGTCTACATGTTTTTCCTGTCTTTCCTTTTAGGTTTCAGTTGTTGTCTGTTGATGCTTTTTTGTATACACGTACTTTTAGTGATTTATACCAGGTTTGTCATAGCTCAAGTGAAAGTAAACATCCTTTCTGTTGTTAGGAAGAAATGTCCTGAGCAGAGAAAAAAAATAATCTGCCTCTTCTTGCCCCTATACCAGATGTAGACTTCTGCATTCAGGCTTGTCACTGTAAATTTCTTTTATAGTCAGTGAAGAGGAATAGTCATTTTTGTGGAGCAAGTTATTTTATCATTTCATTCTAAAGTAGACATAGAAGATGATTCATGCCTTTAATGGGCCTGTTTCTCTTTTATGAATCAATAAAGAAGCTGACATTAACTACAGTGTAGTCATCCTGTATCTGAGATAGGCATCTAAAATAAAGTAAGGCTAGTTCCACCCTTTAAATTCAGATCAACAAAAAAGGAAAATACTGATACATAGTGTTTCCTAGACCTCCACTGACCTAACTAATATTCTGTACATGAGACAAGCCATATCTGCAAAAGCAGTTAGGGCAGCCTCTTTCATGTGGATTTGGGCTGGCTGTAGTTGTATTTTTCTCCTAGTACCTGCACTTAGACAAAAATTTGATTGCTATGGGACTATAATCTAAATTTTTCTGCAGAAAAACTTTTTAAAAAAGTTGTGTACTATTTTGTATCAAGGTTCATTTATTTGTGGAAGAATCAAACCTAATTTATTTAAAACAAAACAAAACCTCAAAGTTCGTGGGGAGCCAATCCGAGAGCATTTTCCAAATAATTAAGTAAATTACAGAGTTCTTGTTGTAGTAGGAGAATTTACACTATTGCCTATTAAATTAATAGTAGTAAGCATCACTTACTACTTTACTGCTTGTTACTTTTCACTTGTGATAAACTTTACAATAGATTAAGATGTATCTTGGATGCTTTTTCTCATGTTAGTGACCTTTGCTCATAAGGAGGAATTTAATGAACAGACTGCAGTTTATAACCCAGCACACCATTTTTCTTAAAATATATTATAGAGTACAATCATTGTACAGTGAGTTCCATAATTTGAAGTCACTGGTGTAATGCTAATAAGGGAACTATTGGAGTGTTTCTGAAGGTTTGGAAAACTTTTTCTGTCCACCTGAAGGTGTATGGCTTAATTTGGAAAATTTGCAGCAAGGGCACTGGGCCACCTCCAGATTCCCCTTCTGAAAAACATTTTCTGATTAGGTGACTTAAATTATTTTTTGCAAGTTTTCTTATAATGAAAGAAATCTCTTATTTTGTTCTTGGTTTGGTCTTGTTCTGCCTACACTGAATTTGATTTGGATGCTGTGTTGTACAGTAAGGAGTTACCACATATGTAGAAAGTGGTCAATCCAGTGGATTTACTGTTTAGTCGATTCACTAAAACAATACCGAAAATAAACAAAGCCATGTATATGTGTGTGTGCATGTATTGGGGGAATTATCTAGGCTAGAGATCATCTAAAAACTTTTAGCATTAGATTCTCTCAGATGAATATATTGCTGTGCTTTTGAAGTCAGCAAATTTATTTTTTTTTTTGTTTCCCTCTTCTTTCTAAAATTCGGTTGACCTTAACGTAGGTAAAATCAATTGGGCTGAGTTACCTGGTTGTGAACAGACATGAGGTGATCCAGTATAGCTGTTTCATTGCTTCATTGTAGCTGATGTCAGTTTGTTCTTGTTAAATGTCTCAGGGTTCCTGGTGGTACCGATCAATACGATATAGTGGAGATCAGATTCTCATTCGGACAACTCAAATATATACATATTTTGTCTATAAAACACGGAACATGGACATGAAACGTAAGTAAAAGGCATTGTGGAATGTTGATGTGTTCACCTGGAAATGTCGGTCTGCTGATGTTAAAATGTTTCTGATTTATATGCCTTTGCTAGGTTAAAATAATGTTTCTGGTTCTTTTAGTGTGTTTTTAAAAACTTCATTTTGTGGCAGGTGAAGAGTACTCCATAAGAAGACAAGAATTTGGCAGAGGGAGTTATGTAGTTCTATATTTATGTTTGTCTACCTATGCATTAAAAAAAAAAAAAAAAAAAAAAGAAAAAAGGATATTGTATGTTGGGAAAAACATGCTGACCTGCCTGTAGTCTGAGTTACTACGTGGCCACTAGGAGCGCAGCCTCTCTCTGTGTGTTTTCTTCTGTTAGTGTAACAAAAGTAGCTTTGGGAATTTTCTAGGGCCTGTCATAAAGTTTTTATATCACCAAAGAATGAAATAGCATTTCTGGTTCTCTCACTTGCTGTTTTACAGCTAAATTTTTGTTTAAAAAATTTTGCTCCCTGTCAATTTCATGTCACTTTGTTACTTTTTTATAGTTTTTTATATACTTATTTTTCTTATCTGCTCACTTTTAAAGGAATAAACCCCTTTTTTTTTTCTGGGGAAATCTGTAGATGCATTATGTTGGTGCAGAGCTGGATCTTTTAGCTTGGAGGTTGGCATGGGCCTGAAGAATTAGCATGGTACTAGTTCTAGATTGGATTTTGCTAGATTCATGCTCAGAGCAACTGAAAAATTAAAGAATTATAAAAAAAAACAAACCAAAACCAAAAACCCTCTAAAAAGGGTTCATAAAATGTTCTCTTACTCCATTTGCTGGAAGATTGGTGGAAGTATCTGCTCTTGGTACATCCATTTCCTACTGAATAGAAATGCTTCACAGATAATCCACAAGGTCTAGGAGATAAAGATTGTGGAAATAAGTTTGCTTTCTAGTCACAGCACACACGGATTTATGTGGGGGGGATTAATTCACATCAGTTTATGCTCTCCACCTTGTCATACACTTATGCTTTTTCCCCTCTCCAGACAGCTAGGTGAGAAAGGAGCAATGGGGAGAGTAGGTGAGACTTCTTTAGAAGTTTAGGGACACCACTGTGAACCTGATCTCTTCTTTCTCCAAAATTGTTGTCAACAGAAGGTTATTTTGTGTTGAACCTTGCTCAGAACCATAGCTGGTGTTGTCTTTCCTACAGATTGGTTGAGAAGTTAACCCTAAGTTTAAGTGGCTTTATTTAAGGAGTTAACACTTTCAGAGAGTCCTGGGGTCAGAGGCAGGTCAGGTTTTTCCACTGAGGTCTGTTGGGCTGTCTGAATGAAAAATGAGGCGCAGCAGAGGTGGCTTAGGCAAACCACACAGTGATCAGGTAAGGCTTTTGCTTGGTTGTGAATTCCACAGTGGGGAGGTACCAGTGCCAAAACTCAGGGCTTAAACCTGGGCAGATGTAATCAAACCAGGCTAGGGAAACGTGAGTCAAATCTGTGTGACTTGCCTTGTGTTAGATTTTTTTTTTTTAGGTTTCAAGGCAAATGAGTTTAAAAAAACTTCCTTTCTTGATGATCCACAATTGTGGATCTTAAATAATAGAAAGGTATTTATAGCTGTCTGAAATTCTTCCATATGCTCTGCTCAGGAAGTAAATAGATAATCGAGAACAGAAATGAAAATTAATGCTCAGGGAACTTGACTAATTGTTAGTAGGTGGAATTCACTGAGCCCTGCAAGTAGGTAAAAATAACTGACTTGTTCAGAAAAGAACTTGCTCAAAACTTAAGAATGAAGCTTGAGTAACTGTTGCTGAAAAAGTTATTTTAACAGGAGCAAATGATGGGGTGAGATTTCTCTTGCTGTCTGTGGCTGAGGGGTCCGATACATTCATGAGCAGAAAGCTCATAATGGGGCTAAAATACCTCATTGTGTAGGTCTTTCATCTTAATTACACAACAGAATATTTTGAGGTAGTATGGATTTTCCTAATCACATTAGGAAAAGAGCAGTACATTATCTTTGTGGGATTTGTTTGCAGGGGTATTTATTGAATTGCCTTTCTAATAATTAAAAGATTTTTTGTTTTGGTTAATTTTCAATGTTGACTGATCAGAAAATTAAGTTGAAATTTTATCCTTCCTGCCTTCCCTTCCAGTACACACATTGCGGTGCTGCCGCAGGCATGTGAATAGCTGAGAGGAATGGTTCTGTGAGCATGCAGAAATAGTCAAATTGCTGTGCAGTGATGTCTCCCAGTCCTAAGGAAGCCTAGCTTTGTTTTTATGAAGACATTTAGAGTCAAATGCTGGACTTGACGCTGTGCAAAATGGAGCTTTGAGTGATCTCTTTTGCCTTGTGCCAGGCATTGCTTCTTGCTTCCCTTGCCCTGTGGCAGTAGTAACCAATCCATTAAATAGAGAAGATGAGGGATATTCATGGTTGTTGGGGGAAGAGCGGGAATAAGTTTTATGGCTGAAGGTTCTGAAGAAATCACTCTGTGGCATAGGATGTTGTTGACATTTTCTCTGTCTGCCTCCAATTACCTTTGCAGGGCTTATCATGGTTTTAGCAGGAGCATCCGAATTTGATCCTCAGTACAATAAAGATGCTACGAGCAGACCAGCAGACAACATTCAGATACCACAGGTTAGTTATATCAAGAAGTGTTTTATAAATAACTGACCACTTTCAAGGGAAGAGGGAGATGGTGCTTCTAGGTGACCAGCTGACGGAATTCAACTTCTCAAGGCCTTAACTTTGTTGAGTTGCGACAGAAACAGGAATTAGAAGCTAGACTTGATTTTTTTAATTTTTTCTTTAAAGTAAAGGTACCGTTAATTGGTGATAATGCTTAGCTTAAATAGAATCAATTTAGTATATAGACTGCTGGGTTGGGTTTTCGGGGAGGGGTAAACTAAATAGGGAATTAGAGTATTAGCCCTTACAAATTTTGAGTATTGATATAAGGAGGTGATCGCCATTTGATAAAGTTCTTTTAAATCACGAACACAAATTTGGTTAAACATGTTAATACTGAAATAAAATTATTATGTGATGTCTGAACTAATAATGTCTTTAAATGTTATAAAAATTCCTCCATGAATGTCTGTTTCCTTCTGGTTGCCTTTTATTTTCATCTCCACTTAGTCTTCCCAACAGAAATGTGATAATGCATACTGTGAAAAATAATTATTGCTAGGAGAGTCTTAGGAAATCTTATTTTTCAGAAACTAACATTTTGGTTTTAAGAAGTTTAAAGCACAATATACAAAATGCCATAATGAAAATTACATGGGTTTGCAAAATGAGGGGGGATAGTCTCACAGATTTAACCTTTGCATGCACGCAATTGAATTTTCAAGTAGTAAACATATTTTAATGTCCTAAACATAAAAAAATAGACTGAGATACCTCTTTACTTAATTGTCTTTGTCTCTTACAAATTCTTTATCATCCTGTGGACTTTAAGAGAAGGAGCTGGAACTGTGGTTAGGTGAGGTTTTTCAGTAGTGGGAGCACATGACTGGAAAAGATCACCTTGATCATCAGTTCTTCTGTGCTGTTGCAAGGACTGGCATTGTGCAAGCCCTTTCCATTCAATTGTTCTTTATTTAAAAGGCAGTCAAACCTCCTGTAACCATATCCTACTGAGAAGCTGTTCCAGAACTTACTGTTCTAGTGGTTAGGAGTCTTGTTTGTGACCAATTTATAGCTGTGTTTTTTGTCGTCATTATTCTTGAGTCTGAATGATTCTTGCCTTGTATATCCTTAATGCATTTATAGACAGAAGCAATAGCCCATTTGTTTTATTTTTGTCTTTATTTTGCTAAACTAGAAAAGCTGCTGTATTTTGATCCTCTCTTTCCCAAAAGGCTCATTTCCCTCATTCTGCTACATGCTGAATGGGGTACAGTTCCCAGTTACTATATTTTAAATTTTTACATTATTTTTTATTTTATCTGCTCAGAATTGTTCACAGTATTCAATGTTATGTCTTAGCAGTGCCTTAGTCAGTGGCACTACTGTTCCTATATTTCCAAAGGGAAGAACTTTCAGCATAGGGTTTTCCGCAACTGTTTCATTTAGTGGTTTAATACAACTAGTGTGGGATCAGCAGGTCTTCTGGATTTCTCTTGTCTTATATACTTCTGTTTTCCAGCTAAGAAGCTCCCATCTTCGAGCTGCAGTTCTTGTTAGTATGCAAGTGCATGACCTTGCATTTTATACTATAGGATTTTGTTCTACTTCTAAAGGTCCAATCATAGGTGTTGTCTGTGTTCTTTTTTGAGTATATGGCAGTACAAGTCTCTGAAGCATCAATACAGAAGGGTATTGCTAATAATTTTTTGTTAGTGTACCCTGCTTTTGGTGCCGTGGTCATTGTTCCTGTTTTTATTTCACTGTTTTATCATAAACCCAGTATCTATACTTGTTAGGAAGTTTTCTTATCAAAGTGTTTTACTCTTCTTGGTCTGGTGTTATATCAGGATGTGCTTATAAGGAGCTTCTTGTTAGAAGATCTTTTTTCAAGTGTAGGGGAAGACAGGGCAAAGGTTAGTGTGGCCTGGCTGTTGATAGCCTAACTTCTCTTTGTGGCTGGAGATTTTTGGAACCTCAGTCTCTCCTCAGGTAACTTGTTGACCTAAGAAGTGAAGCTTCTGGGCCATGTATTGATTCTTATAAACTATGAGCTTCTGTTACTCAGCTTTGCAGCCTCACCCTCCAGGGTCTTCAACAAAGTCAGGTGAGAGAGACCTGTTTGAACTGCATATCTTGTTCTAGTTAGGACCAAGAGTGGTCATCCTGAATAAAGAACATCATGCTTTTTTTCAAGTCGGTGCTGTCTGTAAATAAGTTAAAATACTTGATCTTCAGCCTACCAGGGGGTTCAGGCTTATAACCTTTCTTCCTGTGATACCTGAGACTATTTCTAAAGAAGTTGGCTGGGTCTTAGATTGGTGAAAGGTCTCAAGGTAATGCTGTTACTTGTGCATATTGAGTTTAATATAAATACCTTAGAAATATGGTTGAATCTAGTAAACCTTGGCAACAAAATCAGATTTTTAATGTATTTACCTATCAATACAAATTTACTCAATGCTATTCAAGGCAAGTTTCTTGTGTGCAAACCTTTACTTCTCTCCCTCACTCCCACACTGAAACAAGTAATTTAAAGACTTTTTTTGACTTTTTAGAGCTGTGTTACAAATAAAAATGGCTAATGTTCATCTCTACAGAACTTTCCAGGGAAAGGTTACTTAAAGGCTTGCTTTTGTGAATGTAGATTTTTTTTTTTCCTTTGTAAACTGTTCTCCTCCTGTATTTGTTTCTCTTTAGCACCAAAATAGCTGTTTGTATTTAACTTTTAGCTAATCAGGGAAATTGGTGGTATAAATTTAAAGAAGAATGAGCCTCCGCTCACCTGCCCTTACAGCCTAAAAGCCAGAGTTCTGCTGTTGACTCACCTTGCAAGGATGAAAGTTCCTGAGGTCCTTGAAGAAGGTAATGGCTTCTCCCCTAATTGGATGTTGTTGGAAACAGTTGCATGCTACAGTATTCATAATTGTTGTCCATTAAAGAGTTGCATGGATCTCTGCTCAGTAATCTCTGTGCAGTGTACTTAATTAATCAAGTTGAATAACGAAAACATTTACTTAGCATTTACTCGTTCTCCTGACAGCCCTGTAATACTGATATCCTACTTTTTAAAGCTTTTTGGCTGCAAATGTGACTTCAATTTTTTTTTCTTTGTAATAGAATAAAAAGTTAAACATGAAGTATATTTGCTTTTCAGAGTAAAGAAATCAAAGATATGCATAATATTGCTCTCTGATGTTTCTGTGCGTGCTTATTTTTGGAGTTTTTAGTCCACTATGTGAAGCAAAGATGACAAGACTAGAACTTTAAATATCAGTTACATATGAGCTTCAGTTTTGCAATTTTTCATACTTGTAAATATGCAAACTGAAATGTTTCTAAATGCAGTTCATAAGTTTCAACCATGAAACTCATGGTTTCTTAGGCTGACCAGCAAACTTGATATTCTGTGTTTTAATGCAAGTTAAAAAAACAAACCACGAGAAATCAGTGAAGATACTCTGGTTCAAATTTTCCAGTTTCTTTCAAAAGAAAAATGATCAGTTCTAAATAGTCACTAAAAATCTCTTGTCTTCCTTGCTACTTAGTTACTGTTTATACTTACAACCTCACAGATCTGTATTCAGAAGTAGTTAGTACTTTACAAATAATGTTTTTCCAAAACCTAGTATTTTACTTAAAATTAAAAATCCTTTTTTTCAACTTGCAATTAACTAAAGAATTCATGCTATTTTAATAAGACTGGTAAATTGTCTGTGCTATCCTGTTGCTTTTTTAGACGGATCTCATAAATACTTCATTTGGTGTGGAAACTCCTTGTCTGGTATATAAAATCTGTGTTCATTCTTAGCACTTACTCTTTCCTGTTTTATTAGGGAATGTTACAGATGGATGTGTCAATGAGAATAAAGTGGTATTTTCAATAATATGAGAATAAATATAAATTAAGGCTGCAACATTAAATGTCCAGTTCATGTAAACTGTCTCCTCTTTTCCTAATAGAAGTGCAGCATAATTGCAGCCTGTTATGTCTTGCAGATCAGCAGTTTATCCTGAAAAAGAGTCCTGCACTACTTCAAGAAATGATTAATGTGATCTGCCAACTAATAATAATGGCTCGAAGCCGGGAAGGTAAGAAAAGAAACTGTATAATTAAAACTAGTAAATATGATTCTTCATTGCAGTGCTTCATAAAGTCTGTGGGAAACTTAACCTGTGATATTTAGAAACACCTAAATGCACTTTTACTCTTTTTACTGTAATGAGAATTCTCTATTTTGAGGATTGAAAAGCTGCTGCTGCCAAGCCCTACTCTGAAATCTTTAGTATGTGTGTTCAGCTCGTAATTCTTGCAATTAAAAGTTTCTCCTTAAATGCAATTGAAAACCTGGTGTTAAAGATCTGGTCCATTTTTGGTAGCAAAGCACTAAGTTTAAGACAAATTAAATCTTGTGTTCATCCATCTATTCACTCACACTTTTACAGCTCTTCCTGTCCTCTTATGAGTTACACTTGTTTTTTGAGTAATTTCTTTGTCCTCATTTCTTTGTATATTGCTCACATTTCTCCATTTCAGGATCCTGTGCTGTTTAGCCTGTGATGTAGTTTTCTTCTGAACTTGTAGGGGCAGCTGCTTTGCTGTAATTGCCATAAAAATTGCAATTTAATTGAAATGTAATGTATAAACTTTTTATTTTTACTGTAAAAAGGCAATTACGCTGAAGATGGTTGCTTACAGTGTAAAGAAACAAAGACTAGGATCTCATTCCTTTATTGCAACAAACATAGGCAAGGCCTTTTTTTTTATGCTAAACTGGTGACCATTTTGTTTGCTATCAAATTATACTTATTGGTTGATCTTTACTAGATCAAAATTCCTGTAACAAGCATTGATAGCCTCCTAACAAGAATGGTTTTGGGGAAGATCTTTCCCAGCACTATTGCAAGTGGTGCTGGAAATTGTGTTCCTAACCAGACAAAGCGTGAGAGAGGGGATGTGAGCAGATAAGGATGTTGCGTGCTGGCTTATGTGTCCTATTTTAGAAAGAAGTATTGATGAAGTATACTTCTAGTTCTCTTTTAAACCCTATCCTTACTAGTCTGTGAGACTGCTGGGGAGAAAACTTGAAACCTGGAAGTAAGCAGTAGCCATATTTTTCATTGTAGAAGTAATCTTTACCTAATGTTAGATTATATTTGTTAATGAGTATCAATTAAGAGCTCAGCTGTGGATATGTTTTTGTGAATATTGTCCAGACTAGCACTGTAACAAAGTTGCAAAGAAACTTTATTAGTTTAATAATTTACTTCATAAAAGGCTAAGTAGCTGTTTTGGAAGGATTTTTTTTTCTTTAAAGTTTTGCTAGCTCAGCCAGACCAAGTGCGTATATTACAGCTAATTATGAAAAATGCTTGAATGAAGATACCTTTTTACTTGTGTATGCCAAACGTAGGTTTGTCTTTTTTAATCTGGATAGGCTTTTATAAAAGTTCTTCAAACCTCTGGAAGATGTCTTTTAAGACATCCCATGTATATATTAGTCAACTAGCAAATACTTGTTTTCTCTTGTGCAAAATGAAACCAAAATAATACAGCCAGAAGGTTTTTTTATGCAACAGAAATGGAAGCCTTTGAAAAATGCAAACCACCTATAGCTCTTCTTGTAAAAGCTGAAATAAGATACTTAACGGAGTACATGATATACTTTACAGCCTGAATGACCTCCAAGTAGCTGTATTATTCTCCTCTAGTTCTGTATGTACATGGAGACACCTTTTTAATTTGACAGTAAGATGAGTATTTATAGATGCAGTGTATTTAATAAACTGCTTTGAAGTTCCATCAATGAGTCTGTGAAAGTGTATAAGAATTTACAGCTGTCATTATGTATGGTAGAATTTACTTCCATAGATTTGGGGAAAAAATAGGAGAGTATCATAGGTATAATTGAGGATTTGTTTGGTATTTATTTAGCAGATTTTCTCAAAATTATTTCCAAAGTTTTAAAATGGCAGTATTCAGAAATTTGTACCAAACGTTCCCTCTCAGTTCCATGCCAGTGCTCTCAGCACAAAGTGTTAAAGGGAAGATGATACCCAACAGTTGCCCATCGGGCCAACAATAATGAATTTGAGGACTTGAAGGTAAACCGTTTCAGAATTTTGGTCTTTGAGCTAAAGGAAAATTGCCGTTTTTACTACTTGTCACTTAGCATATTCAAAATGTTGGTCCTATTTTTTGACTGTACATGTAGAAAGAATTTTTTCCCCCTGATGACTACTGGTGGGAAACAACTGCAAATTGAAAAGGTGTCATTGTTTGTTTACTTTTTTTTAAGATATGAGTAAAATTAAAGTTTATATTGAATTTTTTGAGAGATTATTTTGTTTAAGTTTGTGTATTTGTCATATTAACATAATTTTAAGTAGCTTAAAACTTAATGTTTCTGGTTTTAGTTCTAATTTTCACTTATATCAGCCTTGACGTGGTACATAAAATTATCACATGCTGTAATTAGCTATAGGTGTTCAGAAGTCCTGATCTGTAAAAATAGAAAGATGATGGCATGCGTTAATACTAGCTAAAGAAATATTTTTGGGGAGAAATCCTGTTTTGTGAAACCTAAATTGATGATGGGATGAGGAGACTCATTTTGTGCTACATTCATTTGTCTTTCAAATATCCTGTAGTATTATTATTATCTTACAAATTTATCTGTAACCATTTATGCATACTTTGTGATCAAGTCTTTTGAGGAAAAGCACCTTGGATGAATCTTCAGAATCTTGGCACTTATTTTCCTTTTTAATTTTAAAAATGTCCATATAGCATTCGGGTATTGGTCCAGTATTGGCTGTTCTTGAAGGAGAGGCAAGATAGACTGAGAAGCACTAAGGACAGCAAATCATGGAATGAGATTTTTGAAACTCTGCTGTCTGAGCCCTTCACTGGGATAAGCATCCTGCCTCCCCAGATAGCAAAAAGTGGTACCTCAGTCTGCTTATGCATCCCCATAAAAGCCGTGGATGCTGCCTTTCTTATCAAACCCTGTTAGAAACAATCTACCATCAAAGAATGGGTGTAGTTTGGCGTAAAAATCATGGTTACCTCTTAAGTTTTAACAGAGCTATCATTCTTCGCAAATGAGTTCGAATTTGTTATTACTTGGATTTGTTATTTTCAAGGAACAGTTTTAATCTGCTTTCATGAAAACAAAATTGATACTATTTTCATTTCAGTTCAGTCAGTTTTTAGTTACTGCTAAGCTTTTCCCAGCCTGGTGGAAAATGTGGCAATTACGATCTACGTTTAGATAAAATGTTTGGTATTCTCTTGCCTGATTTCTGCATAGTCTGTGAGATTTTCTTTTTACATGCAGCTCCCTGAAAATAGGCTTTGCTCCCTGGCATTCCTTGCTTGCATCCGTTGTTTTGTGATGATTAACTGGTAGTTGATAATCAGGGGATCTAAATTATCTGGATGGCTTCTTTGAGATCATCCTTAAGTATCATAAGCAGATAGCTGCTCTGCCAAGCAAGGTGTTTGCTGCCAAAAAAACATGGTATGTGCTCTAATAACTGTCTGCAAAAAGGTTAGGCATCACTTCAGCTGTCCAGTGCAAGTGCATTTCTTAATTCAGGTTGGAAGCTGCAGTGTCATGTAGAGGCGGTGGTTTGACCCAGGTGTATGCCATTCCTTCACAAGCAACTATGATTTCCATTTAAATTTGTGATTGACTACTTTAATATCATATGTTTTGGATGATTAAAGGTCATCTTGTCTTGTGCACTTTGACTAGCAGAAGCTGTCAAAACGTGTAGTATTGGCATTCATTTTCTGGTGGGGCAGTTGGGTGGTGTTAAAAGCTGTGCTGTCTCTCTTCAGACCCACTCTCAGGGAATATGAAGTCCTGTGTTATTTTTCAGGAAACCAAAATAATATTCTCCAACTTCGTTAAATATCTTTCAACTGTCATATGGATAATGAGTCAATGCTTTAAGAAAGGGGAGAATTTCTGCTCTGACTAGTGCTCTGTGGTCTCAAAGCTCTAGGTGAATTTCCTGCAAAAGCCAGTTTGTCAGAGAATATGTAGGATTCTTTTATTAACTTGGTTTGCAGTGTATTTTTTTTTTCATTTAAAAATCCTGTGACTTTCCTTAGCAGCAACCAAAAGAATTATGGGGGAGGTGGAAGATAGGTAAGATGGAAAGTAATTTTTTTTTTTGCTATTTATTTGGGAAATTAGTCTTTCTTTTACTACTTTTCTTTTGGAAGGTAGAAGTTAACATCTTTGTTACTTACCAATATTTCTAGCTGTGTAGTTCCATTCATAATCCCTCTGGTGTTATTTTTGTCTTTGCTTTGTGTATAATCTTCACAGGGTTTATTAGTATAATGGGTCTTAAAAAAAAATCAACACAGCTCCTACCATGTGATTTGATTTGATAGCTGATTATAGCTTGGTGTGATTAATGAATAAGCAGGCCGTTTGAGGGGACAAGGGCAGGTGGAGCAGAGGTGGTAGTCATCTGTCATGCATTTAACATGCTGAAGGAGAAGACATACTGAAGATACTGAATTTTTTTGGTCAGATTTGTTACCATTTCGTATCTCCTCTGTAGAATGTTTTAAAATTAACTTAAACTTTTAAAGAAAATACATGACCATTGGCACTTAATTTCAACATTCAGCAATATTTGCTTTGGTACCCTTTTGGTCAGGTTCCTCCTTCTCACCCAGGTGTAAGTAAACCCGCTTTTAGCCACGTTTGTAGTTGCCTTGATAGTGTGGTAAGCAAGATCACACAGCCCTAACAGAGTGGTCATATTCCTTCTGACCATCTGTCTGAGCCATCTATTGAAAGATGCCCCTGTTGTAGTGTTCCACATATACCGATGCCAGTCAAATACATCCATTACCAAGTATACATATTTGTATACATATATGTGTATATTTATGTATGTATACACAGAGATACTTATATTCATATTTATTTTTATATATTTATATGCAGAATATATCTGTAACTGTCAAGGTAATCAAAGGCTGATTTTTTTGTTTGTTTGTTTTCTGAGAAAAGGTTTTAAAATGTAGGGAAGATACACATGCTGATTCTTAAATAAAATGACAGGCATCAAATTACAGGTGCTTTCTGTAATACTTGTTCGAAACTGCCTTCAGTTCTTTCATATGTCACATATGAATTCAGAAAAAAATTTAAGAATTAAGTAGCTTAAATTTCTCCTGGCTCTCTGAAGAGAATCTAACTCATTTTGCTGTTTCATGGTGAAGTATATATATAGAGTGACCTGAACATTGCCAATTCTGGACTCGCAGCAGCTCTTGAGCTGCAGGGGAATTCTGAAATGAGTTTTCTAAACAGGGTTTTGAGAAGCCTTATTTATGAATGGACAGTTCTCTAACAAA
This sequence comes from Vanellus vanellus, assembly GCF_965231255.1. Taxonomy (NCBI): domain Eukaryota; kingdom Metazoa; phylum Chordata; class Aves; order Charadriiformes; family Charadriidae; genus Vanellus; species Vanellus vanellus. The sequence goes on from NC_138907.1 coordinate 78,763,800, forward strand.
GTTAAATAGCAATATATGGAAACCTGTCTGCTTTGCTTTTCCATTTCTTTGCAGAAATGTTGAAGAGTATTAAATGACTTTTTTTTTCCCTCTTGCTTGATTCTGGCTTAGACTTTCTCCCAGTCTGTCTTCTGATTATTTTAATTATGAAGACTGTATACTTTAAAACATAAGCCTTGCTTAGCTTCAGTTATACCTATGTTTTTTTTCTTGCATGAAATAGGCTGCTACCTTTATGTTCATCTCAAGATAAAAATCTTACAAATAATGTATCGTGCTGTAAAAGATTAATGTTTAATGATAAACTATATCTAAAGATATGCTTACAAAGTTTTGTTTTGCTTTTTTTAAACTTAAGTGGAAGGTTTTATAGTAATTGCAAAGATACATTGTGCTGTTCTTCCCTGAGACAGTGTTAGATGAAGTCTTTCCCTTTCTTAGTGTTCAGCTGTGATAGTCTAAATAGAGGGAAGAAAATGTCTGCTGCACTGTGAGACTGGAGTGAGTGAGCAGTGAGAGTAAAAAGGCTGCCTGGTTAATTATACTGAACGTTTTAAGATGCCTCTTTGTTGCTTGACTAAACCCAAGATTTCCTGTAGTCTGTAATATAAGTATACATTATAAAAGTGTAAGAAAAAAAAATTAAAATTATGTTACCTGTTTCATTCTCCCCAAGAAAGGGAGTTCCGTGCTCCATCTTTGGGATCTTTGGAAAATTGCATGAAGCTTTCCCAGATGACTGTCCAGGGACTTCAGCAGTTCAAGTCTCCCCTTTTGCAGCTGCCTCACATTGAAGAGGACAACCTTAGGCGAGTCTCCAATCATAAAAAGGTATAAAACTATGACTGATACTTGGTGATGTTTTAAAACATTTCCCGTTACTTCTTTTACCTATTTGCTGATAAGGAAGGAAGGTCATGAATTAACTATGACAATAAAAATGTTTCTTTAAAGTCCATCTCAGGAAGTGGGAATTAAGATCAGAGATCTTGTAAGTGTTAAAGAATGTAAAAGATCAGTCTGCATTGACCTCACAAGCAGAAGAAACAGTTTCCTCCTTATTACAGAGTACTATCATAATTTAGAATCGTTATGGCTGGAAAAGACCTTTAAGATCATCAAGTCCAACTGTTATCTGACTCTACCAGGCCCACTTCTAAACTATGTCCCTGAGCACCATATTTAGACGTCTTTTAAATACATCCAAGGATGGCAATTCAAGCACTTCCCTGGGCAGCCTGTTCCAGTCTTTGATAACCCTTCCAGTGTAGAAGTTCTTCCTAATGTCTAACCTAAACCTCCCCTGATACAACTTCACGCCATTTCCTCTTGTCCTATCGGTTGTAACTTGGGAGAAGAGACCGACCCCCACCTCTCTACAGCCTCCTTTCAGGTAGTTGTAGAGAGCAGTAAGGTCTCCACTCAGGCTCCTTTTCTTCAGACTAAATAACCCCAAGTCCCTCAGCTGCTCCTCATAAGAGTTATTCTCAAGCCTCTTCACCAGCTTTGTTGCCCTTCTCTGGACCCTTTCCAGCACCTCAATGTCCTTCTTATACTGTAGCACCCAAAATTGAACACAGTACTCAACGTGTGGCCTCACCAGTGCTGAGTACAGTGGGACAATCACTTCTCTAGTGCTGCTGGCTACACTATTTGTGATACAGACCAGGATGCTGTTGGCCGCCTTGGCCACCTGGGCATGCTGCTGGCTCATGTTCAGCTGACTGTTGACCAACACCCCCGGCTCCTTTTCTGCTGGGCAACTTTCCAGCCACTCCTCCCCAAGCCTGTAGCGCTGCATGGGGTTGTTATGGCCCAAGTGCAGGACTCGGCACTTGACCTTGTTGAAGCTCATACTATTGGCCTCAGCCCATCAATCCAGCCTGTCTAGGTCCCTCTGAAGAGCCCTCCTACCCTCAAGCAGATCAACACTCCTACTGAACTTGGTGTCATCTGCAAACTTACTGAGGGTGCTCTCAGTCCCCTCGTTGAGATCACTAATAAAGATACTAAACAGGAGTGGCCCCAACACTGAGCCCTGTGGAACACTGCTTGTGACTGGCTGCCAACTGGATTTAACTCCATTCACCACCACTCTCTGGGCCCAGCCCTCCAGCCAGTGTTTGATCCAGCAGAGTGTACGCCTGTCCAAGCCCTGGGTAGCCATTTTTTTCATGAGAATGCTGTGGGGAGCAGTATTGAAAGCCTTACTGAAGTCTAGGAAAATAACATCCATGGCCTTTCCCTCATCTACCAAGCGGGTCACCTTGTCATAGAAAGGCATCAGGTTTGTTAAGCAGGACCTACACTTCATGAACCCGTGTTGACTGGGCCTGATCATCTGGTTGTCCTGTAGATAGTGTGTAATGGCACTCAAGATGATCTGCTCTGTAACCTTCCCCGGCACAGAGGTCAGACTGACAGGTCTGTAGTTCCCTGGATCCTTCTTCCGGTTCTTCCTGTAGGTAGGTGTCACATCTACTAATCTCCAGTCCATTGGGACCTCCCCAGTTAGCCAGGACTGCTGATAAATTATGAAGAGTGGTCTGGTGAGCACATCCGCCAGCTCCTTCAGCATTCTTGGGTGTAATCCATCTGGCTCCATAGACTTGTGTATGTCTAGGTGGTGCAGCAGGTCACTAACCATTTCTTGGATTATGGAGGTCTCATTCTGATCCCCATCCCTGTCTTCTAGCTCAGGGGACTGGGTACCAAGCAAACAATGAGTCTTGCTATTAAAGACTGAGGCAAAGAAGGTGTGAAGTACCTCAGCCTTTCTCTCATCCTTAGTCGCTGTGTTTCACCCTGCATCCAGTAAAGGAGGAAGATTCTCCCTAGTCCTCCTTTTGTTGTTAATGTATTTATAGAGGCATTTTTTATTGTCTTTTACTATCTCCTAGTTAATACAACATTTTTCCAGAATAGAGCTGGAACACTCTACTGGGATTTTTTTTTTCCTTCTCTGGCTTTACATTGTTCTTAATCTAGTCTGATAGCAAATATATTTGGAAGGTAGCACAGAGGAGTTCATAGAACGAAAAAAAAAAATCAGTTACTGTGGGAAGTATTTCAGATTTTATCATCCTTTTTGTATGAAAGAGGATGCTTTAAAAAGCTATTGCTGTATAGTTGGGTAAGTGTTGGTATTACTAGAATTTAAGCACAAAAGAGAATAGTCTTGTCTGAATACCTGCATATGTGTCTTCACTCCTGTTGCACTCACTACATCACTGTTTTCAAACCTTCTTGTTTGTTTGACTGTAGTATATCTTCTAGGAATTTCTGGTTAGAAACAAGCAGTTATTTTTTAGTAGAAGCTGTTGATTTTTGTGATAGTCTTATCATGCTGGTTAATTCTTACCATTATCTTAAAAATATTCTTTTTATCTAATGGAAGTTTCGTGTAGCTTTAATTACAGCCCTAGGTGGTGTTTAAATGTTTCTGTGTTAGTGTGAAGATAAAGAATTCTTGAATACTGCACTTTTTAATCCCCTTTGAAGATAGCTTGTTCATCAAATACTCAAGTAGTCTTTTTCTTTGGATGAAGTAAAAGAACCATTCTCTTAGAGGTATCATCAAACACTTACTTTTCTTAATCCAGCCCTAAACTACAGGGAGCCCCCCCAAAAATACACAATTTTAGGTGTAATTTTTGGCACGTGCAGTGTAATGAAATACAGAAATCAAGAATTTGGCCATGTTACAATCCTACCTGTCCTTCCCCTGAAAGAGGGATGAGACCAATTTATTAGGGTTTTGTTTGTACTGGATTCCCATTCACTGAACTTTTAAAAAAGACAGTCCTCTAGAGTGGAGGTGTGGTCAGTCACCTAGATGCATGAAGTTGTTTAATTAAAATACGCACTTTTCTAACAGACCAAAGTAATCAAGTGGTCAGACAAATCTGTGTTTGTTTTATCCGTTTCACTCCAGCCTTCAGATCTTAAAAGGAATGGTTTTAGATTTGTTTGCAATTCGGTATTAAAAAGAAAAAAAAAAAAGTAGCTTGTTCCTGCTAATATAAATCTCAAAGCATTGAGATACTCTAAATAAAAAACCCAATTAGTAAAATTTCTTGGCTCAGCTTTCTGAGAAAGCTGTCTGAAGTAATAGTTTTATAAGAAATGTATTCAGTGTCTAAGAGGTGACATAGTATGGAACACACTGATGTTCAAAGCAATACTATTTAGCAGGTTTGAATGCAACCCCTTTGTTTTATTGTTTTTCAAAACATATGCTTGCTAGTTTCCTAAAGCATGTTTTTTATAAGAACTAATCAAATGGTGTGTATATATTAATAATGGGGGGGTACAAATGATGTATTATCAAGAGTTTACTTGTGGACTGTGTTCTCTGCTACCATGTGACTTCCTTTTTCTTTTTTTTAATTCAGTATAAAATCAAAAGTATTCAGGATTTGGTGAGTTTGAAAGGTTCTGATCGTCGCAATTTACTGCATTTCCTAGAAGATAAGAAATATGATGAAGTTATGGCTGTCCTTGGCAGCTTTCCATATGTTACTATGGATATAAAACCACAGGGTGAGTGGGAGGTCCTTTTGTTCTGTATATGTTGCTCTTCTGAAATTTTGATAGTCTGTTGGCAGTAAGCTTTTGGAGGATGCTGAAACACAACTCACTATTATTTATGTGGCCTGGAAATTACATACTTTTTTGAGTGGCGGGTTCTTGCACATAAGATTTATAGTCTGAGGAGATAAAGTACATTGAAACATTTCACAGATTCCCAAGCCAGCAGTACTTTCTCCTACAGGAGCTTATCTGGTATTTCATCCATTGATTTAATATTTCATGAGCAATGTGGAATTCTGTTTGAAATACCACTTTTATTAGCTATCTTAAAAAGTTGTACTTATTCCAGAATTTATGCTTGGCTTACTCCAGCATGGAGAGTCCTTTGTGAGATTTTGAGTTGGAGACCCTGATGACTAAATATTCATGGGTTCCTTTGTGGTAATCCTTGTGCGGTTTTTACATCTGGCAGAATTTTTCCATGCTGTGCTTAGCTACCTTTTGCGTGCACTGTTTCAATGAATGTATAATGCTCTTCCTCTTTGAAGATTAGGTATATTATTAAGCAGTTCCTGTTAGGCAGCCTTTCAGTGGAAGGTGAATTGGTTCTGCGGTCTCCTTTCCTTTGTAGATGATCAGTGCTATTAACTATGAGATATTTGAAAGGTTGTTTCTAATTTGTATTGTTCCTGTGGTTGCAATGATCAAATTCAAAATGCGATACGTTTTGTTTGGGTAGCCTAATTTGTAACTTGGCTTATGCATAGTCCTCTGTGAGAAGCAAACATTAATGGAAATATCTGTTAAAGAAGCAAAAGTCTGGTAAGCTCGGTATTTCTGAATGTTGTTTATGTGCGTTTTTAAAAACAAACCCAAAAAAGACTTTATCTTGTAGCACAGGATTGCACACAGTTGTGTACCTTCCCATATTTTGTCAGTCCTTTTCTGGCTGTAGCCTTCATTTGTCACACAACTGTACCCAGGTGTGATACAGAGGATTAAACAATGCATATGCTTTTCTATTTAGCTTGATATTACCATTATATATAACATACATGTAAAACTGGTGAGTAGTAAAAATGCTTTCTTGGGGTGGTGGTGATGGGAAATCCACACTGGGATATAACTCTCTTCCTTCCCAACCTGGGAGATTCTCCAGTTCACAGACTGGAGATGTAAACTCCTCAGTGGCATTCCTGTGGGTTTTATGTTTGATGTTTTAGTTAAAATAATCATTGCTGTTCTTTTATTTTCCTTTGCCTTCTACTTAAAAAATAATTAAATGCATGATTGTTAATGTGGCATTGAAATTGAGTTGTTAATCATATGAAAGTCAGGAAAATCAAAGTTATGATTCCCAGAACAAATATAACAAGGTCCCTTTGGTCATGTGTGGTATTTCATGTTTCTGAAGTTTTATGCTTTAATATATAATGCACAATATTACAGAGTTATGGTTCCCACGGCAGCTATAACTTTGAATTTTCTAACTTTCATGCAATTAAAATTTCAAACTCAATGTTGCTGTTTTATAGTTTGCTGAATTAACAGCCCTCATCTGATAGTATATTTGAGGTTGTAGGAGACTTATTTAAAAATATTTTGAAATTCTCTTGTGTTAAAATTGCTGGAATTTATATGCTTATATTTAGACAGAAGCAATGTTTAATGGAAAAAAGGACTTTAAAGAAGTTTAATATATGTGTTGCTTTTCTTTTTACACTAGTTTTGGATGATGAAGACAGCAACAATATTACAGTAGGTTCTCTTGTCACTGTTTTGGTCACACTAACAAGACAGACCATGGCAGTAAGTATTAAGAATACTTGTTCTTTCAGGGTAACTGCAAATATGTGCTAATAAACAGGCATTTCTTCTTTGCAAGCTAACATAGTGTTTTGTAAATAAAACTCTAAAATTAAGCTTTGAAATGGAGAATTTGGGCTCTTAATCCTCCCTTATGTTTTTGTTTCTGAATTAGAAAGTTTTCTTGGAATCAAACCAAAGTTCAGTCTGACCCGTTGGCAGTTGTGTAGGGAACAGTAAAAGAATATGGCAAGCGATATTGCCCTGAGGTTTGTAAATAACAGGAAAGGAGATACTCAGAAGCCTAGTTTTTGAACTAGAATAAAGTATTCACTCAAGTCCTTAGGACGGTGTTTGATTTCACTTTATGTGGGCTCATAATGTTACAAATCCTCTTGGGTGTTTTAGACACGTTTATGAAAGAAACTCAGTCCAGCAGAATACAGAATATGCATAACTTAATAAAAAGGAGGTACACCAGTGCCATATCAAGAAAGTGGAATGCTGAATGGGTAGCAATGTGGCATAACCAAAATAATACTACACCCTAGTAGTTAAACTTTTGACTTGTGCTTATTTTTTAGCTTAAAATGTAGTTAGTAATGACTTTCTTTGAACAAAAAACAATGCACAGAAACTAAACAAACTTTTACCTGACAAAGCCTACAGTGTCAATTTTTGCATGTGTACTGTTCAGATAATCGTCTAAGTAAATGGAAAGTCTGAGTTATGCCTCTAAGGTAAGGCATACAAGCATGAATATAACAGCTGATCAGACTGGTCATTGAAGCCAGTTCAGCAGAAAGCAGTCTGTATATATAAGTACCATGGGTTCACACTATGGATTTAGGAATGCATCATCTCAATGATAACTGAGGGTGCAGTAGGTAGAAATTAAAAGCACTGTATCACTGTGCTGGACCTTAAAAATGAAGGAAACTGAAAATTGTGAGCATGTTGAACTGTACTTAAAAATTAATTAAAATGTTTGACAGCATATAGGAAACTTATTTAAGATGTTTTCTACGTGAACCCCACTAGGCAGTCTGGAATTGAGATACATGACCTAAAAACAAGAGCTAGCCTTTTATATGATGCTTTTTTTTATGATGTTATCTCATATTTGCCATCTTTGTATAAGACAGCTCCTTCTGACTGATTTTTTTTTTTTTTTTTAAATGGCACGTATTATGTTTTGAAGAAAGAAATGCATGAAAAAAATCCATTTGCATAGAGATGTTCTTGTCTACATAATACTAACATTATGGTTTGTCTTAATGTTTCATATTTCTGGTTTGATTTGTTGTCCTGTGTCCCTGAGTGGCACTGCAGCTGTTGAAGTTTTTAATGCTCTGGCAACTAGAGCATAATTTGCCTTTTTACTACTGCTTGCTTTTGTGATACGGGACTTCTATGCTTTATAAAACAAGTAGATTCTTTGGAACAAGATGACATGTCATTACTAAATTTCTTTGTAAATGCTAGTGTTGGAAAATTCCTAGATCAAAGGTTTGAAACAGTGTTTAATTTTGATCTGTTAATCTCCTGTTGTGTTTGTCACTGATAAAAGAATTTGCCATGATGATTAAAACCTTCAGACCTGATTAAGGTGATTTAGTTTAAGTTCAAATATAAAATAATAATTTGCTCTTTTGATATAGAGAAGCATTAATAGTTCTCACATCTTTGTCTAAACAGGAAGTGTTTGAAAAGGAACAATCTATATGTGCAGCAGAAGAGCAACCAACAGAAGACGGAGTAAGTGAACAATGAATGTTCCTCATGCTAGCTAAGGAGAGCTTTCTTTCAGATTTTGAATTGCTAATTGTGCGCTTCTCAAGCTCTTTTTTTTTTTTTTACCAGAAATGCCTATTGAAGCATCTCTTGAGTTATGCTTTCTAACTTTCTAACTAAGTTATGTCTAACTTTAAAATGCTTAAAGTACACTGAATGCCTGAAATTTAATGAATGGAATAAATATTTTAAATACTGCTTTCCTACAGCAAGGAGATGTCAACAAAGTTAAGAGCAAAGGATGGCAGCAAAAGAATAAAGGAACCAAGAAAGCTTCAAAATCAAAGAAAAAGAAGCCATTGAAAAAGAAACCTGTGCCACCTTCGTTGCAGCCACCGAAACAGCAGAAACAAAAACAAGCTAATGGGGTAGCTTCATAGATTCATTGATATTTTAATATTTTGTTCAGCTTATCACTCCTAATCTGATGTTTTTTTTCTATCTGTCTGTTACATTTCATTCTATGCTTTTGTAAAGCATATCTCCTGAAACAGCATTTTTTTCTTTAAATTTAAAAATTACTGGTAAAATAATCAGGGAACCACCACAGTAATGTTTCCAGTGGTCTGCTGAAAGTTGTGACCAACTAGTTTAGAAGTGTGGCTCCATAGTCCCTTTTTATTAGTTCTTGTTACGCTGCCTTCTGGGAGTTGGATTTTTCTGTATCTTCTACTTTTCCTTTAAAGGAAAAAAAATGAAATGAGACTTTCTTTTGGTAAATTAAGTAGCTTTAGTACCTTTATGCTCCCACTGCATGGTGTTTTCTCCACCTCATGGGCCATGTTGTAGGTACTTTCTTATATTCTTTCTTCTTTTCTTACGACTTTTTGAAATTTAACCCCAGAATCAAATACTGTTTTCTCCTATTTGTGTTGTGGATGCCATGTGGAGAAGGAAAATTGCTTCTCTGCTCCTCTTAGCACACGGGGTGAAAAGGATTAATCTTCACTGTAGATATACTCTATGACAGCAGAAGAGTGTAGATCACAATAGGAAATAAGGGCTTTGACCTTAAGACAGGTGCTGTGAATGCTGTGTAGTACAATAATGCAGACAAACTAAGTTAGAGGTTTTTTGTTGTTGTTGTGTTTTTTTTTTTATTGTTTCTTCTTTCCCATTAGGAAGTAGTTGCAAAGGAAGAAGAGGAGGACATCTCTGATAAAGGAAGTGAATCTGAAGAAGAAGAAACAAACAGGGACTCTCAAAGTGAAAAAGATGATGGAAGTGACAGAGATTCTGACAGAGAACAAGATGAGAAGCAAAACAAAGATGATGAAGCTGTAAGCCTTACTTTTTCTTGAAGGGTAATGTTGCCTCTGGGGTTGAGAGAAAATGCATTTTAATCCTCTAGCATCCCTTCAGGCTAGGCAACACTAGGATGAAGGAGTAATATCTGTTCTCCAGTGGTTTTCAGACCTCATTCCAACATAAGAGCTTTGTCATTGCAAGCCTGTTTCAGAGAGAACAGTGAAGGGTCTTTGCGGAATAGACAGAAAACTTAAAAATGGCGTGAGAAAAATAAGTGAATTTCAAGGAAGGATTGTAATGTTTCTTTCAGCTTAATTTCATTGCTAGCTGCTGCAGATTTTGTGAGATAAAGTCTCTCCTTTGAACTTTGTTCTTTACATGCAGTGGCTGTTGCATACTGTATAATGCATACTATAAGCATGCTGTAGTTGAACAAACTTGTATATGGTCTTAATAAACTCCAGTGACTGTTAATTATTAAGTTAGTAATTTGAAACATTGGATTAAGAGGTAATAACTGAGAATGAGGCATTGTGGTGGTAGATGATTTCTGCACCACAGGTCTTACAGTGTGTCCTGGTTTGAGGTAAAACAGAACCAATTTTGTTCACTAACTTCGCTTCTTAGCTGGGCCTCTTCTAACAACTGAAATTAACTGCGTATTGTGCAGACAACGTTCACTCTCTCAGAGTGATAAGGCCAATTGTTTATAGCTGATGCCCAGGCATGGTATGCAGAGAGGCTCCTGCTTATACTTATTGCTATAACAGCCAAGGCCAACCAACTTTGTTATTTGCCCCGTTGGAGGGTCGGAAGCGGAAAAGCATAGTGGGGTCCCACCTGTGGGGAGGAGCGGACAGGACAGGTGACCCAAAACTGACCAACAGGGTATTCCATCCCATCTGCCTCATGCTCAGTATAAAAGCTGAGGGATCAAAGGGTCACTCTCTCTTCCTTCAATGGCCGACGTCTGAGGAGGACTCTGTTCGTCTGTCTGTGATCCCGATCCTGAATCCAGATCCGGAATCTGGTTCCTGTCCGTCACTGAGTCCAGCCTGGGACTGCCCCAGTGCCAGCCAGTGATGTGATTGTCATCTTGGGAGCTTGATATGGTTTTGTATATATTTCATTATTTCTTTTTATTTTATTATTAATATTTCATTAAAGTAGTTTAGTTTCTTCTAAACTCATAAGTCTCTTTTTCCTCCTCTGCCTCTCTCTTTGAAGAGGGGTAGAGGGGAGCATCTGTTGGTCCCATCTGGGGCCCCTCAGGTCCCCAGTAGTGGATTTGGCCTAAACCACAACATAGTGGAAGACTTGAGAGTGACAGCTGGAAGTCCTGTACAGGCTGAGAATAAGTTTCTGGTGGGAAAAGAATCATCAAGCTTGTAATCAGGACAGATCAGGTAGTGAGTGTTTGTAGGCACTGCTGTAGAAGTGAATTTTGAAGAATGTGTGCAAGCCCCACAGATCAGTGTTTTGGGTTGTTGTTTTGGTATTTTTTTAAAATATTAACATGAATGGTCTCTTTAGTTTTACTGTTGCTTGATTCTATTTTTTTTTTTTTGCTTTTAATCATACTGTATAACTTAATCTCTTTGTACCTTTCCCTTTTGTATTGTTTAGTATAGCATAGGAACTTGTCATATATATCATTTCCATAGGCTGAAATGTCTGTCTTTTTTTAATGCAAAAGATGGCTAGTGCTCAGTAACTCTTTAAACTTGTCTTTGACAGGAGTGGCAAGAATTACAGCAAAGTATACAGAGAAAGGAACGAGCCCTTCTTGAAACGAAGTCAAAGATAACACATCCCGTTTACAGTCTTTTTTTCCCTGAGGTCGGTAATAGAGAATATTACATTTGTGAAACATGAGAATTAACACAATAGAAACTAATTGCTCTTTTTATATTTTTACTGTAAATAATGGGCTTTTTAAAAAGTCTGATACTTGAAAAAATTGCTAATTTTCATTAAAAAAAGGTCTTAATTTAGAAAATCCTCTTAAACTCCTTCAGATGCTTTCCTAAAAAGTTTTTAATGTATTATTCTTTCTGTCCAGTTCCCAGAGACTTGCAAACTTGAATAGAATTTAAGGTTTCTTTTTGATGGCAATGATGCTAAAGTTTTTTTTTTTCTGCTGATCTGCTACAAATAGATTCAGAATGAAACCTTTCAGATATATAGGGATCTAATTTATAGGGTTTTCTTTTCTTCCTATAGAGTGTGAAAACACAGCAGTGTCTCTAATATAGAGTTAAGGGTAGAGTATTACTTGCTCTTTATCTAACTGCAAGCGCCTGTGAGAGAAGGAGGTCCTGACCCCTCCTGTGTTAATAGAAATGACAGGAGAGTTTGGGGGTCATTTGGATCAGCAGATTGTTTTGGCTTGCTGCTTGACTGCAAGTCTCAGTGAAACAGCATGCAGCTGTGGAAGATGGAGAGGGTTGGCAAAGCTGTCTCCTACCACAGTATAGTCTGGAAGTGGCAGAAGCCAACTGTGGAACAGTCTTTCCTATAGAGCTCAAAAATATAAGGTCAGGTGTGGATGGGTATCAGAGGAAGGGATGTATTTGAGAGTGGTGACTCAGTATAGTAGATAGGCTGAGGTGTCTCTACAGCAGCCTTTGGTATTGGAAGTATGTTCCAATATATCAGTTGTTACTTACACAAACAGCTAACCACTCAATAGGTGTCTGAAAACCCATTACAGCAATGAAACCTTGAAAAAGATGGGATTTTTCAAAGCATGGGTTTTATGTTCTGAGCAAATAAGTTAAGTCTTTGGGAGGTGACCAGATTGGAACCAGAAGGAAGGAGTATTTGGCCACACTTTCTTTCTGGGCCAGCGGTTCAAAGGGTTTCCTTTGCTTCCCTGCTGTCTGACTGGGTAACTAGTCTAGGATCTCTTCCCTCTCATCATTCTATCTCCACTAACAGGAAGGTGGGATGCAAGGCTTATGCTTCCTTTTATGGTTTAAAGGAGACAACTGAGATGAGGAAGAAAAGGAAAACATGAGAAAAAAGGAAGATACTGTGTATATTTGCTCCGTCTTTTCAGTCCACAAGGCTCTTTATGTCTATACCCTGTACCGCTTGTGTGTGCAAAACGTACTCCCTTGTCCCCATGCTTGTGACCACACTGTTCCTGCTGTTTTTACGTAGTTCTGCCATCATGAGAAAGCAAATTGTGGGAAGCAAGACCTGTTGCTAAGGAGCCAGACAGGATATACAAATAAACCAAAGGAATTGCTTTCCTGAAGCCTTTAGCTGAGAGTTTTGTGGCCTCACAACATCTAGAGTTGCAATTGCTGATCTTAACGCTCTATTTTCCTAACACTGTTAGGTACACCCTTGTCTCTTAGTACAGCTTCCAGCAGTACACCAGCATAACAGGAAAAGGTGTACTGGCATTCTGCTCTTCTGGCTGCCTTAGATCACATCAAATATACAGTTGAGTGAGTCTTAATACCTCCTTGCTGCGAAGGCAGCTGGCTTTGGTCATCAGTCTAAACTCAAACAGCGAGTATGTGCTATGTCCAGTGCCACAGGAGCGCTAACTACTTGTATTTCTCTTTTACTGCAGTGAGGGTTCCTTTGGAGGTTTTGCTTATACTTCCTCTGTACAAAGCTGCTTAAACTTCAGATGTGTGTAACCAAGCTGCTGAGGGGTTTTATGATAAAACCTAAATACAGTACTACACTAAAAAAAATACCTAGGGCTGAACTGAATACTTGAACTTGAAAAACACACAGGTATTACCCCATGGTACTGCAGTTGTAAGTTTTTCAACCTCTCTTCACTGATTTACTGAAAGTTGAATGGAGCCGTACTTCGTGCTGTAGCTGCAGTTGGAGCATGTTCAGATACAGTTGATTTGCAACATCTGAAGAACAAAATCCATTGTACTCTCTGGCTTTTTTCTCATCTGCAATTTAGAGTATTATGTGTATTGTGGTCATGGCTGGTTCAGAGATGCAGAGTTAAGGGTGAAATGCTGTAGTTGTGTGAAGCTCCAGAATTTATAGATGTTTGAGTGTAGCTGAGCCTAATATATTTATTCTTAGGGAGTAGCCTTAACACTATTTCATCTAAGTTTTTGGGCAGTTGATTACTCTGCCAGAGATGCATCTTTAATCTATGCAGGTTCCTAAATAATTATCTTCTGCTTCTGCATCCATGGATCCAGAAACTGCACAGATTGTAGTTTTGACATTTTTAGGTAGAAACTGGCCCTGGTGTTCCAATTTCATGAACATACTGGTTCCCTGGCATGCTAAACCTTGCACCCATCTGTTAAAGGGCATTTTGCCCGCTTGCCTGTTAGCTTGCCAGATTCTCACAGGCATAAACTTTAAATTCCACCCAATAAGAGAGAGGAAAATTATACTCCTGCACAGTTGTCCTTTCTATAAAGAAACAGTGGTACTTTGGGGTCAGGAGCTTTACTTCCAAAGAGTTTACTCTATAGATTCCTTTGAGCCAATGCATGTCACTTGTTCTGGTATTTCTTTCCTCCCTTGGCTGTTATTTTTACTGGTTTTGTGAAAATCCAGTTGGCAGTTTTGATCTTCGTTCTAAAAAAAAATAATTATTCCTTGCCATTGAGTGCGATGGAAACATACACAACGTATAGTAAGTTAGCACAGTGTTTTGATAACATAAAAAATAACATACTGATACAAATGCAGTTCCTTTTTTCTGTGGTCAGAGACCTTATACGTCCAAAATGGCGAGTAGCCATTTTTGTAATGGATCTAGCTCTTGTGGTTCTTGTTTATCTGTACTATTTATACTGTTTATCCTTCTATTCCTAGAGGCCCTTTGGCTAGGAAATAAACACTTCGACTGCATAAGATTCTTCTTTGCTACAGCTGTCAAGCAGATTGACAATGTATTTATTGTTGAAACTTACAGATAAAATAACTTATGCCTTGTAATAACATGGGATAGTTTTCCATAAAGAAAATCACTTAGAATAGTCACAAAAAGGACTTCTTACAATTCTACAAATTCTGGTCTTAAATAGCATGTGAATAGGGTTTTGTCCTGTTCTCAGTTGCCCCTTATGCTAAACACATGAAGGAATGCTGTTGCTTTACTGTGATGCAGTCGCTTTTACTTTTATACACTGTAAAATGGGCATTAACACACTGAGTTAATTTTAAACTCTCTGCTCTGGGACTCAACAGTGCTAATCAAGGTGTTTTGGTTGCTGGTGTGAGTGTCTTGCCATTGTAAATCTGTAGTTTGCTAGTTGAATATTTCAGTGAGATGATGGTAATTACTACTAGCGTAACAATTAGTCACTTCAAAAGAGAGGTTGAGTTAATTTAGCTTTTGTAATTTTTCAACCTGCGTTATTTAAATTTCAGATCACCAAACATTGGCTTCTGAAGTGTTTAAACAAAACTAAACAAACAAAACCAAAACCACACCAAAACTAATGAACTTTTGACTCTTTCACTAGAGACAAAAATTCTTCAAATTCTACATGTTAACAGCATTTGCTTCCCACCTGTGGAATTTGGAAGGGGCCCAGTGGTGGTGTTGAACTCCACTGTATCCTTTCATTCAGTCCTTCCAATACTGTTAGATTAAAAATGAAACACAACAATTGCACTGAAGCAACCACCTGATTGTTGTTGGTGTAAATATATAAAAATTCGCCTGATGGTTTGGAGCTTGGCTTCTAAGTGTTACAAATGGACTCTTTAGGGCTCCAGTCTGTTACAAACATGATCAGTTACCAGACTGTCAAAGGTGGGTAAAAATTGTTTTGGAACACAGTTCAGCAATCTAACACTGGGATTGCCCGAAAAGTGGGATTTCTGCCCCCCCCCCCCCTTTTTTTTTTTTTCCCCTAAGGGTACGATTGTGCTGTTATGGCTATTACCTGTCTGCTAAAATACTTCTTCATAACATTGAAGAAGTCTTCCCCTCCCTCACTTTTCTTAAAGAAAAGAGTTAAGGAGTTGAAAGAACAGAAACTTGCTTTGCAGTACTAAACTAACTTCTTTGCAATAGAAAGATTTCAGCTTCTATTAAACCAAAGTGGATTTTGCCTAAAATGCGTGCCACAGGGTTAACCAAAAAGGAATAGCGGTTAAATGAAGAGTTGATGTTGAAGAGCTATGGTCTTTCCCATTTGAGAATGGTTGTGTTTATGCTGCTGAACTGCACCACAGTCTTAAAAATCTAACTCCAGTTGAGGGATAAACTATTAATTTTGTACAGTGTTGCTGTTTTCTATGAAGAACTGCACTCATTTAATTTCATTTAGTTTAGGCACTATGCTTTAGTGCCTGCAGTGGCAAGACCTTTAAGACCTGTAGCTGTTTTTAAAGCTGTGTGTGGTAGGCAGTAGTTGTTGCGTGTCCTTTACAAATATGAATACTGCCTGTGGTTCGTACTTCCTTAAAGTGAAATCTAGGTATGTCCAAATTCCAATGTCCAGGAGATTCCTGCCTTTTGGAGGGGGAGAGAAGTGGGGCAAAATATACTCGCCTGCAAAAGATTGTTTACTGGGAAGAGTACTTTACTGTCTTTTGGCGTGTGTTGCTTTATATGCTGACCTTTTTATCCAGGCTGGATTTCTGTTGAAGGACCTAAGGTAGTTTATATTGTGTGAAGCTGCTCATTAATCCTTAGTCGACACAATTCTTCAGAATGGTCCCATGTCTCACGTGGTAGCTTAGGCTGAATATACAGAATGAAGCCTTTGGAGATCAACAGTTACTTGTGGTAACCTGTTTGCTTTTAGTGTGCTGTATATACTATGTATTTTATTCAAACACATCCAATAATTAAAGAAAAAACCCAACCAAACACATACAAACTACCTTCTTTTATCTGTATTATAAGGACCAGCGAATCATAATTACCTGTTATAAAGTGTAGGGGCATCCTTTTATATGACTTCAATAATCTTGTTTTGTGATTTTCTTTTTTTTTTTCTTTTATGAAAGGAAAAACAAGAATGGTGGTGGCTATATATTGCAGATCGGAAGGAACAGATGCTAATATGTATGCCATATCACGTTTGTACACTAAAAGATAAAGAAGAGGTAAAGAATTCTCTTTTGGGGTATTGCAAAACTGTACTGAAGTGTCTTATGGTATGCAAATGCAGTTAGATTTTAATATTTTCATACTTATCTCTTAAGATGGAAAACAGATTTTACTCTCCTGATAAAAGAAAATTGATAATGGAGAAAGAAGAGATAATTTAAGAAGACTTTCAAGTTTCTTTGCAAAATATGATTTTTTTCCCCGATATCAAAAGCTGATGAAAACTAGTATTCGTACACAATGATAATTCTTAAACTTATTCAAATGCGTGAGAAATACTAAGTGTTTTTTTTCTGTAAAGCAGAGGCTGTGACAAATTAATTACCCTCGGCTCGTATAAACCTTTCTGAGACTGTAACCTTTGGCTGTGTTCTTTGCTTTTCTGAAAAATGGAGATTTGATGTATTTTGTTCTTTCAAACTAGATTTTATATGCAATTTCAAGTAACTAGAGTTAAGCTAATACTTTCAAGCATTTTACTTTAACCTGTTTGGGTTTTTGAGATTTAGGAAGCATACAACAAGGTGACATTGTGTACTTAAAAGCAGAGTTACTTTGGTCTAATTCAGAAAATAATGTGGCTTGATTATTCATCTTTCATGGAAGGTATTGTGCTTGGGTATTGTCTCCTTTCTGCGGGTGTTTTGTTCTATAGAGATTTTCAAAGAAGTGTCACTTGTAAGAAACTAATCTGTTTTTTATAATACAAAAATATTATTCTGTAGTAGTATTTACTGCTCATTAGAGTACTTAGATACTTGTTCTGTCAGTTTAAAGCGGAAAGAACTTATGGTGTGAATTCTGTTTTGTAGGTAGAGCTGAAGTTCCCAGCACCAGGCAAGCCTGGAAACTATCAGTACACAGTTTATTTAAGATCGGATTCATATATGGGTTTGGACCAGATTAAACCATTGAAGGTGATGTGTAATTGTTTTATGTATTTGTAGTATATTGAAAGCTACTTCATATGGTTATTAAAACCCCCAAAGTCCTGTTATCTTTAAGAATTCAAGCTGTCATAATTAAAACAGTGGCAACGAGGGACTTAAAAGCGGTTTCTGCCTGATGCCAGTAGTGGTAATTTTATGATGGATTAAATAGGACTAAAGTTTGTGATGCTTTCCAGTGCCTGCATATTTTAATACACGTTTTCTCATTTTTATTCAATTTCTGCAGTATGGTTGGCTCTGGCTTTATACCTTGAGGCCTGCCATGCCATTTCCCTGCTCTTAGTCCTAGATACATCCAGTTAATGAGATGCATGCCTTATTTCTGAAAGCAGCTGATGGTTTTGGTTTTTTTTTTTTTTTTAACTGTCAATTTTGTGTGTGGCGTCATTTGTTTTGGGGTTTGCTTTTTGTTTTCCCAAATTGATGTGTATTGTCAATAAACGCCCCCCCTCACCCCCCCTTTTCTTTCTTTTTCTTTATCCAATTACAGCTGGAAGTTCATGAAGCAAAACCAGTGCCAGAAAATCATCCACAATGGGATACAGCAATAGAAGGTGATGAGGACCAGGAAGACAGCGAGGGCTTTGAAGACAGTTTTGAGGAGGAAGAGGAAGAGGAGGAAGATGATGATTAAACAATACTATTGATTGACTACAATATCTGCACACACTGCAAACTCTTGGTCTGACTGTGGAACTGTACAATAACCGAGAAACACAGTACAGAAGCTTTGAGAAGGCTGAGTTTAATTTTTCTTTACCAATTAAGAGTGCATTATGTAACTTCTCAGTGGAGGTGAAACAAATCTGTTGCCATTGATACACCTTGGAATATGCTTATGGCTCATGATAGCCTTCAAGTGCAGGATGGTGCATTTGTTTCAATTGAAAATAAAAGCTTTTTTATTATAAATGTCTGAAAGTGTGGGCTATGTATTGTCTGATCAGTTTAGGGTCCAATTTAAATAAAAGGTACTATTAGCTAGGAGCAAACTTTAAATCAAATTTTCTGCATTAGGAATTTATTTTAGAAAACGTTTTGGTATATTTGACATTACAAATATCTGTTGATTGAAACAACATCTGCTCAACTTTCAAACTTGATTGGTTCTGTGGTATTCATTAAATATTTTGCTGTGATGCTGCTCACATCATTCATAGCTTTAAAAATCTGTTTTACTTAACTGGATCATTATAAATTGGCATTATACCCATTGCCACATTCCATATATTCTGGAGGGCTGCTTTTTTAGGACTGTTGCCTTTTTATGCCCAAGCTTATAATGGAAATCATAAACTTTCTTGACTCTGCCGTAGGATACTTATTAATGGCTTAAAACATTTTTAAGCCTTTATTTCCTCAGATCAGCACAAGATCTGAGTCTTTTGATAAACAAAATGTCTGAAAGCAATTTTGGGACCACGTGTTACGCAAGTAGGTGGCTTTTGTGTAATACCTTTATGAAAGGTACGTTCTGGAAGCCGAAGTATATTCTACCTGACACCGTTGGAAACATTTTAAGGGTAAAATACAACATGCAAAGAGGGCATGTTTTGTATCAATTTTGGATTCCCATCAATAAACTGGACAATTTGATGGCTGTTTGCATTTGTAATAGTGTGCATCTCTGAGTTTGTTTTTTTTACCTCAGTCTCCTGCAGGGCTGTGAACAAGACAGTGATTCTATCCCTACCCCTGTTTAAAACAAAAACAAAAAACAAAACCCCAAACCAACAAAACAACACAAGTCTAATTAGAGAATAAATTTAGGGAGGAGAGAATCAGGGCTGTTAGTGTATTGCATGACTTGACAAAGGCCACGAATGGATTCTTCCTTTCCTTCTTCTCAATGAAACAAATGGAAGCAATCAATTAAAAGTTGTATTTCTATATTTCAGAAATACATAGAGTCTTCTGCAAGTAGGAACAGATGTATTTCTGTTCCTGTGTATTGAACTATGAAAATGCAATGCTGTAAAACGTGACAAATTGTCATGCAGGAAAATTTCCATCCTATGAAAATTGCCCGAAGCCAGAATAATTGCACACTAATTTGTGACCTTGTTTATTAGAAAGGGTTGTCACTTTAAATGCAAATTTACATTGTTACATTCTTTGTAATTGCAATAGTTGCAAATAAAATTTGAAAATGTTCTAAATGAGATGGTATCTTTCAAAGTACTTCTGAAGTGCGTATCGTGCAGGAAAACTCTTCTAAAGCATAAGCAGTGTCAGGTGTTCAAACTCAAGAATGATGCCTGGGTTTAAATTAAGTGGCTTGTACGCTTGATGCCTTTTAACTCCAGTTTCTGTTTGCAAAATACAGTAGGGAAATAACAATAAAATAGCACCAGTTGCATTCCATAGGTTTTCAAGCCAAACACTGCACTGATGAGAGAAATGCTTGAGGAAGAGTCACCAAATTCCTTATGCAAAATGACTGCTAAGCTTATGTTGTTCTGCCAGAACAGTTCATAATGAACTGCTGTGGTTGTTAAAAGTTGGGAAGTGATTATAGTTAGAAGATATAATTGATAATAAGAGCATGGTGGGGGAGAGGTGAGGGAGCGCTCTCACTACCGATCCCTAAATTTTACTATTAAAAGTCAAGGTATATACTTGCAAGATGTGAATGCATTGAAGCGATTAAAAGAAAGGAGGGGAAAAAAAAAAAAAAAAGAATCATGTCCCTGGTCGGAGCACTTGAAGTATTTTCTTCTTAAAGACTGAAGCTGACAGCTGGTATTACACTGAAAGTCTACAAACCGAGGATAATTCTGCTGAGCTAACAAAGGCAAAATCTAATGCTTCTTCAAATGTGGGTCTCCTGTAAAGTCAAGGTAACCTAACAGAAGATGCAAGGAAAAGAATTGCAGTGGTATTGGAAATCTTCATAATGTGAAGAAGGCATGCTGATATTTTCTCTCCTAAAAATATCAGCTATATGGTTGTGCACCATTTTACAACGCCTTCCAAGACAGATGCAAAAATAGGGCTGAGGAGGTATTTAAGAGCTTCTCGCAATTAAAAGCACCAACTGCAGCTGCACAGCTCTTAGATGATTGCACGGTGTTAGATTATTGAGCTGTCGGTTGGTCTATCGTGTGGTGTGACCATTATTAATAACTTTTGGAAGAACAATTTGAATTGTTATTCAAAGATTTAGTAACTGTCTCTCGAATAAGAGGTACCAGGATGGGTAAGACTTTAAAGGAAGAAGGAATATTTTGTGTTCACTGTTGTGTATGTCTTGCTTTTTAATGGGGTTTAGAAATTAATTCAACTGATTTTACACCTAAGTCTTCTGAAACTCTGGGATAGTAACTGAAGAGTAAAAAGGTTGTAGAAATAAAATCTGCTTTGCTGATGCTGCAAATACCTTCAGGGCTTGCAGAAGCCACTTTCAATAGGAAAAAAATGGAGTTGTCTAGAAAATGTTGGGGGGGGGGAGGGGGGTGCAGTGTGCAACTGGCCCTGCTCTTCCTGGCCCAGCCTATTTGGAGCTGGCAGTACCATGATTTAGGGCAGATAAACCCTGCTTATTGAAATACGGAATACATTTTAAATAGATATGCATAGGTAAAAGGAATGAGTTATAAAAGTGGGAGGTTTGGGGTTTTGGGGGGTTTTGTTTTGGTTTGGTTTGGTTTTTTTGTGTGTGTAAAATGATTTAGCACTGCTGCCCCCCTTTAATTAATATTAAAGGAATCCTCACTTTTTTTCTAGTCTAATGCTGGATGACACTTGTGCAAAAAGCTGATAAACGTCTCTAAATTGCAAACGTCTGGTGAGTGGGGAAAAGCCGTGAGCTGTAGAGGAGGCGAAGGTGCTTTTCCCACCGCCGGGGTGTAGTTCCCGGCCGGGCTCCAGCAGGGGGAGGCAGGGGCACGGATTTCTTCAGGAAAGCCTGGGATTCTTCCAGGGGATGCCTAGCGCGTTTCGAGCTGTAGGTTTGGTTTTGTTTCCCCCGCTTTCTGGAGGAGGAAGGCATAGATGGAGGTTTCTTTGCCCTATTTCTTTTCTTTTAAACAAACTCTACTGTTACCTGTGCATTTCCCCTGTTTTAACATCGGTTTATCTGTGGGGGTTCCCCCTCCCTGCCAAACACCGCGCTGACTTTTCATTTAAAAACTGCTGAAGGAAACCTATTTTCAGATTGGAAGTATTTAAATTATCGTTATTATTTAATTATTTGAAAATAAAAATCTGGTAGAGAAAGAAATGAGTCCATTTTGAGCCTTAAGCCTTGAGCTTTTCACTAGGTTTTGGAAACATATGTGCGTAAGGTGGACGTTGTGACGGATCTCCCATTCAGCTGTATTTTAAGCTTTGCAAAGGGAGATGTGTTAGGTGGCTCTACCGTGAGGATGCCTGTGCCTCGAGGAGCTGATTTACGGGGTACCTGGGCATCCGCGGCATGCCCTCCTCGCTCCTGTTTTACATTCTGTGCAGAGACACGTTTAAAAATGCCCCTGGCGCTATCGGCTTCAAAATCTGCGCAGGGCAATGGCACTCTCTCTTCTTAGGGTTTGTCAAAGACTCGGCAGAGCAGTGCTGGATTAGAGGTCGAGCGTGTGCTTAAACTCATTTCTGCTCGGTAAGGGGAGCAGGGGCTTTGTTGGCTGTGCTGTGTTGGGGCCGTGGCAAGCCGGGGAACAAACAGAAGAGAGAACTTTGGGTGACTCGTGTTCAGTATTGAATTCTGGACAGCACACCGAATTTGCACACATGGTACATTGCACTTCATTTCTTTCACGTCAATGTTTTGTTTCAAGACGCAGTTTGAGCCCACGCAGACACTGTTTAGTTGGTGGAAATAATTTTGTGCCAAAATTGTTTACATTTATCATTCAGTTAAATAACAGAACTGTTACTGGCAATGAAACCTATTAATAAATCTAATTAGCACAATAGATTGTAAAGCTAATGATAATATTTAAGCCAAACTGCATAGACTCTACCTAGAATTTAATTTCCAATGTGTGCTGAATCAGGAGGCGTTTTCAAGCTTTCACTGTGTATAAGCCTTCCACGTATATGCTCTAATAATTAAACAGGGAAGACATTACAGTTATATTGCTTGTGTGGAATTTAACAGCACAAAGGAGACCGCATGGACCACCTTGAGCAATTATTTTTAATTCGTCCGCCTTTACTTTAAAATAAGGTGCAAATGCTTTCTTTTATATGCAAACAACATAGCTAGGTGCTTCATGGCACAAAGCTGGAGGCATTCTGAGGAGAAACCCTGGAAAAGCTGGACGTCTTGTGGGTATCTCCTGAAGGGCAGCCCCTGAGCTGGGCGAGCCCCAGTGCCACCGGGGCGTTCCCAGTCCCACACGGGGCAGTGAGGATCACCCATGTGTTGCTTTTGGCTTTGCTTGGGCACAGTTATTAGATGCTGCAAAGGCCAGGCTGGTATGAGGCCACCTTTAAATTAAGGTGGCTGAAAATGAAACGCTTTCCTTGCTGTGAAAGGTTATCCAGGCTTTTAGTCGTGGTTTTCCATCACTGGAGTTGTTCACGTGTATGCCACAGATACAGCATCTTTTGTAGCCTTTATACACTGTACCATTACAGCCCATCAACTCAGCCTGCTCTCTCCAATGGCTGCGCCCCCCAAACATATGCAGGGATCAGAATGAGGCCATACTCACCAATACGCCAGGCTGATGCCTCCCACAGCTGGGAAATGGGATAGCAGTGACAGCAGGGACTTTGCCTTCGTACCTCCAAGCGTCTCTACTGAGATGCTCCAATTTATTTGTGTGCAATTCTCCCGTCAGGAAGACCCTTCAGGCACAGGAGGTGTGGAAGGCCATCAGCGTAGTGTTTATTAGGCATTTTATTTTTTCCTTCCTGGCACACAACCCTTTCTCCGTGCCCAGATCACAGCTATGGAATTTGTGCTTTCTAATGTATGCGTGTGCAGTAAATTAAACTCAAGTTGAATGACCAATTTCCTTACAGCTGAAGCTCCATTAATTACTACGTGTAAATCACGTTAGCTGAGATTAGGCTATAATGGCTGTAAAATAGACACTGTCCATGACAGGGTGGTGAGATTTGGAGGTCCAGGTGACAATCACTTAGGTCGCTTGAAATGCAAAGGTGAAATGTGATAGTTCTCATCTCACTTCTCACCGGGCATTTGGTCCGTCTGAGCTGCCCAGCTCTGCGGGTCCCTCCAAACCAATTCAGGTGCAGGAGAACCTGTTGCTCTCTTGGTCCTGGGTACAGCACACGGGTGGCAGCTTCCCATTGTGAGGCAATTTGAGCAATCTAGTTTACGTCATTAGCTTCTCTTAAACGTCACATGGCAGAAGGCGCTGCTGTCTACAGGTACTTCTTCCTAAACCTATAAGGATTTACTCTTTGCACTTAACTTCCTCACATAAGGTTTTATCTTGGTTGTATCTTTTTATGGCTCCTTCCTGATGTAGATTTGTTAGGTGTATTTGATTCCTTCTTTCTTTTTTTTTTTTTCCTCCTTCATTGCAATCGGGGCTGACTAGTTCATGCGGATGTTGAAAAGCTGCCCCATCATATTTTGCATTCAAATTCACATTTAATATATAGTATGTATGCTAAAAGTTACTGGGGATTTAAAATGCAGAGACTTCTACACACAAGTTCTTCATTTCTTGGCAAAACCTGCCTTTAAAATGTCTGGCCCATCTCTCAGTGAGCTTATAAGACTCAGAGGCCATCAGGCAGGGCAGCTGGGGCTGGACCTCACAGTGGGATGCAAGTGGCCCGTGTCACCTGCGTGTGTCCCCCAGAGACGCTCTGCCCCTGGGCCCTGGCATGGGGGGTTGGGCTGTTTCGGACGAGTGAAGGACCGCTTCTCCCCCTGGCATTTTTCCCTGGTAGCTGTGGAAATGAGGACGATGGGCCCCCACCACCTGAAGGTCTGTGGCTTTCGGAAAGAGGGTGTCGGTGGGGGATGGCTGGGCCTTGCTGCCCCTCGCGCGATGACGTTGTCCCCTGCCATGGTGACACCAGAGCTGCCTCTGCTGGGCACACAGCCACAGGCAGAGCGCTGCATCAAACACTTGGGAAGCAATGAGACAAACCAAGCTTTAAAAGCAAGAGAGGGTGGTGAGGCCAGGGAGACCATCTCCATTATGACCTTGACAGAAGCAGAGGGCTTAAAAGAGGAATAGTTGGGATGAAAGCTACTTAGTTTGTCCAGCCCGTTGCCTCCTTGCAGCGCCGAGGCCGAAGCCAGCCCTGCACTGGTGTGTCTCTCCCCTTTTGCCCCGAAAGGCTGTTGATGGAGATGCCTGGAGCGGCGCCTGTGAGATGTCACTGGGGTGTCAACACCAGGCAGCAGCCGCAGGTCAGCGCGAGCTGCCCGGCCACCCCTGCCCAGCGCCGCATCTCCTGCGCTCGCTGCTAAAAGCCAATTAAAACAAAACAAAAAAATAGAGCAATATGGTTCAAACCCCGGTGTCTCTTAAAAGGGAAGCGTGGCCCTCTCGGTCAATTGTGAGCCGGGGAGACTCACAGGAATGACAGCAATTAATCACCGCGCTGTTTTGAATCTTTATGTAAGAGCTCGGTGTTAAATATTACAACGGCACCAAGGCGGAGGCTGACACCAGCCTTTGTAATCCAGGTCTCTGTCGACGCGAGGTTCTAGGCTAGGCAATAATAAAATAATTCAGCTTGTTTTAGACACAGGAAGGCTTTTTGGTATGCACATCATGCCAGCCTCAAAAATGATGGACGCGTGAAAATCGCAGAGGAGGGAAAATATAAGGAAAGCCCTAAAATGAAGCCTTTTATTTAAAAAATATCACCACTAAAATTAGATTAATTTTATTCTAACCACACTATGATTTCTGAAGTTTAGCATGTGAGCAATTAATCAGCTAGCTCAGATACTGACTGGGAAGAATGTTTTGGTTCTGTTTTTTTTTTTTTTTTTTTTTTCCCTTTATTCTGTTGGCAGCTATTCCACAGCTGGAAAGAGAATTTGTCCCATCTCTGGTATAAAGCAGAGGTCACTTGCAAAGTTTAAACCTCCTTTGCTAGGTCAACTAAATGCTCACCTGTGACAGGATCCGACAAGTCATTGCAGAGTTACATGTGGGTGAAGGACAACAAGAGCCCGTCCTGGTATTACGGGTTTTATGTGACTTTAGGGTACTTTGGGGCTAAACTATACTAAAGTACTTCCACCAGTAAAACAAAATCCAGATATGGATCGTCCTCAGAAGCTAACTGAATGGTGAAACTTTGATATATTTCTGATCTCTGCTAGTACTTTTTGTTTTAAAGCGGTGTATGGCCAAGAGATGTAGGTGGTGTCAGTTTTGTTCGTGAGGCACAGGAGTGTGTAGGTGCCACAGCTGCCCGGGTGGCTGCACAGCTGCGTTTCACTCCGGTGGCAGGACAGCGCTGCTCCCCGGCTCCGCTCACAGCTATTGCACCCGTCGGCAGTGTCGGGGGCTCCCTGCGTCTCTCGCAGCCATCCCTCACCTCCGACGTGTTTATGGAGACGCGTCTGTGTATTGGCTCCAGCCTGGGGGTACGCATGGCATGTCCTGCGCAGAAACTGGCCTCTGTGACCAGTGTTGGACATGGCATTTTGATACACTGACAGAGGGGTGCCTGTCCCATGAGTCATCTGTCAGGTTTTTGGCAAGTGGAACGCTGCATTTTAGGTTCCTAAATCCACGCTCATCACTGAAGTACCCTCTTCCACCCAGACCCCCTTTCTCCAAGCGAAGAGCTGAGGCGTTTAAGCCCTTGGATCACAATTACCACCCAACAGGCTCTAGACTGTTTGGCTGCCGGAGAGGGTCTGCCCCTCCTCGGTCGGATAAGCAGACGCTGCGTGGGGAAGTTTCTCGACTGAGTTTGTATGCAAACAACATACAGCTCCTGACTGCTGATGGCTATCCAACTCCCTGGCTAATTAAATCTATAAACCACGCTGGCATATGCAATTTAAAAAATAGCTATGCTATAGTATGACTATGTATGCCTATTGACTAAAAATAGCACTTGCCAAGAGAAAAAAAAGAGATAATTACAGTGAATTTGGATAGCAACTGATTTTATTTTTTCGATGGAATTAAGGAAAAGGAGTATGCAAACATAGCTTATATAGAGGCATCTATCTTTACTGCTCTTTTAGCTATGGAGAAAAATCAAATCTACTGGACTTGGACATTTGTATAGAATTTTATTGTAAGAAATTGGTAGTAATGGCTTTCTCTCTTATGAATTTTGCTTGAGGGTGGCAGCTGAGCCTGCCCCAGCTAGCGAGATGCAGCGCTCCTCTGGCAGGAGTCAGGAGATGGCACCATCGCACCTCATCTCCCCTCTCTCTGGTGTGCGAGCAAGCGTTCAGTCTGGGGAAGAGAGGCTTTTGGTGTGACTTGGCCGTGCAGTGGCTGCTGGGGAGGAGCTGTGGTGGAAGCTTCCTCCCTGCTGCAGTCATGAATGTTCAGGGACCACATTTTTGGGACTGAACCCCTGTTTGGGAATGGGTTTCCTGGCTTTCACCCCCTTCAGGTGTGTATGGCACGCATCAGCAGCTGTTATCACCACCCTGCCTAGCGTCTTCAGCACTATTTCCTCCAGGATTTGCCCAGAGAGGTTGTGGATGCCCCATCCCTGGAGGTGTTCAAAGCCAGGCTGGATGTGGCCTTGGGCAACCTGGTCTAGTGGAAGGTGTCCCTGCCTATGGCAGGGGGGTTGGAACTCGATGATCTTCGAGGTCCCTCCCAACCAAAATCTGCTGCTGGGCTGTAGGTGTTTAACTAGTGAAGTGCCTGGGGATGCCCTGGGCTGGAAATGACTGTAAAACCAGCAGAGTAACCCAAGAAACAACAGCCCTCATCTGGAGGAGGTTTTTTTTGATTACTGCCCAGACCCAGTTATCTCTACTGCAGAAAGTTATGCTATTTGAGCCAAGTTATTTGAGAAATATGCTCAAAATAGGAAATGTTTAGATCGCTGCTACTGTTTTCATTTCATTGAGCTATTAAATGAATTTATTATTGTACTATGATACTATATCTGTTAAAATGGATCCTTTTTGTTTGTCAGATGATAACACTTCCCAGCTCACAATCCCTCACTGTACAAAAGCCAAAACTTAAGAAATAAGATGCTGGCGAATCAACTCCCAGAAATTTCCCAGAATCAGGGAAAAACCCATTTAGGAAAGATACTCTTTTAGGAAAGGTACCCTAATACCGTTTGAACCACTTTGCTTTCCACGATGGTAAAAAGATGATTGAATTTTTCCCTGTAAAAGCAGTGTGCAACCCTCTGGGACTCTGCAAGATACAAGCTGCTGTTATACACGCACCCAAATTGCACCCAAGCACCATGATCTGTCCCATGAGCATCGCTGGGAGGACGAGTACCTTTGGTGCCATGCCCTGTGCTCCGGGCATGGGAGTGAAATGGGCTGCGTCCACTGCAAGGTCACCCCTGAGTCTGCCCCGGCCACCCGAGGGGAGCACGTTGCTGGTGGCAGTTAAGTATCTGCAGGAGAGAAAAAATATACTGGCTGGATGAAAACCCTCTGCCTGTGTATTATTATGGTTCTTACAAAAAAAACCCAAACCTAATGTTTCAGTGCGTTGCCTCACAAATAACAGTTCTGGTGCGTACTCAGCGACGAGTTTCTAATTCAGCCTTTCGATGCCTTACCCTTGTCAGGCACTTCTTGTGTAATTAGCAGCAGAACGTCATGCAAGAACTAATCCTGACTGCTCCTTCATCTTTCCGTGGAATGAGATGTGGTAACTGCCATCCACCTCAGCGTTCCTGGAGCAAGCCCCTCTGCCCAGCATCTGCTGAGTTAGCGCTGGACGAAGACGCTGAGCTAGGCCATGCTGCGGTGGTGTGTCCGCTCTGGGAACAACCTCCAGAGACACTGATTTGGGAGCCAGTGGGAGCTCTGTCAGCCATACAGAGATGTTTCCCAACACAGAGGAGCAAAGCTGGTACCAGGTCCCTGTGGGGCCATCCCTCTGCCGCTTCTCCCCCTTCACAGGAGGGTTTGCCGGGTTCCTGACACCATGGATGAAGCCTCCAGCTGTACCCAGGTGCTGACCAGTGAGGCCAGTCACTCCACAAGGTGACATGCACAAGGCTGGAAGTGGTGTCAGGGGCCGGAGGGGAGAGTGAGGCTCCTTCCCCTGTACCCCACAGCTTTTCCCTATGCCAGCACCAGAGCCGCCTCTCCGAGGGATGCGGATGCGGCACTGGGGCAGCACCATGCATCTGCAGCAGGCATCGGGTGCACCGGGGGGGGCAGGAGCCCGGCAGCCCGGCCACTTTGGCTCTGCCCCAGCCGATCGCTGTACACTGTCTCTCAAGGGAGTCTCATTAGAAAATATTTGCAAATAAACAAATAAATCCCAACTGGCATCGACACAACCTCCTTGTGCTGGACCTGGAGGTGCATCCCCGTTTTAGCATTACTGCTGCGCTGGACAGACAGAGACAGTCCATGGCCAGTCACCTCAGTTGTAAAAAAAAGCATGTAAAAAATGACTATGTATGTCAAGCACCTTAACCAAGGGGGATGAATAAGGTTTCTTTTGTTTCTTAGCTGCCGCAGGTTGCTTTGAAGCTCCAGAGTTTTGGCTACGGCTTATTAAACTTTATGCTAAATTCCCACTTTGGGTGGGGGGATTTTGCCTTTTGGGTACTGTTGCTCTTGGTTTTTTGCTTGAAAGGAGCTCAGAGGGGAAGGGAGAAGGCATGATTTCTGCAGCTCAAAGGATTATTTCTTTTATCACTAAGGATGCCGCGTGACTTTATTGCCTTTCCGAGCTCTTTAACACAGCAATAAACGAGCCGTTAAAATATTTTAAAATCAATAAATGTAATAAAGAACCAAGCAAATTACAAAACCGCTCCTGATGTTTAGTGATTGGGGAAATAATCTTGTCCTCAAGTGAGCAGTGAATTGGGGTGGGGAGGTGGCTGGGTGACCTTGCAGGGGCTGCTGCGCTGGGGGGCGGAGGAGGCAGAGCCACTTCGGAGCCCATCCCGGGGGCAAAGGGGGCTGTGGGGCGGCCGATGGGCGCAGGGTGGGCTGGGCGGGGGTCTGAGCGGGATGGGAACCCTGCCCTCCCACCCCTTGCTCATCCAGGATTATTTGGGAGTTTCCCTTTGCTTCTTCTGCAGCACGCTCAGGCATGGGCTTAATTTTCGGCTCAGCCTCCTGAGCAAATTGCTGGAGCATGTCAGGAAAGTCTCTGCAGCTTTACTCAAATTCAGCAACGTGCCCGAATGAAAGGTGACCTCCAGGGATGGGCTGGGCAACTGGCAGGCGATGTGGGGCCCTGTTAGCCTGGGGATCTCTTTCTTGCCCGAGCGCTGCCATCCCACCTCGCCTTCCCACTGGGCAAGTGGGAAGGAGATGGGATGCGAGCGGGAAGGAGATGGGGTGCGAGCGGTGAGCGCTGGTGGTGGCCGGAGTCACAACCCCTCTCACCTCTGTTTTCAAAGGCTCATACGTCTAAATGACTTCTCAGCAGCTGTCCTCCCTGGAGACCTGCTTGCTTGAAAGATGATACTGCTCTTGTAATTAAGGTAATTGTTTAAATTCAGCCCCTTAAACCAGATCCCATCATACCTTAACCAACTGCGTCTATGCAAGTGTGGGGGGGTTGAAGAGGGTTGGGGCAGGTGTCACGAGATTGATGCGGCATCTGGAAAGATTTATAGGTAAAAATCTTGTTAAACTGAAATGCCTAATAAAGATGCAGGGAAAAAATCGCATACAGGGCATAACCCGGGCAGACAGCTGCCCTGAAAGACCCGCTGCTGCCTTTTGTGCAGAGATGACCGAGGAGGTGAATGTCACCCCCGCAGCCAGGAGTTTGCTGGTGGCAGAAAGAAAAGCTCCAGATGAACTCCTGCCCCGTTCATCTTCTGCCCAAATAGCAGGTAGGGCTGCACACACTTAGACTGTTTTGGAATATTTAATTTCCTTTCTCACTTACCCTGAATGCTTCCTGATTTCATGGAAATCTGAAGGTAATTGAATTTAATTGTTTAAAGAATCAAATTATTTAAATTATAGGTTAATGCTTGAAATAAAATGACAATCTGTGGGAGTTTATTAACGCTGATGGTGGATGGAGAGCAGCAGAGAGCTGTGTGGCAACCCACCCAGTGCTGGGTTGCAGGGACAGCTATGGTGGGGGAGCCAGCAGCTGGGGAAGGACGATGACACAAGATCAGGATCTGGGACATTCCTGCGTGGCAACCCTTCGGAGTGCTCGTCCCTTGCTGGGAGAGGCTGGGTCATGGCCGGGTTTGTCCTTGGTCCAAAGCTGCCTGGGCCGTTGAGTAAGAGCTGGCGGGTCTGTCCCTCTGAGGGTGTTTCAGGGCATCTAGGAGGGGTGACAGAGATTACCCTGGGGATCAGGGCTGATCCCATACCTGTTCCCCATTGCCACGTGGATGGTGATGGGCATCTGTGACCCCAACCAGTGTCGCTAACAAAAGAGAAGCCCACAGCAGGCAGCGGGGCTTTGGTGGGGCTGCTGGTATTTCAGGTGTGACTTCAGGTGGCCAAGGGTAAAATTTATGTACGTGGCACAGAAAAATACCCAGCTCGTCTGGAGGCAGGCAAGGAAAACCCTTGCACCCAGGAATCTGGGAGAGCTAGGGGCTAAGCTGGCACTGGAAAACCCATGTCCAAACCCTGGGCATTGGGGTCCCTCCCAGCTGGTCATTAAAGCCCTGGCCCCATGCCCCTCGCTGTGCCACCACCTACCCCAAAATCATCAGTCCCATGTCTGGGGTCTGTTCCTGCTCAGAGGAGGCTGTGAGGACAAGCAGCAGAGGGAAGGGCTGAAAAATAATCAGTACAAAATAAGTGAAAGGCAAATACCAGGACACGGATGAAAAGCACACAGAGAGGGATGGAGAATATAATGAAAAAGATTTGTACTTAAAAAAAAATGGTGGCCCTGATGGGGACTGATGGTGGCCCATGGTGCAAATAGTGGGGGAAGCAGTGACAGGAGACTTCAGTCGTGCTCTCTGCTCTGCTATCGCCTGCCTCTCTGTGCAGAGATCCTTCATATTTCTCTGCAGTGTCATCTTCACTTGCAAACCCTATGCCTAGAAAGGAAAGCATTTTAGCATTTTTGAGGGTAGCTGACACCCAGGGCCTCAGGTAAAGAAGATCTTTTCTTCCCTCCCCAAACTTTATCACCTTTTTCGTTTCTATTTGGAAACGAAGCAAGTGATTACATCATTCCACGGTGTTTCTGTTGTTTGGTGGGCAGATTTACTTGGGCAGAGATTTAAAGCTCCCCTGCCTCTTCCATCTCCCCCTGCCCTGCCCTGAAGTCAGGCACATCTCTGCACGTGGGAGAGCGACGTGGGCAAGCCTGGGGCTGGAAGGTCCAGCCTTGGGTTGAAGCCCACCAACGTGCCACCCCAGCTGCTCATGTGGCCCTCAATGTTCGTGCGAGCGTGCCACCAGCACGCAAACAGACCGTCCCCCCGAACCATCCTGGGCGAAACCTTCCCCTGGGCCCCACCTCTGGCTCATCTCCCTTTGTCCCTCATCCCTGTCTTGTGGTGGCCAAGATAGAGAAATAAGCCCTCCATTTGACTTCACAGGCAATGTAAATGCTTCGAACCATTCCCTCAACACTCTCTCATCCTCCCTTGCCTCGGGCGGTAAGTTAAGGCCCCCCCCAGGCCAGCTGTATGTTTTAAACCACAGTTCAAGAATCTTTGAATTAAACTTTAAATTCAAGGCTGTCAAATGAGCCCTGCAACGAGCGTAGTCCAAAGAACTCAGCAGTCCTTAACCGAGCAAAACGTGCTCCCGAAGCAGTGGGGATTTGGCTGGTTTGAGGCCTGCAAAATTAAGCGTGGCATTCGGCGACAAAAAAGGGAAAAATTTCCAATCCCCTCCCCAACACTTTGCTATTGTGTTGTATTGTATTAATATCATATTTTTTTGCGAGAGACTGCAGCTGATGCCTCCGTGCTGTGCTGTTGTGCCAGCCCGTCCGTGCTAGATGACATCGGTAACGTGGTGTGACACAACCAACAGCACCGGGCGTGACAAGCCACAGCAGCAACGCTACTGCTGAGGCGATGTGAAGCGACAGGGATGGCTAAGACTCATGCTCAAAATTTTAAACAGCTTAAAAGAGAAGACGGGGTTTTTAAAAGATTCTGTCATGATTTTTCTTAGTCACTGGTACTTTTCCCTGTTTATCCTATTAGGGAACATAAACAGGAATTTGCACGGTGCTCCATTTCTCTCCATTTTATTCTGGTACGGGAATCCATGACTGTTGGCCCACTGACCTTGATTTTTTGGGGAAAAAAAAAAAAGAGGAGAGGGAGAAAGGGGGATTACAGGCCTTTGTCAGGATGAAGGCTGGGCTGAGGAGCACTTGGGTTCTTCCTTACCCGGTGTGTTTGCGAGTACCACGGGTTTCATGCACCAGCAGCAGAAGACAGAAAACAGTTGTTCCAATTCTGTGATAATACATTTTTTCACACCTACAATGTCTGTCCAATTTATAGCAATGTAAGCCAAAAAAAAAAAAAAAGAGAGAGAAAGAAAAAATGCCAACTTGTTTCTCCTCGATCTACCAAACTTTTTTTTTTTTCTTTAAACATGCTAAGTTTTTCTCTAGCCGTGATTTTAAGAAGAAAATAAACACCCTGGCCATCCTCCTACCTATATTCTGCTTGCGACTAGTGGTGTGAGCTGGAGCATCTCACCTTGCTCACAGTCACTGGTGGGCAGGTGCTTGCCGGGGAAGGGCACCAGCAAAGCCCTGGCTCTTGTTGGTACGAAGGGTCCAGGATCTGGGGTTTCTTGCTTTTCTTCTTCTTCCTTGGTAAATGTAACAGGCTTAATGCTCATCTCATTTTCTGTGGTGACAGGTCCAAAGTAACTCCCCTAAAACCCGTAAAGCCAGGCTAGCACAAACCCAGCAGAACCAGTGACTGCCTGATGAAGCATTCTCAGGAGTGGAAGCAGAGAGGTGAGGAGCACATTTTGGCTTGTGATAAACACTGAGCAACAATATATGCGAGTGTGTGAAGTGGGCAGCGGGGAGTTGTGCAACACTCGCAAACAACTGCGACAAATGCCTTTGCTGGGATAATTTGATCTAGCACAGTCAATGGAGCGTGGCAGGATTATTATGATCATTATTTATTATATGTATTACAGATTTTTTTTTTTGGTGGTAAGAGCTGCTAGTGCTGTGTTAAATAAGGGAATACAAAGTGCCTTCTGTGATGAGTGACTGGAAATGCAGTGAAAAGCTGCTCCTGCACCGTGCCTAAATGCCATGGTATGGCTGCGATAACTGATATTTCTACATATTATGTATAAAATTGCCCGGCCATATCTGCAAAATTATCCACACAGCTGACTCTGCGTGTTTGTGTACAGGTGCACGTGTGTGTGCACGAACAACGCTGTACACACACACCTAGTGTCACCGGCAAAAATATCCCAAGCGCTATTCCCCATGTAAATTATCCAAAACGAAATGACTGGTCCTCCCCATCTGTGGCATCACGTAAGCTCAGCATCGGGCCAGGCTGCTGCAGGAGCGGGACAAAGGGCTGATGCTACAGTCCGGTTTCCATGGCAACAGAGGAGGGGTAGTGAAACCAGAAATGTTGCAAACACCCCTTCTGCTCATCGCAGCCCCGTGTACGGTATTGGGAAAGATACTGCTTTTGGGGGGGATGCGGGAAGGTGAGGGGGGGGAAGAGTCCAAACGCCTTTACCTTTCAGCTTGTGGAGTTTCTGAAATAAAAAGACACGGCAATTTTTTTTTTTTTTTTCTCGGTGTAGCTGCAAAGAGAAAGGAAACCCGACGCGCAGGCCTCGTATTCTGCGTGTAAAATGTGTGTGTTCTTTAAAAGGCAGTGGTTGGCTGCTTTTCCGGACATGATGTGGTTGAAGCTGTCATCGTAATGGAAATTCATTGCTGTAGCTATGGTAAATCGAGTTTTCTGCCTGTGCTGAATGCATTAGTCTAATGAGATGTTTGCAGCTGGAGAGCTGAGCTGCTGGAGACTTGCACTGTGCTAAGAGACAGGGAGAAGATGGCTTTTGCCGGGGTCTGTGTGACTGTGCTGAAAGTCCTCTGCCCTTTGGGTCCCAATGCCCCGGCTCTCTAAAGGCACTGCTCAGTGTTTTAACCTAAGCAATAGGTAAGGGGAAAGCATGCTTCTTCTTCTCTGCCTGGTGTTTGTCGTTGAGCCTTGTCGGAGCAGTTCTCGTCCTGCCTGTCTGTACGGTAACTTTACAGCTCCTCACTTGGAGCCCCTCTTCACCGAAGCACACCCTGACTTACCCCTGGGGGCAGGTTTTGTGAGGAGAGGGGCAGCAGATCAGCGCGTGCCAGCGGCTGGTGCTGCGCGGCGGTGGGAGCGAGCGTGTGTGTGTGTGTGTCTGCACTAGTTGGTGAAGACTTCTGACTACAGAGCACTCTGCATGCAGAGCGGCTTTGGGCTTTTCCAAACCTGAATCCAAGCAGCAGGGTTTTGTTTGGGTTTGGGTTTTTTTTTTTTTTTTTTTTGCTGCCAGGTAAATGTCTCTTCCATTTTGAAAGCAACTTATTTTGCAATGTACATAGCAGGCAGAATTTATACCACAGATTTGGGGGTTTAATATGGTTCATAGAGCAATTTTTTATTTATTTATTAATTTAGTTTAATTATAATCTCCTCATATCTTCAAACCAGATGGTAAGTTGAATTTTTATCCTTAACTGAAAATGGAAAGGAGTGATGCTGTCTATACGCTGGGTTTTTCCTTTGAGACTAAAAGGCATCTAAGCTTGTGAGAGTCGCTGAGGAGTCTACTTTAGCGGAGTTGTAGCTGTTTGCCTTTCGGGTGGTTTAAAGGTAACTCGGAGAGAGGACAGAGCACGGGGAAGGACTATGTGCGTGCCCCCCGCTAGCCCTGACGGCCCCTCCCTGACCCCCCAAAGCCTCCTCCGCCGCCCCAGCCCGCCGCTCACTGACAGAGGGTGAAGCCCAGCGTGGTTCAGTGAGTAACTCAGCCCTTGAGAACTGGGTGCCGGTTCCCTCTCCATAGCTGGTGAACGGCTGGCAGCGTTGGTTTCTTTGCTTCGGGTTCGTCTGGCGGCGGCGGTCTGGCGGGAAGAAGTTGGGTTTTGGTTTTGGTGCACCCGAGGCCGGCGGCAGGAGTATAAAGTTAGTGTGGCGAGCTGCAGAAGGAAAGTTGTTCTAATTCTCTGCTTGGAGAGGGTTTGCTGTTTAATCCTGGGTTTATTTCAAGGGGCTTCCGAAGACGCTTTGCTCAAGGGTAGACCAAGGGCTTTTCAAATTGAATAAAGGCACAACGGGCAGTGTAAAGCACCTAAAGGGGGGGTTAAGTAGGAAATAGTTGGAAAGCAAGGGGGGGAGGGGGGGGGGATGTTGTTATTTGTGGGAGCAGGGCTGGAGTCTAAAAAGTGTCTTTGTGCTACAGGAGTACTTACAGCATCCTCCACCACACCGTGCTGCCAGTCCTCGGTTCAGCTAAGCACACCGAGCTCAGTCAGCTGGTGGTGTAAATCAGCATAACTTCCTTGGCTCCAGCCTCATCTGACACCAGCTGAGGATACGGCTCGGAGATTTGCAAGTTCAGGTTTTGGGATTGTATTTAGATGAGGTGTCTCCCAGTCCTCTCCGGCTGCAGGTGACTTTATTTTAATTCAGATGTCACACTGATTTTCCTGATAAGGCAGAGCCCCTCTGCCCTGTCATAAAAGTTATTTAGCCGATGCACGCGTCCTTCAAATTAGAAAGGCTCCAGGGGCATGAGTTTTTTAATGATGGAGTGTGGAAGAGGGAAGGAAAAAAATCTACCAACAGAAAAAGTACATGTGCTGAATTAGATCAGAAACTCTGCAGAGGGTATATCTTGATAAATGTTTTGTTGATGTAGCACAGTAACTCTGATATTTCTGTCATTTTGTTTATGGATATGTTTAATGAGTACTTTCCTACATTTTGTGGAAAAGAGTGAGTAGAAAGAGGCAATTTTCTTTCTTGGGCAATCAGTGCCTTGCCCTGAGGTTTCTTACCTGCTGGGAACACATGACTGTACAGGTGCGTGATGGTGGCTATAGTATCTTGAAAGAAGAAATTGCAGGAGGATGCTTTTCCCTCAGCCCTTCCCTTAGCTCCCTGCTTGACACAAAAATCTGTATTTTTAATATATACTAAAAAATACAAAGTTTAAAAAAGAAGCACTGCAGAGCACCCTATAGTGGTACATGGGTGGCACCCTGAGCTTCAGGAGGCTGAGAGGTGACCTTACACAGGTGTCTCCCCAACGCATTCACTCCCTTGAATTTAAGGTCGTGGTAAAAAAAAAAAAAAAAAAAAAGTCAAAAAGCAAGAGAGGGCAGAGGTTGCAGGGCGAAGCGAGGAAGCGGGGTGTGGGGGTGTGGGAGGGTTGGCCATTCACAGCCTGGGAACAGGAGGCAGGCGAGCTTTGCTCCCTCACCTAGCCCCTCTGGGAAGAGGCAGGCGAGCGAGGGGCTCGCTGCTGAGACGTGGGCTGCCCTCGGCAGGGACGTGTCCATCCTCCTCGTCCCTGGCTATGCTGGGACCTGTTGGCACCCTCACAGGCTTCCCCAGCGCCCAGGTCTGGTGGGAACTGACCCCAACCCTGCAGTAGAAAAGGGGATGATTCAACCGATTCCCCGGCATCACCGCTTCTTGCGGGGCTCTGACCAGAGGTGCCCAGGGGCTCCTTTACTGCTGCAGGCTGAACTCACGTCACTAAGGCTAGCCAATATTCCTAGCATTAGTTTGAAAACATCTGGGGTACTCCAAACAAGAGACCGAGGCACACTCTCCTCCTGCAAATGGCAGGAGACCACGCAAGCCCGACAAATAAATACAAGGCATAAAAGCACAGTTTGGGTAAGGAAGACCTGCAGGAAACAGTTGGTGACAGTAAGATAGCAATGATTTCTGTTAAAAATTGAATGAAGAAAAATGTTTATACCTGATAACATTGAAGTCAGCAAAGCCCTGTTATCTTCCAGGGATTTTAGTTCAGTTTCATAAAGTATACTCAGTGGCATCATGGTGTTTTTTTAAAAGGAAAGCATAACAGTGAGAAAA
Source organism: Vanellus vanellus (assembly GCF_965231255.1). Classification (NCBI taxonomy): domain Eukaryota; kingdom Metazoa; phylum Chordata; class Aves; order Charadriiformes; family Charadriidae; genus Vanellus; species Vanellus vanellus. Next base: position 78,801,339 of record NC_138907.1, read on the forward strand.
AAATACCCCAATTTCCTAAAATCCTGCCCTACTTCTCTCCCTACAGCTTTAAAATGGTGCAAAGGAGGAGTCAGCTTTATTTACATAGCACGCTCCCAGCTGAGTTCTCCAGCTGACCATTAAGAGCAGCTACAGTATTTAACAGGTGATGGTCACCACTGGGCTCCCCGCAGTGAGAATGAGCAGTAATTGGTTTACTTATGCGAAGAAAAATATTCCTGCCTCACCTTAAAGGGAGAAATGAATTATGCGTACTAATTCTGTTGTAACAAGTTGCCTTGTGAGGAATTGGTTTCCTGTGCAAAGGAAGAAAAATTCTCTCTTTATTTTGCTGTATATTACAAAAAACCCACCCTCATTCAAATTCTTGTCCAGGGAATTATAATACACTGCTCTGCCAAACGGAATCATGATATATGGGTGCATTAAAAGTACTAGCTAAATTTGCTATTGACAAATCAAATTGAAAATAATTTATAATCTAAGGTTGCATCTTTGCACCAAGTTTTCCTACTGATGAGAACGAAGGAATAGACTAAAGAAAGAGTGATGTGCAGTGAAGGTGGAGTTAAAATTTTCTAATTAAAGATCTAAACTTCTGATATTCTTTTTTTTTAATAAAGCCTTATAAAGATGATGAAACTGTAAGTCGTTCATTAAGACTGACTGGTCCCTTTAGGAACTAGCGTAAATTTGGCCCGAATAAAGAATTGCCCAGAGAGAGTCTGGATGTGTAATTATGTTCCGCTGAAGGATGAATAATTGCTCTTGAACCGAACAGTTTGCTGTTGCCCTGCAGTTTATCCTGACCCCATCTTCAAAGGTGATTCTCATCGTACAGGAGAAATGGTGCCATAAATGCCAGCCTTCTGCACTCCACCTGTTTGACTTTGTTGCTCGATTCAGTTTGGGTGTGGGATTCAAAGGATGGGGTTTCCTTTCTGTCCGCGGTCAGCAGCGGGGCCAGGAATATGGTCTTCTGCTCCTCTTACCCAGCACACGTGCGGATGTCGGCGTGCTCGGCATTCAAAATGTCAGACCGACAAAAGCTTTCGCAGGGGCCGGCTGTTGCTCTTGTTGCTTCAAATATTTATATACGTGGGGCTCCCGGGAGTATTCCCCATCATTTTATTGATTCACAGCAGGTGTGACTGAAATTGAGCATTCGGGGTTGCGCCCTAAATTGCTCTCTGTGCTTTTGGTTGCGGAAGGTCTTCTCCCGCCTGCATCGTGGCGCACACGGATGCTGGGTACCCACCAAGGTCTGCTGCGGTGGGGGACAGGAGGGAAGGGGGCTGCAACCTGGTGCAGGACAGGGGAAAGCCCAAGGTCTCTCCCCTCCGTTAACCCATCCGTCCACCTTCTGGCCACCCCGCTGCAGCTCCTGGGTCCCAGCTGGGGAGGTGAGCAGCTGGCTGAGACCACCTGCAGCTCTACCCCAAATGTGTGCCAGTTAAGACATGCTTTTCTCCACACCTGGAACTGGTGCGGCACATGAAGCGGTGCCCGGCTCCGTACGCCGGCTCCCACCTCGGCGCAGGGTGCCGGGCAGCAGCGGCAGTTCAGCTGCTGGGGGTTTGGTAGCACCCGTGCAAGCCTTGGTTCCCCCAAGGAGAGCTGCAAAGGGTTAATCCCGCAGCACACGCGGCGACAGGTGATTCCTCACAACATCCTCCCAGATCTCAAGCAGCGCAAGTAATCTGTAAAAAATCAGCTAGATTGCTCTTTGATGGGCTCCTTGGATGTGAGTAGCACATGTCCATGTGCCTTTTGCTGAGGGACCGGACTGAGAGCTGCTCTACCTGTCTGCTGTGTAAATACCTTTTCCTGATGCTTGCCTCCCTCTTGCTGTGCTTCTGCTTGTCTGTCAAGGGTGTGAAGGAGGTACCACAAAATGTGGCGTGTTTTACTTGGCAGGAGGTGCAGGGAAGCTATGAGATGCTTTCTTCTTTCACCCCATCTTCCTGCAGGCGTCACGCACCTGAGGTTCAATACAGAGCTAATGGTGAGGGCTTTTGCTTTCAAAACTGATTAAGATTTAATGGCAGGTGAGGACACGCTATTCCCCACACCCCAAGCCTTGCAGGGTGGGCTCCCACCAGACCCAGTCTCCCAACCACCGAGAGGGCTACCTGCGGGCTGCAATGAGTATTTCCTATGAGAAAAGTCCTCCTGAAAGAGCTCCCCAGAGGAAGATGCCACCCTGAGATGTCTCCGAGCTGAGCGAGCTGGCTTGCAGGCAGCTGCCTGTGCGAGGTGCTCTTGGTGGCCATGTGCGTTAGCCCCCTCCTGCTAGCAGGAGAAGTCCTTGGTGACCTGAAAGCCTCTAAGCACCATTGGCCCCCCATGATTTCTTCCTGCACACCTGCCAGAGAGGACACTGCAGACAGGTAAGTTCTTAACCCAAGACCTTGTCTTGTGACACAGGCAGATTTATTGGGAATTATGGCCATTGTCATCTGGAGAGGCTCCAGCAAATGTTCAGGCACTCTATAAACTCACGGTCGGGGCGAATGTGTCACTCAGACACTGCGAGTCTATCAAGAGGAAAGGTGGGAGAGAGGGACCACCACTCATCTCATTTGCTGGGTGTCCCGTTGTCACCTCCTGTCCCCTTACCACAAAATCAGCCTCTCAGGCGCCCTCCTGCCCCCCGAGTGCTTCCCACTGCTTCCTGGCCCCACAGCATGCCCTGGATTTGGGGCAGAGCTGGCACACCTGAGCCGTGAGGCCGGCACTGCACCCTGCGAGGGGCGACGGAGGTTCTCCTGGGGAGGCAGCGGAGGGGCACAGCAATGCCGGGATGGGCGCAAGCAGGTTTGGGGTGGGGGCTCCGTTTTACAGAGTTGGTGTGTAAGATGATCTGATAGCCAAAGTATACACTGGAGGTTTGCAGCCACCTGCACCTGTGGGCACTGCGGGGAGAGAAATGTGTCTCAGGGTAGAGAGCAAAGACTCCGGAGGGGGTTTCAAACCTGGCCAGAGACAGTACTCGGCCAGAAGAGGTTTTGAAAGGAGAGGTACTCACCGAACAGGGGAAAGGGGAGCTCTGGGGTCTTAGCGGAGGACAAACCCAAAGGGCAACATTAGAAGAGGAGATTCTCCAATAAAGACAGAGATTTCTAGGTATTTTTTGTCTCTGCTATCATTTTTGTTCGGGGCTGAGCTGCCGCTGTGCCTGGCCACCCCGGGCTGTCCTGCCAGGCAGCCAGGTAAACAGGGCGGTGGTGTTACCCACTCCATCTCGGCTCACACGGGTAGCGGTGCTGCCCACTGCGTCTGGGCTCACACCCGGCTCTGCAGGGAGATGCCTGCACGTCCTCACTGCTGCGCCCTCAAACCTGGACAGACGCACCAGCCCAGAGCTGACACAGGGATGCTGGAAAGACCTCAGGCGTTTGTTGGTGGCTCCTATGGAAAAGCCCCACAGCATTCAATAGGGATACACCCCAGCAGAGTGCTGTGGAGTCTAATGGTAGATAAGGCCTCTTAATATACGTATCTGCATATTTCCACGAGCATAGGAACCATCCTATTGAACTGTGCAATAGAGAGAGACAAATTTTCCTTGTTTTCCAGCTGAAAGCATAAACAAGTGAATCGGTGTTACTAGGAAGAAATGTCTTGTGGAGGATATGTCTTGTGGAGGACATATCCATTTGGCATGGCATCTTAAAAATCTTACACAGGGAACTGAAGGAGGACTTCAGTAATACCATACCTGATGCATTTCTAAGATCTGTTTACCATAGAGGATGTCTTTCCTATGCCTTGGAAAAGCGCAGACCTGGTGAGGGCGCTCGTTTTGCAAATGCCCGGTGCGGCTTCTCAAGAGAGCATCCATGAGAAGAAATGGCGTAAAAGGTCTCCCTTCCCCTTCCCTGCACCAGGTGCCGTTAAAGGAAAGGCTCACATTTTGGTGCCAGGCAAAGAGGGAGTTGCAGCGGGTGGCCCATCTTTCCAAGGTGAGCATGGTCCCTTCCTGCAGCTGGGCAGCTGCCCAGAAGGCGCTGAGCAAGCAGGGAAGGTTCAGGGTCCTGCTCTGTCCCTAGGGGACAGGAGGGACTCCAGTGCCACCAGCTGGGAACAGCGATGCAACAAATAGAGCTTCAGTGCGGATCTGTAGTAAACACACACACGCAGAGTAAAAATAATTAGAAGAGAAGATGTCTTCAAGAAACTGGTTTTGATCATTATTTATGTGCATGTGGAGACTCAGTACCCTTTCCCCTGTTGCCTTAAAAAAATGTTTATAGCATTTATCTCCCGATTTCATCTGGCAGCCTCCATCTATTTCCCTATAAACGATGAATGAGAGATGTGCCTAGTAACTGTCTCTTATGGCTCAGTAAATACTTGAATTTATTTGCATATTAAATCGGCCACATTTATATTGCGCTCACTAAATGCAGCAACACGAAATACTACACAGAGGAGGCTACTCGGCCATTAATGTGCCGAGGATTTATGTGAATGACTCCCTTTAACATTAATGGAAGTTATCTACACAAATCGCCTTCCAATGGGGGAATAGACCATAATGTATGTAAATACATATTACTCACTGCCATTTAGTCATTCAAAAGGACGCCTAGCAATCTAAAACACCGCTCTGGTGCTGATACTCAATCAGTTTTCCTTAAAATGGGGGAAGGGAGGGATGCTGCTTATGTAGGGTGTTGTGTCACCTCTGAGCTGGCATGCACTCAGAGGTGGCTGTAGTCCCTTAGCCTTCAGTGGCCACCAGGGAGAAAAGTTTTGCGGGGTTGAGTTCGTGCTGAGCTAGTGTCCCGTGTGGGACCGGGAGCAGCTCTGCTGGGTGGGATGCAAGAGCTGGAAGAAGACCAGTTTCGCTGTCCCTCAAAAGCTCCTGGTGCAGCTGGGTAAGGCATTCCCTGTTTCCCACCTGATATTCCTGCTGGGTGCCCAGGTACCGCTACCTTTCAGGAGGGGTGGGAGTGACGTTTCTGGTTTCATCAGGCTTGGCTCTCCTACCATTTACCCTCTTGCCCGGGAGGCCACGTTCGTGCAGGTCAGTGAGCAGCAGGGCTGGGCTTTACCCATGCATGCAGCATATGACATCTCCCCCCCCAAAAAGGATATCCCCCCTGCAATACTGGGAGCTTTGCTACGAGCCACCTGGGCCCCCTGGGAGCTGCTGGACTGGCCCTGCCTCGCTGCCGAGGCTGCAGACATGGACAAGGTGTGCTCCAGGGAGGAACCAGCTTTGCTCTCCCTCTGCATGGCGATTTTTTGCCTCTCCCATCTGGGCGAAAGGCAGCGGTGGGTGCAAGTCCTGCTGCACCAGCCCCCTGCTCAGCTCAAAACCCTTTGCACTACCAGGGCAGGAAGGGTCCGGGGTGAAGGCTGAAGCTGGGTACCCTCAGCCTGCCTTGGGATGGGACCCTTTTGGTCACCAGCCTGCCGCTCAGCCCTGCCTGCTCCCCAGGGTGGCTGAGCTGAGCAGAGAAACTATTTGCTTTATTTATTTGCATTTGCGTGCCTGATTTTGGGCTGGGCACTGGGGCTTCTCTACAGCTTCCCAGCAACGCCGAGGTGAAGCGCCCCAGCAACGCCGAGGTGAAGCGCAGTGGCTTTGACCGAGTTTCACAATGAATGTTAGAGGGAACCCACAGCACTGAAACTGAAAATCCACAAGTCCCGGTGCAGTGGAGCAATGCTGTTTCTCAGAGGCGTGTTTTAATCCGAACTTGCCCTTTCTACAGCTCCCCACGTCCAGTTTGTCTTCTGGGGACCTCTGCTCCTTTTGCATGGATGCATGTATTGGGTCAAGGCCAGGATGGGAAGCCCTGCTCTTGGCTTGCCAGTGAGGGCTGGGACTGGGTGGCCAAACCTTGGCTGTGGTTGCTGTCCCCTTGGCTGTCTTGGTTGCAGGAGAGCAGTGAGATGAAAAAGATGCTCTCAGCTTCCAGGCCATGCTGTCCTCCTTGCCGGCCTTCTCTGCCCAGCCGCAAAGCCCCATGCAGAGCTGAGCATCTTCTTTTTCCTATCAGCCAGAGGAGTCAGGAGCCAGGTAGGTGAACAACGAAAACCTCGTGATAAGAGGACAAGTTCCAGGGGCATCTTGACCTTTGCATGGATGCACGTGGCACTGCTGCCCCACTGCTCAGGAGGCACCTCGCAGCTCTGACAGTCCGGGGATATTTATCGCTTGTTGCTCTTGCCTTGATTGTGTTTATTGGACACACATTAATGTGTTTTGTTCCTCATGGGATTGCTGTAGTTGTATTAGGCCACTGAAATGAAGCCTGGGCAAATATCCTTCCCTCTCAGAACGTGGGCTTTTTGGGTGATGCTAAAGAAAAACCAGAAAACGCAGCTCTTTTGTTCTTTACAGCTGTCTAGGTGAAGGTAAATTTGTCCTGGAATAAAAAATTAAGTAATTAGGCTAATGGGACCAATCACAACGTTACTATTTCAGACTGATTCCCATGCAGCCACAGCTGTCTCTCCAAATCCCAGTCTGGTGCTGGAGATGGGCTCATTACCTGGCATTACATTAGGGAGCCTCACGTCCTCGCCTGCCTGGCGGGGTACCCAGAACCCCTCACCCTGGAATCAGGGCTGGGCAGCAAAATCGTCCCTCACCCCAGAGCCAGCTGAGAAAACCCACCCCAGCAAAAATGCAGTTTTGCTGCTGCAGAGTGCTTGGGCACCGGGAGGTTTGCTCCGTGCAGCTCGGTCGAGTAGGGAGTCACGTCTCGCCCCGTCCCTGTGTAGCCACAGGTTTGTGCTTTTGGTACATGAGCACTCAGGAGCTCGTATGTGTCAGGGCACCCTGCAGCAGACATGAAGACCTGCCGGTGGCCCGTGCCAGTCCTCTGGGATGGTTGGTTTTGAGCTGTGTGGTATGGGGTGAGGACTCCTGGGAGAAATCTTCACATTCGGAGACATTTTTATTAACAGAAATGTTAGAGATGGTAAAATTTCTGCAATCTCAGGTGTTTCAGATCTTATATTAAATTTACCTGCCATGGTTACTACCTATGATTTCTAATTAAATGAGGTTATTAAACTGGGAGACAATATCACAAAAATCATGATTGATCTTTTATCCTTACCCATTATTTTTACACACTTAGCGGTGGCAGCCTCTGTTGACAACAGGGACCAACACCGAGCCAGCAAAGAAACTCAATTACTTGTCACTGCCGAAAAGAAAGATCTGCTTAGGTGAGCTACTATTAACCTCGTGGCAGGGCTTTTGTCTCTCCGTCAGCTTAGATCACATGGAGCAAGAAGGTCTGTCCAGGGAAAGGCTGATGCAGGTATTTATTTACCCAGGTAGGCAGGAGGCTGCCCCATGCTGAGGAGAAAATGAAGGGTGGTCGGGGTGTGCGGTCTGGAGGGAGGCGCGCAGGAACATCGTCCTCTGCAAAACAGGGAGAGCAGGACTGATTGAGGCTTCTGGTAGGTGATTTATTCTAATTAATTTGGAAGCTGGGGAGTTCTCCCAAACTCATTAATATTTAGCTCTGCAGATACAGAGCTCTCATGCATAGGGACATATGGGAGGGGTGATGAGCCCATCATCAAGCCTGGGTGAAAGCTTCAGGGCAGGCAGGGAGCCGGGAGGGGAAAGACGTGAGGCTCCAGCCCCTCTCCAGTGCCCTCGGGGACTCAGGACATGGCTCGGTGACTGCAGCTGACAGCGAGCCCCATGGGAGGCTGTGCCGAGGGAAACGGTCCCCAGGGCCAAAGAGGGGGACAGCTTGCCAGAGCAGGCAAAAATAGCCGTGCATGCCCACATGGGGGCTTTAGGACATCGCATGAGCCAGTTTACCCAAACATAATGTGATATTATAGAAACATGTGACATATAGGTCGAACTGTGAAGAGGGCTGTACTTGCCCCTGAGTTAGTTCTACAATTGGTGCCAGCGTGTGGGTACATCTATTACTGTAGGAGCACTCCTGTCCGGCACTTTAACAGCTAAGAGAAAGGGCAGAGGAACTGGAACTGGAAATGATGGTCTTGCCATGTACTCAGCCTTTGTCCTACGCTGCTTAAGACTGCAGCCTTAATTACTGTTTGATTAAGAAGTGTTGCTAGTCAGAAATATTTTAATGCTTGTTGTTAGTAAGCCCGGGAGACAGTGCACTACATTGTTTTTTTTTGGCAACAGAGAAATAAATGGCAACAGAATAAATAAATAAAGTCAGCCTCTGAAAAGGTCACATTTGCCTACAGTCACAGTCAATGTGCCAGTTTCTTATGCTAATTTTGGGACAGTGAAAAGCTTGACACGATGGTCCTGCTGCCTGGTGATTGCTAGAGAGAGCAGCTCAGGCTAGTCAGCGTTGGGGTGGTAAAGCACAGGAGAGAAATGATGCGCTGGGAAGGCCAGGAGAGTGTGCTCCATAAGGAAATGCAAAATTAGTGGAAAGCGAAAGGAAAATTAAATAAATAAAGTCTGAAATCCCTCCAGGTATTCAGGAGGCTCCATTCATCATGTGTTGTGGATGGCACTGTGCCACAGCCCCTTGCAGGCTCCTTGCAAGCGTGGAAGATCTCTCTGAACGAAGTATGTTGAAATCATCTGTTCTCAAACATGATAAAGAAGCTAAGAAAGCTTGGGGGGAAAAATAGGATAAACTCTGACTGGAGAAAATAGCTTCAGACAAAGAATTTGGGGCATAATTACAACATCGATGATGTTGGATCCCATACGAATTATGACGTAAGACAGTAAATCTGACTTTGGGCTTTACGGTGCAGAGGGAGGAGTTTGCAGTGGGGCACTTTGCCTGTTCTGCTATGGGTATGTGAAGCACACCTGATCCACTGGCATTTAGAGACTGCCTTGGATTTCCAAGAGAGTTACAAGGAACATTTCAATCTGCTGTTTTCTTTCCTTTGCAATTTCACAGAGATTTCATGAAGAGATACGTACTAATTGTCTCAAACACTGTACTGCCCCAAAGAGCTTTTAATGTGTCCCTGAATGATGTGGTCACACACACAAACTCAAAAAAAAGGATGACTTCCCTCTGTCGAATGTCCCCATTCCCTAAGCAGGGGCAGGCAGAGTGAACTGCAACCTGCAGGTATTTTATCTGTCTCATAATCACTTGTGCTTTCTCACTGGCAGAAGAGAGGGATTAACAACTGAAATGTTTTGTTGAACAATTTTGAAATTATTCTGCAGGGGAGAGGGGTGCCCGGGCCCTGGAGGTGGCTATGAAGGCTTCTGGGTTAGGGAGGTTTGTGGGATGGGGGAGCAGAGCAGAGCACCCCCCTGACCAGGACCCATGTGGGCGCTCTGAGCGCTTCTCACCGCGTGCCCGCTGTGCTCGATGGGTGGTGGAGGTGGGGGAAGGCAGGTGCCACTGGTCGGGACTGTGCGTTGCTTCTCTAGTGATTTACTGGGACAGTCCTCAGACACTGAGAGGCTCCTGGAACCCCCACTACCACTGAGCGTGAAAACCTCCTTGCTAAATCAGAATATGAGGCAGTGGGTGGTTGTTGTCAGGCTCAGGCTGCTGTGTGCCTCGGTCTGTGCGGGGAGGCACTTCTTCCTTGGCAGCCCCAGGTATTTCCGTAGAGCTGTGATGAGTTGTCTTTGCTACTCAAATTGTTGTCCCAATTAGTTAGAAGAAACACAGCCAGGAATGGAAGACATTGCCATTCTCTGCTAGAAATCTCTTGCCAATTTTGTGATACAGACATAGAAAATATGAAAATAATGACATCTTGAGAACCAGTAAACAATTCAATGTGTTGTGGGGAAAAAAATCACCATGTGCAGGGGGTGAGTATGCAATATGAGCTCTTCTCTGGTCCTGCAGAGAGCTATTTTGGAGGCTTAAGCTAGGTTGCAAGAGTATATATGCCTTCTACTAGTGCTCTGGTTGCTCTCACCAACTAGTGTCAGAATTAGACGGGGCCAAACTCTGTGATTAGTTTCCATAACATGCCTGAAAGCTTTCCATTAGTTGCTCTCGGAGCTGGTTTGGAAGCGTGCCTTCTACTGACCCGCACCTGCAAGTACAAACCAACTGAAAATTCATTCGATGGGACCTTTCATCTGGGGCGTGTTTTTTTAAAGAACAGAGAAAGCAGACATTTAATCAGTACACTTTTGCAAAATCTATTGCCCAAGGTATGCAGATGATGACACACAAGCCAGCTGGAGTGGTTTTGTTCTGAGTATTGAGTCTCTAGGTGATGAAAACAGGGCTGTTGCCAAACACAATGTAAAGATCTTCTAGAAAACAGGAAATGGTGGTTTGTTGGAAGGGGAAATGGATCAAAACAGCTTTGAAAAGTGAAGGTTATATATTTATTTAGAAAATGAATTGCAGATATAATCAAACAGGGGCAAACTTGACTCTTGGGTGCTCCATGATTTAGTAACCAGCCCCGGTTAGCAAAGCTTTGCTCCCCAGTCACAGTGAGTCACACCTTGCTAATTTGCCACATGGCGTTCCCACGGTTCAGTCTTAGGTCCGGGATATTTTGCAGTTTCCCAGCCTGTTTTTATTCCAGATGTGTCCGCTCTGCATTTTGAGAGCCACCTGCAGCCTCCCCCAAAGAGAGATTCAGTGTGCAGGCAGACAGCAAGCCTGTGAGCGGCCAGAGCTCACCTTCCCAAAGAGGGGTGTGCCAGGGTGAAATCACAGCTAATGGCCCCACAAACCTCCTCCAGCCTGCCCAGTGGTCACTCAGGCACCGCTGTTTTTCTTCTGGAGTGGGAAACGGTGGCAGTGGGGTGACTGCCTAGTTCCTAAGCAGTCCTGGGTAACACAGCATACTCTACCAAGAGATGCACGTGCTTTTCTTGTTCCTGAACTTAATGCTTAAATGAATATCCTTTTATTTATGCTGTCCAATTACAATGTTAAAATGTGGTTGAATATAAGCATATCTTCCGAGCGTGGAAGTGAAAGCTTTGAGCATCTTCAGAAGCTGTGGTCCCTGAAGTCTCTACAGACAGAAACATAAGAGCTACTCCAGTTTATGCCAGAAAAGGATGAATGTTTTATAAATATTATTTCTCAAAATGTAATAGAAAAGTGCAGCAGGTCCCTAAGGAATAAGGATAACTTTGTGTGAGAAATATGTGAAATTCCTGCCCTCTGTCTAAGAGAAGATATTTCCCTATTGACTTTTGTAATATCACTACTTCTGATTTAGGGGGTTAATTTATTTCCTGGGACAGATATCTGTGGTAGGCTTATTGGCTGGTATGCACAACGCAGCCAAGTGTGTTGGTGTTGGAGAGAAATCATCCTGGAGTCAGTGGCTGGATATTACTGGTGACAGCAATGGAGGCAGAGCATGGGGTGATGCGGGAGCAGGGGGACCGGACACAGCTCCTGAGACCCCCGGGGGTCACCAGCATGCTGCTGGGGTAGAATTTATGTGGGATAGAAAAAGCAGCAGACTGCTTCTTTAGTGCTCAGTCTGCCTGAAGAGAACGTTTTAATGGGAAAGTGGGGTGTCCCACCTCTTTTTCCAAAATGGGCACATTAGCCCTGGTGATTTCATGCTGTAAACATAATTTAGCAAGGAAGGAAGCGCAGAAGTTTTATTCTGTACTGTGAACTCAAGAAAGGTAGGGAATGATGCGGGTTGTACCCAGAACAGGGGCTGTCTCTGTGTTAAAATGTATTTACTTGACAAAGTAATGGAGAATGATAGTATGCAATGAAACACCTAGAGCAGCACCGGAGGCAATGAATGCCAACAAAAACCATCCATACCACCTCAAGCTGCTCATCATGACAATTTTCTCTTTTTCACTATAAAGTTTGCTCGTATTTCTTATTAAACTGCTGGAGGTCCACTGGATCTGGGGGGGACAGGGAGTTTTTCAGCTTGCCTCTAGCTTCTGTGCTAGTGGCTCTTTCTGCTAATTCCAGCCGGTTTCAGGGATCAGCCTAGGTTGTGCAGCCCAGGTCGGCCCCGGCACAGCAGGCATTGCGGAAAGGCTGGGGCACCGCCAACAGGGTTGGTGGGAAGCAGATTGCTATCCTGCCAGGGTTTGGGGGGTGGAAAGTTCTTTCTCACCCCGCATTCCGTTTAAATCACAGCCATTTCAATGTGCGTGGGAGAAAGTCACCCAGCCAGTTCCCTCATATCCAGTGTGTGAGGTTGGGATGGAGTCATGATGAATACACACAACAGGGGAGAGCCGTGACAGCAGGCGATGAGAAGATAGGACTTAACATTGTGTGACAGTCTGCCATCGAGGGGCCATCTCCTTATAATAGAGCACCCCCTTTTATAAGTAGAAAAGGGGGACAGCTCTCAGTCTCCTCCATTCTGCTTAATATTAGCATCCTCACTGGCTCTCATCCAGGCTGCTCCATCCAACTGTCCCAAGACAAATCTGAAGATCAGGGGCCAAACTTAGCCATGTGGATGCAAGCTCCGCTGTGCCCCTGAGCCCTGGAGATGGGAATTAGTCTTTTGTTTAGTGGTATAGCTGTAGTTAGAGAGACTCCTGCTCGGTCCCGAGTGTGATGGGGACTGGAGTTTCATGCTCCTGCGTGCTGGGGAGTGCTCAGGCAAGGGGTGAGCGGGGCTGGGGTGAGTCTGCCTCTTTTGCTGCTTTTCAGCTTTTCCACCCTGATGCAGCCTCTTTTGCTGCTTTCCAACAAAAGCTTTGCTGTACCTTGCTCTTTACTGCAAAACTCTCACTCAAAAAAGGATTTTTATACATTGTGGTTTCCAAAAATTCCCAGCCAGCTCTCATTGCCATGTGCACCAGGCAAGTTGGAATATGCATCCTGAATCCTTGCACATCTGCTTGTTGGTGTGACATTGGTGAGACTTTCTCTCTGCTGTCTATTGCTATTTACTCTCCTCCATCACCTCCACAGAAATGTGTACAAAATCCCTCCTCAACTTGTCCTGTGCAAAATGCACCTGAGAGGGATTCTGTGTGGTGAGAGGGCACATAGCTCTAGAAAAATGAGAAATTTGGGGACATTGCCTCTTCTCCCTGGCCCATCTGTCATTGTCTGACTTGAGTACATTGACCTGTGAGTTAGGCACGGGGTCTTTCTTCATGCTACATACAAATGTCAAACTCCTGCAAGAAGGGCAATGCATAGCTCGTTCAAGAAAACATCGGAAGCAGTTCAGGGAAATTATCTAGATATTTGGATCCTTCTTTGAAGTGAGCTGGCAGCTTTGTGAGGCTCATCCATTTCTGGCAGACACTGGTTGAAGGTGCACCATAAATGTAAAAAATATAGAAAACTGGTGGTGGGGTGGGGGTGTGGAGGGAAAAAGGCAAACTGTTATAAAAGAAGAGGCCAGAGTACTGCCAGACAAGCAAGAGGGAAAAAAAATATGAGTATCAGCCAATTACAGACTCAGCTGGAGAACTGAAATGGCCATAATATAGATGTTGCTCATTTCACATTCATTTGTTCCAAATCTTTGCCCCTGAAAATTTAACAGAGACCAGAAAGGATCCGTGGCTTACGGGTGATGAAAGCATCTGGCTTCTGCGGGAGACACAGAAGATGAGAAAGTAACTGCGTTCAAAAGAGAAGTTGGTGCTTTCTTTGCTGGTCTGAAGGTTGTAGATAAATAAGATATTGCCTTGTGTGCCTGTAGTTCAAGGAGGGTTAGCTTGTTAACCGTGCAAGTTCCCTGGTAACAAAGCTAATGGCAGGAGGGGACTTCTGGAAGGCAACCTGTAAATTACACTGGCAAAGTGTGTGATCAGAAACAAGGGCGTCTCAACTAGCAATCGCTTGGCTGAATATGTGAAACATGACCTGCTACAATACAAAGCCCAATTTAAATTTAATTGCTGGTTCAGAATCACTCAGCCTCAGTTTTACAGGCTGAAGCCCTATTGGGGCTACAAACATCCATGCATTTACAGAAAGATTTGTTCCACTGGTGTCTAATTAATTAAAAACAGACATCCTGGCCATCTTTGCATCTCCAGCGTTCGGGATTTGAGGTGGGGAAACTGAGGCTGGAGGATCTTGATGCTGGAAATTGCATCTGGTAGTTTAGGGAGAAAAGAGAGATGTGCTCTGCATTACAATCTTCCTGGTCACTGGAGAAGTCACTTGGTCCCGGACTGCAGCTCGCCAGAGGCAGGACAGCAGGGAAGCATGTGGAGGGCCCGCAGGGGGTATCTTCAGCTGGTGGCAGCCTGGAAAGGTAGCAGCCCGGAAAGGTAGCAGCCCTCCATCACACCCCCCTACACCCAGAAGGATGCTGGTGCGGCATTCAGCGTCCCATCAGCCTCCTGAGCGGAGGGAGTGTAACGGGCTGCTGAGGCAATGGGGGAGAGGACCTACCTCCTTGGGAAACTTTGCAGCCTGTCAGTGTTAAGGGGAGGGCTCTCAGATGAGGTGGGGAAGGTGAGGAGATGAAGCAGAGGTAGGCTGACAGGAAGGCTTGGCAAACAGTAATCCTGAGATTGCAAGTCTGCAGGAGTAACTACTTGTATAACAAGTACCAACCATACAATACCCAGCCCTCAGCCTCAGCTCTCCCTCCTGCCTTTCTGAGCTTGCAGAGGAAGTTTTGCACGGCTCCTGGGCTGCTCCACCAGCAGCCCGCTACCTTTTACCACCCTCGGGATTTCAGGACAGGGGATTTTAAGAGGCTCTTTTTAGCAAACCGAAACGGCACCTCTGCATACCCAGATGCTGAGGCAGGAGGCCTCGGGGTAGTGAGGGCAGGGACCCAAGTTGTTTGGCTGGGACCTTGTCTTGCAAATGGTAAACCACAGTCTGAGGCAAAGACCTGCAAGAGGAACTCCACCCTCTCCTGCTGCAGCTCGTCAAGGTGGGAGGCAGCCCAAGCACTTGTTTTCTTCTTGTTTCTCTGCAATATCAGAAGTGGTGCTACTATATCCACATATGAGAGAGAGAAGGAAGGAATTGCCTTTGTTTTCTCCCTTTTTTGTGCACATTTGGCTTGACCACCATCAGCAGAGCGACCCTTGCCACTCCCGTGGCCTTGTCGCATCCATTTTTCACATCTTTCTTTTGGTGTTCTGCCCGTGCTCACTCGCTCTCCGTAAAGTTTCATTTCCGCAATTCCCCGCCACAGGCTACTCGTCTGCAGCAAAACCATCAGGCCAAATGAAGAAAGGTAAGATCAGGAGGCGAGGCTGGCCTCGGCTGCTCCTGGGGGTCCCATTCTCGCCAGGGTTTTCAAGTTCTTCTGGCTCATTAAGCAAACCTGAGTGAGAGGGGGCACGCAGCTACTGCTCTACCTGCTGTCACTAGAGTGCTATCCTTCAAAAGAACACCTCCTCAAGGACGGCACTGTCACTGCTGCTGAATTTAACTTAAAAAAATAATAATAAGCAGATGATACCGGGAACCATCTTTCCTTTCTTTTGCTCTTAGTAACAAGGAAAGGAGCAGACACCATCAATACTTTTTGTCTGGATTTTGAAGAATCCTGTGCTATTTCCTACCAGCTCCCTGCCCTTTCATTAAGGCATCCGGACCATGAGAGGGAGAAGAGGGCAGGGTGCCACACTGGCCACTGCTTGCATGATGCCTGGTCCTTTCCCACCTCAATGCAGTGACTGCGAAAATACCAAATGCAGCTGTGCAGGACCTGCTCTCAGCAGCTGAAGAGCAAACCTGCTGCGGGACCTCTTCTGAAGGGGATCTGCCACTCGCAAGCCTGGAGCAGCCAGCAAAGCACCCATGGGAGAAACGTTGCTGGATTTCTGCTGCACTGGGACACATTTGCAAGAGTAAAAACACGTTGTCTTGTTTGAACTCAATTTGATTTGGATCCCCTGGCAAATTATTTAATGAAGCGCCATGCAGTTGTTATTGCAGTGCAACCTTCAGCACATTTTGCAGCTGGCGACATGACAGAAAGGGCTGAAACTAGCTGCAAAGAGAAATGTGCTATTTCCCGAGATGCGAATAGCCAAGCAGCAGTGGTGCCAGCCATGTCCAAACTGGCTGCTGCACCTCCTTCAGTACCCATGAAGCAGCAGACAAACTCAAACACGGAGCAGTTAAAAGAACAGCCCCAGGTAGTTTCCTGAGCAGAGGAGAAAAGGACACTAGGCTTTCTATAGATTTGGGCCCTGTAACTGGTTGGTTCTGGTGTCTGAGAGGGTGTCAGGTCTGATAAGAGCTCTTCCCAGCATCAAAGCTTTTATATTCTTTCTGCTTTCACTGTCTCATAAGACAGGTGGCCAAAACTGGGGGAACACAACTGGGGTCTCACATCTCTGTCTTTTACACATTTCCACTACACCTGCAAACCTTTGTATCACTTGCTCTTGTGCCCCATCAGGTCTGTTTGAAATGAGACAACAACTCCAAAAGTCATATGAGGA
The DNA here is from genome assembly GCF_965231255.1 of Vanellus vanellus. Lineage (NCBI taxonomy): Eukaryota > Metazoa > Chordata > Aves > Charadriiformes > Charadriidae > Vanellus > Vanellus vanellus. The sequence continues at coordinate 78,817,654 of NC_138907.1, forward strand.
GTGAAGGAGAGCACGAGTTTGTGAATACTTGAACTCTTACTCTGCAGGAAAGCAGGCTTAAAAAAATGCACACTGTGTTTTTGCCATGCGTGTCTCGCGCATGGAATGATGGCGCTGAAGGAAAACTTACCCATCTCACCCTCACTGGTGTGGCTGTCTCCCATAGTCTCTCTGGCTGACATGACGGCTCCAGGGCAAGGTACACAGAGTCTGTGCAGTGACGGATGCTGGTATATGCTGTTTGGGATGCTGCTACTACTTTCAGTTCTATCAAGGAGAGTTACATCTCTGCTGTGCTGCAGGGATGAAATGATATATGGCTACCAGCTCTAACAGACGATTGCAGCTCATTAGAAAGCCGTGTTTTCACAGCCCAGAACAAAACCATATTCACTCCTCCTTGTATCTGCTTACAGGCTTCGTTGTAGCACCGCTATATGTAGGGAAAACTCACAAATACTTCTTCTGAATACCTAAGGATCAATCTCCTTGGGAGTGGCTCCAAGTAGAATAAAAGGCATTTGTATTTTCTCCAGCCTTTCCTAAACTGGTTGTGAGAACATTTAAAACATGGGATAGCTGGCAAAATTCAACTACTCGAGGAACGAAGAGGGGAAACACATTATTATGTCCAAATGAGGAGGTACTGAAATATTTTGCCCACTTTTCCTTGAGAATCAACATGTGGCAGTGGTTGGGATATGGGTGATGGGAGTGTGAGGAGACTGGGCCCTGCCATCAGCTGACCTTGTACCGAGCAAGTCACTTCGCATGTCTGGTGGTCTTCCTGCCTCCTGGAGGGGATGCTGTGGGACACGTGGGGGAAGTGAGACAGTAAAAGGGTAGGAAGTTCCTTGCTTGGGACCTCCCAGGGAGGCTGGGACAAGCCCAGGAATCTCAGGTCTTTCTTACCTGTGAAGCCTGAGTTACCTCTTCCAAAAAGGCAATGTTTTCCTCTGCAATGCAATGTACTATTAGCCAGAAATATCCTGAACAGAGGGTAAGACAGAACTGGCCATTGCAGGTAGGCATGACCTACCAAGGGTGGGATTCACCTGGTCATTGCAGATATCTAGATATGACGTTGTTTTCCTGGGCTCATTTTATAAACAGAAGAAACGTGTATCCATAGGGCATGATTAATCTCACCCTAATGTTGTGAATAAAATAGACAAGTCAAACCCAACTTTTAGAAATGGGATCGGTTCTGGATTAAGACACCTAAATACAGGTCTCTATAAGAAAGTGACAAAGCTTCCATGATCATCAAATTGCAGCTGGTCAGTGGACCTTAGAGCCACTGAACCCACCACAAACTACATCTGTATCTGGCCAGCTGAATGACTGCACACCTTCAACCATATTGGCTAGATCTCCATTGATATCACGGGAAGTCAGACATCCAGCATGCACAGAGTGACTTCTGCATAAGGGTCTGAATGTGGACATTCATGTCAGTGAATTATTCCCTATAGCTAAGTCTGGTTGCCTAAAATAGTCATCTAGTGCCACCTGAGATGACCTGAGGTGCCCAAGGCATTTTGGCAGATGTGACACAGGGTGTAAGAGAGATCACAGCTGAAATGGCCAGAGGCACCTGTACTGAGGTGACCGACAAACTGAGGTTTGAAATTAGGTGGGAAGAATCCCATTCTTGGCTCCCACAGCTAGCACAGATATTTGTGTTGTTTGTTTCATTAATGATTGGTTTGGGAAAATGGGCCTTTCTACTCAGATCCCATTGGCTGGACAGTCTCAAGGGTTTTGTGTAGAAATTCTCTTCCTGGGGCCAAAATGGGCAAAAGAGTCCCTCAGAGAAGCAGCCTTTTTTCACTTCAATGCCCAAGGCAATAGGCAAGAAAAGAGGAGAGCTTTACGAATCGCTGTAGAAGAACTTCATGCCACGGCTGAAAATTATCCTGACCCTTCTTTGAGTGATGGTAAGATGGGCGCTCTCCCTTCAACGTCATTAGGCAATCACATCCAGACATGCAGAGAATATTGGTTCAAAGCCTTTATTAGCAAAAATTCCACCTGTCTGCTTCACCAAACGCTTACCTTTCGTGTACTATGTAGAGCTGCTTTGGTATGCACGATGAAGAGATGTGTAACGCCTCGTGCCCCTGAATACTACCCAAGAGGAGCACGCAGGTATAAAGCTTTGCTTCCAGATCAGGCAACGCTTCTCATTTTGCTCACCTACTCTGCAGGCAATCATCTCTGAGTGGTCACAGTCAAAGGGCTGCCCTGCTGTGCACAGAGAAGGAGGGGAAAATAGTCCTGTTACTGGCTGAAAAGTATCCCCTCCCTCCCATTTAATAATGTGATATTCCCCCGCAGAGTGTGCTTTCCTGAACAACAGCTGAAGGAAAGACAGACAAGACTACAAGAAGTTTATATCTTTTCCACGTACAGCTATTTGGTATGTAGATCTGGGAGACATGAAGCTCTGCAGGAATCGAGAGTTGCAGGCAGGGCTGCAAGTGCTGGCAGGGACTCCTGGGCCAGAGTCCTTCTGCAACTGGTACTGGTGGCTGTACTGGGAAGGGCATTCTCCTTCAGCTGCTGTGAAATGGGCACATTTTGTACTCGACTGCAGGTTTGCACCTTCGTTTAGCTTAAGGCATGAATAGCTTGTTCCTTCCCTATGCGTCATCCCTGTGCCAGTCCAGGCGCGGGTTTGCATGAGGCCTGGGGTAAAGCAAGTTTAAATGACCATCCTCTGGAATTACCGACATAAAATTTAATGTGATATTTTTACCTTCAGCCCTTGCAGTTACTGGAGTGCAGGTTAAAAGCTGCATTTATTGCAGGCATTTATTTTTATTAAGAACGGGTCTTTGCAGTCCATCAAAAATACTCAGCTTGGGAGGAGATGCACTGCAGCTCCCTCCGCTATCAGCTATAGTTGCCAGCACGGTAAGCTGTGTTGCTAATCAAACAGCTTATACATCAACACATGATGCAGGGCAAGCACAGTGCAAACCACGTGCTGTTAGAAACACCCTACAGGTCACCAGTGTTGGTCTAGGACGTGTGTTTCTCTCCAGCCCTGGCCTTCCACAGGGGCAGACTGCTGTGCCCAGGGTGCTCCTCAGGGTCCTCTGAAGTCACGGCAGAACCTCTGCTGCCCAGAGGGGACGAGTCTTCACCCTTTCTGCAGCTCTCACCCAGGCGTTGGGGTGTGGAGAGGTGTTTCCCTGCTGCCTCCTCTCTGGGATCTGATGGGGCAATGTGGAAGGCAGGGTTGGAAATTAAATTTTCAGATGACAATGTCTGAGAGGCAAGTAAGGAAAGGTTACCCTGTGTCTAGCCCTGCATTAAATGATGAGGAGCCACAAATGTAAAGCAGTTTCCTGCTGTTATTTTTAAACCAAGAATAGAAAAGTGATAGACCCAGGTCAAACTGAAGCTGCACCATCCTCGGCCATCCAAAGCTAGTGCCTTAGGAAAAGTACAAGGACAGGGCAAACATGCACTGATTTCACTCCCAAAATACTCTCCTGGGCTATTTGTACTACAACGATTTCCTGAACTGAGGCGGTGCCTTTGTTAGTAGCCTGTAATTTGCTTCCTTGAATTTGCCCTTAAATTGCATCAAGTTCTCTTAACTTGCCTTGAAGCCACCCAGCTTTCCAGCCGCTGAGCTGTGGGTCAAGCTCAGGCTGTGGCAGTGGTCGGAACTGCCCCAGGAAAGTCCTTCCAAGGTAACACCCTGACTTTGTCATGGGGCAGTCAGGACAAGCCCTTGTCTCCGTCTGTGGCTGACCCACAATTTGACTGCCTGAGCCTGCCCAAGAGCTTTCTCCTGCCTGTAAGAGCAGGTCATGCTGTCAGCCCCCACCATCAGACAGAGGCAATTTTTGCTTGTCTGCTGTCTTCCCCCGCTGCTGGGGAGCACACAGTAAATGGCACCAAAGGTGCTCTCCCTTCCCCTTAGCATCCAAGAAAGGGGAATCAAGTCACAGTTGGGCTTGTAATTAAGTGTAATAACAGCAGCTTGTATACTCCTGTTGACTTCTTGTCTTTGCTCTATCAATTAAAATATGTTACACTGAGATCATTTTGTGTGCGGTCGAGTTGTGTTCTGCGTGTCAGCACACGTGGCAAGGAGTTTTAAGAGGTTTTGCCAAAGCACAGCGTCACAAGTCTCAAAAGCAGAGATAGAGGACAAAAAAAATTGTGATTGCTTATATTTAGTGTGTTTCCTGACCACCACGAGTTTCATACCTTACCAGCTGCAAAAGAAAGCAGCATTTCAGTCAAATTGCTCTAGGTCAGCAGCTCTTTTGCTTCGGGAGCTGTTAACTTTCAGTTTCTGAGGTGCGGCCACCTACTTTTACCGTTGACGGAGAATACAATAAAGGCAATGCAGTGTGGTGTTCAATGTAGGACCATACCTCACAGCTTCATGGCCACCAGTGGCCCCCGCCATAGGAAGCACTGCTCTTCCCCAGGCAAGGAGCAAACCTGGGCTAGGCTGGTCTTCCTCAGCCTCTGCCGAGCTCCTGCGTGAAGGTTCACGTTGCCAGGCTTTGTTTAAAGCAGACCAAAATGCAAAGCCTGAAGCACTAGGCTTTCATAGCGGGGTTTTGTGCCAAATCCAGTGTAATCCTTGTATTTCCCTTCCCTGCTGAACTCCCTGCCCACAACCAGCCTGTAATGTAACATCCCAGGGATGTTTTGTTTTGGGAGGTGGAAAAGACACCAAGGGTGTCCCTCAGAAAGCACTACGGGGAGGAAAATGCACACTGCTGAAGACAGAAGGAAAGTGGTGATGCTCAGGATAGACAGTGCTTTTCCATTTGACTCCTGCTGCGGTAAACCTGATGCTTTTAACCCTGAAAGTATACTCTCTGCAGTCACACGAGACTTTTATGTGGGAAAAATCAGAGCCCCATGGCAGGCTTTCAGGTGGTTCCCAAGCTGGCTGAGCATGTCCGGAGAGTGCAACCACAGTGGCCCTGGAATATATGGTAAATTAGGCACTGCAGGTTTGCTCCATTCTGATGTTAGACGTTCAGCATTCTCATGAGAGTTTTAGGCTGGCAGTGTTGAAGACTAGAAATTTTATGGTCAATCCGTAAGTCCTGCCATATGTAATGGATCTGTCCGAACTGAGCAGATACCCCTAGTGTTATTAAACCCCCCAGTTTTTAATACATTGCAAATAAATGCATTTACTGGAGGGTAGGACTGGGAGCTCTCTATTTTTCTTACCCTACAGCAGACTGTGTAAACTATTGACTGGATAAGCCAGAGAAGTGAGTTGCTTGTTAGTCAGTCATGCTTACAGAGTTTTAACTAGGCAAAACATATTTGCCTTTGAAGCAGAGAAGCCCCCAGCTGCAGACACTTGTCACCAGAGGCCCCCATCCCCTTCCCACTATGTGGGTGAGCAACCCCAATTTCATTCCCAGCAATGTCAGCTCTGATCAGTCCTATCACACTGGGCTCTGAAATGGTGAGATTTGAAGTGCAGTGAGAAATTTGCAGATTTTATAGTTTGTAGATTTTGTAAAAATTCATTGTTGTTTGTAGTAATAAACAAACCTTTACAGGTTTTATGTTTTTTGAGCTTAAAGGATGCTCTTGGAACACATCTGTAGGCTTTTCTCTGTAGCTGAGAGGGCTATGAGTCTGCTCTGTAAAAACAGAGAGCAGGGAGTCTTCTGTTATCACTGGCCTGAGGGAGCATGAAATTGAAAACGTCAGCCATTGCAAGGCTTATCATAAAAACATGAGAATTGCTTAGACCCTTATGTGTAGCAATGTATGCAGGCAGGACTGGGACTAGTATTCTGCCCACGTGCAGGAAAGCAGATGCCTGGACAAACCAACATTTGAAAACACATTTCTGCAGTTGGATTTTTTTTATTGACCTTTGTTAGCACGTGACCCTTGCCAGAAGCTGTGAAGAACGCTGTATATTCCCTCGGTACTCTCTGTATGGTTGTATATTTGTTTTCTTTATTAAAACCTGGACAGAGGAAAATGGACCAGATTCCACTCCATTACCCCTGCTCAACTTCATCAGCTGCATGGAGTTGTGGTGAAATAATGGCTTTTGATGGAGTACATCCAAAAACCCACCACTAACATGCGTGGTAACAGATGCTATAAAATCGCAGAGAGTAAATGTTTGGCAATTCTCCTCTAACACGGCTGGCTACCTTGTGCCGGCAGCCTTGTGGTCCAGTTCTGCCTCCTCACTCAGGAGTCCTGTGAATGAAGCAGAGGCAAGTTCATTTTGGTATTGGTTGCACTTCTAAGGTGAGGGAGTATCTGCAGAACCATGGAATTTGGGAAAAAATCAGGTTGGCAGTGACCTCAGGAGGTCATCTACTCCAAACTCCCTGTGAGAGCAGGCACTGACTGATGGGTGCAAGCTCGTGCCTTCATCACCCTTCTCTGCAGGATGCAGGGTTAAAGGTGGCTGTTGTGGGATTCACCTATTAGACATCTGTGACAGACACCTCGCCACCTGAGCCTGCTCCCTGTACTGTATTCACGGTCAGCGGAGAGAAACGGGCATGACAAGGGTTTTGTCCCACTTTGGAGAAGCTGAGCCAGCTGTGGTCAGGTGAGTCCCACCCAGAAGTGCACATCTGTGGTGTCTCTCTTGCTGCTTTATGATGGATGGTAATAGGGAAAATGACAGCATGAGAAAACTGCCTTTGGATGAAAAACCTAAAATGAAAAACAAATAAAAAGCTCCTTTTCTTCTTTCTTTTTTCTTTTTTTTTTTTTTTTTTCTCTTCCTTCTGGTTGATCAGCAGCCCCGGGGCAGATGAGCCACCAGCCGTGCCTGCCCACCAGCCTGGCTCCCGGGGAGATGCAGTCCCCCCGAATAGCAGGGAGGAAGCGAGGGCGGCCCCCGCTCCAGCCGGCGCCCATCAAAATGGCTGTTCACAACCTCTACTCGGCACCGGCTGGTGCTCTGCCGGTTGTGAAGATCCCAAAGAAGAGAGGGAGAAAACCTGGGTACAAGGTAGATACGTGTTTTTTCACACTCCTTTTCCACTTCCTGTTGGGTTTAATACATTTCCTCCCAGAATTTCAGTGAAATGCGGGAACGGAGGCAAAGTTGTGCAAGTGTTGGGCAGGGCAATGCAAAAAAAAGTAAGAGAAATTAGTTTCTCTTCTACCTGAGCTGGTGAAAAATAGAGGGAATCTATTATTTTTAAAGTTTACAGTTATTTTAATTTGCATTGTTTGAAAATAACTTGTCTCCCACAGTGTCGTGTGAGATGGCTGCTCACCTTCTGGGAAGTGTTTCTCATTTGTCACTGTTTTCTTCTCTCTCACTAACTGTGATTAGAAATGAAGCAAAATGAAAGGAAAAGGAAAGGAACATGGGGGAGTGGGAATAAAATGAGAAAATAAAACTAATTTCCAAAGGACGTTTTAGAAAGTAATGAGATTTCACTTACTGAAGGAAAGTCAATTTTGATTATTTGTCTGCTCGCTTTGGGGGGAAATCACGCCCAGCTCCCAGTGCAACCGAGGCAGGGCTAAAGAAAGAAAGAAACCCTGAGTGCCTTAAGCTCTTCAGATGCTGCTGGGGCTCTCCCACTGTACCCCACCAGTGGGCTCAGCACCAGCAGGAGCGGGGGCACCATTGTGCCTCAGACCAGGTGACAATGGGACCGTGATGCTGAGGGCAGGGGAATTTATTCTGGGGAGTGAAAATGAGCTACACTGTAGTGAGGGGTCTTGTTGTCAGTAGATTGCTCCATTATTCTCTCCGTCTCTGTCCACAGCCAGCTAGGGGCACCAAACATGTTTGCTGTGCCTGTTCCCTGTTTTTAATGGGAACGGGTACAGACATGGGGATATTTAAGGGTCGTGTGGATATAGTGCTCAGGGACATGGTTTAGCGGTGGGCTTGTCAGTGTTAGGTTAATGATTGGACTAGATGATCTTACAGGTCTTTTCCAATCTAGGAGATTCTGTGATTCTGTGATACACAGTCTGTTACGCAAGGAGGGCAAATTGCTGGCAGTTAGAAAATAATAGCTGCTTAAGTTCCCAATGTCAAAACAGAAAAGTGAGTAACATGAGCGCTGCATGCACAGGGCCTGCCCCAGCCTTCCCTGGAGAAGGTCTTGGTCCCGGGTGTTGCCTGGCTCTTCCCTGGATCTTTTCTGGTTCACAGGAAGCAGCAAGGCCCCGTGCACAGTGCTGCCGGCCGAGCTCTGGGCACAGGGACCAAATGTCTCAGCTCCTTGTGTTTGGGCTTTATCTAGAGCAGGCTACCCTTATGGTTGCCCTTCCCTCCTTTTCACCTTCTGCCAGATCTTCTTCTTCCTCCCATCCTCCAAACTCCATCCTTCCTCCTCTCTCTTTTCCAGGCAAGCCCTCCTCACCATCCTTCTGCATCCTGTTTCCAGTTTTACCTACTCCTCCGCATCCCCCTGTGCAACACCTACTGCAGCAGACATCAGTATCTCACCCTTTAATGCTTTCTCCTCACCTTCTGCCTTCTTCCATGTCGCTCCACGCTGCCCCTACTTCATCCGTACCCTTCTCTGCTATGGGGGCACATTTTGAAGTGTGTTCCAGTTTGTGCTGAAAGCAGACCCTGCCTGGCTAAGAAACAGTTCCAGCAGTTTCCCATTTCTTCTAAAAAGCCTTAACTTTGGTAACGTGAATGATAAAACAGCAGCGGCCAAGCAGAGCCAACCTGACAGCAGGGTCAGGTGTCCCTCTTGGGATTACCACAGAATTTTATAGCGGTAATCCAAAATAGAGCTGCGTGTCCGAGCTAAGACTGGGACAAATACTCCAGTGATTTGTAAAATGTGGGATAAGTAAATACTTATTATTTTTCACTTCAGTATTAGGTTAAAACTCTGGGACAGAATTATCTGAATTGTCTTACTTGAGGTACTTGTTATTACAAGTTTTTTTTAAATTATATTTATTTTACTTTATTTATTACAAATAATAATTTAAATTATTATCAGTAAAGCTGGGTCACTTCTTGGCTCTTTAGATCAAAACCATCCAAATCTAGGATAATACTTTGGAGATGTGGTGAAATTGAGTCCCTGAGATGATCAAGTGATTTTCCAAATACAATGAACTTGTATGCAGAATTTCGGCAGACCCCATCCCTTCTGCCCCTGCTTGTCTTGCTGACTTCTATTTCTTACTCCTGCATTTAGATTTGATTTGTAATTTGACAAAAAAAAAAAAAAAAATGCTGAGGGCTATGTTCTGTTCCACCCAAATGCACCCATCCACCTGTGAAAAAGCCTTTCACCAACCACCACATATTTGTATGCAGGAAAAGACAAAAGGGAGACTTAACTTTCCTAAAATTCTGCCTTAATGTGGTGCTTCAGACCTAGGTGGCTGAGCAGTTGATCGCCTTTGCCCCCTCCTCTTCCAAAGGGAAGCTTTTCCCCCTGCTGGGTGCCACGCACACCTCCTCCCTGTCCCCAGGGACTCAGCGGGGAGGCGATGCCATCCCTCCTTCAGCAGTGAGTCTGGGATGACATTATTTCTCAATAAGCGACAGCGAGTAAAAAACCCATCCTTTGATAACCGATGGCTTAAGTTTCTGGAGCTGACACTCATGAGCTGTAGCATCCATGGCATCTGGTCTGGCACACTTTATTTGCACTATAAGTTTTGTACACCAAAGCGATGTTTTCTGTGAGGCACCTTTGTACGCTGTTCGCTCAGCTGAAGTGAACCCCTCTCCATCAAAAACTCTTCCCCGGCGTGACTCAAAGATTACATTTTTTGATGGGGAACTCTAGCTTGATTTAATTAGCTTGCTAATTGTATGACTTTCAGATACCATGAGACTTAAACGCCTTTTAAAAAATGACTCCCTGCCCAAATGGCAGAAGACCAAATTCTTTATAGCAACCAGATAGCTGAATTATTACAGAACAGATGGAAAAATACTTCTGAATTTTTAGCAAACTAGGAATTTACAGCCTAGATTTAAATTTATTTTGACCGAGATGTGAATAACAGACATTTTTAATCACATGCTCTTTATAGCCAGATGACCCATTGCCTGTTTTTATTGATATTAAAGGAAATATCTGTGTCTTCCTAAAATGGTATTTCATCACACTTCACCACCAAGCAAAGTCCTTTTCCTTGCGCTATCCTGTTTATTTTTTCACAGTTTTGGTTATAAAATTTCATCAGCTGTTTTTCCAAAAAACTGCTTTGTACCTGATGTGGAGCTATTTGCCATAAAATGCTACATTTTCCCTAAATGCAATATTCTTTCTGATTTTCTAAATCTCTGGGAAAAAGTCTATTCTGACAGCCAGGGCGGAGGTTAGTAGATAGATTGGTTTTATTTCTCTGGCTGCAAGTGAGAGGCAGCCCCGAAGAGCTGCCTAGAAAACCCATACGAGGGTGAATCATGGGGGGATTCATGGTTTTAAAAGACATCAGAGCGACATCCATGCAGGGCAGTGCTGCAGCAAAGACCACCACATCCCTCCCAGAGGGCAACAAAGTGATGGCCCCATCCAAGCGGTCTGAGGGAAATTTGTCCCCTCTGTGCCACTGCAGCAGCTCCCACCTGGGGAAGTGGCCCCAATCCGGGGTGAGCAGTTGGCCGGGACCTTGCAAGCTCCTGCCAGGCAGGGCGGGCAGCAAGAGTCGACCTGCGCAAGACAGAGTGTGGAGTGACAATTTCCATTACAAGCCATAGGTTCCCCTGCTGCCCTAGAAGTCACTGTTAATGATGACAAATAAGCAGTCAGCATTGGGACACAGTGGGGCTGAGATTGCACAGACAACCTTCAGGTGCCCTGATTATTCACCTGTCCTGTGATACAGCCTTGGATTTCAAGGCTGCGTAAGCTCCTCTTAAGGTTACTTGCCTCATTCCCTGCAAAACACCCTGTAGGAGGCTGTGTGCAGACTCCCCTGCATCATTTGCTGTGCGGAAGAAAGGTATTGTATGACACAAGAAGAAAAGGTGGGAAAGACCTTGGACTGTGTTTTGCTTTTGCCAGCACGGCATTGACCCCTCTCTGATCCAGTGACTGAGCTGAGCCCTGACTTGCCTCATGCCGAGCCTCCTCACCTGCAGCCAAACGCACAGAGTGCGAGGTATAGCCAAGGAGCCCAAAACACGTACTCAGAAGCTCTGGGCTTCCCTGATGCAGGTTTAATGGCACCTTTCTGTCCAGCCATTGGAAGCCCACATGGCAGGACCAGGCTGGCCCAGGCACTCACCTTGGTGCACATCTGTGTGTGCATCTGCAGGGGCTGGAAGTGGGTTTCTGTCCAGCAGCAAAAGCTCTTGTGGCCAGGAGGTACCTCTGCCCTCCTGGCTGGAATAACACAGGCCCATGAGGACGGGGTGAACCCCAGCCTTTTCTAGCAAATGTTTTGTCAGGACAAGGGACAATCAGTACAGGGGAACTAGGGGCTGTAAAGATGAGGACCTGTGATCTAAGCTGTTTGAGAGAAGTACAGGGAAAGTTTGCATCTTGGGTCATCTTGTTTCTTTCCTTTGTATTTTATTATACAAGCTGGCAGAGAACTTGTTCAGAAGAAAAAAGAACTATCTGGGAAATTTTCTTCCCTCTCTTTCACTTTTATTTTTTGGTGTGGGATGACGGAAATATGAGCTAGATGAATCCTGACTTCTCCAAAGTAACAGAAACTCCAGGACTCGACAGGGTCCTCCACAGCCGCTGTATATTCAGACAAGCCTGCATCTGCCATCAATGGCACGAAAGCCCACGTTCTCCCTGCATCTAATGCACTGCGATTTTGGCAAAGTAGACACGCTTATTTTCTTCCCTAAACCTCTGATCAGCTTTCTCTGATCTCTTTTCCATGGTAGAAGGTGCATAAGAGCGGGGAGTTGGTTGTACATCTTGTTTTAAAGCAACTATTGCCTTTTATATCTCATGCTGTGCATATTAAAACTTATGCCATTTGATATTCAAAAGCTGATTTGAATACCTTACTATGAGGATTTCCCAAAGTGCTCTGACAGATTTGCTCTGTCTCTTTCTCTTTCTTTCTCTCCACCATTTTTTTCACTTTTATGCCCATGTACTGCCAAGCTCTCGGTCAGCTGGTTGGTTGGATTGGCTTTTTGATAGAGAAGAATCAGTCCAAGAAAAGACGTCTTTAAATCAAATACTTGGCGATCTATGCTTAGTGATATTCAGGAGCTACTCAGGGGTTTCAGTGTCCAGAAGTATTTAAGCCATGTTTGCTACCGTATTGTCTCCTCTAATCAGGCACTGTTTTATTTTGATCTAATGAAGGCACATTCTTCTCTACCCCTAATAAAATGGCATTTATCTGTATCCAGAGGCTGTAGAGCACATACTGTTGCAATTAAGTTTGCAGTAAACTGTTTGCTAAAACAGCAAACTGCCAAGAAAGGGCTTCCAAGCTACAGAGTTTACACAATTCTTGCCCTCTGTTTATTTGCTCTTGAACATAAGCCTGCCTGGGCCTCCAAAAGCCAGGGAACAGGTGGAGAAAGAGGTCTACTGAGCAGTGTTCCACCTCCACTGAGCTGATGGTGCTGGTGGGGCAGTGCACACTCAGATGATGCACAAGGCTCAAAGGATGGAGAGCGGACTTGTGTGCTTGTGTTTGGGGCAACAGGGCTGTGAGCCAGTCAGGATGTTAAGGAGCCAACATGCAAGTGAAACAGAAGTTACTAGGTGTATGCTGTCTCCAAAATAGTCTCTATATAGATGTGTGCATGTGTGAGTGCATATATGTATTTTTTTATATATGTATACATAAATATATATAAAGTATATATGAACATCTCTATATAAATATATGTACTTTTATATCTTTGCATATACTACGTACAAACAAATTTGTATTTATTAATTATGCATATATATCTATGATCAAAAGGAGGCCCAGAAGGCTAGCACAGGGGATACCCAAAGTTTCACAGTGCCAGCGCACTTCACCATAGAAAAATGAGTCATCAACATGTTGTTATAGAAAATAAAAAATCATGCTGCTTCTCACCTTCTCTCGTGGGATAAACCCCAAACTGGATGAGGACTTGAATTTTTGAAACACTGTTTTCCTCCCATTTATTTTAATTGCTTGGGAAACAAACTGACAGCGCTTTGCTGCTGGTCTTTCCTGATGCCAATCTGAAGGCAAGACAACCCTACAGAACCAGTTCAACACGGGCAGGTGAGGACCGGCACTAGCCAGGGGCCAGCTCAGGGTCCCTACTACCCTATGGCTGCCATACAGTGGGAGGTCAAATCCATAGTTGGTCTTAGAATCACTTATAGAACATTTTCTCCCTGTTCAGGCTAAATCCAAAGGAATTTAACCTGAACAGGGGAGGGGAGGTGGTGGCACAATGTGGGGGTGGTGCCTGGCACTTCAGAGACAGGTGAGATGCAGCCTCTGCCCCAGGCACCAAACAGAGCCCTGCAGGGAACGTGCCTGGATAAGGAGCCAGCTCTTATTTCCATCGGGGCTTATCATGCCCACTTTTCCACAGAGGCTGGTCTGAGGGAAACTCTAGGTTGCATAAAGGAACAAGTTCAGGGAGGGCTTGGTGGAGATCTGGCAGGTAAAAATTACACCCATCTCAACAGAGATGGCCTTTTTGTTTGTTTTGAAGGGTACCATCCCAGCACAGGCTACCGTGCTACTGAAAGCAAGAGAGGCCCTGAATTCTCTCTTAGCAAGGCCCTTGCTGGGATAAGCCAGTAACTGGGGAATGATCCAAACTCCCAAAGATTTAATGATTAAAAGCTCACTTAGATGGTACTAAGTCCATCAGCCTTCCATCTCCCTTCCCCAGGTTTCTGTTTTTACCGTTACACTCAAACAGTGACCATTATTTTAGACAGTTGTAATCATAATCATGGACAACATGACTCTTTATTCAAAATGACTTCTACACTCCACCAGGACTTGCTCAAGGTTTGGTTTGTAGGTAGTGGTCTGGCTTCGTTTCTACCTAAAATATACTTTGGACATTAATTCCAGTTTAGGCATAAGCTCTGAGAGAAGCAATACTCTGCAAATTTAACAGGGGTAAAAATTCCTTTTCATTCTTATGTTTGTCACTTAAAGCATTTTTACCTTTGGCCACTGAAAAACAACAACAAAAAAAATCACCTTCAGGAAGAACAACTTGGTGTAGTATATGTAAATATATAAACCATCCAGCTGTATGCTTGGCTTTCTGCTTTCCCCCTGCTTCCCTTTGTAGCAAGAGGAAAAGCAAGAGTGGTACCTTCAGGTCACATCCATCAGGTCAGCCCTTTATAATTACGAGGACCTGATCATCACTTGACTGGTGAGACATTGCCAGTTACCGGCATCGTAAAGACGTAGTGATATTGCACTGTAAATTTCCATCGTGTTTCACATCTCCAAGCCAGGCTGCAGGTCACAAGGATTACTGGGTGCAACAGTGCAGCAGTTTGTATTTACTACCTGGTAATAACACACTATGGACCACAGCCTGAGCTTATTTACATGGGTGTCAGCCCAAAGTAGGCTCTTGGTGCCACTGGATTGAGACAAGATTTACACCCCTGTAACCAAGAGAAGAATTTGGCCCTGAATTATGATGTAGTTAAAGACCCTGTGTTTCCGAGTTGTGGAGAATTGTTTACACCCACACGAAATATGTCGTAAAATGCCATTGCGCTGATTTGTTAGAGCGTTAGACCCAATTTGCTCAGGTGTAAATAACTACCCGGTGGGTGGCATAATATTTGCATCCCGTAACTTAAGGCATTGCTGTCTGCTGCAAATCAGTCAGGCATCAGGATTCAATATCCTCCCGGGAGCAGAACGGATGCTCCTGGCCTGGAGAAAGTGATGCAATAGCAGATTGCTAATGAGGGGAAGTTCATGGGGAGTGACATACACAGAAAAAAAATTGGAATATATTGTGTATACTTTCATTACCCAACTGGCTATTTTTTGCAGCTGAAATCTCGTGTCCTGATGACTCCCTTAGCTATCTCGCCACCGAGAAGCACACCGGAGCCGGATATTAGTTCAATCCCCCAGGACGCAGCTACGATACCCAACTCGGCCACCCCACAGGCTCTCACAGGTACCCAGCCTCAAGTGCTCCTTGGCAAAGGGGGTTGCAGAAACCATGGCCTGCAGTGAGACGCTGTGCTTTCCAGAACAGGTGGAGGTCATGAAGACGGGATGTTTGCAGATTAGACTGGTGGCCATTGACAAAGAACAGAGATGTCCTGCAAGACTATATTTTGACTGCCATATGTCAAATTTAGTGGAGAAGTCAGATCCATTCCTCTTGAAATGTGGACATCAACATCCCACGAATACTACCATTTTATACCCGCCACCCCATCAAACGTGTTGCAATGACGAGACTAAACCCCGGTGTGAACATGAAGCATCTGTTCCAGCTGTGGGGAGAAGGACAGAAGAGTCATGGTCTGCCTGTACGCAGGGTTACCAGCACATAAACCCCAATGCCTTAACACAGCAGCAGACTTGGTCATTTCTGACTGTAGTCAGGGAAAACCCAGCCTTGTCCTTTTTTTGCTTATATTACCAGAAGTAACATAGGTCAATGCTTTTAAACAGATGTAAATGAGAAGAATCAACAAGACAGTTGATTTACCCAGAGGTTTCAGCAGAGAAATGGATTAGATAACATTAGAATCTAAACACAACACATAAATCCCATTATTTCTTAGCTGGGATGCACAGAGGAGAAGTTTTCCATCTGCTCTGGTAGCAGAATGATACTAAACGTAGCGATGATGACGATAATAATATATTTTATTCTCATTTATCCCTTCACATGCAAAGACTGCAAAGCACTTGGCAAACATTAGCTGAGGAGCGTTTCATAGCGCTGCCCTGAGAGGTGTGCCCAGTGCCACTTCTGGAGGGGAACAGGGAGGCACAGTGCACCAGCCCCACCAGATCTCTGGGGTGGCCACAGAGGCAGAAACTCCATGGGTCATTTTGGGCTCTGCAGACGTGGCACGCTGCACCTCAAGCTGCCGATCCCCATGCTGCCAACACCAGCTCTCCCAGCACCTTCCCGATGGTGCATGGAGGCTCCCACCAGAGCAGGGTTTGCAGGAGGTGGAGGCAGGCTCAAGCCAACTTTTACACCCCTGCCTGCACTAAAAAGATTGTAGAGATCCCAGCTCCCCAAAGAGGGACCTAGCATGCTGCCTGCAGGCTGTGGAGTCCCTCCCACAGCTGAGCCCCAGACAAAACCAGTGGCTTGTCATGGCAGAAGCTATATCCTGCAGATTTGGCAAGGTTTGGCACAGTGGCACACTGGGAAAGCTGGACCCTGACAGCCCCCTGGAATTCATGCATGCTGCTGCTGTCTTTCAGTGCATTATGCCTTTTTTTTTGTTTGGCACTTGGAAGGTGTAAAGTGCTATGTAATGATAAGTATGATTGCTATTATCCTCCTGTTTACCCAGGATATACTGCTTGAGCCCCTTCTGCTCTTCAGTGAGAGATGGGGTAGCAGAGTGCGCTGTGACAGTCGCACTAGATTTTCATTACGGGGATGCAAACTGTAAATTATTTCCAACTTTACACAGCTGTCATCATGTCCTCCACTCTGCTTGATGGGTTTTTTTGTCACATATCTGATTTCTGTCAGAGGATAATGTTATATTGTCTGAGAGATGACAGCTCGAGCACACTCAGCCAGCTATTATAATACGTCTCACTTTAGCCTGACTTTAGGCTGTGTCTTAGTCGCCCCTAGTTACCACAGCATTACCTCCGCTTCCTCCAAGACACAGTTAGTCTCAGCCAAGCTTAAGATAAGTTCATGCTAGCAAGAGGAGCACACTCAATTTTTGGCTGTTGCCGGCAGGCCTGATGGCACGTAGGAAAATTGCTTTTGCAGGCAACAGCACAGGGAAGGAGGCATATAGGGCTTGACTGTGGGGAGGCTGGGACATCCCTTGCAGAACCCCTGCATGGCACAGTCGCGTGGCTGTGGTCCCAAATGGGGATTTAGCACTGAATATGGTATACATTTTCCCTCGAAGCAATGCAGTTTGCAGGGAGCTGGGTTGGATGTGGGGGTCAGGAAGCTCCCGAAGATGCGGGGTCTGTGCCATCGCACTGTGCGGCTCAGCACAGCATAACCCTCCCGAAATTGCAGCTGTGTTAAGGTCAGAAGCAGCAAGGAGCCAAAGTCTCCCAAAACTCAGCTCAGAGCAGTGTTTCTCAATGGGCTTCTCAATGAACCAGTCTAAAAACACACTGAGAAAATAAATAAACAGACAAAGCCACCGCAGGTTGGAGTTTACCCATTGCTGTAAGGTCACCCCTGCACTCCCTGAGCAATTTTTCTGGTCACCAGCTGCATGGACGAGGTAGTCTGCAAGACACCAGACCCCAGACACACACAGGGGGGCTTCCATGAGTTTCTTTAGTTGCATGTAGCTTATCCTCACCTCTGACACAGAGCAAAAGCCCAAACCCAGCTCACTTCACTTAGGCAATGAGTGATCAGCGTGAGTAAGCCTGTCCGTGCCTTCGCAAATGGCAGCACTTCACCAGTGAAGGGAAGAAATAAATGGACATGTATAAAGCTTGGACACTCTCAGAGCCATTTTGTAATAACTTTGTTGGGATTTTGTGCCTACAGTCTGCATCTACGTCAACAAACGAGCGAAGCTGGGGCCGTACCTCGACAGGAAAAAAGTGCAGCAGCTGCCAGAGCACTTTGGGCCTGAGAGGCCGTCGGCGGCGCTGCAGCAGGCTGTGCAGGCCTGCATCGACTGCGCGCTCCAGCAAAAGGTGGTCTTCTCGCTCATCAAGCAGGGCTATGGAGGCGAGATGGTGTCAGGTAAGGGGTTTTGCGGCCAGCTGGGAAGTGCTTAAAATCGTAAACTGATGATAGAACCATAGAATCATAGAATGGTCTAGGTTGGAATGGACCTTAAAGATCACCTAGTTCCAACCCCCCTGCCATGGGCAGGGATACCTCCCCCTGGATCATGTTGCTCAAAGCCCCATCCAACCTGACCTTGAACGCTTTCAGGGATGGGGCATCCACAACTTCTCTGGGCAACCTGTTCCAGTGTCTCACCACCCTCAAGTAAAGAATTTCTTCCTAATGTCTAATCTAAATCTACCCTCTTTCAGCTTAAAACCATTACCCCTCGCCCTATCGCTACACTCCCTGATAAAGAGTCCCTCCCCATCTTTCCTGTAGGCCCCTGTTACGTAAGGGAAGGCTGCTATAAGGTCTCCCTGGAGCCTTCTCTTCTCCAGGCTGAACAACCCCAACTCTCTCAGCCTGTCCTCATAGGAGAGGCGCTCCAGCCCTCGGATCATCTCTGTGGCCCTACTCTGGACTCGCTGATCCCCAGTCCCCAGTCCTAGCTGTCCCATTCACATCAGCAGGCTGGCAATCAGCTTTGAACATCATTTACTCCTTTGTAAAATGAGCCGCTGCAAGAATTGCCTTGGTGTCAGATGAAAACACATTGGTAAAGAGCATTGCAGTGGTGATTCTGGGGAGGAATAGGGCTAGCTCCAGAGTCCTGTGCTTACTGCTCTTTGAAAAAGCCCTGAGGCCAGGCCTGTCAGCTGAGCTTTTCACCCAGCATACGAAAAGGAGCAGTGTTGCAAGCCCACTTCATGTCGCATTTTGCCACCACATGTTGCTCTAAAGGAAAATTTGTGCAGAGTTTAGATGCTGGTGCGTCCTCTGCCTACAATTCATGAGCCAAATCTGCCCTCAGCTGTAGGAATTGCAAAAGTCCCATGGCAATTCCTCACACAGCAGGACTATACAAATATATTAGAGAGAATCAGAGATCAGAGGGAACTTCCCGGGAGCTCCTCATCTTCCCTCAGTGTCACTTCTCGCTGTGTCCCGATGAGTCTCCTATGTTCCACGTTGAATCCCCCGCCCCGGCTCTCAGAATGAACATGAACTTTTCTTTTAATCACAGCAAGAGTTTTGTGTCGCAACATTGTTTCAGCACACGGGGATGCAGTGGGAATGGAACAAGGAGGGGAATATGGGAAAGAAGCCCTCCAATGAGTTGCCACTGTTGAGTCAGGCACAAACACGAAGCCAAGGACTGCAAGTCCAATCAGTTTTGCAGGGACCACAGCAGCTCAGCTGTGCCACTGGGACCTCCTTGTGTGGGAGCCCAGGCTCTGGCTCATTGTGCAGCATATAAATCCTGCTTCCTCCCTCTCCTCTAGTTCTCTCTAATCACAGGTGTGCCTTCCCTAAGGATCATCAGAAATACTCTAAGAATGACCCAGATTTGTTCACAGAAACACGAGACCACAGAAATTATTGCAAAGCTTCATTTTTGCCTGGTTTGTGCTGCATATATGATTTCCATTACAAGCAGAAGAACCACGTTGTGCGCCAAGCCTGCCAAAGCCCTTGGTCTCAGTTCCTCTGAGCTGGCTCAGCTTCAGGTACCTGAGCTAAAAGCACCCGGTCAGCATTGCTCCCAACTTCATGCCTTTTCTAATCATCGAGCAGGGGTGAATGGCCTCCTAGTCATGGTGTGGCTCTGAGATTGCAGCTGACTCCCAGCCCAGCAGCAGCGCAGACAGTTTTTTGTCATGGGCTTTCCAGTCTTCCCATGGCTTGGCTCAGAGGTGCTCAACCAGCTGTGGAGCATGATCCCTTACAGCAGATCAGGCCAGCAGGAAATCTCTGAAGTTATCCCAAAGATTATAAGTCTAAGATTGCAGTTTATACTCTTTTGTAGTGACTGGAGGCTGTAGGACGGGAAAAATCCTTCCACGTGGTGGAGTTCAGGCAGCCATATCATATATTCCTCCCTGCAAACCTGTTGACACCTGAATGTGTCCTGCTACAATTGATCCTGGTGGGTCTATTGTGACCCCTCCACCTCTTTCATGGCTGGGACTTATGCCATTTTGATTCTTGGCTAAATATATTACCTGACAGCTTTGTCCAGGAATTTTAATTGCTCTGCTCTTACCCTTGAGTTCAATCTCAGATGTATTTCTAGAGAGCAGTGCTCATCCTGCTAGGCTGAAATACACAGTTTCTTTCAGGTCCTCTCTGCATTGTGAGGAAGATCATGGGATTACTGAAAGAAGTGCAGGTGTCTTCCCACAGCCCCACATAGCAGAGATGGTGATGGCTGCAGTGCCACAGGGAAACTTTCCGGTCCCTGAACATCGCTGTGGCCTGCCTGTGCACCTTGTCAAGTATGAATTCACCCTTCTCAAGCCCGGATGACCACAATCATAGAATCATAGAATCATAGAATCATAGAATCATAGAATCATAGAACGGTTTAGGTTGGAAAGGACCTTGTTGATCATCGAATTCCAACCCCTGCCATAGACAGGGACACCTCCCACTAGAGCAGGTTGCCCAAGGCCACGTCCAGCCTGGCCTTGAACACCTCCAGGCATGGGGCCTCAACAGCCTCTCTGGGCAACCTGTTCCAGTGCCTTACCACCTTTGAAGTGAAAAATTTCTTCCTAATGTTTAATCTAAACCTGCCCTCTTCCAGTTTAAAGCCATTCCCCCTCATCCTATCACTACATGCCCTTGTAAAAAGTCCTTCCCCAGCTCTCCTGTAGGCCCCCTTTAGGCACTGGAAGGCTGCAATAAGATCTCTCCGGAGCCTTTTCTTCTCCAGGGTGAACAGCCCCAACTCTCTCAGCCTGTCCTCATAGGGGAGGTGCTCCAGCCCTCGGATCATCCTCGTGGCTCTCCTCTGGACATGCTCCAGCAGGTCCATGTCCTTCTTATGTCGGGGACTCCAGAGCTGGATGCAGTACTTTAGGTGGGGTCTCACGAGAGTGGAGTAGAGGGGCAGAATCACCTCCTTTGACCTGCTGGCCACACTTCTTTGGATGCAGCCCAGGATACGGTTGGCCTTCTGGTCTGTGATTGCACACTGCTGGCTCATGTTGAGCTTCTCGTCAATCAGCACCCCCAGGTCCTTCTCCTCAGGGCTGCTCTCCAGCCATTCCCCGCTGAGCCTGTATTTGTGCTTGGGATTGCCCTGACCCAGATGTAAGACCTTGCACAATGGTGCCTATCAGTCCAGCTCAGGTTTCACCAGGACTTTATGTAGTGGAATTGACACTCCCTTGTCTCTCCTGGAAATGCTTTGTTCAATACTTCCTTGAAATATATCTTACTTTTTCATTGCTGTGTCACCTTGGTGGCTCATGGGCATCTGGTGAGCCTATCCCATCATTTCTCCTCCCATCAGGTCATGTTGAGCCTCCTCAAAAAATTATGGATTGCCAGGTACTTTTTAGTATTTTTTCCCACCCATTTTTATTATTGCAGAGCTCAAAATCAGCCAATCCTTTCTGTGTAATTTCCCAGTCCTCCATTGATAATGTCTTCTAGCTTACAGTATCAACAACATCTTTTTGTGCCAGCACGGACCACTGCTGGTTCCTCTCCAGTGCTTGGGGTGTCCTGCCAGCAGAGCCTGTTGTTGTCTCCTCACCCACCTTTTGAATGCAATTGTTTCCAGTTTAATGAAAGATTTCTCATACTTTACTGAATTCTGGATAGACCACAACTGCCTTCCTTCCCTTGCCTATAAATGCAATTAAATCAGAAAATAAAGATCCACGGTGAAGCTGGTAGCCCTCTCTTCAGTACATCCCTGGTACCTTTTGTTCTTTCGCAGCCATGTCTTTAATTCTTGTCTTCCCATTGTCTTTTAAAACCTTGGGTATTGCTGAAGTCAGCCTAATAGCCCATCATTGGCAGATCATTTACTTTCCCTTTCCTTAGACCAGGGTATCATAATTGCCTCCTTCCAATCATACAATACAGTTTTCAGTTGGATGCATATATTAGAAATCCTTGCACTGCTGGCCATGCCAGTCAGCATCTTTCAGTGCTCCAGGGGGAAGGTGATCTGGGTCACACAAACTCAGCTCCTTAAGCTCCTCCAGTTTGTTTTGTACTTCAGGTGGGGTAATTATGCAAAATATTTTAAGACACACAAACAAATACTCATGTGAAATCTTTTCCCCTGCTCTCATTCTTCCTCCTGCCGTGCATCCCCAGGTATTGAATTGCTCCTGCTTGCTTTCCAGTTTCAGCTTCTTTTGAGGGGAAGCAGCATCTCCTGAGCCTGCTGGTAGTGAACAGCATTGGGTACGTCCTGCGCTTCCTGAAGAAGCTCTGTCGCAGCCTACTGTGTGACAATCTCTTCAGCAACCAGCCTTTCCAGCAGTACAACGCTGTGTCGGAAAGTCCAGAGGTGTATGAAAACAGACAGATGGAGGCAGGTAGGCTGCTTGATCAACTTGAGCTCCAGATTTATTAGGGCTGAAGAAATAACTGTCTTTTTTTGGTCCTGTACTGTATATGCTAGAGGACTGCAGGTCCTGATGGGACCTTTCCAAAAGGAGGGAGAGGGCTGACTTGCAATATTTTTGCCAGTGACTTCAGAGGAGACTTTCAGGTGAAAACCACTGTACTGAGGAGCCCCAGCAGCGATAGGCATAATTTTTTATTATTTCATGTGTCTTTGTTTCTTTTCCTAAGGAAACAAGGCTTGTGCAATCCTGTTGTCCTTGTTTATGTCAATTCTCTCCCATAACTTTTGGCCTCCTCAACCATACCTGGCCCTGGGGAAGACGCCTCAAAGGGATTAAGTTCCTCCAAGTTTCAGGCAGTCAGGAAAGTAGTGGGGAAATTGCTCCCTTCATCCACTCATCCACCATATTAGGCACTGAAAGATCGCCACCAACTAGCAAACCTCCTCTGCTTGTGGATCTGCCACAGAGCAGTCTTGGGGACCAACCACTCCAACCAGGTCTTGCCTGTCCCTGCTGCCCACGACCCTCTGCTTGTGCACTCCCTTGGCTTGTTGGCTGCAGCGAGAAGTGGGAGGCCAGGTGACAACGTGGACTCCAGCCCATGCTTTGGGGTCATCTTGGTGTGAATAGGAAATCACTGCCATCACTGGTACACTCTGAGCCAGCACTGCCCCAGTGTTTCATTACTTGTGTACTTCTCTGCTTGTGTGTCACTTGTTTAAGGATCACCTGCAAAGCAGCATGGTGTGCCTTCACCCAAGGGGACCTCTTACCAGGTGAGGGGAGAAAGCCGCTTGCAGCAGTGCAGTTTTGGGTCACTGCTGTTAGTGTAAACCCAAGGGAACATTATTAGCTGTAGTGCACTCAGCTTGGATCCTGATCTGTCATCTCCACCTGTGAGTGTAAATGTAAATGAGAACTGGGACTGCTAAGGGGTTTGCTTTCCTACTTGCAGGAGCATTTCTGCTAGCTTAAAATGCCTGTGGGCACCAGCAAGATCCCTGCCTTAGTGCTTGACCATGTGGGGCAAAGCCTGGAGGGGCTGTGGCACAGGGCAGATGCACCCGAGGACAGTGGTGGTCCAGAGAGGCATTGGACTCCCAGGTGGGCAGCATGCCTGGGCTTCCTTCTTGCCCACACCCCAGTGTACTGGGATGGGGTGCTGGCCCTGCACAGCCCCTGTGAAGCTGAGACATGCCTGCATCCCCCATCTATGATCAGTGGCCGGAAAGCTGCCCTGGGGCACTGCTACAGACATTGTAAAAGTTAGTTTAGAAAAAAAGAAAGATGCAAAGTTATGGCCTTGAACCTCTGCTTCACCTGCAGGCTTCCTCCTGACTTAAATTATTTTTCCTTCTCTTTTATTAACAACACTGTGGGTGTTTGGGGAGCACACTGTCTCTCATGCATTCAGTTTAATGGTAGCTACATGCTGGCAGTTTGCTTGCCAGGAAGACCCTAAGAAGTGTGTGCTTTGAACACCAAAGCTGGGAGTGGAGAAATCACCTTTTTGGGCAAAGAAATGCATCTGCCACTCTTACACATAGGGGAGGAAAGGCAAGAACCCAGACTGAAAAGCCGTATCTTTTTTCCTCTGGACTAGGACATTTGAAGCAACCTGAATGTTTCTGAGAAGTCAAGGGATTTCTGTAGCACTGAGAGAGTGCCCCACAGGAGGCCTGGCATTTGCTTTTGCATTTGCATTTTAATTTGCATTTCCTTTTGCACAGCAAGGTTGTATGTGATGGAAGGTAACTCCACAACTGGAGTTTTTACAGTGGCTATTACACTCTGAGGCTCTCCCTCCCTACATAATTTTAATGCAGATGTCCCTGACACCATTCCCACTGACTCTGCCCAGCCACTGAGGAAGTGGCAAAGTATTATTTTTGCCCAAGACCAGGCAGAACCCATGAATGTAGGGAATGTTTCTCTTCCCTGGCTCTCCCACTGCTGGGGGGCAATTAATAGTCCCCCTGGAGGCAGCACAGGCCGGGTAGCCTGAGGTAGTCAGGGCTAGTGCTGGCCTGGACTCTCCTCCCTTCTAACCGGGAGTGGGATGGGGGAAGAGGCAGTGGTTCTTGAGGCTTTTATATCTCCATCACCAGAACTGTGGTAGAGTGGAGAATGTGAGCTGTGAAATAGCTGTGGGCAGTGGTTATACATGGGGTTAAAATTACCCCACCAGGCACCAGTGGAATAACTGCAGTACTGGGGCTTGAGCCACTGAGTCTATGTTTAATGCTGCATTGCCTAAATCTCTTTCCACCTCCCTGGGAGCCAGTGTTTCTCTGCAGCAAGCTCAACACAGGGGGGACCTCTGGTACACAGAACAGAGATGGGGTTTTCCTGTAGAGGAAATAATAAGGAGGACAGTAGGAGCTCTTCTCGCAGACAGGTCTGCAAGGGTGCCTGTTGGGATAGAGCTCGCATGGAAAGAGCAGGACCATAATAAAGCACTGCAGGAAGCCATGTAAAGCGGCACATTTTTCATTGTTTCTGTTCTCCAGCTTGTAATCGAGATGTTCTTTCTTTTAAAATCATGTGCTTTTCAGCCCCTGTGTACCAATGAATTTAATACATGTATTGACTTTGGTGCAGTTACTCTTGATTTACACTGGCAGAAATGAGAAGAGAAGCCGGCATCGTGTCCAGTCATATTAATCCACTTACACTATACAGGAGTCACCTTTTAACCTTTCTTCAAAGCACATGCCCCTAAGCCATTATTCACCTGTGCTCACAGCAAACTGCCAGATGCTAATGGCTGTGTACAGGCCAGGTGGGATTTGTTGATATATGCATATATCACTTACAGCGATGTTTTACATGTCTAAAAAGTACGTGTTCACCAGGCTGTACCCAGCACTGGCCTCTGCAATGAGCCTTGTTGGCTGTGCATTACCGTCCCTGCACCTGAGCCCCCGCACTCTGTCTGTCCTGCCAAAGCCTCTTGCACTAGCATCCGGCGGCCCCACACATGGGGCAAGGGTCCCTCTCCAGCCCTCTCCCAACATCAGTGTCTTCACCACCTTGGCACATCTGGGGACATACGCCATGGCTTTTTCTCAGCTGTGAGGGGACTTTCTGGCTCATGAGAGTAACTTGTGGGGAGCAGCTGTGGGATGACTCCCAGGACTTCATCTGGGAAGTGCCTGGCTTCAGGTCGGCATTATAGCAAATCCTGAGATGTTACCTGTTCCCACAGCACCTGGGTTCAAAGCATTTCTGGAGCTGCACCCAAAAATTTTCCATGAGAGTGGTAGTGCAGTCTGAACTAAAATGATAGGAAGATCTGGGTGAACTCTGCAGAAAATGCTGTGAAGTGTGCCAGGGGCTACACGGATGGGAAGCCAACAGGCATCCCGTGAAGTGCCTCCATCCACACTCTCTGCGTTCAACTTTCATTAGTCCTCCCATGCAGAGCTAATGGAGGCTTGGATGTAAGCATGGGAAAGGGACATTTCTGGAACACCTACATACTGTTGACGTGCACCTATGCAATGTTAGACTGTTATTTTTCAGAGGAAAGCATGTTTGCTATAGAACTTTTGCCAAGATGATGGTGGGCACAGAAATTGATGTAGATTCTTTTATGTGGGAAGCATCAGACTTGATAAGCATCTTCTTTCCCCTTTCAGTCAATCCTTTCCTTGCTCTTTCTGTCCTGAACCTTGCATTTTGGTTATTTTATTCTGTTGGACGATTGCTGTGCCCCATGCAGGGTACGACTGCAGCAAATCTTTCTTTATGTGAGGATTCCTGTGGCCACCCTGTATCCTTGTCCTCATCAGGGGGGATGACAGCAAGGTCTGTGAATAAGGTCCCCCGCTTTGCTTCTTTCCCCATAGCCAAGTCAAATTTGTCTGCGTAGATACCATATGGTGTCCCCTACCACTGTCCACAGAACAGCACCTCTTCTCGTGGCAGTGGCTGGAGGTAGGGCCCCATATGGAGGCAGAAGCACAGCAGGAGGTAGAGGTACCCTATGCTACATCAGTGTCTCTATTATATACGAAGGTGAGCTCTTCCTATCTACAAGCGCTTGAAAAGCTGGTATGAGAAGTGCTATAGCAATGTGCTATAAGAGTGTGACCAGTAGGCAAGACACTAGGCTGGGAGCTGGATTTTGTCACAGACTTTCCCACTGATTGTGTGGGCAAGTCACCCTTCCCTGCTGTGCCTTTATTTGAGCATCTGTCCAAGGAGGGCAATAATTTTTGGCACCATGTGCAAAGCCCTTTGAAAACAGCTAGGAAAAAAAGAATAACATGATAGAAAACCACATATTATTACAATCAATATTTTCTGTTCCAAGCACCAAAGAAACAGCAGTTCAGAAATTTCAAGCCCTGAAAGGGCAAGAAAAATGTTGTCTTTCCCCTTTCTAGTACCATGGCTTGTTTAATCTTGTCTTGTTGCATGCTATGAGGAACAGTGCTCCTGGCTTCTCAGCTCACTCAGAATAAATGGCTTTTACGGCTATCAATAGCTCCGGCTCTCTTCAGCATTTAATTACCTGCAAAGGCCATTTATTGCCTCATATATTCTTCTACTATGAACATTATCCGTTAAACAATAAATAAAATATTAAGGTCACTCTTAAAGAGGGAGCAGAGGAACCGAACAAGCCATCCAGCCACAGCAAAGTCTAATATAAAAAGTTTGTCTGGTTTGGGGGGCTTTTGAATTGATGGCAGAGCCTGCAGTAGAGGAGAGAAAGAGTGGAATGGCTGCAGGCGTTTCTTCCTTCCATGTGTGTATGAGTCTGTGCATCCCTCAGCAGGCTGGGTGCCTCCTCCCTCTCCAGACCGGACCCAGCCGACCCCAGGGCAGGGCATCCCACAGAGGACCCCCCCACACTGAGGTCCTGCCTGCAGCTGGAGCACCATCCCAGGGACTGCCTTCCTGAAACGAGGTGTCCAGGGTGGCAACTTTGTGGCAGAGCAGAAAGGGAGGCAACTGCAGCTCGAGCTGCATGCTGTCATTCAGAAACCTGGGGAGGGACAGGAACAGTTTAGGATGATACAAGAGGTAGGAAGTAAAAGCAGGAGGGTGAAAGAAAAGAGACAGTCAGGCAAGGCTCCTGTGGCGCGGTTTCACGAGAGTGGTAGTAGAGGCTTTAGTATTCAGGCCCTTTAAACCTAGACCAGAAGAAAGTAATGAAATGTACACTAAGGGACAAATCCTGGCAGGAAATAAAATAAGATATGGATGGCAGAGATGAAGTTCACCTGTGATATAATTTGCCTTCACTCTACAGAACTGGGAGAATTGGATAAATTGACTCTTCTGACCTTTATGCTGTTATTACTGTTTGCTAACCCCCAAACGCAGAAAGAGTCCCCTTCTGTTCCTTTAAGTTTATGAAATTGTATCACCTTGTGGATGTTAAGCAATGAAGCTATAAGCAGACACCCCTCCAACAGTCAGCCCAAGGGAAATCCTCCTTCCCACCTTCTGCCAGGCTGTTTTGTCTGTTTTACTTCCACCGTCTTAAGGGGTGCAAGAAAATCCATCCCTTTTGAAAAGCTACCCTCCTGGGGGTTAGGCACTCTGCTCCCAGCAGTGGATGAGGAGAAGCCCAAATGCCCTTCTGTCCTTCAGCCAAAGATGTGCTCAGAGCCATGGCACAGGTACTGGCAGTCCTGGAGATTGCCTGGGCTGCAGCTAGCCACAGAGGTTAGAAGAGAGAGCTAATCTATAAAACTGAGTTTAAAGAAGGGAAAAAAAAGATGCTTTATTTTTCCATGTCAAAGGGTATGCATAAGGAAAGTGGATGAAATGATGGGCGTAAATGCATGAAGCATGATGGATGAGATTATATCTACTGCAGAAAAAACCACCCCTGGGTATAACCATTTAATTCAAGCTTTACATGTGCAGTCATGTGAAGGAAGCATGGACATTCTTTTAGAGCCTCGGTCAGGTAAATCATGTGCTTGGAACTCTGTTTTAGCTTCAGTTTTAGCTTTAACTTTGTTTTAGCTGGTTAAGACTTTTCCATAGAGCTATACGATTCCCTTAGGACATGTCTGAAGCTAGGAGTCCGGGCTTTGATTTTAAATGACTTAAATTAAAGTTGAAACAGGAATTTCCATGCCTAAACTTTTTAAATATTGATACAAACACATGTGATCCAATATAGCCATATTTCAAGTAGTCAGATCAGCAAGCCACAGGCCAGAACTGATGAAAAACCTACTCCCCATCCAAGTGCCATGTGCATGAGCCAGCATGACCCACCAGATTTTTCATAGATGTGAGGGGGGAAAAAGATGATCCTCAGGATACTTACCTTGTGCTAGTTCGAGCCACATTAGATAACATCACTTGGGAGCCGCATGTGGTGTGTCAGTGTAGGCTCTGATAGCCCACGAAAGCTGTGGGCAATTAGATGTGTAGTTTCTTGCTGCTGGGTTGCTGTCACAGCCAGGGTAATAATAGAAAGACTGGCTATGGCATTGGAGGGGGCTATGAGAGTTAGCAAAGCCATCACTTAGTAAGTAAAAGACAAAACAAGAAATGTTTTGGAAGAGAAATTTGCTCACATTTTGTGAATCTGGACAAGAGCGCCCTTGCTTGTGGGACTGCCTGGTACGTGGTGCTCGTGGCAGGGCCTGGGCTTGCACCTCCATGGGAGGAAGCAGAGCCAGCTGAAAGGGGGGAAAAGGGAGTCTTGTCTTTAAGCTATTTTTATTTGACAGGTTTCAAAGCAGATTCAGAATTTTTTTCAGGGGACGTTACTGATTTTTGCTTCGATGTTCTTCAGTTTTTCAGCTCAGTTTTTCTCCTCTCCCATGTTGCTCTCTTTTTTAGCCTTTTAGATTAAAAGATTAAAAGGGTCTTCCTCCTTTATCTGTCTTTACCTTTTGTTTCTCTCTATCCTTTTCTAGTTCACTACAAAATAAATGAAAACCCACACACAATGGCATTTCCAGTTCCATGGAAATAAAACATCCATTTTTTTTCTGGAAAAGCCTTGGCCCCTGCTTAATTAACAGTGCTTCACAGCTCCTCAGGATTTTTTTGTTTGAGGTAATTATACAGAGGACATCAAAGGGATGCACCCTCGAGCGCTGAGGGAGCTGGGGGAAGTCATTGCTGGGCCGCTCTCCATCATCTTTGAAAGGTCCTGGAGGACAGGTGAGGTGCCTGAGGACTGGAGGACAGCTAATGTCACTCCAGTCTTCAAAAAGGGCAAGAAGGATGACCCGGGAAACTACAGGCCAGTCAGCCTCACCTCCATCCCTGGAAAGATGATGGAACAGCTTGTGCTGGGTATCATCTCAAAGCACCTGGATGAAAAGAAGGTTATCAGAAGTAGTCAACATGGATTCACTAAGGGGAAGTCGTGTCTGACTAATCTGATAGCATTCTATGATGAAGTGACTAGATGGGTGGATGAGGGGAGGGCAGTGGATGTTGTCTACCTTGACTTTGGCAAGGCTTTCGACACTGTCTCCCACATCATCCTCACATGCAAGCTTAGGAAGTGCGGGCTAGATGAATGGACAGTGGGGTGGATTGAGAACTGGCTGACAGATAGAGCTCAGAGGGTTGTGGTTAGTGGTGCAGAGTCTAGTTGGAGGTCAGTAACAAGTGGTGTCCCTCAAGGGTCAGTACTGGGTCCAGTCCTGTTCAATATATTCATCGATGATCTGGATGAAGGGATAGAGTGTACCACCAGCAAGTTTGCTGATGACACTAAACTGGGAGGAGTGGCTGACATGCCAGAAGGCTGTGCTGCTTTACAGCGTGACCTGGACAGGCTGGAGAGTTGGGCATAGAGGAACCTAATGAAATTCAACAAGGGTAAATGTAGGGTACTGCATCTGGGGAGGAATAACCCCACGCACCAGTACAGGTTGGGGGCTGACCTCCTGGAGAGCAGCTCTGTAGAAAGAGACCTGGGAGTCATGGTGGACAACAGGATGACCATGAGCCAGCAATGTGCCCTGGCGGCCAAGAGGGCCAATGGCATCCTGGGGTGCATCAAAAAGAGTGTGGCCAGCAGGTCGAGGGAGGTCATCCTCCCCCTCTACTCTGCCCTGGTGAGGCCTCATCTGGAGTACTGTGTCCAGTTCTGGGCTCCCCAGTTCAAGAAAGACAGGGATCTGCTGGAGAGGGTCCAGCAAAGGGCTACGAAGATGATTAGGGGATTAGAACATCTTTCGTACGAGGAAAGGCTGAGGAACTTGGGTCTCTTTAGTCTAGAGAAAAGAAGAATGAGGGAGGATCTTATTAATGCTTTCAAATACTTAAAGGGAGGATGCCAGAGGGATGGGAGGAGTCTTTTTTCAGTGGTGCCCAGTGATAGGACGAGGGGTAATGGGCACAAGCTTGAACATAGGAAGTTCCATCTTAACATGAGGAGGAACTTCTTCACTTTTAGGGTAGTGGAGCACTGGCACAGGCTGCCCAGAGAGGTTTTGGAGTCTCCCACTCTGGAGACATTCAAAACGCTGTCCTGTGCAACCTGTTGTAGGTGACCCTGCTCTGGCAGGAGGGTTGGACTAGATGATCTCCCGAGGTCCCTTCCAACCCTGACTGTTCTGTGATTCTGTGATTCTGTGAAAGTGCCTTTTGGAAAGTAGTAGCACACTGCCTAAAGAACATTCATCTGCTGGCAAAATGAGTGCAGAGCAGGAGATTAATGCAATTAAGAGAGTAATGGAAGCAAACTGTTAGCAATGGTGTGCCGTTTGGTGTTTGTGCTGGGATGGTGCTGGGTCATGGGCAGCGATGAGAAAGGTAAGGGTGCAAGGCCAGGAGTTGCACCACCAGCAGTCAGACAAGAGAAATATGTCCCCACCTCTCATTGAAAATAAACTGCAAATGGAGGTTTGGGGAATCAGGGACTTTGTGGTGGGCTTCTTCATGGAAGAGGTAAGGTCACAGAAGTGATTTAAACAAAAAAAGCAGCAGTGGCTTGCTAGACTTCAGCAGAGAAGCCAAAGTTAAGGAAAATGAAGTGAGGCTGGGAGTGAGTCCTGGGATGGGATTCTGGGACAAGCCCAGCTTCCCGGCAGCACAGCAGAGTGTAGCACACCGATGTGAAGGGAAACTGACTCTGTGGGATCACAGGGAGAGGAGGGGATAAAGACCCAAAAAAGGGGAATTGGTGAGTTCCTAGCTGCTGGGAATGTGATCGGCCAGAAACGTCAGAAGCAGGAACAAAGAAGGCAGGAAAAGAAAGAATTTGTGAAGGGGAACTAAGGCTCTAGGGCCCAGCAGTATTTATATGGCAGAAGAAACCTCAGAAGAAATATAAGAAAGTCCAGCTGAGCTGCAGCACTGGTCAGGGAGATATGAAGCAAAGACTTTATAAAAGATCTTATACTTATGTATGAACGCATGCACAGGCTCATGCTTTATAAGCGCTCTAACTAATTTCTGGAGGAGATTATTAGTTATTAATGAGCAAATGCAGATTATTTTGCAGCTACTGCACTTTGTTCTGTACATCTCAGTTCTTCTGTCTCAAATTATTTGTTTTTTCACACAAAAAATTGCTGTTAAATATTTTAAGCCAGTACTAAGCAATATAATTCAGGGACATCCATCATGGTGGTAGCAGAACCGAAATGCACTAAGTACTTCAGCTGCGGAGAATCCCACTATATAACACCTTGAAATTTTTGAATAACACAGTCATTTTCTTCTAGTCTATTCTATATACAGCTTTTTGTGACTTTTATCAATGCTGATTGATAAGCATTCAGAGTACATTATAAACTACCTGGATAGAAAAGACCCTCTAGGTACTGCTAGAGGCTGGAGAGAGAAAAGATCGATCGCAGCCTCTCCCATCTCACTCTGCCAGAGCAGAACTATTGCTGTGCTAAGACACAAAACTATACAACCCCGATAAATCTCCTTTTCATGATGTACACTTTGGTGTAACATAAAGGCAAGGGAGAAGGGAAGAGAATGGAGGAGCAGGTCTGAAATCAGGAGGAAGAGACCAAAGCAAGACTTTTCCTAAAGGACAGATCCCTATGTCATTGAAACCCCTTTGCTTTCTCTTGTGGGTATGCAGTGCCTAAACAATTTGCATATGCTGTAAGCTAGGATTAAACCTCTCCATTGCAACACAAGATATTTACTCAATCATCCCCAAGCACTTAAAAAAAAATCCTCAATGGGTTATTTATACACATGAGCACCTTTTATTATTAAATCTAATAAATTTGTCAGCAGCTAGCTTGTGAATTTATTCTACCTTTTTACTCAGTTTGGACAATAAAACCATGTTGATCTGTTCCCAGCTGGTTTCATTCCCTGGTTCTACTGCATTAAACACAATGTGGCTGTTGTCTGGGCTGCAAACACTCAAGGGAAATCGTTTAAATAATGAAAAAAAATCGCCTATGCTGAAGTCCTTGTAATCAGGATAACACTGGATTTTGGAAAATTCTTTAAAAAATTTAGAGTCTTAATGTTAACTGACTGGCAGCTTCTCCCTGGGGGATTCAGCATTTCAGTTACCACAAAATATTTTTTAGCAGCTAGGACACAGCGAGATGATACATGGTGCAGTAAAGCCTCAGACTAAACCCTGGAGAATTCACTGCAGGTTTTATCTCCACAGTGTGACCGTGATTTCAGTGTTCATAATATCTACATTCACAAGTGGATGAGGCTTATTTACATTTTCCTGTTCTGACTGACTAGTACCCTCCCTTTTTCTCCCCCCGTGGATGCAATTGTGTGTTCCTACAACCTATGCAAAAGTTAACACGTAGACAGAAAAATGCAGGCATGAATGCCCTGAACTGCTGTCGGCGGATGCCCTGGGCTGCCTGCTCGCTCGCTGCCTCTCTGCAGCAGCCTCAGGGATGCTGTGGCTCCTCAGGGACATGTCTCCATGCCACTCTGCCTTGGCAAGCAGCGAGCAGCTCTGCTCTACTGCCACAAACCAACTGCCTCTCCCTTTAACGCTCTCCTTGTCCAGCCAAATCATGGCAGTCACGGGCTGGTGTGGAAAAGGTCCGGTCCTTGCCCAGCCGTGGGGGCTGCAGATGCATGCACCAGAGAGCGGTGTTGATACCGTGTAGAAACGCCTGCTAAGGGGTGACATCATATTTTCATTGTGCTGTATGTCTGGACGGGCGATGGAGCTAAAAGGAATGGGCTGGTGCTGTAATCCCAGAGTAAATCACAGCAGGCATAGCTGGAAAGTCTTAGTCCATCATAGGAAGCTCTTATCTTTAGCTAGATGCGTGCAGGCTCAAGCTACAAGGAAGATAAGGTCCACCGTCCATTTCTTACTGGACAGAAAAGTGGGAGGCTGTTTGGTAGATACAGAAAAAGTTATTTTTTAATCTTTTAAGAGATTATGTTAAAATAGAAGATACCAGTTCAGAACCAAGGCGTATCTTTAACACTCTTAAACACTGTTTAGATCTCTCTGCTCTCTCCCTTTCTGGCTTACACTAGATCGAATTGATGGTTAAACTCACCTAAGTATTTCCTTGTGCATTTCTGCATTTGCTTTTTGTGTTTCCCCACTTTTATTTTTCCTTCCATGAAGGCTGAGATGCAGGGTTTCTAACCTCCACAGCTGCCTAAAACTGCTCCCCCCCCACTGCCTCCCAGATAGGGCAAACGCCATCCTTGTGTGGGGAGCTGGAGCCAAGCTCAGGCACTATAAAGTACAGGCGAAGATAAAACTGGAGTCTCTCGATCAGATTTTGACACTGTGGCTGGCTCCTCTCAAAATGACTGGGAGATGAGAAAAGGTTGGCCCTGGCTAGGGGAGAGGAGAGGTCTGAGGAAGCTATGATATCATGCCGCTTAAAATATGGAGTTCACATCTGGTCAACCCATTATAGAAAATATATGGTAGCACTTAAAAAGGTACAGGAAAGGGTCAGAGGGCAAAGCCCATTACTAAACGATATGAGGAACAGAAGACAACACAAAAAAGGAAGAGCAGGGGTGGAGAAAAGAAAGAAAGAAATCTATATTGACTGTGAGGAAAAGAAGTCAATGGGGAATTTGATTAGAGCAAATACAAATGATCGCGCATTGCAGGTGGTGGAGTGAAAGATTATGAAATGGCATAAAAGTATTGGCCTAGAAGGAAGGGCAGTTGTCCCAGGAAGCTACTGGTGTGTAAAAGAGGACCTCCTTGGTTTGGGGATCAGTGTCTGGCATGCTCAGAGGTGAGGGTGTGGGTTTCCATTGGTGCCCCATGCAACGTTCACCTGGATGCAGCCACTCCATGGCTGTGCAGGACATGGCCTGGGAATGGGGACCCTGGTCCCAGTTCACTGCCCTGACCTCAGGCTCTGCTGTCCAAGTGGCAATCTGGGGACAAACCCAGAGAAAGGCATGGGGGTGTCAGGAAAGGGAAAGCTGGAAGAACAAAAGCGTGAGATAGATGGAAGGGGAACAACCTGGGGAAGAAACAGCTATGCATGTCAGTGGTGCAGGAGGAGGGAAAATAGAAAAGGGAGATAGGAAAATAGCTGGCAAAATGGGAAAGAGGTGATGCTGCTGGTGTGGGAATTCAGTGTTAGAGAAAGGTCGAGATGGTGGGAATATGATGGAAGAAGCAGTAGGAAGAGATGGTGGGGAAGAACAGAGGGTGAAGGGTGTAAGGGAAAGGAGCCCAAGACAGGTAAAGGCAGAGAAGGATGTAAAGCGAGAAGTGATGTGGGAGCAGCAGCAGATGAGGAAGGTGGCACAAAACGTGTTTGGCCTGGGAGGAGAGGAGAGAAGGCAGACTAGAGCGTGTCTCTGGAGTGCAGAAAAAGCTTTTACCTGTAGGAGAGATTTTAGCATAATAAATTTGTTTGAGTTTTTTTTTTAATGATAAGGAAGAATAAGTGAGAGATTAGATCTGCTCAGGAAAATGTCAGCTAAGGATCATCTTTCCTGGGTGTACACTCTTCATTTTCTGCTTGAAATTGGTTTTCATTTTATTTTTTATTTCCTATTGCACAATGGGAGGTGTAATTTTTTTTTGTCTTTCTGGAGCATCTCTATTCCTAGATGCTACCAAAGGTGCACTGTATGTGTTCTGCATTCACACATGCAGTATACATCCATGTGGCACGCTGTAGTGGCATACAGGTACCACTGAGGCAAAGGACTTCACATGTTACAGAAGTGAGAGACAAAACAAGTATTTTTCTTAACCCTAATGGAGAACTGGGGTCCAGAGATGATGGACAACCCGACCAAGGTCACTCCAGAGGTCTGCAGTAGAGTGGGGATGTGAGCTGCAGGTTCTTGTGCTGCTTTAAGTCTCAGCTGACCCATCTTCAGGAATTTGGCTAGGAACCATAGAGGCTGCTACTTCAAAGAAACTCAGCTAAAGAATGTGCGTTTTTAAATTGGGAAAACAGTTGGTTTTTTTTCTCTCCTCCTTTGCTGCATTTTAAGATGTGCTGGATGTAACAGCCTCGGGCTTTTCAATGCATTTGCCTGTGGACCATTCACGGAAAGGAAAACTATGCCAAAATGGCCTGAGCATCTCAGGGTGGTGAACAGTTGTAACAGAGACTACTGTGCACAAAGCAAACGTTTGAAGCAGCTTTCTCATAAATCCTGCTTTAAAACATTGTGTACTAATTTCTCACTAGTGTGTGCCCTTCTGCTGACTACCTAGAAAATAAAATACAGAAGTGTGACAGAATACAGAAGGGCTAAGCTACAGATTTATGAAACTGTTGCATTTTAAACCTCAATAGAGAGTTACATTTTCTTCTATTGTCTTAGAAAACATGGTTTTCCCTAATTGGCCAAAGTGGGATTAGTGTGAAAGCCATACACTTTACAAGGCCTTCTGGGAGCTTACAAAATGCAGATATTTTCATACACATCATCAGGGAGCCCCAACTCATGCAGCTTCTCTGTGGTACAAACTAACAAGGAGCTGGAGAAATATGAACACAAAGAGACTCCACAGTCATCTTTAGTTTTTGGACAGTGGAGTCTGTCCCTCCTGCTGCCTCCTGTGCCACCATAACAGGCCCTAGACCCCTCATGTGAGCCCTTGCCATGGTCCTCCCCCACCCTCTGTGGCTGCTTCTTGGAGTGGAGAAGATATCAGTCATAGTATTAGAGGACAATTCAGGTGGGAAGGGACCCCAGGAGTTTTATGGTCCAACCCCTTGCCCAAAGCAGACTGAGCTATGGGATCAGACCAGGTTGCTCAGGGCTTTGTCCTATTGGGTCTGGAAAACCTCCAGTGCCAGAGCCTCCACAGTCTCTCTGGGCAACCTCTGCCACTGCCTCACTGTCCTCACAGGGAAAAGGTTTCTCCTTACATCCAATCTGAAGTTTTCATTTCAATTTTTGCCTGTTGTCTCTTGTTTCCCTGCCATGAACCACTGTGAATAGCCTGGCTCCATCTTCTTGGTGAACTCTCCATGGGTCCTGTGGGGCTGCTGTTAGGTTTCTACCTCCAAGCTGTGTCTCCCCCAGGCTGAACAAGCCCCATTCCCCCAGCCTCTCCTCGCAGGGCAAGTGCTCCATGCCCCAGGCATCTTCATGGCCCTCCGCTGAACTCACCCATATGTCCATGTCTATCTGGTATCACAGAGACCAGACCTGGTCTCTGCAGTACCCCACTTTTTACTGGCCTCCAGACAACCCATTAACCACCACCCACTAAGCCTGATCACCTAACCAGTCTCTCACTCATCCCAGCTGTAACGTTCTAACTTGGATGGAAGAATATTGTAGGACACAGTGTTGAAAGCCTTGGTAAAGTCAAGGTAAATGGCATCCGCTGCTCTCCCTTTGCCCACAAATCCAGCTGCTTTATGATAAAAGGCAATCAGGTTCATCAGCCGTGACTGACACTTGGTGAACCCATAGGGACTGTGCCTGGTCACCTTTAGCTCCTCT
The DNA here is from genome assembly GCF_965231255.1 of Vanellus vanellus. NCBI lineage: Eukaryota > Metazoa > Chordata > Aves > Charadriiformes > Charadriidae > Vanellus > Vanellus vanellus. Next base: position 78,854,812 of record NC_138907.1, read on the forward strand.
GCTGCTGGGAGGAAAATGCAGATGTCTTCTCCTGCTCTGAAGCGTCCCTAGGGGCTCTGTCTCCCCTCAGGGGCGTAATGGATTTCTCTGTGCCCTGGAAGCCCCCCTGGGCCTGCCTGCCTCTTCCCTCCCACATGACTTTTGCAGGGCATGGAGACATGGTTACTCAAGGTGCACCAACTAGTGCAGTTTTACAAAGCAGCCCACACTCAGTAGGGAGCACAGACGCTGACAAGCACCTTTTAAAAGTGTATGATTTAAAACCTGTAACCACACTTACTTGTATGCAGTCTCCTTTTTTCCAATGTAACTGTGACCTCCATTTCATCATGAGCTTCTTTTGGTCAGGAGGAGGTTGTTGATGAGTTGCTCTTGTAATCTACTGACTGCTCATGTCAACTTGAAGATCAGGAGTTCTGTAAAGGCTTGCTTAGAAACCTGGCTGCTTCCGATGATCCCTGCTCCTCCCTGCCCAATGAAGACAGGAATATGACTTTTCACATTCCCAGAGCACCTTCCACTGGGGCATGTTTCAAACAGTAATGAATGAAGACTCCTGCTTGGTCTGTGGCAATAGACATCATTACTCCCATTTTGGACCCAAAGCAGAGACCTGTGGAATAAATTGATCTAGATCAAGAGAAGAGTCTTACGCAGGGTCAGGAACAGAACTGACAGCGTCTGGCTCCTCGTCACAGTCTTGTAGACAACTCATGGGTGTCCCTCCATGAGGAGATTTCACTCGCACATGTCTTATTTCATACAGACTACTGAGAGAATCTAACATCAATCAAAAAATCCCTGGTGTCTGCTCACAAATTTTGGAGTCATTTATATCCATAGTAATAAAAGCTGTATGCCATTTATTTAGCAGGGCTCTTTTAATGTGCTGTTTGTTGTTTTGATAGTCTGTGTCTTCTTCATATTGTAATCATATTAAAAGAGCATTCTTTTCCTGGAATAAAGAGGTAATGATTCACAAGAGGCATAATTATTCCATGCAGTGCAGGCAGGATGCTCAGAAAGAGCTGTCTTCTTTATGCGTAAGAGGCTTTTATTGCAAGTGTTCTACACAGTAATTAAATTCCTTTGAATGAGGAGGCTTGATTGGATTTTCATTGGTTTATTGGGAGGAGTCTGAAAAGCAAGGTATTTAGCTCAATTGCTATACAATTTTGGCATCTGTTGGAGGTTAGGGAGAAAGGTTCAGAGTGTCTGATTCCCATTTCTCTTATGCTAGTGTTACATTAGTTGAACTGCACTGAATCCAATTGAATTACACCCTATCTGTATTTGTGTGAGAATCTAACTCAGAAATCCCTGGCAGAAAGCAGCAGGATACCTGAATGCATGCTGTAAGGATCCAAATTATCTAAGTGAAAAAAAGCCTTACTAACAGAAAGTTACTTGCAGTTGCAAGGGCAAGTGCCCAAAAGTGAGGAAACTTCACATTTACAGCTGTCCTTCAGATTTGATGTTTGCCTTATGGCGAGTCTAGCCTTGGCCCAGCATGGGACAAAGTTTTAAAAGACAGCAACAAGAAAATGAAAAGTCAGGCTATCGTGTAACAAAAATCTGTGCTGTGGCTTGACACACAAGCCAGGATGCTGGCATGGCACAACCCTTGAGTATTTGAGTTGTCAAACTAAATCATGTTTGTTTAACATCAACTACTCTACACAGCTGCCAAGGTTTTGGGTTTTTTTTTTTCAAAGGAAAAGAGAAAAAATGTAAATTAAAAGGAAAACTCTATTATATACAGCCTCAACATCTATTAACGATGGGATTTGTGTCTTGTAGCATAAATTACAGCATAAATTCTTCCTGTTATTCAATAAGGCTACACAATATGTCAGGAGGAGAGTGTTGCTCAGGCAGAGAAGGAGATGTGCAACACCATGGGGATAATTTCACCCTGCTCAGATGTCTCTGGAGGGGCAGTACGCACGATGAGGAAAGCGGCATTTTCAACAGCTCAAAGAAACATCGCGGAGGAACGGGAGGCAGTTTCCTAATCCAGGGGCTCCCTACCCACCTGATGTTAACAACTTGTTTCACTCAGTGAGAATGGGAATCTCTGAAGCACGGGTTGCCAGTATTTGTAGGGGTGATGTGAAGCTTTGGATCTCAGTGACGTTTCCAGGGGCTCTGCTTGTATCCCAGTGGTGGTGGTGGTGGAGGAGAGGGTCCTGGGACTGTGTGAGGGGAGGGCTGGTTTTGCAGGGAGAACGGTGGTGGGAATGAGGAGGAGGAAGAGCTTTGACTATGTTTTGCGAAGACAAAAAAGGCAAGTAGGAAGGAGTCTGGATACTGAGGCCTGTTGGGAGGAGATTGGGACTGGCCAGAGGAGGACAATGACACAGACATGGAGGTCTCAGTCCAGACAGTGAAGCAAGATGGACCTAGACCTACATCTGAGGAGAACTGTGAAAAAAAGTCTGTGTACTGCAAAACTTGAGGCTAGGCCTGCCTCATGTGTTAGACTCCCAAGCAAAGGGGAATATAATTCTCTAAAATAGGTCTGTAAGTGCAAAATTTTATTGGGAGGAGTCTGAAAAACAAGGTATTTAGCTCCTACATGCTGTGCAAAGTGCAACACAGAGGAGAGGAACCAGAACAATGGTTTGCAGTCATCCCTGATGCCAGCCCACGTCTGAACCCAAGCCAGGTCTGAGTGACTCACTCACACATCTCTGCCTGTGATAAACTTCAGGTGTGCTCATCAGCCATCAAGCCTCATCTCCTCCTGGGATATGGGCCCTGATGGATGTCTGCAGCTGAGGACATTTTCTGATTAATTTTGGTAACTGCAGCCAGAATGCTTTGGTTTATTACCTTTACTCCCTCCTACTGGCTGCCAGGCATTACAAACCCAACAAACTGCCTGTCCTGTTGTCCTCTTCTGCCTTCTTTTCAACTTCCATGTTTTTAAAAGAAAGACAGAGCAAACAATAGCTGCACAATCTCCCAGTCTCGGTGGTATTTGGGGAGCACCGTGAGACAAAAGGGACTTGCCAGTCAATGGCCCAGGACTTTATGGAGAATATTGCCGTAAGCTGACGTGGATGAGTCACATCAAGCCAGTTTCCCTGTTGTGACTCTACTGACTTCTGAGTGGTTGTGCTTCCCTTCATTATTTATTAATTCTCAGCAAAGATCCCTCCAGCAACTAGCTGTCTGTACAGAAAGTTGGAAATGGAGTTAAACTTTTTGCCAAAAAAAGGGAATTTTGGCAAAATTTTTTTTCAAGGGCTGAATTAAAAATGGGTTCTGTTTTGCTGATGTTTCTTTCGTGTCTTGGCTTCCTGAGCAGAAACAGTCATACCTGAGGACTACCTGGCTGACCCTGCGAATATGAAGCGCTACAGCGTCGATCCTGCTGATTCTGCCTTTGGTTGCATGGGCTCCGCGTACACCATGAGGCAGAGTGCCACAGATGGACGTCCTGCTGGAGCCTCCTCTTCCTTCTGTGGCCATCGTCCTGCCCAGATATCTTCAGGGGGGCCCTCGTCTACTGGCCTGCGGCATCAGACCTCCAGTCCAACGAGGAATGGGACCTATCTTGAAGGAAACAGAAGTGGTAATATAACATCTTCCATTTAGCAATGTGTGTTGCTATGCTGATGCCATGCTGGAGTCTTAACTCGCTCCCAAATTCCCAGGAAAATTAGTGAGGTCGGTCTGCATTGACATCAATCCAGACCACTCGTGCTTCCATTTAGAAGGAGAAATAATAACCTCTGTAAACGCAAAATTAATCTGTTCATCATTAAGTAAAAAAAAGGTGAATGTTTTCTAATGCTGTTATTAATTATGTAAACATATGTATTATGTATAATCATGTGGCAATCACAACTGTTATTATCAACTTACAGATATAAATATTAATATATAAGGCATTCCTCCCAAAGAGTGATACTGCCTGCAGGCAGGTACCTGTTGTTTGTGTGACACCAGCTGTGTACAAGATATGACGCAGAGCAAACCCCAATATTAGTGCCTGCCTCAAAGCATTTTAGCAGAAGGTTTTGCTTCCTAGCTGTGTGGCCCATCCTGCCCCTTTAATCATGAACCAAGCCAGATTTTCCTTGAAAAAGATTGCCCAGAAAAACGTGTATTTTTAGAAATCGTCCAGCTCACTGGTCAAGGGTCTTTTATCCTTCAGGAAGCAAAGTCATACAAAGTTTAACTGGAAATTCAAGGGATGCCATGGGAACCACTGCATTCAATAACCCTTCTTCTCCCCTTTCCTTGTACTTTTGTCCAGTCACCCTGCTAGGATTTAGGTTTGCTGGGTCAGTCACTCTGCCCATTACCTATGTTCTCAATTAGCTGTGTGGTTTGTTTTTTTTTTTCTCTAAAAATGACCTGGGTTCATCAAATGGGTTAGCTAATTCCCTGAACTCCTGTTAACTTGGTCTTTGTTTGCATTTTCCAAGTTCTCCATTAACAGATCTTTATCAGTTGTGATTCGAACAGTGTCTTCACCTCTTACTAATTATTCAAACTTCATTTATGCATTTTTCATCTTGAAGATAGATCTAACAAAGGAGTTGAGCGTCTCAGCCATTTTTAAGTCATTAATTTCTTTCCTTTCTTCATTTATTAATGGAATCTACTGTCACCCTAGTATTATTTTTTTAAAAAATCTTGATATATTTGCAGAAGCCTTGCTAGTTCCCCTAGCCTCTTCGTCTACCATTAGCTGATTACACTATCTTTCTGCCCTTGCATTTCCCCTGGAAATTGCAAGTGATTTGGCATATTCTTGCTTGGTAGCCACTCCAGAGCCTCTTTCCAGTAGCTGCAGATCTTTGCATAATTCCTTCACGTTCCTCGCCTCCCCAATGCCGGTATTATTTCTTGTTTCTGAACTCTCACTATTTAATGTTTTAGAACATTATTCTTGCAAAACACATATTACCAGTATTTATCCCTGTATTTCTTTGTTTATCTAAGTTTGCATTCCTAAATATTCAATACCTACCCAAAGCCATCACTCACTTTGCTATTATTTTAGCACACTTGTTTCCCTGGTTTATCCCTGTGTTACTCTATTATACAGAGCACTGATAAGCATTCGATTCCCGTCATTATTTTTTCTTTACTTACAGAGTCAACTTTACTCAAAGCAAAGTGGATAGTTTAGAAATGCACTACTGCAAACAACTTGTAAAAGGTTGTCACTAAGAACCAGGGGCCTCAGTTACAAAGAAAAGGAAAAGAAAAGCCCTTTCTTTCAGATCTTGTTCAGTGCCTCTCAGGCCAGCATAATCAGGTGCTGGGAGGACAAGAGGCTTACTGTGCACAGGATTCATTTTCCCCTCTTCTGCTTCTTCCCTAGAGCCTCCTAGCAGAACTGGGACTCTTTCGTCAAGCTTTTTAGTTGGCAGCTGCGAGGAGCTGAGATTTAACAATGTTGTTGCTTGCTTTGAAAATCTTTATCATTCTGCTTGGGATCAGTTGTTATCTCTTTGTAGCACATAGGAAGGGTCAGAGCAGTTCAGTGCAAAGGTCTGTCTAGCCGTGCATCCTGTCTCCAGCACGAGACAGCAGCACACCCCCAGGAAAGAGATAAGTGCAGAGATGGTGATGCTTCCCCACTAGCCTCTCCTCCTTCAAAAATTTGTGGCTCAAGGACTTCCTGAACCAGAAGTGGTGGATTCATATTTAGTAACCCTTCATAGATTTTTCTTTCCCGAATCACCCAGTGGCTTATTGAATACTTTGCGCATTTTCAGCATCTGCAAAATACTGTAGTAGACTTCCCGTGCTTGAAAATGCATTGTGTAGAGAAAAGCCATGGTATTGGGGGGTTGAATCTACATTCAAGGGACTGAAGCTTAAAATCAGAGCTCCTTAAGCTTGTTCGACTGCATTACGTTCCCTTCTTCTTTCTAACTGTGAAAATCGCTGTTTCCCAGTCTCAGCCAACGTCTTGGGAAAACTCAGCGTGGTCCTGAGGCAGGAAGCTAAGCTTCAGGAGACAGCTCCATCTCTCTTACGACTTTCCACAAAATTTGCAGTCTGTATAAAATGAAAGCCCAAGAGATGGCACCTTTTTTTTTTTTCCAGAACTGAACCAACAGAAAAGTCATAGAGTGGCCATGCAATAGGCTTTGCGGGTTCCTGTATTTTTCTAGCTTGAAACATATTAAAGCATTTTGAGGACTGAAGAGGAAGAGATTGCTTTTGGACTAGGTACTTGTGACATTTGGGTGTCTTTGAAGCAGTTATAAGGGACTTTCAGCTGCTACATATGTTATTGTGGCGTAGCAGGACTCATCCCAAAACAGCTTAGTATTTTTTTACATGACAAGTATTTGACATCTGCGAAGACTAGCTCCTCTGGGATCTCTGGGTCATTAGGCCAGTTCAACAGTAAAGGCTCCTTCAAACTGGCAGTTATGCAGTGACCATCATGAAAATGGTTATTGATTTGTTGATATTGCTTATTTAAAATTATTAACAATTTATTAGTCCTGGTATCATCCATTGTAGATTGGGGTCTACCATAAAGGTACTTGCAAACCCATAAAGAGATGGATTTGCTGTCAAGGTCTCCAACAGGAGGAACAACAAACCCCTGTGCTTCACCAGTGTACGGCAGTACAAACAGTTAGTGGATGTTTGTACCACCACCATCCATCACATTTACTCTGATCCACTCAGCTGCTTTCTGGAGACTCCAGCAGAGAGTCCATAGCAGGACCTGGGTCCTCTGAGGGAGAGTAGAGCCATTTGCTCTCAGACACAGCCAGGGAGTTTTCAGTGGCTGTGATGGGCAACAGAGTGATGCCCATGAAGTCAAGGTGCCCACAGATATCACTTCTAGCGTTAAAGAAACTGTGCGATTTCCAGTCACAGCCTGGTTTCATCTCCTACTCCATTTGTGATAGTGTCAGCCCTGTAACACTGGAATTCCCACTGTAGAGTCCTACAAAGCATTGCCTGCTCCTCCTTAAAGACTGTATTTCTTCACAGCTATCATGCTTTCACCCACCATGCTGCTTCCACTTTTGCTGGCAATCCCAGACTTTTAAAATACACAACTTTCTATAATAGCCTTAGTGCAGCCACACTAGAGTTTGATTACTGTCTTTGCAAAATCTCTCTTGCAAAGGTCTTTGGAATCTGCACTCTCGCTACAATGCTTCTGCGTGTGTTTTTCCTCTTTCTAGGGATAATTTATATGCTGCTGAATCGTAAGTGAGCAAAGATGAGTAAAAGTGGTGCATGCCAGTCTGTTCTTATCCTCCTCAGTTTGCATGCTTACAAGGCAGGGATGGGCAGGACTCATTAAAAAGAGGAAGAATTTCTCTCTGAAACCTCAAACCAATCCTCTTTATTTACGGATATTTTCGAAAAATAGCTTGCCTTATTTATCATGGTGGGCAAATATCATGGAAAAAACCACAACCATAAAACATATCTCAGTGCATAGCAGAACATATCTTTCAAGCGGAATGGATGAGATTAAACCTCAAAGCTCTCATTAATGTGATCAGAAGCTCAATGTCTATTTCTCCATGATTATGCTAAAAAATTCTAAACAAAAAAAAAAATCTTATTTCAGAAAGCCAGTTGGGGCTGCTAACAGATAAACATGCACTTTCCTGTCATCATTTGCCAAATTGAAGCTCTTAAATCAGGGAAGGAATAGTCAAGGACATCATAAACCTTTCCAAGCCTGCTTACATAACAAACAAAGCCTTTATTCCAAGTATGAAGAATTGCGTGTTCGACCACAACATAATAACCTTAACCTTGCCCTGTAGCTTGTTATTTTTATGTAGATTTTATTATCCAATATTAGCAGTTAATTATTATCACCTGAGGGCCTTTGTTAAAGAGGCAATCCTGCTCGCTAATACATTTATTTCCTGAAAACATCTGGGGGCACAGGGTTTGAAGTTTCTCTTTTTCCAGAATAATGCTGCAAGCAGCCTGCAGGGGCTGGATCCAGCACCTCCCCAAGGCAGTGGCCAAGGGGTTCAGCGCTGGGTACCAATTCTCTGGCAAACACAGCCTGCCTGTTAGTTTTTGAGGACTTTTAAAGCCTGAAAGATTTCATGCTTTCAGTGAGCTGCCTATTTTCTCCCCGGCGCCACGCAAAAGAGAGGCAAATCAAGAAAAGCCCAAATAAATATTTAACGCCAGCCCATGGCTGCATCTCACACAGCTGGATGCTGGGCTGCTCTTGCAGCAGGCAGAGGAGCACCCACGATGTTGCATCCCCATGCAGTGTGTGCCATGGCGGCAGCAGGAGCAGCTGCCATGCTGGTGGGATGACGACTCTGCCCTGCCATGCTGTGGGGCCGAGGCCACCAGCCAGGTGGTGCACGGCATCTCCTGCAAGCGCCTGCCAGGAGAAATTGAGGTGCTAAGCCCAATCTTCTTTCCAGAGCTCTCTGCTCATTGTGGCTCATCAACCCCCCTGGTGCCCGTAAATATCCTGTAATTGTGTTCTCCCACATGCCTGCTTTTCTGATGCCTCTGCTCTTCTCCTGCTTGGTGTGCCCTAGACTTTTAGAAAAGCATCTTCTACAAAGCCTTCCTCCTGGCCTTGTTTCTAGTGGGAGGTTGGTTGTTTTTTAAAATGTTTCCCATTTCTCTGCGCCTTTGAGGGCCTGCTACTTCTGCTTAGTTTCAGTAGATCTGCTGCTCCTTATTATCTGCTCCAGTGCAATCAGATAGAACCTTTTAAAATTTCATTCCCACCCCCTTCCCCTGAGGCAAAGAAATCATTTAGGCCTGCAGCAATATTAAAGTTCATCTGTCACTCCCTTTCCACTCTTATCTATCAATGACCGTACTCCCTCTGGGCTCTGTTTGTTTGCCAAGAACATATTTAGGGAGTCTGTTATTTATCTTTCCTTCTTTCGCAGGTTTAACTCCATTTTAGCATTGGGTTTCCTTGTCATGCCTCTGCAGCTGTTTGGCTGTTGGCTTTCTCTCTCTCCATCCTCCTTCTCAGGAAGGTCCCAAGGCCAGAGGTGCAGGGCAGAGTAAAGCCTGCGTGGGGTTAGAGCTCAGACCAAGCCAGGCCACATCTTTCCATTGTCTTTGCCAGGCTTTGGCCACTGACGTGGTATGTCCAGCCATATTTGCGGAGGCAATGCTCTCAACTGAGATGCCCCAAGACCTTCCTCCTCTTCAGTCTCCTTCCCCAGCACCGCTTCAGGCAGGAGGGGGAAGTATTTCCCTCTGATTACCTAAATTTCCATATCCCATTCCATTAATTTGACAAATTTTTGCCACCTGTCAAAAACAGGAAATTGGATTTGACCTAGATTACGATCTCTAAAAATAATTATTGGTTATGAGCACTCCCATCTCTTTGTAATCTGAGTATTCATTATCATCTTGATTAATTCTGATGACAGGATGGCATAGGATACCCGGGAGACATGAGGCTTCCTCATTTATCTAATTCTTAGGTTAAGTGTGAATACCTTCAGATAAGAAAAAATGCATAGTACTTGCCCTGCTGCCATCAAACACTTTTGTGCTTAATATAATCTTTCAGTAAAATAAGGCTATTGAAACAAACCCCATCCCTTTGTGTAGACATGAAATGATTTATTTTCTTTCGTAAATAGAGAGATTACACTTAAATGTGTAAACTACGATGTTAAAAAGCCAGAGTAAATTAAACTACAAAATACATTTTAAAAGATATTTAAAAGATATATTAGGGCAAGAAAGCTGGTGAAGGGTCTTGAGAATAAGTCTTATGAGGAATGGCTGAGGGGCTTGGGGTTGTTTAGACTGAAGAAAAGGAGGCTGAGGGGAGACCTTATTGCTCTCTACAACTACCTGAAAGGAGGTTGTAGCAAGGTGGGTGTTGGTCTCTTTTCACGAGTTACAACCGATAGGATAAGACGAAATGGCATCAAGTTGCACCAGGGGAGGTTTAGGTTAGACATTAGGAAAAACCTCTACACTGAAAGGGTTATCAAAGACTGGAACAGGCTGCCCAGGGAAGTGGTTGAATCGCTGTCCTTGGATGTATTTAAAAGCCATCTAGATCTGGTGCTCAGGAATATGGTTGAGAAGTGGGCCTGGTTGAGTTAGGTAACGGTTGGACTTGATCCTAAAGGTCTTTTCCAGCCATAACAATTCTATGATTCTATGACATGGAAAAACAGATTGTTTCCAGACTCAACAGCTACAAACTGTGCTTGGGACATTTTTCTGCAAGCTGGTGGTAGCCCAGTTTTACTGACAATGTTTAAAAGTAGCCCCTTACATACAAGTAAAATAACACATCTTAATTCATGAAAAAGTAGCAGAGAGTCCAAGACTTGACTCTAGGTAGGTAAATAAAGACCAAACAATCTTTGAAGAGTTAGTATCTACACATAATTCTTGGGTTTATATTATTATCTTATACCTCAGGTAGGGATTTGAAAGGGTTATCTTCATCTGCTGGGGCCTGGAACAGTTCTAGCCATGCAGTCTCTTTAGAAAGGTCATTTATATATTTGTCTTTAAAAAATAAGATTTATGGTATTGATTGCTAGATTGCGAAGGAGTGAATAGAATTCCCCTGTCATTTCAACCTTTTCTTCTCATCCCCCTTCCTTTCATTGCAGATATTTCCAATACCCATGAAGGCTCCTGACATCCCTGGGGGCTTTCTGTTCCCTTTGCCCTTTCCTGGCATTTCTGGAAGCAGCTGGTTGCGGGCAGGAGTGACTGGGCCGGGGGCTGCTCTTTCTGCGCCCGGTGTGAATCCCAGGCTAAGCCCCCTGGGCTTTCCTTACATTCATACGAATTTAAGAGAAAAAATGTGATCCTCAGTCGTGGCACATCTCCCCCGACCACATTATGGCAGTAGCATAGGAACTTCTGTAATCCTTTGGGCACAGCCAAACCTTTCTCACCCTGCCCTCTATTTTCCACCTGGTTTGTGAAAGCCTAGTTTTCTCCCTGCCTTTGGCTTGAGGTGCCGAGGTGCACAGTATCTCCACACATCAGCTGGTACCCAGTCCATCATCAGATCAGGCAGGGAGAAATACTCATCCCTCTGCCTCCAGGACAAGTCTTAGTTCTCTCACTTGTCCCTGACAAAGTTACTGGATGTTACTGATGATCCAGGGGTTGGCCAAGATTACCCTGATCATTTTGCACTCTTTGTCTTCATCGTTTCATGCCAAAGGCTCCAGATGGTGTCTGTACCATTGTGTATTGCATTTATTCTGTGAGTGGAGCCCAGGGTCGCCTGAGTCCACACGAACACCAATCCTCGCTGTCTAATTAAGAGGACCTGCGGCTATTCCTTGTCCTTTATATCCAGAACAGTGACTTAGCAAATGAGAGTGTAATTATCATGATATTTACATCACATCCCATTATGAAGCCCATCGACCAGATTTGCATATTCATAGCACTGCTGCTTTCCGGAGTTCATCCTTCATAACTGCAAAATATACCTCATTACATTATACCGTAGGATGAGCATGGTGGCAAGAAAAAAAGGACCAATATGCACATAAAGCCATTATTGGGCATATATGGGCAGATCCTCAGCTAATATAAACCAGCATGGCTCTACTGAAGTCAATAGAATAACAATCTACATACGCCACAAACCCAGCCCACTACATTTGCTCACACGCATTAGGACTGTGTTTTGAGTCATGCATGGGGATCCTCATACATTTCACCTGTCTCTATAAGCTCAGTATTTCTCTGGAGAGCTCAGCCCTTCTCTCCTCAGCAGCTCTGATTGTCATCTTGGCTACCCGGGGCTTCTCCAGGCTCCAGTTTAGGTATCTGTGGTCCCCCTCTACTTGCACCCTTCTGTTTCCTTTTCTGTCTTCTGTAATGCCTGCTGGCTTACCATTTGCACCTCCCTCATTAAAAACTGGGCCTTAACAGAAAGAGATGAGCAGGTCTGGGCAAGTAACATTTTATAAATCTGTGCTGCTGCCTGCTAATGCAAAGTTTGCTTGGTGTGTATATAAACAAATTTGAACAGCTTTCCTGTAACCTAGCATTGATATAGTTATTGTAATAGTGAAGCAGCGTAAGTGGGGGTGCAAATTATAGTCACGTGGAGGCTGAGATTTATAATTCTGCAGAGACTAAGAATAAAAACATAAATGCACTTTCATACCAATGTGCCTTTATTCACTTGATTTAAAGCTACAGCAAGCCGAAATGGCCTTAAATCATCCAGGGCTTATACCATTAAAAAGTCACATGTGCAGTGTTCATCTTCACATGTTTTAGTAGCTTTCCAAATAGGCATTCATTGGGGACTGCAAGCTTTGTGAGAGCCTAAGATTAGGAGGGTATTGACTGGAAACCTTCCTTTAAGTTCTGAATGTGAAGAAAAAAACCCAACTATTTGCTAAATCCTGATTTTATCCTCCAGCCTTCGCATTCAATGGCAAACTCCTTTGTTTGATGCTGAAGTGCTTTCTCTCCAGGTGGGAGGGTGGTGTCTTCTTGAGCCAAAATCCCCACTGCTTGCAGATCAGACAGCAGGGGCAGCTCGGTTTAAGAGTCTGGCAGCTGGCACATTTTTCCTTCCCCAGCAGGAACCTGAGGGTTTCATGTTTTTTAACGCAATTTCCCAGCTGGGATCATGTCTTCTGATAAGCAGTCAGATTGGAAACTGCTCCAAGTCCTCTTCTTTCCCCACCCCACTATCTCAGGCTGATACTTGCACACACACATCCAACGTCCAACGCCGCAGTGAGGCTGCCGTACCACTGTACACTCAGAAACCAAGGAAACTTCTGCGTGCCATTGTAATGTGCTGTTGTGGGCTTTTTTGTACCAATAGCCTCAAGTCCTTCACCAGAACAACAAGATGCGGCTCGGCCATCAAGCAAGAATCCTTTGACCTGGACGGTGGATGATGTGGTTTGGTTTGTGAAGGATGCAGACCCTCACGCCTTAGGTCCCCACGTGGAGCTCTTCAGAAAACACGTATGTAGAAGGCTGCCCATACCACTTCTGGGTAATTCAAGCCAAGTGTGTGGGCAATCCCAAGAGATAGCTGGTACACATCACACACCCCCCCTCGGCTGTCTTTAGCTGCTATAGGCAGTGTTTGTGCTCAGCCAGGTTGAACGCAGGGACCTGCAAGGTGTTGAAAAGGCTTTCTAGAGAGATGGTCAATGCCCCAAGCCTGTCAGTGTTTAAGAGGCATTTAGACAAAGCTTTTAATAACATGCTTTAACTTTTGGTTAGCCCTGAATTTGTCAGGCAGTTGGCCTAGGTGATCGTTGTAGGTCCCTTCCAATTATCCTATCCTATCCTATCCTATCCTATCCTATCCTATCCTATCCTATCCTATCCTATTATTTTCTATTTCTATTTCTATTTTTCAGTGGGGAGACCCTAACAATGTCTTGAGAAAATGATCGCTATTTGTTCCCAACTACACCAGTATAAATTGTTTCTATGCCAAGCCTAAGAGAAAGCACAGAGGATCTGGTGCTCATTTTTCATTGTCACGTTGTCACAAAAAAGCCTCATCTCAATGACATTTTTTTTCCCAGGATACCTATGATTCTTCTCTGAAGAGCATTTTTTATGTGTCTCTAGATATTTAGCAGGAGAAACCCAAAACAGCCAAGCTTTTAATCTTTTTCCCCTCGGTATTATGCAACTACGTAACCAAATTTAACAGACCTGCTGACTCACTGGAGAATATGATAGTTGCTTTTCCTAGACTATCTCCAGTGGTGGAAATTTTGTTATTCTTAATTAGTAAAGGGGAAAACTCTAAACACACATCTGATGTGGACTTTCTTATTCTGCTGCTGTATATGGAGGTGGCACCAATGCATCTAATAGCATCTTCAGCCTCCTCCTCCTCCATCCCTCCTTGATCAATTCAGTCTGGCTATGAAAATGGATTTTACCCTAAAAAGGACTCACCTATGTTCAGCTGGAGGTCATAGCTTCAGATGTAAGTGCCTGGACCCAGGCCTAAAAGAGAAAAGCTTCCCAGTCCTGATTCCTAATCAGTGCTTCAGGTTCCAAAGCGAGAGGGCTTGATCACCAGGTCCCGCTCCTCGCCTGTGGGCCAGCAGGGACAGGTGGGAATGTGGGGCTGCAGACAACAGCTGAGGGAGACAACTGATAGACTTCCAGCTACACCCTGGATGCAGGGTTTCCAGATACTGAGGAGAGGAGGCAGCTGAGGAGCAGATGAAAAGGAAGATGAACACAGGCTTTGATGTCTGCTCACCTTGGGCAGGTATTGAGGTCATATGCCATTCTGCAGACAGGCTGGTGGGATGAGAACAGCAGAAGCAGGCCCAGTGGTGCTATGACAAAATCTACAATTACAGGTCAGGTGCCAGCCTACTTTCCTTGCCTTCTGCAAAGAAGTCAGATATGCCTTATAAGCTGATAATGAAAACATGGCCTATATTGGCCATGTGGGTAACCAGGCAGATAAACAAGCCACCTTCAGATTTAAAGGAACTTGCTTTAGCGTGACTTTTTGAGGCTATCAGAAGGGGCTGTGCCTCAAGAGAAAAATTCGTGCAAGGGAGAGAGAATTGCCATGGTCTGAGGCATACAGCTACATCCCAAAGAAGAGAAACATTTAAAGTTCATCTTGTAAATAGTGCAAAAGCACCAGTTTAGTCTAGTTTCCACTTGGAGCAAAGGATGGCACAGCATGCTTTTATCTAGCAACGGGGCAGTGACATGCTCCAGGCAGTCGTGGGCCAGCTGGAGCATGCCATGATACTACAGCTGCTCTGTGACCAAAGAGACCAAGCTAAATTGCCACTAAAGACTGTCCCTGTCATCTTTTGTTGAACACCCAGCACCCATGGGCTCTACTTATCATTGGTTTCCTTGTAAAATATGCTGTAGGTGTTGGAACCTGGGTAAGATTGCCACACAACTCAATTCAATTACGCCTTTGAGTTATATATGTCCCTGCAATTTTTCAGCCTTCAAATCTCATCTGGATTAGCATGGAGACCCCAGGGGTGAGAGACGAATGATTAGTCCATTAACCTTAGCCATATCTTCCTGTATGTTCAATCTTTCTATGAAGCAGGTGCATAATTTACTTAGAAGCACTTACTGTCATTGACCAGGCCCAGCTATCACCTGAAATTGTTGCTTTGGCAATCAACTCATCTGAGCTATGACATGGGGACGGAGAGGGTGGTGGTACCACCAGGAAGAAACGGCTGGGAGGGGGTACCCTGTGGGCAGGCAGCGCTCACTCCCACCTCTGTATCGAGCCATTTGGGTGCTGGCCTCAGCCCCTGGAGCCGGCTCTCCCAGGGAGGAGGTGCAGCCCGTGTTATCCATAGCTGCCATATGCATTGCAGGACGACCGTGGCTCTGCACTTCCCACCAGGAGCAGAAGCTTTTCTTCTTGCTAAGGCACCCAAGGAGCACTGTCACGGGCAGCTCCGGAGATTGTCCACCAAAGACCATGAAACTGACTACTACGTCCCCTCTGCTGTTCCCTGCTCCCTCAGCAGACACAAGTGCTGAGGAAAGCCTAGCCCATAACTGACTTTTGGTCTTGTGCAAAGGAGCCATTGGCCGGGCAGGGACCTCGTAGCAGCACTGCGTGAAAGCCCTATGCAGTGCTCTCTCAGCAAGAAAGTCTTGGTAGAAAGACTTAGGGAGGGAAATGGAGGAGGGGAAAGAGTTACACAGGGAATTAGCAGGTAGAAAACTCAAGCTGGAAGGGATTGAAGTAATGTTATGGTCTGACAGGTTAATTATGGCCAGTGATTGTACAAATCACTGTATGTAAGAGACAAATACATGTATGAAAGAGACAAAAATCTTTGAGTTTAACATAATTAATGCAGTTTATTAAAACAGAAACCTGTCTCTGCCTGTGCTAGACATCAGACTTGTGAGCATGCAGCATTCCCTAGACCTTCTTCATCTCGAATGTTTGAGCACTGACCACTGAGCTGACACTCGCTGCACTCCTGATGCAGGCGGTGGCCTTACCGGGGTTGGTGTCTGTTCACGAGATTGCAGAATACAAAAGCAGGGATATATATATGTCTCCCAAGCAGGATATAGTTTCGGAAGTCTTTCATTTTACTCAGAATTAAGTGCTTTAACACCCATGAAGATGGGGAATTTAATCTTTCTTATTAAAAGCCTCATCCTAGGGGACATCCACCACCAGGTGCAATTCTTGTTTCCATAGCACAGGGCTTGTTTAGGGGTTACTCTGCTTTTTGAACAGTATCCTCAGAACAAGTGCTAGCAAGAAGCTGGCACAAACACAGTAATACTCATTCTTGCAGGTGGAAGATATATGTTTATATCCACCGTATCATGACCTCGCAGCTCATATGTTTGCTGTGTTCATCCCCTTCCAGGAACATGGCGATAATCTGCAATATTCTAACCAGCAGTGGGCCAGACCTCAGCTCACGTGAAGCAAGCTAATTGCACTGATGGCACAGAATTTTACCAGCTCCAGATCTGATCCAAGATCTTCTGGTGGGGCTATTGCAGATTTGGGGACCACGCTATCGAATTCTTCTTTTTTAAAATTATTTTTTAAAAGGGCTGACACAGTAATACTGTAGAGAAGTCAAGCCAACAATCTGCACAGGGACATGGCTAATATGGGATATTTAATTGGATGTGAATGCTCCCTCCGGCATGCTCTTGTCATGGATTTTAATTTTGACCCCTACATGGTAATAATAAAGGAAATCACAAAATGCTGAACTCAACATTTAGAAACAGCTGCCTCCGCACCAAACCCTTGACAGTGTTTTTACCCTATGGCACCACAGTTCCAGGAGTTTTTTTTTCTTTCTTATGCAAATATTAATTACAGGTAATACTTATTCTTACTTTCCCTTAGCTTCCTTAAAATAATGGGAAGGAAACGGGGAAAGTGAAGAGCGTTTCTATTATGGATAGAGTGGGGGTTGCAAAATGAAGAGCATTAATTGATTGAGTTAATCAGAAAGTGACCTTAACTGCTCATCAGCTAAATCACCTACTGAATGGAATAATAATGATCAGGGCAAATTAGGATCCACAGTATTGCTTAATTAGTAAGCAATGGATCACAAAGGAAAGATCTGACCACCAAAACCAGAATACAATATATACAGCATTAGTATGTGTGTATATGTGTGTATCTATGCAGACACACATGCCACTCGTTATGTTTTAGCTCTGATGGTCTGAGTACGTAAGTGTGGTGGAGATTGTGGGGAGAAGTAGTATTTTTTAGCACATCCACTGATATAGCTGGGAAAAAACAGACAAGCTCAGGATCCAAGGAAGCACAGTGTAGCTGAAAGCTTCTGTGTTTTACAGTCCATAGTAAAACAGTCCGTTTCTCTGTGCACCCGAGCTGCTTTGTGCTCACTTCGTGATTTCAAAAGGTTTTCAAGCCAACAAGTCTGGGATAAAAAACTTGGTGGTAATTTCCTCCACTTATATGATGGTTAAATTAAATTTGAATAAATTTTATTAATAAATGCAATAAAATAAGCAAGTTACTACGATTTTCAATTTAAGAAAAAGAAACCTGTATATACATATATCTCACCAGATATAAGTGCACTGAGGATATGTGAAACATGCAGATAGCCAGGGACAAAGCTGGAAACAAGATTCAGAGGTGTGTGATTAGCAGTTCATGAGGCCACATCCCTCTCCTCTCTATCATTTATTGCTTTCTCTCAAGGTTTACCGCTTTTTCCTAGAATTTGGCTTAGAGCAACCCTGGCTTTTTTTAAAATCCACGTTTTAATTGCAAAATAATTGAAAACCCAGACAAACCTTACAGTTCCTTGAAGAATAAAAAGTACTATTTGATTAGGTCCTTTGGAGTTTCCTTCTATCATACCTCAGCTTTCAATTTTTTAAATGACATTTCAAAATGCATGACATTTTAGCTAGCTCTACTCTAAAAGGCATGCTGTTTCTGATTCACCTTGCTTCAGGTGTCAGGACACAGCACTGGAAGGGGGTTAGCACATTTCGATTCTCTTTCTCTCTTTTGAAACCAGGAGATTGACGGCAATGCTTTGTTGCTGCTGAAAAGTGACATGATCATGAAATACCTGGGGCTGAAACTGGGACCTGCGCTGAAACTGTGTTACCACATTGACAAGCTCAAGCAAGCCAAGTTCTAACAATTTATTGAACAACAACAGAACCTGACCTAAATCTAGATGGAAAACTAAAGGTAACGTGTTGCCTTACAGAAATGCATTAATTTGCAGATTGTTTTTCCCTCTTTTTTAACAAAGACTTTGTCTTTTTTAACAAAGACTTTGTCTTTTTTAACATTTGTGCATCGTCACCTTTTTTTAATCCAATGGGATCTTTTGGGATGCTTTGTGTTAATAATTTGCCAAAAAAGTCTATAATTACAATAATTATTTTGTATCATTAATATTATTATGATTATAGTAAGTCCTATTTTTGTAATCAGAAGTGGGAAATCAAAAACAAACACAGCTACGGCATACACTGAGGACTGCTGGAAGATGAACCAAGAGTCCCTCAGTTGCCACGGGTCTGCCTCGGAGGAATAACCGCTGACCTGCATGGACTGGGCTCCAGCTCCACCACCAATGCTCAAGGGCTGGAAAAGCATGGCATTTGGTCACCTATTGGCTGATGGGAATTGCCCCATGTCTTGCACTATCTGGAAAACTTGATTTTTCATTTAAAAAAAAAAAAAGAAAGAAAAAAAGAAAGAAAAGAAGAAGAAAAAAAAATAGAAAAGAAAAGAAGGGGAAAAAAGGGTGTTTTTCTTGCAGCTTAAGTACTTTTTCCCACTAGAGGGAGCAGCCCTAATAGACTTGAGGCTGGAACTACGATGCCATCGTGCTTTCTGTCTGATGAGCTTTGACCATCACGACTCTTCTATCAAGCACATCTATAAACACCGACAAGGAATCACAGGCTCCCAGCAGGATAAACCCGTCACTGTTTACAGATAATTCATTCAAGAAAAGCCCAAATGTAGAGAGTGTTTCTGACAGGATGTTTCTCATCACGCTGAAGAGGGGGTGGATGGCTCCCGCGGTGTCTGGCGTACTCAGCTGTCGGCTGCCTTCCCTGAGCCGTTTCTGTCTGGAGTACAGTTTGTGGCACTCTTAGAAAATGCAGAATTTCTGGGTTTGGTTTTGTTTGCATTTTTAAAAAGTGGGGGAGCCGGGCAGGAGCGATCCCCAGGTGGATCTGGCAATGCAGGGCACAGCTCTGCACTTTGCAATGATGGTCGGGTCCGGGGCGCACACTGTAGAATTGGTTCCTGATTGTGCTGTGGCTTTCAACACATATGCAGATGTGCTGGGCTTTCTTTCTCAAGTGGATTAAAAATAATGCTCTTTTGCCTCTTATAAAAACCCCAAAAGTGCTCATTGATATTCCACATAGCCAGATGGGTTTCAGGCTGAGGACGTAATTTGTGGTGTGGGTATGGCCCCATTTTCATCCTTCGCAAAGGAGGATGACGAAGGGACACATCCATACAGGTTAAACCCTTAGTGTGTGACAAGGAGTGGTAGCAAGTGTTTGTAAATCATGCAGGTTATTTTAGAGCTAACCTCAACTGAACTGAGAAACAGGGTCCTGATAATATGCAAGACGTCATACTGTCCGACCCTGTTTATGCAGAACAGAATATTACCAAAAATACCTCATGGAATTAAATTCAACTTGATGCATGTTGCTAGACTAGAACTCCTACAAAAAAGATAATGGTTCAAGACCTAATCCTGAAAATCCTTAACAATATGAGAAAACACATCCCATAAGACTTTCAGTGAACTCTTGGGGACTACTCCCCCAAATTAAAAAAGTTGTCTGCATACGTTTGCAGGATTGGATCTTTACAGGACTGACCAGATTTCAGCAAATCCTGTCTGCACGCTGAGACACCTTTAATAGGAATAGCTGAACAAGTGTGTTATATTGAAAGTTGTATACTATCCAGTGATGTAATATACTGAACCCTAAATGTGCCAATGCTTGGAAGGTAATACCCACCTGCATCACTTTGTGTCCATGGTGTAGAGAATGGAAACCTGTTCAGCTGGCTGTCTGGTTGAGGCAGAGGTGACTTCACATCAACACCAAATCTGTATAGTTCATTTTTCACTCTTACATCTTAAAAAAAAATAATCTTTTCCCCACAAAGATACCCAGAATATGTAAAAATCTTGCTGTATTAGTAATGTCACCTTCAGAGAGTCCTCAAACAATCTTTCTTTTTTTTTCCCCTATAATTTTTAACTTAGTTCATCTCTTTTTTTTCAAAAGGTAATTTTAATTCCTCCACTTAGAAATCCACCTGGCTGTAGTATATCAGTAGTCAGAGCTGGTTAGAATTTATCAGATGGCTTCAATGCTGGAAAATCCCACTTTGTCAAAATCAAAACTCTTCATAAAAGCATGTCACTTTCTAATGTAAAATTCTATTTAACTGAAACTACAGCTTTTGGTTATGTCAAAACATCATTTTGACATTTTGGAAATGGAACATTTTTGTTCCAAGAAGATTTTTGCATTTTATTGTACTTTCCTGGAGAATCTGTAACCTCACATTTTGTTCTGGGAGTGGGGAAAAAAACCCCAGCATAACCACAGACTTTCCTGAGCAAGAGTCCTTCCCGTTCAGTTCTGCGTCTTACCTTTTCCCTCCACCTGCCCCAGTCCAGACATTACAGCTCAGAGGGCTGATAATACCAACGTAATATTTATAGACTTCTTAGTGGCAATGATGTTTCTACATTTAATATGCTGAAAGAGTTTTCATGTATGTATCTGATGTATAGTCAGTGGTGCTATTTGATATGACATTTGTAGGTATGACAGGACTGTCCAGGCCATAATATTTAACATTCTGATTTTTACAGGGGAGGCAGTTAGTGGATTCATTTTACATGTAAGTAACGTTTATAAAAAAAATTCCTCACTGCAATTTTTTTTCACTGAAAGGCAATTAGGAGCCAAACATTACTGCAATAATATTGCAATTTCTTCAGAACAAGCACTGAAGAGCCAGAACGTGCACGTCAGCCACTTCTCCATTAGCTGCTGCTTTAGACATTGCTTGTACAAATTATTTCGCTTCCTAAGACGTTCATAGCTCTGGCTTCAGACTGCAGCCAACCCAGTTGTATTTTTGAACAGTTCCCAACAGGTGGGTGGATGTGCATACTCTTAAAAGCAATACATGTGCCTCTTTTCTACTTCTAAGCACTCACAGCTGGACCAAAAAGCACTTTGGTTGCTTCAGGCAGTTTCAATACTTTGTAAGCATTCGCTTTAAAAAAAAAAAAAAAAAAAAAACAACCAAAAAGGAAGCAGGCAAAGTCTGAGGATTTAGGGAGAGCTCTTCCCTTGCTCAAGTGCCAGGCATTCGGAGCACAGAGCCAGTGGTCCCAGGCAGACCGCCTTCTTGCGTCTAGCATGGCCGACCAGCTCAGCCTTTGCTGCAACACAGGTCAGCCCCGCCACCTTCCCACCCACCTGCTGTCACGGTCTCTTCTCTCACACCAACAAATGCCTCCTCCCCCAGCCAGACCTAACGGAGTTTCAAGAAATGCCTGTGGGAATGCCTCCACCTCTCCGAGCCCACTCTCTTGCTTGGCAGGCTGAGGAGCGCGGCGGCCTTTGCAGCGTTAGCAGCTTCGCTCAACGTGATTAATGTAGGCAGGCACCCATGGGACTGGCATGGAAAGCATCACTCTGGGCTGTTCTTGCCCTTAAACTGATGGCTGAATTTCTACAGGTTGTCAGCAGTCTTCATGAGTTACGTTTCTTTCCTTCTTAAAGAAAGGATGGCTGTGAGAGGTAAAGTAGAACATCATTGGCAAAACCAGCAATAATCAGCAAAACAATAAGAAAATGGCTGATGACGTTTTGGCATGAAAAGACACCTCTGTTGGATTAGCGGCAGGAGCACAAACCATCCTCCAGTTCAATCAGGATGATGGCAGGATGGCAAGGCAGGATGGATGGACAACGTGAGTGCAGGTGTACGGCTTCAGAGAGGGAGCAGCTCGGAAGCCTGGCCCCGACTCCGGCAGCCATGGACAGCCTTTCCTCTCGCCCCGGCACAGCCACCTCAGTTCAGGGGCTGAGCAAGCTCAGGGAGGAATTTTGCAGCCCTTACCTCCCCAAAACATACCCCAAACCCTTCAGTTAATTAGTTAGTATCTTCTTTTTTTTTTTTCCTCCTTCTCTCTCTCTTTTCTTTTCAATTGCTTCTATGTGGAAAAAGACATCAGGAGGGGGATCCCCCACACCCCTCCAGGAACCCGTGGGCGACCCTCTCAGCTCACCCCATGAAGGAGCATCTCTGGGGTCAGACATTCACCAGGATGCAACCAGTCCTGCGTTGCCACCAGGGAGGGAGGGGAGAATTAAATGCCCCCTTTTTATTAACTAAAATTAAAAGCTGTTTGGGTGCTCCCCCTCTCTGAACCACAGCCTCCCTGCCCAGGGCCGGTCACTTGGCTCTTCCCCACAGGGCGAGGAGGGAGGCAGAGGAGGTGCCCAAAAGGGCTGCCCGCTGCTGGGCTGGTATGGCAGGACCAAAACTGGCTGCTGCCCTGGATTGTAACCAGTTTGGGTGGAGATAGGTGTTGTGCCCAGGGTTTCGGTCCAGGGGATTTTGCTGTCAGTTGTTCACAGGTCGCACCCCAGTGTTTCAGTCTGCACGTTCAGCCTGTTGCTGTGCCAATTTTGTCTCCAAATCCACCCTCTTGAGCTCGTGTCAGGGGATTGCTCTGCTGGCGCAGGCTGCTTCCAAATCAACAGGCTTGGGGTTGCTAGGGAAATAAGTCACAATAAGCACTTTGGGGGCAAAAATTCAGGGAAATGGCAGGTCAGCAAGAGCCTCCCTCCCTTTCCAAGCACTTCTGTGTGCAGAACCTTACTGCGGCAGCTCCAGAACGAGGCCCACACACCATCACTCCCCATTACTGGTAATTGGGTCATATGGAGCTGTACGGATTTTCCTTCTTTCACCAAGAAATATGGTCCCAAATCGCACACCTTCACTGAAGGAAGTAGGCAAGCCGCTGCACACATTGCCTCCGATGCCTTGCAATAGTTGCATGCTGCTCTCTAATCCATGCTCCCTTCATGGACAATTGGAAACCGATTCCCTTGGAAATCTATAATTTTGCTTGAAAAAGAATCACTTTTATTCACTGCCATGAGTTAAATATTATGGAAACATGTCTGCTAACAATTTGCTTTGTGTAATTTGTACTAATGCTAATAAGCAACAGCTGCAACGCTTCCTGTTGTAAATTCTTTTGTGGTTGCAGCGGTATTATCACATCTGTACTTCACAAATCTGATAGACTCTAGCACAACTTGCTCATTCTGGCCCGAGCTCCAGCAAATCCCCGCGCCTCAGAAGTACGGCTACGCAAACATGAATTTACAGTCTCTGTCTCCCTTCGGTCCCAGAGCCTCTGCTCCGCACCAGGTGCCTGGAGCTGGAGGGGTGGCTGGGGAGGTGGTAGCCCGGAGGTCAGCCGGTGTCTGCATGATGTGGTTGGAGGGGATTGCTTTCAGCAGAGACATCACTGACCGGCCAGGTTTATTGCAGTTCAAGCAGACAGGTTTCGGTCAGAGGCTAAGTGCAGGAGAAATGTGATTTATTAAAGAAAAAGAAAGAAATGCGCAATACACTGCCACCATAAGACTTAAGCTGAAACCCAAGAATCTTTCAACTGTAATCTAAAGAAAAATGTTTCCCTCACTCAAGACTCTAAGTAAAGCATGTTAGGCCAAACCCAGGTCCCACTGAGGTCCGCGTAAGTTTTTCTATTGAATTCATAAGAACAGGGCTTGGTTCATAAACCAGGTCAAGCTTCAGCCATGTCCCATAGTAACTAGAGCCTAACAAGCTATTTCATCCTCCCTTACAAAGAGCGGAGACAGCCGCTGGCCAGCCCCCTCTCCCCTGCTCCCTGGAGAGCTGCTAGCTTCCTGGTAGAAAGCTCTTCCAGCTGCACCTCTACCTGATCCCAACACCTTCTCCAGTTAGCTTTGTGTTTTAACCATGAGTTTTCGTGGAGGGTGGTTTGGGTCCACTTTGCAGCAAACCAAAGCCCCTGCGCTGAGGATTTCGGCCGTGCCACTAGGCAGAAACTTGCCCTGATTTGAACATGACTTCACTGGGAGATTTCTACACGTTCTTGAGGCGAAGCCCTCAGTGGAATTTAAAAATAAAACTTTTCAAAATCAGTCCCAGTGACCCACGGTTTTTGGCTCCTTCAGCATCCACAGCACTTCATCATACTTCAAACGGTTGAGTCTCTTGGTAGTGCCATAATCAGACAGGAATAGCTCACAGGACTTCAGAGGAGACTCCATCTCTGACTACGGAGTCTTGGTCCTCTTGGTCTGTGGGCAGCTGCCAAAAAGCAGTATTTGAGGCTGGAGACAGGAGTGTGTGAGTGTGTGTTGCTCAGAGAGGCTTGCCTGGCTGCACAGACAGGCTGTGAAGCGAGTGAAATAAGAGCAGAGCAGAGCAGCTAGGAAGGATGGGCTTGAAAATTAGGCAAGTCCCAGGCTTCACTAGAGTTCCTGCAGAGTTTGTGCCCTGTCTCCAGCTTTGTATTGAACTTTCCCTGCGTAGAGCAGTACGTCTTTCTTACCCAGAGTTTTCCCTTGGTGTTATATAAAACGGATCACGCTGCCCTTTTGTTTTTGAACGTGAAATACAGGCAACCAATCCTGTTGTCAGAGATCTCTAAAAGAGTGCGGAATGGGAAAAACCTGAAGTCCCAGCAGTACAGGAGTGAGGATGTTTCAGAGGGGAGCAGTTTCACAGCTTTCAGTGTCTTTCAGCGTCTTTCAGCTGAAACATAGGAGAAGGGGAGAAAAGGGACTTCTGAATTGCAGTGAATCCAAGCCAGTGAAAAACTAGTGATTAATTTCATCCCTCACTTTGATGGTTTCTTGATCTGTTATGTGTTTTATGGCCCTGAGCATTTGCTGCAGTGGCAGTATCGTGAATTGATCCATGTGTCCAGGTTTCACTGGAACCAAATGGCTGTCTCTAAAACCTATCTGTCTTCTTCATGGCTTTTCTAATGTGCTGTAGCATCCAGAAGGCTTCTGATCAGCTTGGTAAGAGTCAGTATTTAAAAAAAAAAAATCTTTCTTTTTTCTTTTTCTTGTGGCACAAGAACTTCAGAAAGCAGCTATAGCCATAGCTGTGTAGCAGGTCAACATACATCGACTTTTCATTTTATGACTCTCAGAAACCCAGTAGTAAAAGAAAGTCTCTTGCCTACCTAGTCTATATGCTTACAAGAAACCAACCTAACTTACTGTCTTCCATTGACCCTACTGTAAATTTAGTAGAGGTATTCCACATTCTTACTAGTGTAAATGAGATTAGTATCTGATCTACTCTGACAATCCTAACAGTTCAAATACAAGCATGTTTGGCTGCTGTTATCAAAACTCAGTCAGTATTTGTGTCACAATGGCATGTAGAGATTGTGTCTGGTGCTGTGCAGACATATTATGAGACACTCAGCCTACCCTAGAGAGTTGACAGCTTCATGCAGCAAAAGGAACAACCTAAGGGGAAGGGTTTCCTAGAGTAAGTTTTCCTTCCCTGCTGCAGATAAATGCTGAAAACAGATAGAAGTCAATGGCAGATGAGGGAAAAATAGCAGAACACTGAGAAAAATTAAGCAAAACTTCCATGAAGGTGAACTGTCTTGCCTCCGTCCCAGCATTGTTAAACCTGACCTTTGGTGAAGCCAGAAGTTTGAACCCAGTTCTCCTGTTCTGAATCTAGTGCCTTACCCACAAGACCATCTGCTCTCACTGTATTCCACCCTTTCTCCCTGTGCTGTCCACATCTGACTTACTCCTCATACAGCCCTTGCTTACACCTTCCTTACACACCTGAAAGGTAGCACTCAAATGGTCCTTTAGTCAGTTAGTCCCTCACCCTGCCCTTGTTCTTCTCCGTCTTAGTCTTCCTCTGCTCCCTAGTCTTTTCCCCTGAAACTTCCCACCCCCTTCCATTCCTATTCCCCCACTGTAGTTGCTTTCATTCTTTTCTCCTAATTTTCTTTCCTGCAGCATCACTTCTTCCTTTCCTTCCTTTCTGTCTTTCAGTGACCATATATGTGTCTCCTTCAGCAACTCCTTCTCTACCTTTTGGCTCTTCCCTGCTCTTCCATTTTTCTCTGTTTCCCCTCTCTTTCTCTGGGGTTTTCTGCACCCTTTCTTTCCTTTCAATCAAGTGCCCTTCACAGGAGAGTCTAGTACCAGTTCTGCTGCAACAAAGACTACCACACGCTGACATCTTTGAATTAGGTTGTCTGTACTTTTTTTGACATACTCTTTATCTTGCACAAAAAACCTTTCACTGCTTTCATTCACCAGCATGAAAGGTACTTTTTGAGGATGGTTTTTAACTAGCTGGCTGATGACTATTTGCAATAAATACCTCATTAAAGGCTCGGCACTTTTACACAGGGTGAGTGCAGTTTTCCCTTCTACCTTCCATCTTTTCCTGTGCTGCCTCTTGATATTCAAGCTGC
This sequence comes from Vanellus vanellus, assembly GCF_965231255.1. NCBI lineage: Eukaryota > Metazoa > Chordata > Aves > Charadriiformes > Charadriidae > Vanellus > Vanellus vanellus. Next base: position 78,881,355 of record NC_138907.1, read on the forward strand.
TTAAACGCTTATTGGTTTGAACAGTCCCAGTTACCTTGCTCACTGGGATGAATCCTTGGCTCCCGCCCTGTTGCTGATGGCCACATGGACCAGGCTTGGCCCTGTGAATGGCACACCATTAGGCAGGTGTGAGCATCGATGTGTGCTGAGCACAGAGCCCACCAGCATCGCTCCCCAAGACCTGGAGAAGGTCCAGCTTGCTTTCAGCCAGCATCAGAAAGTTGGTTGGAAAGAAGAGGTGCCCATTGCCAATGATAAGGACAACAGGAGGTAGGAAAGAGCCATCCGGCTGGAGGAAGAAGAGAAGCGATGTTGGCCAGCTGGGAGGCGGTGGTGGGATTGACAAAATCGGCAGTGAGGGAAGGCCACGCTTGTAAGCCTACATTAAGCGTCGTGAAAAAATCCCTGTGGCAACTGGCATTGCAATATTTACAGCATCATCCTTCACACTGAAATGCGTGCAATAACGCAGGGCAGATTCACACATGGATGCACAAGTGTGAGTTTAGAGTAATGACTGTAGCTTCTGTGGGGCTACTGCATACTTCTACCAGTGGGAATGAGATCAGATTTTGGCTCTGGGTCTCTGTTTCCAAACAGTGTGAAGAATGAGAGCAGAACAGTTTCTATCCAGCTGGAAAGTGGCAGCCTTAAATCAGGCCACAAAATAGTGCAACTCCTGCTCACACTTTTTTTTTTTTTAAATGCTGCTCTGAGCTCCCTTCCAACTCCTCAGCATTAGCTTCCAAGCTTCCAAGGCTAGTGAAGCATGTACAGGGCTTTGCTGATGTATGTGCAGCTATCAGTTTTTGTATAGCTAATTGGGCTCAAAGTGTGTTAGCTTTGATTTTTAATGTTCTGTAATTTGCTAGATCAGCCTCAGTTTCTGCAGTGGCTGGATAAGCAGGGCTGCTTTCATCACGTCTTGCAGGTATTTTACAATCTTGGACTTTTTAACATATCTACTATATATTAATCTTGCCCTCCTTGAATGGTGAATGAAATCTGTTTCCCAGTACTGTAGAACCTTAGGAATAGACATTTTCTACGGGACATCAGATATCGAGTGAATATATAGTTATTTTAACCTTTCCAAGCATATACAAAATCTGCCAGAAAGAAAAAAACTGAATATACAAACAATTTCGTTACAATCAAGAGTTCAAACTCACAGTTTTGCATTAAGTCACTCCCAAATTTATTACAGCCTACACCACTTACTACTGATAGGTGCAACATCTCCACATCTCACATTGTTAGAAAAATGCATTTGTGACTGCTCTCGTCCAAATCCCACAGGAGCTTCTCCAGCACGTGGCACGGGCTTCTCCTCTGTGACTGCTCTCCAAACCGAGAAATCAGCTCGCGTACGCTAGCTCACCAGGCTTTCTTCACCTGCCAGTGTGCATATTAAAAATAGAATGTATATAATGAGATTTCCTTTTTAATAAAAATGTGCCGTTGAGGTGAGATTATGGGCTTGAATGATGCTGACTTCAGTCTTAGGTCTTGTAACCTGATGTGAGGTGTATATAAGGGTGATGTATTTTGAAAGTCCCTGGCTCAGACTGTCCCACTGGTTTTCATCATTCTGCCTGGTTTTACTCCACCCAGTGCTGCCACGCTGGTGTCACCAGGCTCCTACTCTTTTCCTGATGGCAAAAGGCAGCCAGGTTTATCTCACTGGCAGTATAACGTTGTTAGTGGCAGCCCCGTGGGCTGCAACAGGAGTGATGCTGCCTGGCTGCCCCCTTGGAAAGAAAAGACTGTATCAACTCCCCTCAGTGCACCCACCACTGTCCTCTGACAGTGCCTCCAGCCCCTTCCCCAACGCACCGCACCACCCAGCCTTCCAGGGTCTTTTGATCACGTCCTGCTGTGTAAACCTTCCTAGGTTGCTCCTTTTCTGACGCTGATATAAATCTAGGCCATCCCCACCAGCGTTAGTGAGAAGGTACCGATGTCACACTCAGTGGTGAGAGAAGAGTCAGGATCTCTGCGTTCATCTTTTGCACATCTTTGCCTTAGCACTGTTTTGTTTTGCTTTCTTTCAATGAGAGAGGAACAAAAAAGCATCTTACCCTGTGACTGCTTCAAGGTCCCAATGCAGCGATGCAGTTCTGTGCCATTCGATGCCAAGCCTGCACCTTTGTACCACTGCCATGAGCCTTGAGCTTTGTTTCAAGCTGACCGCTCGACGTGCTTTTCTGAATCTAGTTAACTCCTAATTCTGTGAAGCCTGAGAAATTCTTTCACTTAATGTTCATTCTGCTGTCCATTCATTTTACTTAGCACCACATTTTAGCATTACTTTATTTTTCTATTATTGTCAGGAGGTGATAAACAATTTGGGTTGCTTAGATGCCTACATAGGCTTAGATGCCTATGACTTTTCTTAATGCAAGCCTTCTCCATTTTCGACCAAGAATTCTTACTAAAGATAACATATAGGATATATTATTAATTATGCCGGGATTGCCATATGATGCTAACAATAATCTGGGAAAAGGCATTTGCCCCTTAGTTCCACTTATTGGAAAAGCAATGCAAACCCTTTAATACTTTGCTGTTTCTCAGCTATCAAAACCTCCCCTAATAAATCATCTCCAACAGTGAACATTGCATTATATTGAATAGTTTCGTATTCACTTTGCAAATACGCAAACAAGGGAGAGCTGAGGTAAAATGAATGTGGAACTTAGGGGTGGGAATAACATGCCAATAAAATGCCTGGAGACCTCGGAGCAGCACGATTATGACAAACAGCGTATTAGTATTGCTCTTACCCTGCCTCAAAGGGTTTTATTGAAGTGATTTGTCTTCAGCTGTGGAGGTGTGTGCCTTTCTATGTGTATGTACGCACAGGTCTGATGTATGTGCACAGATATGCACCTGCCCACCATATGTACACCTCATACATATTCACGCACCCAAATGAAATAATAACTGTCGATTTAGCATGTTCTGTAGGGATGGATCCAATATATTCATTCGTAGTATGTACAGTGTTGCAAGACATATGCAACCATTTAACAAATATAGTGTCAAACTGTGATTCCTTTTTGATTTCTTCAGACATGGTTTTTTATTATTTGTAACTTATTCCTTCCAGTGGATTCTCTGTCACTATTTAGAGGCATGTTTTGATGTATAGCTGTATATTGACTGTTCTGTGTGCTGTATGCTACTGTATGCATCTTAATTAAACTGAGTATTACTGGTCTTAACGTTCTTAATTTTGTACAACAAACTTTTGCTTGGGTTTCACAATTTGATGCCGTTTGTTTAAAAATGTAGTATAGAGGAGGACCGGCTGTGATAAAACCAAGTGGTCCCAAATCTTCAGATTTATGTTTCATAGAAAAAGCCAGTACTTTCTTTTACTATTGCAAAATTATTTCTGTATTTTTAATAAAGAATTGGATTTACTTGGTTCTATGTATGTTTTATCTAATAAACTGTATTTTTTAAATAAGGGTCTGGTCTCGGTCTTTACACACCCGCAGCGTTCATGGACACACAAAGCATTTTCACCTACCAAATCCCCTGTGGCTGAGCCTGCAGCTCTGCTAATGCCAAAATTACTTCCTATCCTGACCAGTGCAGGGTTAATCTTGCATTTTTATTCCATTTCTCTGCTATGCAAATAAGAGATGGGTACTGAGGTGTCAGCCTGTTGATAAATCCTCACTGCAATACATTAGCATGAATGCTCATTTGCAGGGCAAGCAGTTTCTTTGGTTCGCCGCTGAATTAAGGCTAGGGTGTCAATTTGAAGCAAGGGTACGACACACGGACAGACTCCTAATCCCTCAGGCTGCATCTGCATGGGCTGACCCTGCTCTCATTTATGCTGATGTAAATCTGAAGTGGCTCAGCTGAAGTCATTACTGTTATTCTGGATTTACACTGGGGAGAAAACAAGAGCAAAATTTGTCCCAAGACCATAATATTTCAAGGTTGATCTGCCCACTTTACACACTGGCAGCTAGTGGAATACTCTAGCAATGTCTCAATAAAAAGCCTGAAAAAGAGCCAAAAAAATCTCAGCTCACTACCAATAAAAAACTTCCCCTAGAAAATAAGAAATGCTTTCCCTGTTATGTCGAGTCGGCTATAGCTATCCAAGAAATACATTGCATTGAATGATTCCCCTCTTTTTTGCCCTTTAATTACACTTTCCTCTATGATGCTATCAACACTATAGCGTGATGAAGTTTCCCTTGAAGTCAATTTGCCATCCACGTCAGTGAAAGTGAGAATAGGCCCCTGGATAATAGTGTTTGGGTCCTATCTTCTTATTGCTCTCTGTAATCGTATAGAAATCAGCTGCAAAACCTAATGTTACAGAAAAGGTAGATGAATGTATCCAAGGGGCTCTACTAAAGAAAAGTGGTTTCAGGTCACCCCTTGATTTCATTGACTCTGGGCCCTCTTTATGAATCCTGAATTTATGGTAGACTTTAAAAAAACTTGTAAAGTTTTGTTTTCCTTATGCAAAATTGTTTTTTCCTTATGTCCTTCCTTCCCGTGCTAGGACTGAAAATGAAGGCTTGTGAGATACGTAGCAACCCAGCCGCTGTTCATCCCCAGCTGTGGCTTGTCGCTTGCGCCTCCATTCAAGGGACAGGAGAAACAGCTGGGGGGAGAGCCGGCATGAATCCCTGGGCCAACTCCTACAGATGACCTCTGGGTCCTCTCCCCTGGCGTGGGTGCTCGCATTCCCGGTGGGTCAGTGTGTTAAGACCCAGTTCATACCTCAAGCCTAACCTCAGCCATATATCCCCCTTGTGCCCCTAAACAATAGACTGCAGCATTTTGGCTCTTCTGGCTAGGAGAAATTTGCCTTTTTTTCACCAGACAGTTCTTTTATCTCCAGACTTTAAAGCCAGAAGGAAGTTTTCCTTCAGAGTGAATATATTCAGCAGCTGTCTGAAGTCATTTAGAGCCTGGTTTCTGAGGTGAAGCAATTTAACTTCATCGTTGGTTTATGTGTCTGCAAAGTGCTCCGTCGCCTCGGTTTGAAGCTCAGACACTGTCTGCAATAAATACTGGGGGGAGGGAGAAAGCTCCTTCCTTTGATTATAAGAAGTCTATAGAGTAGACTGGACTTCAGGAAGCCAGCATTGATCTTGAAGATCACTGAACAACATGGGCCACGTGGCTGTTTCATTTACTATTCTGTCTAAAGATCCCAGTTGGGGCTCACATCCCAGCTCCGTGAGGAATCACACAAGGAAATAAGGCATCAGCATTCCTGCCTTGCACAGCTCACAGACCAGGTTTTAGATCTTAGGCAATGGATGAATAGATATATATACACACATATATGTGTGTACATGAATAAAAATATATATATATGCACATATACAGAGAGAGAGAGAAACACCATTTGCCAAAACTGGTAGTGCAAAGCAAAAAAAAAGATTGGATGCACTTTATAATTGTTATAATTGTTATGTAATTGTTATGTTATGCAAATACCAGGCTCTTTTCTTCCCCTAATTACTTGGTGCGATGGCAACAGTGGTGCGATGGCAACAGTGGCGCGATCGCAACAGTGCCCTGACTGTCCTTCCCCATACAAGGACTCATCCTATCCTGTATAACACCAGTTAGTCACTTGTTCATACAGCTGTTACCCCTCGCACATCTGCCAGGCGCCTATGGTCCAAGAGCCAGGACATGGCAGGTGATTGCCTTTTATGCAGCCCCTTGCACAGACTGTTTATCTGGCATTACCAGGCAAAAGGGGGAGTGTAATGTGCCAGGGGGGTTTCAGCCTGTTCAGATCTCTGCAAGGATCTCTGCCCATCTTTGCCGTGGTCATTTACACTGCACACACCTGGGAAGGATTTTCATTTGCCTGTACTTTGAGGAAAACTTCTGCTTAAAAATTATGTCCAGGCAAGATGAGTCATTAAGCTGGAAGAAGCTATTGGGAGAGGAGTCGCTTCCCATGCCCTTGCCTCACTCTGCATATCCAGAAGGATAGAAAGCTCCAGTTCAGCAGAGATTTACTCTGGAGGCAACAATGTGCATGCTTCCAACCCTGTAAATAATTCCAAGATCTGTCTGCACCAGAGCTTTTGGAGAAAAAAAAACAACCTCCATTCATGCCCTGACAATGAGACTCGTTCTAATGAACACATCTCTCTGCCAATGCCATCTTGATTGCACACAAGCCACTGATAGCTGAGCAGGACTTTCTTTCCCAGCTGTGTGTAGACCACTGTGACATCTGTCGCAGAAGCTAAGAGGAAGAACATACATATCCCTTGTAGACTTGCTCAGTGCCCTGTTAGTGCCTAGAGAGCATGAAGGAGAAAGATGCATCCTGAGCAAGAGTGGAGAGCTGGGTCTGAGGGACAGGATGGTAAGAGAATGGACAAAAGCCCAGAGATAAACGGGAGACTATGGACCTGGTGGAAGGCTAATGGTATTGCTTGAGACTGGGAGAAAATAGGAAAGACAGAAATTGTAAGCAAAAAGGGAAAATGCTGGGAAAAAAAAAAAAAAAGAGAAGAAAATGTGGGACAAGCTGGTGAAGGAGCTGCGGACAAGGAGAGGGGAGACCATGATGGTCTGTGAGAGGAGAGGATGCTGGAGCTAGGAGCTAGGGTCAAGCACGTATCTGAACGTGGCAATGACCGCACAGAGACCGAGATTCACCGGAGGGACCCGAAGCATGGGTGCAGAGCTGCGGGCAGCAGCAACTGCAGCGGCGTAGGCTCCCCCCGCCAGCACTGCAGGGGCAGCAGCAGCCGGGAGCGAAGCTCTGCCACGCTGCGGACAAACACGCGCGCCCCGAGCGGGGCTGGGGGCTGGGAGCGCGGGCAACCCCCCGGCACTGCGGTGTGCCTCCAGCCCCCCCGCTCTCCCTGGCACCCCTCTCCCAGCCCCGCTCAGAGCCCAGGCTTTGCCTCCCCATTGCCGATTTCTCCATTTCTCTCCTACATTCATTTTTATCCCTCTGGCTTTTCAAACTGATGGGAGCTCTTTGTTCAAAAATAAGCCACCTTTTGAAAAAGTGTTACTTCTCTCCTTGAACTTTTCCCTGTGAATGACTTGACATTAAGCTGATAGTTGCTCTTAACTAATTGTTAACCTATTAGTTGAGACCATAAAAATTATTGAAGGGCCAAGGCTAAAGCTGTTTAAATGAGAAATATTTCTACAGAACTCCCCCGAGATGAAATAAAAAAGCTCCTGCCGACAGAGCGGCTGCCAGTTTCAGACTAACGGGTTTGAAGATGATGTTTTGCTAACAGCAGTTAATCAGTAAATTCCCATTACTAATAAGGCCATCACTCTTGGCTGAAGCTGCAAATTACATGTTATGTTTCTCAGTGCTGAAGATAAAGTGTTCTTTAAATTTTGCATCTGCAAATGTACTGTTTAGCACAAAACACCATCAGGAAAAACAAGAGGAAAATTGAAAAAGTGTCACATACATTCAGCATCAATTTGCTTCTCTGTCACTAAAATTACATATCTTTTTTTGTTCCAGTATTTATTGCCACCTTGAAATTTGTATTTAGGAGGGGAATGGAAAACTAGAGGGCTGAGTTTTGATCTCAGGCACACTGCTGCTGCATGAGAGGCATCCTAAAGTCAGACATAGCCTGATGTGAGTGAAATCGGAATGTGGCCCAGTCACTTAGGACAAAATTAAAAAGGAAACAACTCAAAAAGTTTCATTATAATGGTGCACCTTGATTGTCAGCCAGATCTCTTGCTCGCTTACAGCGTTGCAAATCTGGCTTCCTTCCACTGATGCAATCGTCGTTCCAGATTTCAAATCTTAGTAGAGAGTAGGATTTTTGCCATCAGTGTCCAAAGAAGAGCATAAGAATGTGTTTTATTATAGTTTGAAAGCTGGAGGTGCTCGTTGATTACCAGTCCCTTTTGTACTGCTTTCCTTCTCCCAGACACAGCCAATTCAGAATCCGGCCAGTTGCTTGGAAATGGAAGATGAAAAGTGCCAATAGCTAACTTGACAGCAGGGCTTTTTTCCAGGATGAAATGTTTTTTATCTACATTTCCAGAGATAGCTATACAAAACTCAGCTGCTTTAGGCAAAGCTCCTCCCTCCGGTGCCAAATGTTCTTTGCAGGGACGCTGCTGCCTCGCTTCTGCTGACCACTTCATATGAAAGTGCCTACACGCCTGGCAGCCCCACCGTGACCTTCAGCAGCATCTCCAGATTTATTCAGCTACCGGTGAGAGTGGGATTTTGCCCCACTCTCTTAATTCTGCATAGAAACGAGTGCACACACCCAGGCAGACATGTGCCAGCCCCACAGCAGTGACCATGGGTCCCACTTAATGTTGGTGGATATTGGTTTGACCGTGGAGCATGTTATTCAGCCTGTGCCGGGGTGGGAGCAGGCAGGTAGCTCTCAGTATGGGGGCTGATGGGGGTGTTTCCCTGCTCCCCTCTTGATGCTACTAAGTCTGCGCTTGGGACCGAAAACCCGTTTTTTTTTTTTTCCAAGGCTGCAGGGCAGCCCCTTTCTGGAGCATCCACAGAGCCCCGATCCCCTGGGGAAGGAGAGATGGTGTAACGCATACAGGCAGCGGACAGGAAATCTCGTGCTTTGGTCCAAGGGAAGCTTATTCCCTCACGGGGAAAAAGCTGAAAGACAAGAGTTGTTTTGAAGCAGAAGCATATGTGGCCCAGGAGAATACAAAATATGCCGTGCGTGCCATGGTATCCTCGCTGCAGTGAGCGGCGCCTGTTAGAAGTTGAGAAGGGCTCAGGACCAGAGGGTCAGAGTCTGATACCAAAGTGCCTTTTGGATCCCCGGCGCTGTGTTTTCTTGGCACTGAAAAACTCGCCTGTGAATTTCTCAGTCAAGATGATGCCGGCTGGTGATGTCTGGTGTTTTCTTCTTCACTCTCCTTTCTGTTAACACATCTTCTGCTTTCTCTGGTATGTCTTAGAGCTATGTACGGCTTCCTGTTGGGTGGAATTCTGTATTTTTTGGCCGTGCTCTACTTTCTACATTTTCTGCACATATTTTCCCACTTTTACTTGCACCTCTGTATCCTTCCTTCATTTAGCCGCTAACCTTGTTCTAATCATTACCTCCCTCTCCCTGCTCTCCCCAGTTAGAACAACTTGGTTCTTCTCTTACAGTTTTGTATTTTCCACCAGAAAAACCCACTTTCAGGTGGATCCTTCTTTCAGGATCTCTGTAGACAGGAAACAGGATGCCAGCTGGGAGATTTCTGCCTCAAACTGGGAAATGTTGACAGGCACAAAATTCAAGTTCCAGGGATTAGGTCAAGAAAGCCAGGAACTCATTTTCTGTCACAGCTGTACAACATGAAAGGCTGTATGTGGCCTCAGAGCAGGCCAGTGACCTCCACTGCAGTCCTTAATTTTTCTGTTCCTGTTGCCAACGACGTTCCCTCAGTCATGTTACCTCAGCTTTGCCCCAGTCTGCCTACCTGCAAAGGGGCTTAACAATTCTTCTCTTGATGAGTAATTTTACACATTATTTCTCACATGCTGGCATCCACCTGAAGTCTCAGCTGCTGTAAGCTTAAAACAAGGCAGAGTGAAGTAGTACAAGTTGTCTTATAGACCCATATACATGTATATGCATACACATATATACATATACACATTTATATGAATGCCTATCTGTGCCCAATCCCTGAGCAGTTACCACCACGTACAGCCAACTGTGCATCCCAGAGAGACAGGAGATGAGCCTGGATTGAATCTGAAGTCCCCCAAGCACCCTGGAGGTAATTTGTGAGGTCTTCATCTTTCCCAAACTGCAGCCTCCATGTGTTACCCAGATAGACCTTCAATCGGATGCACACCAGTGACATTCTTTCCAACTTGGCTTCCTGAGGAAGGGACAGTGTCTCCCTGTCTGTCTGCTTTTGACCTTCCCGCTGGCCCTTAGACCAGCTCACACAACTCAGGTGGAGGCTCAGGGATTCTCAGATCCTTCAAGTTTTACCCATGGAGTCCCCACACTGACACAACACCCTTTCTCTGTAAGGGAGCCGTCCTCACTGTCTTTACGACTGATGTCTCCATTGCAATGAACGGCTACTTCTACTTTAGGGACAAAGGTCCCAAACTGTGATCCTCAGAGCTTTCTTTTAACGCCACCTCCAGCAAAAGTTGAGGTAAGGACCTCAGCTTTCACCAGGGAAGTTCCCTGGAGACCCTAACAGCTTGGTTTTGGGCATGGGCAGCAGTTCCTAAGCCCTCATGAGTGTGAGACTCCACCTTACTCATACTTGTAAGATAAGCAAATTAAGCATCCTTCTGGCTTATCCCCCCTGCAGGGCCTCGTGTGGTAGGGGGTTTTTAAGCTTTCTCCTGGGAGACGTAGATTTTAATTACCTCAGTGGGGCTGAAAAATTATTCTGGTTTATTCCACACCTCAGCAAGCCATCTAGCCACCAACCTGCCAAATAAAAGACCTGCCACCATGTCACAGGTTGTCTTTCAGAAGGACTGAGTTCCTCTGGGCTTCTGAACGACCAGGCTCTGGCCTTTAGTTCCCGGAGGTTTAGGGCTGTGAATCCTGATTGAAACAAAGTACCTCCTTCAGCATACAGAACTCATCCACCCTGGGGAGCGGGGGGACATAAAATTTAAGATAAGCCCTTGTCTGTAATGTTGTCTATCAAAAGCTTCAGGTGATCTCTGCCCTCACATACCCACAATTGAATGGGTGCCGGGGTCTTGTGCAGTGACCAGGAACATGAGGTGAGATCTTACAGTTTTGAGTATTGTTATGAAATGGATGGTTTACAGATCTCCTCCTGGGTAGTTAACAGAGTCAGCTGAGCCCAGTGTGAGTTGGGAGAAAGCCCTCATCTGAAAACAACAGTGACTGTGGGGATAGTGGAGGCGGGAAGGGGATAGCTTTCCTCTATTTTTTTTTCTTTCCTAAATTTCCATATCTTAATTTTCCATTTCCAGACATGAAGCTGTCTGTCTCCTGTGTTTTAATTATCCAGTTTGAAGTATTTCAACTTGGTCTTGATTTTATTGACTTAGATATTTTTGTTGGCTCCATCATCAGTCATAAGCAGGGACTGAGAATGGGTCCTTCACAGCCAAAACCATGTCCTGTTACTGTCTGTGTGCAAGAAGCGCCACCAATTGCCATGGGCAGCAGTGGGCTTCTATCTTCTCCAGAGGAAAACTACCCAAAAGAAGACGCAAACACCCAAGCCAATGTGTTACATAAGAAGAAAAAAAACAACCTCCATTAGAGCGAACGGATTACTCCGGGTTTCCTTTAGTGGTTACTGGAAATGTTAATGAGATGAGTGGTTGTTTCTTTTGCAGAGAACTGTGAAGCGTGGGTTTTCAAATGTGAACTGGTTCGTTTTAAGCCAACTGTATAGCTCCATACACCAGCTGCAGAGACCTAGAACTGCAACCCTCCTTCAGCTCAGAAACAATTTCAAATGAGAAATCTGGGGAAGAGACTCACCAGTTTAAGAAGTAAACTGAATTAAAAAGCATGATTAATTGCTACAGCTTATTTAGCTTCAGATTTCTCTGCCTTGCACGCTTACCAGAGAAATCACAGCACCTACATTTGCTGCTAATAAAAACTCTATTAATGCTAATTGATTTTTACATTGTAAATTTATTACCTAGAGTTTCATGCTATGTGGCCACGTGGTTTAACAGTCTACTGTCTGCAGCCCACCTCAGGTTCAGAACGGATACTTACATTAAAGCTCCACATTGAGGATATTGCAACTTCCAGACCCCCCCAACACAGAGTCCAGCACAACAGAGGTTGCCGAATTTCATCAGATCTGTGCTCAGGTGATGAAAATACTCACTAGGCTGCCAACAAAGGTGCACTGGGGGGAGAGCCCTGGTGGTCACAGGAACCATCCAGGCCCCTGCTCAGTGAGTTCATGAGGAGTTTGAGGTTGCAGGTCGCAAGCCTGGAGCTGTGGACAGAGAGCAGAGGGAGCAGGAGGAGGGAGCTGGGGGCTGAACAGCGCAAGGCAGGCAGCACTGCCTGAAGATGCCCTGAGCTGAAGGGAAGGATGCAGCAAAAAGGCCAAGTAAAAATTAGCTGAATCTCTTAACATAAAAAAATTATTGGGAGATTAATCCAAAATTCAAAGTGTCAGTCATTTCTGAGGTTGCTGTTTGCTTTTGTTAAATTTTGTTTTCTTAAATTATCACCTCTGCCTGGGTGCTGCCATTTCAAAAAGAGCAGAACCGGGGTTTTTCTCTCTCTTTCTTCTTTTTTTTTCCTCCAACTTTCCAAAAAAAACCCCTTCACCTCCAGCTAGAGAGGAGGCCTGGAAAATTTCAGCCTTCTAGGTGAAACTTTTGGATAGTTGCAAGCAAGTGAAAACAGAGAGATATAACATAATGGAAACACTTTGGCAGCCTTAGCTGTAGCTGTCACCAGTGCTCGAGCCCTAATGAAAACTTTCCTGAAGCAAGGCTGGGGTAGAAGCATTAACCCAAAGAGGGCTTTTCCTGACCTCACTGTGGTTTGCAGGCAGGCTGACCCCCCCGAGACAGAGAGGGGTGCTTGGGCAGCAGTGGGGCCACCCCAGTGACTCTCATGTTTCTGCTCATGCTGCAATGTGCTGGCTCCAGGATGGCGGGAGGCAGAGCCTGTCTTCTCCTTGCAGCCACATGATGCGGGCTTCATGGACATGGGGTTAATCTGCACTGGTCAGGCTTTCTCCTGCACGCATTGTATTGGAAGGGGCTTACATGTGTAAATCAGAAGGCTATTTCTGCCCAGGGTTTCATCCACTCACCTGGAGGTGAGATGTCATGATGACTTGACCAGGACAAAAGCTTTCTGCATTCATGGTTTGCAGAAAATCCTGTCTGGTGTTCCCCGATCACTGGCAGTGCTGTTCTGGACAGCTTCCCTGGACCTGCCGTCCTGCTGCCTGCCAAGTTTCCATGAAAAGGACACTGAGGCTTGCCTGACAGGAGACAGAGAAGTTGCGTACTAAACCCCTGGACTCCCAGGAGGGCTGGAGACCCCAGAAAACAGCCCTCGGCTCCTGGCTCACCCTCCCTTGTGGGGCAGCCCTGCGCCCTGCGAGGTGAAGAGCGTGAGCCTCAGTACAGTCCCCCAGACAAGCGGGAAAGGGGTGCACCAAGGCTTCCCCCACCACAGCTCTGTCCGCAGCAGCCCCAGCCAAGGGGACAGAGCTGCACCATGTCCAGGGCAGCCCTCCCCAGAGCAGGGATGTAGGCTGGAGAGCCTTGGGGGGACACCCCTAGCCCTGGAAAGCTCTCCATTTGCTCGAGATGACCAGCTGGCATTTCTGAGAAAGATTCGTGGGGTATTATCTGTGTCATCAGCTGGTTTGCAACACATAGAGGCAAAATGTGCTTTAGATTATACCCCACTGTCAATCCACACCAACAGTATGGTCTTGAAACTCCACAACACTATCCCAGTGGCTTCCAGTGAGAGCAAAACACCACCAGTGCTTTACTCACCATCACTTGTTACTCTCCTATCCAAGACTCTCAATCATATAAACCCAAGACTATTTGTCATTTAAAATCATTAATATTGGCTCCAGACTTTTACAGCATTTCAGTGCTGCTCAACTTCACGGTTTCAAATAAAAGGGCTTTCCTCATTTCTTTCTTATTATGCATCTAATTGTCTTATAATGTGCCTAAATTGAAGAGAGGCCTGAGGGCTGATTCTGAAGAGAAATAGCACACTTCCTTGCTGCTGAAGTGCCTGAGAGGTGAAAGACCTCTGTCACCAACATGCCCAAGTGATGGGCTTAGGCAGCTGCCTCATGAATACGCTAAGCACCCCTCCCTCTCTTGGGGACTCTTCTCTACCCACACATTGCATAGGGCCCCGCTGCCAGTCTTCAGGGATCACTGCAGGAGACCCACAGTGTCACAGCTACAGGGGATACCATTACAAAGCTGGGGCGGAGCCGACACGACCGCTAATTTCTGGACTCCCCACCATCAGAACATGAAATTTTGTATCAGCTTTCTGGGACGAAAGGGTTGCAACACAGGCACAGAGCAATCTGTACGCACACCACAGCCTTGGGACAACCATCAAGGCCGAAGTACAAGCAGGCCTGGTTGGTTGAAATCAGCAAACTACTGTCTTGTCACTGGATTGGGACCAATGAATGCAGTCACAGAATCACAGAATGGTCAGGGTTGGAAGGGACCTCGGGAGATCATCTAGTTCAACCCTCCTGCTAGAGCAGGGTCACCCACAGCAGGTTGCACAGGACGGCATCCAGGTGAGTTTTGAATGTATCCAGAGTGGGAGACTCCACCACCTCTCCGGACAGCCTGTTCCAGTGCTCTGCCACCCTCAAAGTAAAGAAGTTCCTCCTCATGTTAAGACGGAACTTCCTATGTTCCAGTTTGTGCCCGTTACCTCTTGTCCTATCACTGGGCACCACTGAAGAAAGACTGTTCCCATCCACCTGGCACCCTCCCTTTAAATATTTATAAGCATTGATAAGATCCCCCCTCAGTCTTCTTTTCTCCAGACTACAAAGACCCAAGTCCCTCAGCCTTTCCTCATAAGAAAGATGCTCCAGTCCCCTAATCATCTTTGTAGCCCTTTGCTGGACCCTCTCCAGCAGTTCCCTGTCCTTCTTGAACTGGGGAGCCCAGAACTGGACACAATACACCGATGCGGCCTCACCACGGCAGAGTAGAGCGGGAGGATAATCTCCCTTGACCTGCTGGCCACACGGTCCCAGACCCTGTTAATGAGAGGCAGAGCAGGAGGAAACACTGTCCTTTGGGCCCCTGAGCATCACTGAGATCTAAGGCTGTTTAGTATCCCGCTTACATTTCCATATACACATGTACCTGTATTACTTGTAAATCTGTATAATTCTTGCATCTCTACATCTACTCATCTCTATGAGTATAGATTTATATTTATATACATAGATTTTTTGATGTCTGTCAATCGGGAGTGAGTCAGACTTCTGGACACAGTTGCTGATTTTGCTCTGTAAATGTAATTGATCATTGATTTGGAAGAAAGTAGTAAAAGACAATGATTGTTTGTGTGTTGTTCCTCCTCTCCCCTTAAAAGAGGGAGTTTTCTGGCCCCACAGCTAGAGGGCTGCCAGACAAACAGTTGATTTTGCATCCAACATAACTGAGGCATGGAAAACAAGGGGTAAAGGATCTTCTAACAGCAAATCTACCATTGGCAGAGAAAGTTTCTCTTGTGTCAGAAGCTGCTTGACACAAGGCTGCTGCCTCCCCCCCTTCACTGCCCATTTCTGCCTCCCGTCCTCCAAATCCCTTCCTCCCCCAAGATGAACCAAACAGTAACAGCAATTTTCGCAGAGCTAGTCCAAGTCAGAGGTAAAAGCTTCCAGGAGGGGCCAGGAACAAGCAGCTGTGGCTGTTGGCGGAGGTCAAAGGGAAAATTAAAATAATGATAAAAAGCAGGTTTTGTTTGTAAAAGGTTGACTAGCTACTGTTTACCAACCCGTACCTGTGCGACTAGGATGATACTAATATTAAAACCAGGAATATCAGTGACGGCATGTCCCTGGCAAGCATTACCCCTTAAGCACAAAGGCTTAAAGGATCAGTTCACAACATCTCTCTGACACACAGCTATCAGGCCACGCAGAGTACCTAGATATATGAAGCAATTGAAAGGACACATACTGTAATTACAGGGATATACAGATATGCACATGTTTCAACCTTAGCTTCAGAGCAATAAATCTTCGCTAGGTAGATAAATCTTTGGTTGGTAAGAGAGGACTCTTGCAGCTGGTTCCTGTAAAGTAAACGTGCTCTCACATTAATAAGCTTTAATAGTGAATAGTTCCATTGATTTTGGTGGGGTGCAGATTGTAAGGTTTCTTTGGAAGAAATCTGACCGGGACGCATTTTTTTTCCAGTGTATTTCAGGCACATTTGCAGTAAAACTTACTAACTTTTCCAAACTGAGGGTTTAGTGTGCTTCTTTTTCATTATTAAAACAGTGATCTATAGCAGACAGCATTTTTCTATGGAGTAGTCCTTGATACCTTTACTGCCAGCAGGTAAGATATGATGGTTTTACTGTTACACAAGGAGATAATTGTGCCACTACCATTCTTTCTCGTGTTCTACATTTACTGCACCGATGGGTTAAAAATAAGTGCGCAAGGCTCACAATATGCCAAAAATCGAATGTGAGTACATTCAGGGTTTACCACTGCACAGTCAAAGGGCTAAATTGATCTAGTTTTTACTCATGCAAACGGTTGTCTTACCCATGGCAGAATTGCCTAGAAGCTCCAAGTCTATTTCAGACCATAACATCTCTCTGACCAGCACTCAATGGGAGTGTCAGCAGAAGATGCAAAGACCATGAATACATCCAGATGTTTTGCCAGTCACTATCAGCTAACAGCTGGCTTGTGCTCTGGAAAACATAACTCTGAATGTTCTTCCCTCTGTAAACATATGTCATCCTTTTAAAAACTCCTCTGCCTCCAAAGTCCTGTGGCAATGGTATCCTCGGGTTTACACATAACGCTAAAAAAATGCTTGTACTGATTTTTTAATTTATTTCCATACTGTGAGCAATATTTCACCTACCCTTCCCATGCCATTATTCTGTGCTTCTTTTTTCCTTTGCGAAGGACAGTCGCATCCTTCTACCCCTCTCTTTGCATGGAAGCCTGTTCGTGCTTCCAATCAATTTTGCTACCCACCCTTGTTGCCCATTTATTTCTTCCAGAGTTATGTTCAGCTAAGCAGGTCTGGCTCAACAACAGCGTGGACTTACTATTTCCTAGTATTCCCTTGCCAGTCTATATGTAGGGGATGTCATTCATCTTACAGCAGTGCCAATGAGCTCTTTGGTGTTAGGATTGCCTTTTCTCACTCTTTAGACAGTCTGTGACCCTGTTGGGCTTAGTCACTGGTAGGGGCTATTTAGGCAACACAAAAAATTAACCATTAACCAGATGAATCCTCCAAGTCTAACCAAAACTCGGCAGGGCTTAAGTTAAGCTCAGTGAGGTTTGGGAAGCTCGGTGGCTTGAACGATTTACTCTTTTTGCTCTGAAGCACTTTCCCAATTAAGCAGTAGTTCACAAGAGGCTGTGGGATTCGGATCATTATAGGTGACAGTCCTTGGGAGCTCTGAAGAAAGGGCCGGAGGGAATAATCCCCTCTCTCACTTGAGCAATGAGGTGACTCCCCTAGAAACCACTCCTTTTAGTGCCCTATTAGTATTCTGACACACTGTTCATCCTATTAAAAATTAGCTTGTCACTGGTGCCTTTACTAACTGTCATAAGCATGGATGGTGCATTAACAGGCAATTCATTAGCTCTGCTCCATTCCAGCACTCCGAAGCTATTCACAGCTGCTGAGGAAGGGTTTCTTCTATATGGGACAGAGCCTGCCCTAGAAATGTCCATAAAGATGCATCTTTACGTATGCGGCCTGTGGGTCATAGCATTATTTTCCCCAGTGTCACCCCCAGAGCAAGATTGGATGTGTTTCTCCCCTTAGTCAGAGAAAGGTGGGAAAAGCCACGAGGCTAGCGGGACTGTCAAGGACACAGGCAGGACACAAAATCAGGACGAGGTCTGGAAGAGAAAAGTGTTTCGAAGAAACAGCATCACTGCTCTTCACCCCAAATGTTTCTTGTATTTTTTGGAAAGGACTCCTGGAGAAAAAAAGGTGCAGAAAAGTGTTCCGTTTGACCTATTTCATGAATTAACTTTTTTTTTTCTCAAAGATAATGGTTGTTGGTATTTAGTTAATTAATTTTAATTAAGTGAGTTAGGAAAATTAATTAGTTGTAATAAAGTCAATTTCATGTCACAGATATTTAAAGCAGGAGTACAGCTAAAGATATGGAAGCTTTACAGCAATTTTTAAAAACAAAGTCCCAAAGAAGTATGTAGGAAGTATGTAGGACCTACTGTTTAAAGATCTATGCTCTCTTTGGGCTGCAGAAATAACTGGTTTTCTCTGTTCACATTTGAAATAATAACTGTTTGGACATGAAGAAATACTTATTTTGAGTTTATTTTTATCTTTCAAGATGTTTTCTACAGCTGGTTTAGGTTAATTCTGATCCTAAAGTGAAATTTGTTCTATTTGTTTCTCTCTTTAAGGTTGCGGTGTCTCGCACACCCCACCTGACTCAGGTCGTGCTACAAGAAGGCATATTTATACATTTCCTTTGCTTTTGTTTTTGTTTCTGTGGAATATAATCTGTAGGAAATCTGCATATGCCTTTTTATTTAAGAAAAGGAAACTTGTTCCGTGAGGCATTCTTTGTGCATAAATACTTTAAAGACCAGAGTATAAAAGCAGTTACATAGAAGTGTGATCCAGAGTCAACTGAAACTCCTGGAAATCTTATTGTTAACTGCAGTGGGGCCCACTCTGCCAAAAGCACCATCTCAGCTCTGTAGCTGTAACAGACCATACAGGGGGAAGCAGCCTTCATCCTTTGCTCTATAAGCATAAGACAAAAGAACCATGGAGAGATCATCTTGACATTATGTGCAATTAACACATCTACGAAATCATCACATGAAAAGGATTCTTTGGGTCAGATAAAATCTCCCAGATTGGGATATTTTCCTTTAAAACCTATTTTCCTTTCCAGGGTCTGCATTTCTAGGTTGAGACAAAGCATTTGCTTCAGTGTTTAGTCCTTTCACAGTCCTGCAAAGAGGCAGCCGCAGGTTTACTCATAACAGAGGTAAACGTCAATCTACAATGAACTCGAGTTCATAATGAAGAACAGTTGAGAATCAGTTTCCTGCTCTTTACCTAGGGAATGAGGAACACTGCTTTGAGACCTGGCTCCTCACTAGACATCATAAATAACTACACACAGCAGAAGAAAAAAAAAAAAAAGCTAAAAAAAAGCTTCTTAATTTATTTCCATGAGTTAAGCACATACTTTTGGAATAAGTGAATCACTCTGTTGTTTCCTGTCTCCTACCAATAAAAGGGGACTTATTTTAAGTATGATGCATGCTGGTCTACAACAGAGACACTCAATTTTTACAAAGAACTGTTGGGTAATCTTAGCAAAATCCCTGATTCCAGATCCTGTGTGCTGGCTTCCCAGTGGGGAATCACAGCCTGGAGGACAGAATCCTGCAGGACTGCCCACAGGAACAAGAGGTACCACATGGCGGGGACCTCGGTGAGATCTTTCATTCGGAAGTCAAGTTAGATCAGCCCTGCAAGAGATTCACCCGCTGGTAGGGGCTGTAAAACCCTGAAAAACACAGTGTAACTATATATTGAACAGGGCCACCCAACCCAGCAAACCTCTGCTGTCATTTTCAAAACGACATGGCAGCACAGGTCCCAACGGTCTCCAGTGGTGTTTCTGCTTGACAACATTCAGGTCCCTAATTCCTACTGAAGTACTCAGCCCCCTTGAAACCCGTTAAAGTCCTCGGCACAAGGCAGGAGCCTCAGTGCCTCTGATGAGAGCAGGTCCTGTAGCACCTGTGATAGATCTACCCTGAACCCAGAGCACTGAACATCCACGGACCTCTGCAGGGGCCAGAGCATCACCCACGGCACACGCCTTACAGGGCTTGCAAGCCCCCCATCCCTCCCTCCGTGGGGAGACGAGGCCCGGTGGGCGGTGGCCTCCGACCCCCTCTCCTGGCCCGCCCCCTCCAGCCAGGCCGCAGCTCCAGCGCGGCCATTTTCTCCCCGCCCCGGACTCCGCGGGGGCGCGGCACGGCTGCGATCCGCCCGCACCCCCGCCTCGCAGGCCTCGGCGGGAAGAAGAGGCGCCCGGAGCCTTGTCTCTCCGGGGCGGCCGGCAGCCCCCGAGCCCCGCCGCAGGAAGCCCGGGCCGGCGCGGCCATGAGGTGCCCGGCTGCGCACCCCGCGGAGCCGCCGGCAGGAGCGGCCGGCGGCGGCCACCTGCCCGGCCCGCGGCTGACACCTTGTGGCTGCCAGACCGTACGTCCGCCCCGGGCGGCGGGCGGCGAAAGGCGGCGGCGGCTTTCTTTCGGCTGGGTGGGGGGACGAGGGCTGCGGGAGGGCTGGGCGCGGGGCTCCCCCGGGGTCCGCCGGCCTCCCTGCCCGCCCCTGCCCTTCCCCGGGGCAGGCCTCCCGCCCGGGGCCGGCGGGGCCGCCAGGTGGCGCCGCGGTGCGGGCGGCGGGCGGGGGCGGTGGCCGCAGCCGGAGCCGGGCGGTGCGGGCAGTGGGGCGGCAGCGGGCGGGTGGGGCGGGCCCGGCCCGGCCCGCTGCGGCGTGTGGGCTCATCCCTCCCAGCCGCAAGCATGCCCTGCAGAAATTCCTAAGAAAAAAAAAACCAAACACAAAACCAAACCCCAAAACCACAAAACAGCCCCGCTGCTGCCCTCCCCCTCAGCCCCCCCACCGTGACAGTAAAAGGCTCGATTTTGTCCGTCAATTATTTGGCGTTGGAAGTGGCACACAGAAAATACACGTAGTACGGGCAACGACGCGGACACAGGTTTGAGGCCCTTCTGCCTGCCGGTGTGTTCAAAACGCTATTTTTTTCCCCCTAGCTTTTCTTTGGACCACATCTTCCTGATCCTCCGGTGGCAAGCTGTACTGGAGGGCGCCCTGAAAGGTGCGGAGATTTCAAGAGCTGACACTAACCACCATGAGTATCTGTGTCCATCTTGTCAGGGTCAGAAAGCACAAAGTGTGGCTTTTTTTTTTTTTTTTTTTTTTTTCAGCAGCGAAATAACGCGTGCTTTGAACAAAAGAGCCCAGCTGAGGATGGGCAGTGCCATCCTCAGTCTCTCCGACATCCTGCTGAGAGCTGCTGGTCTTTCTTTTCCTCATTATTTACCAGAAGCATCTGTAATTTTTAAAAAAAAAAAAAAAAAGGATTTTTTTTTCTCCATGGTGTCACATTTATGGCTCCAGCCTTCCTCCCCGTTCTGCATTCAGAGCGCAGGAGCAGCTCAGTCTGTGTTAATGAGGCCGGTTGGCTGTCCCCGTCCCATCTGGGGTGAGTGGCAGAGCCTGGCGTAGCTGGCTGGCACGTTTCGGGGACATTATGAACTCAGGTGACTGCCAGACTCAGAGGTGAAGTTACAGAGGGGCCTCATCTGACTTCACTCATGCAGCGTTTCATTAAAGGACTTTGCGCCCATCAAAATGATGGAGCATAGGCCAGCGTGTTGGCTCTGCAGGCTAATTAGTCTCTCAGACCTTCTGCTCCTCTGGAAGTCCCAGCCCGGCTGGGCAGGATGGGGCTTTGTGTTGCTCGCGTCGAGTGGCCAGGTTCCACATCTGTGGTGCTGGTATTTCGCTGGTCTGCGGGGCTCTCATTTGGCCTATAAACCGCAAACATCTGCTGGGGTTATGGTCGGCTTGTTGGCTGATTTCAGCAGGGGTGGTGACCTGCTGTACTCGTCGATCAGTTCTGGAAGAGCAAACTGGATGCAATGCAGAGGAGTTTGAGAGAGCAGGAAAAGCGCTCAGCCAGTCAAAAATAAAAACTAGGTAAAAAAAAAAAAAAGAGCTATGGAAATGGTAAAATGCTGCAGCTTAATAGCCTAGGCAAAGCGCATGCTTGTGCTCCTGGTGTCCTTGATGTTTCCCACACATTCTCTCCCTTGATGGCTAGATATTATTTTTTAATGCGTGTTGACAATTGAGCACGTTACTTTATCAACCCAATAAAACAAACAAAAATCTAGAGTCACTTAAGAGGAAATAAACTATGAGAAGAAAATGTGCCTCACACCTACACTGGTAAAGTACCCTTAATTTGATTTAATCAGGGAATAGTTTATTTTAAAGTGATATAATAGCAATCAATTCACTGTAATAACCCAGATCACAATGACGTCTTCTGCTATTAATGCAGATGTCGCGTGCATCTCAGAGACATGTCACCATAGTTCGGCAGGCTGAGGAATGACATGTAAAAGACTATGTTCGCCATCACAGCAGTATCGGCTGGAAGAATTTCACCGACCCTTCCCTCTAGATACTTTGGATTGAAACAGATGGAAATGAAGGTAGGACTGGACTGTCAAAACCCTCAGCGTTCGTCCTCATTTCTTTAAAAACAAAGTCCCCGCTGCTGCTCTGATTCGCCTCTCTCCTGTGCCAGGGTAGATCAGGACTGATTCTGGAGGAGCCGATGGACTTGTGCTAGCTGACAGCAGATCTGGCCTTTCTTAAGTGAAACATGAAAAGTTCTTTCCTTGTAAATTTGGTTTACATGCAGGAGTTTGGGTGAAGAACTGTCGAAGCCACTTATCCCACCAGTTATTCTATAGTCTCACTGAGCATTTATGTCCAGGACAAGCAGGGCGGCACATGCCGAGAAGGAGGGATGGAGCACAACTCAGTGTAAATAATACGTTAGGCCTGATTTGGACCCATTTCTGCTGGCGAAATAGACTCTTTGTTCAGGAACTTAGTCCAGTTGGGACTTCCACCAAATGCAAGTGTTTTATAGTGCAACCTTGTAAACTACTTAGGGATTTCGAAAACAAATACAAGCAAAGATACTGTTGCTGTTCCTCAATATCTGGTGATTTCCCACAGGCATGGATGGCTGAAGAAGGATCTCTTTTCTCGTGGTTACATACCCTGCCATTTTGGGGATGTCACTCAGTGGACTGTATTATAAAAAACATTCAGTGAATCTTCTCTTGGGTTTGCATTCCTGAAGAAAGCCACAGCAGCCCAGTGTGCAACTCACAGCAGCCTAACTGCTTCTTGAGTCCACACTCATCTTGCTGGGCAACCTCCTCAAGTCTCCCCAAAATGCATACAAGTGCCCAGTCCCCTTGGGAGTCCTGGTAAAGCTCAGCTGAGGTATCCACCAGCATGTGTGCCTCTCGAAAGAACCAGGGCTGGGCAGGAGCAAGGTGAGGACACTTCTGTAAAAAACAGTCTACAAACCTGTGAACTCAATGGAGGGTGAAAAACACGATTTATTTTTTTTTAATCAACCTTTTTAAGTCTTAGAGTGGGGAAAATGTTTTCTGTTAAATTCTATATGGTGGGAAGGTTATCAGTTTCTATTGAATTCTCCTGGGTTTTCCTGTGAGAGCAAACGTGTCTGACTGATAGTGTGTGGCTATCAGACACAAGGAAAATTATCTAATTTATAGCCAGTATTGAGAAAGCTACCAGGAGCAGCATAAAATAGTTCTCCATATGGTACCGTAAAGCTTCCAAAAACTATAGTTAAAGAAAACAACAATGCTCGTAGAGAAATTCTCCTTTTGTGTATCAAGTAAGGGGTTACAGCAACAAGGCTGGTAAAGATGCACAAGAAGGAACGATGTCTTTGATTGTCTTATATTAATTTATAGCTTTTATGTACAGGATTACAAGTATTAAATGCATCTTTGTGCTAACAGGGCTCATGTTTTGAAGTACAAGAAAACTCTACAGTTACATTCTGTGGAGGCTTCGGGACACAGTTTGCCAAATGGAAAAACATTTGGAGGTTTGGAAAAATCTTGCACATAAATTACTAAAGGCACGAAGCGCCTGAAAGATGGATGAAATCAGAAGCCAAGGAAAAGCAGCGTGTGTGCCAAGGAACAAAAAAAAACATGTAATGATTTCTTTTAATGACTCTCCTGCAAAATGGAGAGCAAGCTTCCAGGGCATGTCATATTCTCATAAAAGCAGCTTGCCTGGGTGATGAGAAATACCCTGTAAGTGGTCAGACCAAGACCCAATTTTTCATCCTTTCTGCACGTAGCTCTCCATTGATTATGTTAAGTGCTACCCACTGGTTAAAAACACAGCAAGCTCATTGTCTCTGCCTGTGGCAAAGGGCAGCTACACACTTGCTAATTTCCTGATTTATGACACCCTATAGAAGGAATTGAAAGTGGGCACATAGGGGGCGGGGTGGGGGTGGGGGGGAAGACACACTATTAAAACAGAGGGAGATCAGGAAGTTTGTGATAAAGAAAAGGCAGGCTCTGGTCTGACATGTAATCTCTCTTTTGGCTTGAAGTAAACCTGCTCCTTCAAGGCTATGCCATCAACAGGGCCTGGCTCAAGTTTCACCACTAAATCTGAGTCAACAATCTCTAATCTGGACACCGGGCTCGGGATCCAGGCTCAAGTTGCAGTTGGAAGCAGACAACAGGGACACGGGGAGGTGGGGGCCGGGGGGAAGTAGGGAGAGGAGGAAAAAGACAATCTTTGTTTCTCATTTGATTGTCCACACAAGCCTGAACTGAGGTCATGTGTCATTTTATTATTTTTTTTTTGTCATCGCCGAGATAAAACTTTGCACCTCTCTGGCCTTGAAATTGCCTTCCTGACACTTATATTAAGTACAGAAGATATATGCCCGAGAATGGGGGACATAAGTTTGCAGAGCAGCTCAGATTTGGAGTTCTTTTCATCTTTCTGACATGCGATACTGTGACATAAGCTGCCTGCAGTGGGGTTGCTATGCAGATATACAGTTTCTGAAAAGTTACACCAGGAAAACTAAAACCTACCGATGGATTTAGCATTTCACAAAGAAGCGGGATAAAATGTGTGGCAGTTAGACTCAAAAGCTAAAAAAGGTGAATTAAACTTTCATGAAAACAATCTCCCTAAAAAAGAAAAAGGATCAATAAGTATAAAAGTATCTTGTTGCATTCCTAGCCTTTGGGCCGCTGGCTTAATCCCGCTACTGTATATAATAAAGGAGACCCTGTGTGTTTAATGGCAGGGGCAGAAAGAAAGGGGAAATACTTGGGTACTGTTCCCCCTAATTTCACCCTCTTCCCCCCTCTTTGTTGCTGCCGCGCCATGATTTTATTTTGAAAAATAAAGACTAGAATAAAAAATATGTTGTCTGAGGCTCCCAGCCAAAAATATGCCAGCACTTTCCCTTCCCACCCACCCCCCTCTACCCCCCACCCCCAAACTCCTTAGGCCAAAAGCCTTAACAAAAGCTGTTTTCTGTTTGGAAGATCTCCGGGTCCTTCTCTCTCTTTCCTAACCCCTAACACAGGAAATGATTTTATAATTCACATTATTAAGGAATTCGACTCACCCTCCATCCCCCCTCCGCCCTCCCTTCCCGCCCCGTTCCCTGGATGTCGACCGACAATAAGCCTGTGGGCTGGCACCCATCCTCTCAGACCCGTTCGTGTCAGCTCCTCTACCTGACCCTGCCCGTAAATCATCTCGCCGGACCTCTCAGGTGGGCGGCCGCCAGCTTTTCCCCAGCATCCAGCTGTGCTCCAGCGCCCGGCCGCCTGCGTGGGCTTATATACCTGCGAGATAAATAGCGGGGCTGTTCCCGAGTTGTGTATATGTCCCCCGTCCCGCCCCCCTCCCCCCCCCCTCCCTCCCAAACATTACGTTTCATGTATGTGGTAATGCCTGTCATGCCAAAGACCACACTAGCAACTGGGAAGCAATAAATCGGTCTCCCTTGGCAAGAACGGAAAACCGCGTCTCCTGAGGTACTCCAGAAGGAGAGGGCAGGTAACGCCAAGGCCCGGCATCGCACAGTGAGTGTGGGGCAGGGCTGTTGGTGCAATGCTGCCAACCTGGCATGCTGCCCTGCTCTAAAGCCGACCGGGGTGATGCCACCAGCGCTATGTCCCCCCAGGACCTCTTTGGCTGCCTGCCCACCCTGCCCTGCTCTGCTAGGGGCCCTGGCAGCATGGAGGACCGCAGGGCTGCAACATGCCGAGGTGGACCCCAAGAACCGGCCGAGGGAAGGCTCGCTTTGCTGCAGAGGTGGGCTCTGTAATGGGTCAGTATTTATTGCAGCGACTCTGAAGCCATTTTGGGAGCTGAAGCAGGAGACAGAGCCTCAAGCGCTAACTTGAGGGCTGTGCTCCCTCTTCCTGGCCCTGTGGATGTCCTGTTCGCATCTCTTCTACGAGGATTGAAGAGCACCTCTGCTGCCTTTCTTGGCATAGCTGGTGTCCCAGTGGGCAGGCTGGGAGAGATTATATCTCATCAATCCTGGCCTGGGACACGGGAAGGGATGAGAGCTTCTCTCAACACCTTGTTTTGTGTGGGCCTATGTGGGCTTGATTCCTTCAGCTGGAGAAGGGGAGTGAAGCTGTCTCCTGGCCCCTCAGCAAGCCCCCTAACCACAATGCTTTTTCTGGAAAAGAAAGCAGCATTACTTCTTCCTCAAGCCTTTTTCTTTTACTAAATAGGTCCAGCAAGGTCCTTCAAAGAAAAAGCAGCCCTGCTGAGAGATGGGAATCGCAACATGTCTGTCCTCAGATATCTTATCAGCTAATAATAACCTTCCCAGTTTGGGCAGCGTCCCACCTGCCGCGTGGGCTGCCCAGATGCCAACAAGCCCCACGTAGGAAGCGCAGGCATTGCTGTCCCCCTCTCTCGTGACAGCCAGGTGCCTGGACATCCAATGTAGGGACACACAACTTTTAGATGCTTGCATCATTTGTAAGGAAATGTCCCGATCAGTGCACCTGGCTGCCTCTCTGTGCCTCAGATGTCCTTGGAAAACTATTTCAGTAGAGCAGTGGGTGAAGTGACTGGAACACTCACCTGCTCCAGTAGATCGGTGAACACCTTCGAGAAAAGAGACTGTCAGTGGCCTAAGTTACTCTTTTGTTCACCTAGTGGCTGGGTCGGTTCCTCACAGTGTCACAGAAGTTCAAGTCCCAACAGGCTGTGACTGGCTGATGTGACAGGCTGAGGAGCACCCTTGTGTCAGAGACACCATCTCCCTTGGAGGTGCTGCAGCGCCCTGCAGCCAGCATCCATGGCATCTCCGAGGAGCCCTGCTCCCATCGTTGCTGGAAGAAAACAGCCAGAGGCTGCTGTTCAGCTGTATTTTTCCCAGCCCTTGTGTGTTTTGCTGGTGCATTCTATGCTTTGTAGAAATATCCAAGGGTTGCTCAAGGTAGCATTGCATTTCTTTGCCCAGTACCACATAAATGACAAATAAATTGTGCACAAGGTTATGTAAAGCTGTTCTACCCGTTTCAAGACATTTGAGCAGTTATGTTCAATACGAAGCAGGTTCAACTCAATTCCTGACTCTCTCTTCCTCTGCTGCACACATGCGTGTGGATACGGCCGGAGTACCACCTTCCCTAACTCACAGATCCCAAACATCAAGTCAGCTTTGGGTGGGAGTGGAAGGCAAAGGAACTTAAGGGGCTGTTTCTTTTCTGAGTTATACCTCTGTAAATCCAGAGCTATTCCAGGGGAATCAACCTGTACCAGGACTGGCAAATTTGTTCGTAGTTTGAGCACAGAATGTTTGTCATAGTTGTTATTAAATGATGCCTTTACATATTCCAGGCCTATTTTTAAAACAAAGGCAATGAAGTTAGGGCATCCAGTTCTATATATGGACACTCCAAATGGCACTGAAATGCCTCATGCATGTGTTTGGCTGAGTGTTGATTTGGGTGTCCAAATATGGACCTTAGAATGGGATATCTCACTTGGATAAGCATCCTTGTAAATTTGGCGTGCTGCACTTATTTGAACAAAGCAAATTTATTTCTATCATTTAGCAGGGAAAAAGCACGAGATGTTTTCATTTTGAGGGACCTTCTTATTCACGGAATTGGGCCACTCAAATACTGACGTGTGTAGTAGTTCTAAAAAAAAAGAAAGCCCTCAAAATCATCCCAAGACAACACAGGAGGAAATTAATGCAGAATGTTTGCAGCACGCAGATCCCGTCTTATCACAAGGGCAAAATTCTTGCTGACAGCAAGAATTCAGTGCCAGCAGAAGGACCTGTGCAGCTTGATGGCAGCAAACTCCCCCTCTGGCCCGGCGGTGCGAAGGGACGCATGCAGGGCCGGCTGCTTAGGGGCTTGGGGCAAAGCGGCCTCTCTGCTCTTGGAGGCAGTCTCTGCATCTCAAAACCGTACGTGTGCAAGGGCTGGAGTGATTGCTGTTGCACGCAGGAACCTTCCCCTGTATCTCCCAGTGCATCAGGATTTTCTTTGTCTGGCTCCTTGATGGTGAGCTCTCCAGGAAAGAGCTTGGCTTGACTATTAGGTCCTAGTGCGTAATAAATAATGTCAGCAGCGAGCGAGCACCGTTCTGCAAGCCTTTGCTGGGTTCCTGTTAATTGCGAAGGACCTTTTACATCCTTTGTGTAATTCCATTCATTTTGTTGGCATCGTACAAGGGATGGATTTGGCCTCAAAAATAAAGCAGGTTTCTTTTGCATAATGTATCATACCATTTGGTCTACATTTTGCTGAAGGTTTATGTGTACTTGGAGATTTCTCCCCAGATATGCAGCTGGAGATATTTTTAAAATAGCAAACAATGAACTGATTCAACTGTCCAAAGCAGTTGTTCAGATTCCACATTTAGGGGTAAATTGTTAAGAAAGTGTAAGGTGGGCAAATTTTCAGGACAGCTAAGGTAAGTTTATGACCATTAGAAATGCGTGAAGCCAGCTCCAGCCTAGATCGCTTTCCCTACCTCTGCTGTCCTGATGGTTTTTGACAAGCTGATTCCATTTCTGGAAAAAGCAGTTCACGAGAGAGAAAGATTTCTCTAAAGAGTCTGTTGTTTTTCAGAAGAGTGAAAATGTGTGCTAACAATTCTGGACCACTGACAAAAGCAAAATCAATACACACGGCCTTCATTTTACAGCCAAGTTCAGATGAATAAATAGAGATGCAGCAAGCTGTTTACGAGGGAGACAAGCTTTGCTCTACGTGCCCTTCCAAGCAGGCACGCTTATGCTGTTGTTGTTTGCCTTACATGGTTGGTTAATGAAATCAGTCAAATAGTTAAGAGAGCTCACCGGACATTTCAGACCCCTCCATGAGCAGCACTGGCTGTGCTGGCCAAGAGCTGGGAAGCAAACGCTATTGCGTGAGATAGCTCAGGGCCTGCAAATCTGTTGCTGTTGCAGTTTTGGGGGGCGCTTGGGAGGAGTTTCATACTTTGAAGAACCTAAGCTTGATTTTGGGGGGTGGGGGTGGGTGTCATGCATAGAACCCCCACCTCCTTACAAAAGGCAGGCCAAACACACTCGGTACGCAGCCCCAAATGCAGCATGAGCAAACAACGCTTGGACGGACCCCCTTGAAATGAATGAAGCTGCAGCCAGTGCATCCATCCGGGGCTCTTCTCCGAGATCAGGACCTAATTCTGCACTGTGCAAACTCTGGGGTTGATTTTCCCCCACGCCTTAAACACTGCAGAAACTAAGAGGTGATGAGGGAGGAGCAAAAATGGAAGGGACACAGATACAGCCTCCAAGAACACTTACACATATTTTGCTGAGACTTCAGACTGAGTTTTGTTTGATCTGTGACCAGGCAGGTAGAGGAATGAATAACCGCATGCACAAAAAGGAAAAAATAATAATAATAAAACAACAGCACATTTAAGTGCATTTTTTTTTCTTGGAGATTTATTTTGTTTTAATAAATCTGACACCCGTCAGGGAGAGAGAAAAGCGTTGCAAGCCCAAAAGGAAAGCAGAGCACACTGAGGGTGCTGGAGATTCTTGCTCTCGTGAAGATGTTTCATCAGTATCTCTTTGAGCTCTCTCCCTAGACTCGGGAGTTGGTGGATTTCTCCCACTTTTTTGTTTTTTTGTTGTTTTTTTTTTTTTTTTTTAAAAAGCGAGCTTACTCGCCCGGTGTGTTTTCCAAGCTTTCACAGCTCTAATAAATAAGGAGCACCTGTAAAACAGTAGCTTGACTTAAGTGAATCTGTACAAAGGAAAATATAGAAATACAGTATATACATAGTGCTCATAGTGCACCATCACTACAAGGCTCTGGTTCACTGACTCTGCTACCCTGCTCCCAACACCGCTGACAGAGTCAGAGACACTGCTCCTGCAAACTGCTCCTCACTTCCCTGCAGCAGCCTTATAGAAAAGGTGTACTCTGAACACTCGAGAGTGAACAATTGCTTTATTCGAGTTAGTAAACAGTTACACTGAATCACAAGGTGATCTGAATTTTTTTAAAATTTTTTTCTTTGTTTTTGATTTTTTTGTGTTTTTTTTGTGTTTTTTTTCTTTTTTGTTTTTTTTTTGTTTGTTTTTTTTTTTTGTATTTGTCAGAATGGGATACTCCACGACTCTCTTACCAATTCAGTGCCAGTATAACATGCTCTAGTGTACTTTTGGACTCTTGGCTACAACTGTACAAGTGCACACAAGTAAATTCTACCCTGTTATCCTCCACCCACTGATTGAGGATCGAATTGCACATTTCTCTTAACCATGACAGGAGAAAGCAAACAGTGAAACAGAATCATGGGGGATCTTTCTCACTTTACCCTTGTTTTCATTGGTTTGTCCATACCATTCTAATTATCATGAAAGGGCTATGCATATGGAGAGATTGTCTCACTGCCTTCCTGGATCACTGAAAACCATCAGGGTTGAAATTTCATCCAAGTCTTTCGTGACGCCCAGCAAATATTCCCCTCAGATTATTTTACACCTTGAGGGAATTTTGGTCTTTAGTTCAACACTCTTGCTCTGTTCCCAAATGGGGCGCTATTTAGGGGAATTTAAAGAGAAAGCTGAGAAGAATAAACATTTACTGAGTTCTCTTGGCATTCAGTCTCTGAAAAACCACAGTATAAACTATTCATGCTGCTTCTTACATCTGTCAAATCAAAAATTAAAAGCCATAAAAGTGTAACACTGAAAATATGGCATTAGAAAGGATAAAGGTGGCCTTTGTAAAAATAACAAGGAAAGTATATTAGCCAATAAAATATTCTAACTCTTCATTTAAAAGTGCATCATGGGTAGGACAGAGATGACTCTGAAGCGTTGCTACTCCAGTATTACCCCTTTCCCCCATCAAAACTTGAATAGGTCCAAAACCATACAATGCAAATCACGATTCTTAGTGTAGCAGCAAAACCACAGCAGTTTTTCGAAGGAAAAAAAAAAATTAAAAAAAAATCCATGTCATTGTCCAGTCTCAAATATCTGAACTTTGAAGTCAAAGAGGGAAAAGTACCTATGTTGGTCCGTGTGGTTTTTGAAACCAGGGTGAAAAATCCCCCCCAGCAAGAAACCAAGAGGAAAAAGTGTTCCTTGGAGGAGAAGAGGGGTGGTCGCAGGAATGCTGAGCACACTGTGTGGGTCCATGATGTGCTGTCTTCTGGGTCAAAGGCACCCGTGGGACCGAGGTTTCCTCAGAGGGGCTTCGTGACAGGAAGCTGCTTTCTTTGCTGGACTTTCAGCCAGAGCGGGTGGTGAGCGGACCAGCTGGTGTCATTCGGTGGAGTGACGTGGTTTGCTCTGCTCCCTTTCTCCATGCAAGGTACCCTGTTGGCGAGCGTTCCTGCAAAGCAGACAAGAAAAGGTGGTCAGGGCGAGCGGTGGGAGACTCATCGCAGGCAGGCTGGGCACGGCCTGAGCTCACATCCCACGCAGCCTCACGCTGGGTGGGTGGCCGGGCTAAGACACGAGCCCACCGCTTCGGCCTCAGCTGCCCCTCGTGCCGCAAGTGCCGTCGGTACGTGCAGCCTCCGAGGTTGCTGGAAAGGACGACGGAGGAATTCCTGTGATAAAAAGCTGGAAACCGATATAATAATAGTTCATTCTCTGGGTTTCATAGAGCGCCTTTCATCCTACAAGAGCATGGGTGAATAATGATACTTTGCAATTATACAGTACCCTTCACCCCTTGATCTCAGTGTGCTTTACAGAGCTGGGATGTACCGCTCTCTGCACAGCACAGGTGGGAAAGTGGTGTCAAGAGAAGGAGAGGCATTTGGACCAGGATCCCCCAGCACCTGGGATAGGGACAGGATGAGGAATATCGCATGTGCCAGGGCTCCCCAGAGACACCTCACTGCCTGGGCTAGTGTGAGGCTCCACAGAGCTGATTGGTCATGGAGAAAGTGGAATGGTACCTGGAGACAGCTCCACTCTCACGTAAATACATATCTCCCACTAACAGAGCTAATTCTCTATGTACTATACATGTTATTCATGCAAACTGAAGATGCCATTCTTGGCCTTTCCCCAAATCTGTAGTCATACAAAGGAGAGATGTATGCTCAACACAGCAAAACCGAGCTGTGATGAGGGAGGTTGGGCTGGAGTTCCCCACAACCTCCTCGGTCCTCTCTTGGGATGGTCTGCAACCAACCTTCTCCCACTTGCACCACCACAACAGCGGCTGCAGCATCGTGGGGTCACAACCAGCAGAGCATGGTGACTGACAGGGCCTAGCATGACAAACAGAATTCAATTAAAGGTATTTTAAGACCCAAAGCGAACTAGGAATTACTCCCACTGAGGTAAACTGCTACTAACATCTGATATTTTCAGCATTGAACACATACATTTCCATGGACCACATGTGAGAGGAGAACAAAACCCTCCAGATCCTGCTAGAGCAGTTCACAGAATTAGGCAAATAATTTATTTTTCCAGTTGTTCCCTTCTTCTATCCCAGTCCTCATTTCTAGGTCCATTTTTCTCCTGTTATCTGACCACATGTACTGACTGCTTTTCTTTTTTTTTTGTTTTCTCATTTTTTAGGACACAAAAGGGATGCATCCCACAGGACTTATTCAGATAACCCCCTTCTGAAGCCCACTAGTGCTTTGACTGGGTGAACAATACTGAAGCAAACACAGCTTTATTGATTTGAGGCCTTCAGAAAGGTGTGTGATAGCTCCTCTAAAATAAGGAGAGCTTTGCCAGAGGTGAAGGCCAAGGTCACCAAAATCTTTGGAATCACGTTTTTGAAAACCCAAATCACCTTCTCATCAATCTAATGCAACTAACAACAGCGCAGTGGTTACAAGCTCCTGTCGCCTTAGTTTATGTAGGAGCTACTGGGTGATACACTATGGCCTCATGTGCTTCTGCTTCCCTTGTCAGTTGACCATGTAGACTGCCTAGCAGAAACTGTCGTCTCTGTCTACACAGAGTGCTTTGGACTCTGTCTCCTTGGGTGGGATTTGCTGTCCCCTAAAGATTCGGACTGAAACTCTGAAGTACTTATCAGCCTTAATTTTGGTGCTGGGTCACATTTTCCTTCTCCGTCTGCTCCACGATCTCCCCTTCACACTTGCTTCTCTGTGATCACTCTCGTCACTGTGCTCATATCCCTCCGCTAAACCTCCGCCCTTCTCAAAGCAGAGACTGGAAGACACACTGAATATGTGGACCAGCATGAACTCCCAGAGCACGGAGACCATTATATCTAGGTTAAGGAGTAACGTTTGGGCTTTAGGGCAACGTGCCCAGGAGAATGAGCTGCTTTGTGTGCACAGAGAGCTGTGGACAAGAACTAGACTGAGAACTGGGATGTATCCACCTACTAAGTACTCCCCATAAAGTACAAGACTGCTTTCTGTCACTTTTTGGCTTGAAATCTTGTTCTGAGATTAACTAAAAAGGGAAGCAGAGAAAATAAAATCTGTAACGTCTGTATGAAACCTTACTCTGCACTTCAGGTATTTTGCCTGCTCTTCTCTTTCCATACATCAACAGAAATAAATTTCCATCCCTCACTTATCAGTCTTAAATGGCACGGCGTAGGCATAGCACAGACTGATAAGTGGTTTGGAAGGGAGGGCATAAAGAAGTTCACTAGCTCTCGATGCTTTCTGCCTGGAGCAGTCGGCTAGCTTTGTAATTCCTGTCTATTTTCCCCTACTGCAGATAGACTCAGTGTAACAGACTTCCCTGTCGATTGGCTCACATGGCAGTCATTGCATTTGATGAATGCATCTTTGTAGCGATCAAGTGACAGAATAAAAATCCGTATCAGGCATAGCATGCAAAGTTTTATGAAGAAATGAGAACACACTAGTCATCACCACTTCACAGTTAGATGTTATACACCTCGTGCCAACACCAGCGTGGCATGACCAGCACAACAAAGTCAGCTATTTATATCTCCCCAAAAAACCCAAATTACTTTTTAGCAGAGCAACATATGTTCTTCACCCCAGCTGAACTTGCCCTCAACACACATCAAATTTTGCTGATCAGAGACAAAAATTGCATCAGCCACAAAAGAAGACTTTTCATAAACATAAACCCATGGACTTGAGCTTATGTGAGTTGCACTGAGGTGAGCACACTCCCTTTTGCCTGCTTTCCAAAGCCAAGCATGGCTGGGCTGATCCCAGGATGGAAGACCACTTAGAAGCCAGAGGCGGGTGCAGTTCCAACCCCAGGAGGCAGCATGGAAAAGATGACGGAAAAAGAACAAGTAGGAGGGCTCATTTCTGCCAATGGAGGGGGGAAAAAGGAGAATAACTCAACTGGATGATGACCCAGCTCAAGCAGGTAACTCGGAGGTCTACCTATGTGGGCTCAGATAGTGATGCACTGCTCCTCTGAACAGTAGATGACAGCCGCACTGATGCCCTCTGTATTAGTCATAATCTGAGCGACGGGCAGCTACGAAACAGGCTGCACCAATGCAGAGTTTCCTCTTTGGTTTATGCCTCGACACGTGAGGATTTAAATCCTTTCTCAGAACAACAGAGAGTTACAGCTTGGCAGGACAGTTTGGCAGCTATGGCGAAGCCTCCCCAGCAAGCTTTCCTCCTCCCGTTCTGCAGCTACCCAGCTCTTTCCAGGTGCTTCTGCTGACCTACAGCCCTTTGTCCTGCACAGCCCCTGGGACTGGTGCAGTGGGAAGCTTGGATCCACTTGGAAAAGCCAATCGCTAGAAATGCTCCTCACTCCACTCCCCCTCCATGCCTCGGTACCGAGGAGCTGCGTAGCTCAGCTGTGGGGGCGATTCCTTCTCTTGGTCCCCCATACTGAAGCGCCGATCCCTGGGCGGCTGCTCCCAGCAATACCCCATGAGCCGAGTGTTGCCACGCTGGTGACACGCTCCTGCTGGCAGTGACAGCCGCCAGAAATAGCTGCTTCTACCCAGTTCCCTCCCCAGTCATGTACTACCTCCTCAGAGGGGCCATGTCATTGACATGGCTTTGGACACACGCGTGCATGCAAACACACACAGTTTTTTCCATGGTTGCTTCCCACTCATTCTGTGCTCCATTGAACATTTCTGTCTCCAGATTCACATCTTATTGTTCAGAAAGAAATTAGAGACTGGGTGGGGAGGGCTGAGGCAACCGTTGATGTGGGCCGGCATGGCAGAGTTTCCATCATTTAGCACAGCACTTAATTCATCCGGACAATGAATGCTGATGTGCTAAAAGAGGCCTAGTTCATCTGGGACATGCATGGCCCTAGAGTAAAGGCACTGCAATTATTTTCTCAGGGAAACTGTTCTGAAGATAAACCACAAGAGTGCAGCTAAAGTCAGCATGGGAACAAACTCAGCCCTGGAAACACTCTGGAATCATCTGTTACTTGTAATAGTTCTCTATTTTTTTATTTATTTTTTTTAGCAATTCTTAAAGTAGTTAAAGCTTCTTCATTAAAACCTTCCCCTTTGAATACTTGATGATTAATCTTTCCATGAGCTAACTGAAGGGATGCCACATTGCAAGAGTTGGGGAGACCTTTAGCACGAATGGGATAACAAGCAGGGTCCTTAAGCACCGACCTTTGGCTTTGAAGGTGGTGTTTTCCTTCTGCTCTGGTCTTGTAAGCTATGGATCCTTCTCAAATTTGGGTCAGATACGCAACTCAGGCTATACCGCCTACTGAAACGTGAGCTGTAATCTGAGCAGACATTGTGACTTCAAGGAATGCACTGGGGAAGAGGCTTGGGAATTGCCCTCCTTTTATGCTTAGGCAGAAGAAGTGGTAGGAACAGCTTAGTCATTCCCAATTCTGTGACTGAATTGTTGCACGGATGCACCAGAGGCCGCAATTGCAATTGCATCCAGTCCTCTGTAGTCAGGGACAGACCTTGAGGGAGAAACATGAACTGGAAAGCAGAAGGTCTGTTGGGTGCTGACTCCTGCTTCCCTGCATCTATTCCTAGAAAAGCCTTTTGGGAAATTTCCCCAGTTTACATCTACGTTCGGCCCCTTGCCGGTACATTTAATACTGTTTCTCACTAAACTCATTCAATGTATGTTAAATTGAACCCTGAAACTAGCTAGTGAAGTTAGGAACAGGGATGTATTTCCCCATGCTCTTGTTATGTAGCAAGAAAACAGTGGAAATACAGGTCCAGACTCTCCTTCATGCTCCCACACAGCCCAAGGAAAAATCACCTCTTAAAAAGAAGGAGCAAAGGAATCATCACTGTGGAAGAGAACCTGAGAGTCACGAAGATGATGTGAGGTCTGTGGTCCTGGATTTTCCAGGCAGCCAGTTCACTGAAGAGAAATGAGACAGAAATTAAGCCCTCTCTACCTCTTTCAAAATTGGTGAAAATTGTTCAAAACCCAGCTATCTAGCAGCAGAGTCTGCTCTTTGTTCCAGCATCCAGGCTCCACAGTAAGGATACAGCATAAGGCAAAGGGAAAAGTAGTTTCTTCCTTCCATTATACATCTCCATAAAGACAGTGCTTCCCCCAAAACAGGAGTACCGTCTTGGCCTGGGTAAACATGCAGCTCTTCTTTACAGCTAGTGGGAATAGGATTTCCTAAATTCATCAGAGAGCAGCCACATCCTCGGGGAGAATGGCCTGGGCTGCTGTCAATGCTCCCCTGTACCACAAAGCAGCAACACAACTTCACCATGCAACTTGCTCTGCACAGACCCAGGGGATACGGCACCTTCTCTCCCCTTCAGGTTTGGATTCTCCTGGGCAAAACAGCTGCCACCAGGAACTCACGCCACAGCATTTTACATTTTCATTTCCTCATGTTCCCATCACTCTCAAGCTTTTTGTGAAAGCAGCTCCCCACTGAAATAGCACTGCTTTCTCCTTTCCTCTCCTTGTGGTAGAGGCAGGGGCTCATGAACTTTGACCCAGTGGGACCAATGTCCTCGTACTCCTACCCATGCCCAGAGGTGCTCCAGAGCAGGCACTGCATTAAGTGCTCTGAACCAAATCTGGGAAGAGCCTCTGTCCACCAGTCATGGAGGGAGGCAGAGGAGATCAGCCTTGGTAGCCTAAGATGAACATTTGGGCTTGGTTCCCCAGATTTCAGCATCGGTGCTGCTGTCAGGTTTCTCTAGTGTTGTCATCCTTCCTTCCTCACCTATACTATCTTCTACTTTTCAGAGAAGTTTCTCATGGTTTAACCTTTTCTAGAACAATTGCTCAGCAAGTTTATGAAACTCTCCTTCACTTTCAATCTGAACTAAAGACAAAACCAATGTCAAGCAGGTCCTCCTGCCAAGCCCCATGGCACCATCTTTCTCCAGGTTTTCTCTGACAGAGGGTCTCTGGTTTATATTTTGGGGCATTTCAAGGTATGCATGCAAGTCACGCAAAGAGGAAAATGCCACCATAGAGCCTGCCTGGGCCAGATCCTGCTTTACAGTGGGATCTGCAAAGGCAGACCATTGCCCTCCAGTTAGGGCAGCACCATTATATTTGGCAGACCTGTAAACAATTTGCTTTGCCTTACCAACGCTTCATGTGCAGATGTCCCAAAAGATACGATTTTCCTTTTAAAAGAAACAGCCATATTTCCAACTAATTCTCCCATTCTGTGCTGGGTTAAAGCTGAAACTTTGCAAGGATTGTTTTGCAAAAAAAACCAAAAAACCCAAACACAACAACAAACAGAAAAACAAAACATAAAAACTAAAACAGAAGGAAAACCAAATCCAGACAGTTTCTACTCTCTTTTCCTGAAACCAGGCAACCACTGTGATGTGATAACCCTTCTTTAAGCCTCCGATTTTGTCTGAATCAGAATAGAAACTTTAACTTGAATTTCACCAGCCTTCTGTGGGCCCAAACCACATTCTGAGGCACTTCTCAATTTTCTTATCCAAGCTGATCTCTCTGGTAAAACCAGCTAAATAGCCAGAAAAAGGCAGATTAAGCGTGAATAGCAGTGTGGAGGAGGACGAATGGTGAGGATGGGGGTCTTGGTGAGCAACAGCCTGTACTTCCCTGTGACAGTCTTTCTCCTCACCTGGGTTACACCTAGGTCTGGCTTTTTCACTGGAAATGCTGTTGTGGGCCACAAAATTATAACAATAACAGCAATAATAATAACCATAATAATAATTTTTTGCAGAAGCAACATTGAATCTTTTTAGTGAAAAGTTTCAGCATCCCGTATCTGTATCAGGAGGCAATCAACATTTTCCCATTTTCCCACAAACAACCCCTCTATCCGCAACCATCCACAGCTGCATGCCTGGCACTGTCTCCGTTGGGTTTCTTCCTGTTTTTCATAACCCCTCCTGGTTTGTTTCAGCCTAAGCAAGAGCAGATGCAGACTCCTCCAAAGGCTACAGGGCATGCTCAGGTGGCCAAAATGTCAGGTAGATTATACTGAGGGGGAAGGAAGAGGAAAAACCACCCAGGCAACATAAGGAGCAAGAGTGTGAGAGACTTGGCATAGACCCTGGTGCAGTACCAGGCACCTTAGGGCATCTCCCTTATCCCCAGCACTGTTGGCCATGGAGTGACCTGCATTGGACCCAACCATTGTTTTAGATTTTCTCTAATTCCCACCTCCCCTACCCACCCCAAGACAACAGGAATAATATTTTTACCACCAAGATAACCGGTTCAGCAATAATCGGTAAACTGCCTCAAATAAAACAGAACTGGCATTTTAATTGTACTTTGAAAGGCAGGGTCAGAATTCAAATTTTCAGTGACCTCATCATACATCTTTTATTTTACACTAGTGTTCAAGTATCTATCAACTGGAGAATTCCTGTGGGAAAGGGGGTTTTCCCCTCCTTTTGGATAAGTGGCAGCACAATTGGTTCATGAAAGCTTATAAATATTTGGAGCATAAGCAGGCAACACCAAGTTTTACATTTAACCATGTGGGCTCCAAATAAATAGCTGAAAATTGCTCTAACCATAGGTTTCAATATCAATCGGCCAATGATGGGATGCAGATCTTTCCAGAAAGGTTGAAACTCAGTAGTTATTTCACTCTGCACTACCCAATCTCTAAACCCCCTATTTTTTAATTGTTTTGTTTTTTTTTTTTAAACGTATGCTTCCATAGAAGATGATTACATTACACAGCCTGAAAGTCCGAAACCAGGACTGGAAGATGGAGTGCAGCAGAGAGTGGGGGCGTCCTCTCGACAAACGCAGTTCAGCCTGTTTGCCTCTAGATAATTTGTTATTGTAGGTTGGCTCAAATTTAAGACAGTAATGTTTCAGAAACACTTGGAAAAGCAAGCCAGCTGCAGGGAGGATATCGTTACAAATTGAGACACATGTTGT
Organism: Vanellus vanellus; assembly: GCF_965231255.1. NCBI lineage: Eukaryota > Metazoa > Chordata > Aves > Charadriiformes > Charadriidae > Vanellus > Vanellus vanellus. The sequence continues at coordinate 78,920,557 of NC_138907.1, forward strand.
ACAGGAATACCATTCTTTTCAAATACCAAAATCGTGTCTGGGGAAGTAAAGCCATGCAAATGAGTCAGAGGCAGGACCTCAGTCTGTAATGTGCCGAGGGCCTTCAACTTGCATTAGAGGCACCGAGCGCTGAGTGCGCACAGTACTGGACAGGATCAAGCCCAGATATTTAATTAGCTCTAATTTTCATGGTAGAAGCAAATAGTTGAGGGTTCTGCAAAATGTCAGAGGTTACTTCGATTCACAGCTCTCACGAGATGATCACACATGCTTCCAAATACAAACTCTGGTCCCAGGAGTGAAATGTAGCTCATTATCAAAATAGTGTAAATAAGGTAATGATTAGTAGGCCTCAGCCGTGAGGCCTGGACTGATGGAGGCACCCAGGAATGTGCTTAACTTGCCTGTTTTGCACTATGGGACCTAAAAATAAACAGGGACACTCAGCAGGTAATCTAGAAATAAAAAGTGCTTCAGAAAGGCTTGCTTGTCACAGTCTGGTTTCTTCCTGATTTCTTGCTCAAAGAGCTTTGCTTCTGCTTTGCTTGAATCTCCCACTGCTTTTTGAACAAGAATTTCATTTTCTCTTAAAATCTACTGCTCACTGCTTGATGATATCCAACTTTTTTGCAACCACAGTCCTCAAAACTGTTTTGCTCCTTTCTGACCCACTTTCAGGTATTGCTTATAACACTGAGAAATACTTTATAAGCTCCACGCAGTCATTCAGAGCTCACCGCTCTGCACTGAAGTTGGCCATGGTTGTTTCAGGGTCAAGCTTCACAAAAGCTATTAGGTGCTTAGCTCCTTATCAGATTTCAGCTGCAATCAGACACATACTGTCCAGGATCTCAGTCTCTGAATGTAAAGGCAATCATTGTCTCAGATGATGTTTTTACAAGGGTGCCTGTCTGTTTCACTATCGTCTTTGTTGTTAGGGACTCTGTATTTAATCATGAGTTGTGTTTTTTTGCCCATAAACTTTCCCTACGCCACTGACTGTGGTAGCTCAACAGCACAAAACCAGACTGATGTAGAGCTAGTCTCTCCCTATGCCTGTTTTACACTTAACACTTTTGAATGCAGCCAAATCTGCTTTGCACCAACTTAATAAATGAGGAGCATTAGGCCTTATATGTATGTAAGTGCCTGGTCAATCTTTAAAGCCTGGCAAAGAATAATGAGTAACTCGTCATTTCAATATGAATGTGGGTTGTACCAGCTTAGGGAATGGCAGGGATTAGATGCTTTTTCAGTTCAAATAATTCTCATTTCACAAGACAATTAAAAGTAATACGGGCAAGTAAGCACCGAACTGATCTCTGAAGTCAGTGGTCCCAAGTCCTGGGAGCTGTCAGGTAGGCTACAGCCTCCAGGAGCTGTAGGCTCTGGAGATTTCTGTGGGTCTGTCAATCGAACTATGGTATTTTTTGCTGGCTGAAGTTCTGGCCGTGTGTTTTGTTTGCCAACAGTCCTAGAAGCTCACTACCTTTGCAAATCAGAGCAGGTATAGTTATTTTCTAAACTGGGTTAAAGAATCAGATTTTGTATTCGAAACATGTGCCCTAGGAGGTTTTATAGAAAAGCAGGAGGAACCCATCAGATTTCAGCACTTGTTCCTTTGATTCAAAGAGTGTGTGGTGATCTACAGCAGCGTACCACGAGCCTGCTATTTACTGCCACTGAGACGGAAGTTAGCGCTCCCACACCCCGGCAGCAAGATGTGGGAGCTGGAAGCTACTCTGGAAGTATGTCATTTTATACTTCACCACTTTGAGAATATTTTTTTTTTCTTTTCTTTTTTTTTTTTTTTTTTCCCCGGGAAATCCTTTTTCTGATTTAATATATCTGAGAAGCTACACAGGCAATTTTGAAACGTAAGATCACACTGCTAGAGCCAGGCAGCTCTCAAGGGCAAAGCTTCAGTTCCAAGCAAATGTGTTTAAGACTTTGTGGTGTTAACAGTCTCTCCTCTCCCCCTTTGGATAAATGGAAAATTTCTGTAGGCTCATAAGAAGCCAAGTGAAGGAAAACTTCTGAACCTGAAGAGTAGGTGTTAAGTGTACGAGTCCAATTACTCTGCCGATTTAAATTAGTTTAGCACAAGTGGTACTATATCCAGTTAAAATTAGCTAAGGCTCTGGCCCATAGTACTGTGTCAATGAAGATGATTAGCATAAAAATGTGTTTAAATCTATAAAACTTCTTTTCAAGTATACCTTTAAGGTCAAATTCTATCCTGATCAGAACAAGAAGGGCAGGGTAAGATGCCGGTAGATAGATGCTACAGTGACAGGGGAGCGATAAAAACTCTTAAGGCAGAAAGAGAGGTTAATAGCTATGCCCCTTGCCTCAGGAATCCTGACCAGAGCCGGAAATCTTGTGCTGGACCATTATGGGCAGGGGAGCTCACAGTGGGATACATATTACTTCTGCTCTGAACTGGACCGTTGTGCATGTTGTATATTTTTACGACTACAATGTATGGACTAGACAGCTGGGGGTTTGGGCCTATAACTCAGCAGATGCTGACCCCAGGACATACGGGTTGGCTCTGTAGGTGGTCATACTCCTACTATTTCCATTACTTCTGTGAGAAATTCTGCTGACACAAGCAGAAAAACTCCCTTCTGCCCCCAACATAGGATTAGTCAACATATACAGACACACACACACACAGAGAAGCTAGTTGTGAGTTTAGCATGTGCCACTTAATTTTATAATTTAGTTTACCATAACTATCATGTTAAATCCAAGCAGACCTTAGTGTTACCATTTATTTGCTTTAGGAAACCTTGACACCAAAACTGGAGGGTTAAAACTGATCCCGCCTGGACGTAAAGCATGTAGGCAGGCAATACTAACACACTAATTTTAGAAACTCATGTTGCTCAAACTTGAAAAAATAACACTCAACAGAATATTCTTCCTAGCTTCACTCCTTTATCATAGTAGGACTTTGGCACCGAGACATCTTTTGCTGGTTCTTCGAATTGCATCAAGCTAGAACAGCTTGACAGTCCACATCCTGATGCAGAGACTAAACTTTAACATCAAGGATTATGTTGCTGATTAGCACTTCCAATAATCAAGTAATTGGTACATTAAATAATCCAGAGTTTGGCGACTTGCCTGAAAAGGTCACGCTTGCATTGATTCCTTTTTAGAGAGTCCATGTTGCTATTGCACGAATTCAATCTGTCTGTCCAGAACTCTAGCGTAAAAATATTTGGACGATTTCCTTCCTTTCATACAATTTGATGGGAAATAAAACCCAGGAAAAGTTGCACATTAGGGCAATGTGTTTAGATTTTCCAATTAAGATAGGTGGGGAGAAAGAGAGAAAAAGACAATTCTCTGGACTTTTTCTTCTCTGGGATTAATGTGGCCAGTGCAATCAATACAAACCTCCAAGGGCCCAAGTCTACACAATTATCAGTGCAGCTCCTACCCTCTTTGTATTTTAGTAGAATTTCTATGAGGTTGGGAGTCCTCTCCTGAGGAATCCTTCCCACAGCCAGACTGCCAAAGGAGAGGGGCTTTACCTCCACCCTTTCCCAAGCCCGGGCAGGAGGAACTCATGGGCATGACAAAGGTCAGGGCTGCAGCACAAGGGGCTGCACCGATGCTCTGCTCCCCCTGCTCGTCCCGTCTGTACAGACACGGGCAGGCTCTGAGCCCTGTGCAGCCTTCACAGACAGGCTACTGGGAGGCCAGAAATCCAAGCAGCCCCCCTGCTCCCCTGGACTGGCTATTACCAGCACCGGTGAAAGGAGGGCTCTGCATGAAACCAAAGAGTCCTCACCTCAAATCAGTCATCAGAGCTGCACAAACCACTTGTGTGTGCCTTGAGAGGCTCAAAACCCACCCACATTTCACTGAGGTACCCACTGGAATGAGATGGTTATCACGCTGTTTATTTCTGCAGAGTATTTTGGGTATCCTCTTTCCCTTGAAGCACACAAGGATCCTGGTGTCATATCTCTTCTGCATAGAGGCTCCTTCTTTTTTTTTTTTTTTTGTGGAGGAAGGAGTGGATGAACACAGACGGACTAATAACCATCACCATGCCACGCTATGCTATTGCATAAGCCCCAGAGGCACGGCAGACACCTAGGGTGGGCTTTTTAACTTTCAGTCTCTATGGGGACATCTATGTCTGTGCCAGTCACCCTAAGTTCCTTTCACAGCCAGGAGGAATAGGCACTCCTAGGGCACAATTCAACCGAGCTGTCTTAGTTGTCGACTTCAGGATGAGCTCAGCTGTCTCTTTGAAGTGCCTGCTTCTCTAGGTTGATTTTAAAGAGAGTTTAGGTAATTAGCTCAGCTGTGTCTTCATTCCAGATATCTATATTGGGTCAGATTAATCTTGCCTGGCAACCTGAAAACCTTCCTGTAAGATAACCCTTGCACTGAGACAAAGGAATGTATAAAACTTTTGGTGAATGGGTTATTCCTGAGGATAACCACGGTGACAGTTATTGACATTCCGAGAATACAAAGCGCTGAGGACAATAACTGATTGATAAAGCATCCTTCTTGTCTTTTCAATGCAGCTTGTTCACTTTGCCCACTTTCTCTGTCAAATACTATTCATGAAGCGATGTCATGTGTAATTGTGTCAACAGGCAAAAATATGTAATTCAGTGAAGCCAGAACTCTCTCTGAGTTTTAAGGCTTTGGCTCTGGACAATGCTAAACCCTTTTTAGGATCGTGACCATGGAAATGTGGCACTACTGCAGCCTGGATGGTCTGGGCAAGCCTAAATAGATGCTAAGAACCAGCCTGTGTTTGGCTACAGTGTCAGCACACAAATATGCAAGTCTCTTCGCACCGGCTTGAAACAAACCACAGCGATGGGGAGACTGAGCAAGGTGGGAAAGGATGGGTTAACCACGGCTCTCCTAGAATTAAATAAAGGGATACAGTCAAATAGTGGCTTTCTCACTAGATCAAATCACAATCCCTAGGTAAAAGCATGTGTACATTTATGAAGAGACAATCTTTCAAGCTCCAAAGGTGGCACACTGGGGTTTGCAATAAAGATCTCACTGCTGAGAGGGACATACAATCCATCCATACCTTAGGGGTGGGCAGGGGGATCCCCACTAGCCTGGCCTAGGAGTGTGTAAAGAGTTTAAAAATTCACTTGACTTCTGAGTTATTGTATCTGTTGGTTATTAGTCCAAGAAAGTTATAGTTGTCCTCTGTTCTCAGAAATGTATCTTTTAAATGTGCCAGCACATGCCGAAAGCAAAGAATAATGGTTCTGTTCCACCGAAGAAAGTAAATAAATACTGTTTGTGATCAAGGGAAGCAACATTGCCAGCACTGCAGCCAACACAGGGAACGCAGCGTTAACAAATAAAAAGGGAGTTCTGACTATATACTGCGGTATCTTTGATGGTGCAATTAGCCTGCGCTGATGAAGCGGGGAGATGTTGCAATGGCCCAGATTCCACAGCCTGCGCTGCTATCTGTGGTTGTGGGTGCCAAGCCCTTCAAGGCAATATTCGTATTGCACCGCTGCAGTCACTATTTGTGCTACCAGGGACAGGGATTTACTGGAGGCTACAGAATATTCCATGGATTGTAATGAAATCTGGCATGTCATCAAGCCACATCCGGCAAACCGTCAGTATTTTACTGCTGAACAGATTTCTTGCAACACCCACCATTTTCCCTTTTCCCAAAAGAAGCTCTCCACGCTTGTGAATCTAAACAAATGCAATTACATTTGTTTCTTGCTCACAGGTTTGAAGCAACAGACATACATTAAACTAACAGTTTTACAAAGGCACTGTTTTATCAGAGGGACTCAGTAGGCTGAATGAAGGGCTGGGGGGTTTCTGCTCCTTTCTGGAGCATTATCCTCGGACAAGCCATGGTTGTTGCTGGACATACCCATATCTCTGCCTTGCTTTGCAGCCCTGCCAGGAACCACGCACATATAACTGCGGGGCTGGGGGAAACCTCAACTGCTTTTCTAAGGTGGGAGACTTGCACCAAAGGCAGAGAGTAAGAGAGTAAAGCCCCATGGCACAGGTCTTGCTGAGATAAGCTACAGCAGGCAGGTTCCAAACAGCAGGCAGTGCCTAAGCACTGACACCTGAGGAAGGGAAGGAAGCTCAGGGAGAGGGGGTTCACTCCCTGGAGAACAGCCTGGCTAGAAACCGGGGTGCGGTCTGGAGACACACCAAAGTAAGATGGTTGGAGATGACCATGTGTTAAGTCAATTGATCTGAGCTAGCGGGAAGCAGATGGGTCATCCTGCTCTATGCTATGCTGTAGGGCAATTTCAATCATCATCATGAAGGCTCGAGTTGCTGAGTAACTCAGCCGGAATAAGTAAGCAGATTAATGGCCCAGACCTAAACCATGTCCTAGGCGGAAAACCACTGACTTTGACATACACAACACAATAATTTCACAGCCAGCACCACCACGAAATGTTCTGTGAGCAAAAGTGTAATGAGGCTGCTGATGGATGGAGTACTGACAAGTACAAATGCAATACAACACAAAGAACAATATTAAAACATAAATACCAACAGTTTTCTGAAAGTGCTGATAAATCAGGACCTGTATCTTGTTTCACAAAGGCCACATCCACACGAGTGTGACCTCATACCTGAAAATACTCATTCTACTCACACAGAAGGCAGTAGCGGTTACACAAACCTTTACTTATTCTGATTTCGAATTCGGAGACACCTCCTTTTCAATGGTGGCTCCAGATCCTCTGGCCCTGTGCTGAGTATTGGCGTTGAGATAATGCACGGCGCGATAGCAGTCTTTTCTGCTGGTTTTGGCACAGGCTGGATCACACAACCTGTCTTGGGCAGCATCCGCAAAGCATACGCATGGTCCTCATCTGCTGGATTGTTAAGGTTCGGGTCCTGTTTGTCTCCCCCAGCAAGGGGCTCTTCCCCAGTCTTCTTGCCAGTGTCTCCCTCAAGGTGGCAGTTTGATGCGCAGTTGTTCTCCTTAACGGACTCCAGCTCGCTCACTGCCAGCTCCTCTGGAGGCTGGGGCTTTTTCGGCTCCTGTGGTGGCTCCGGGTTCTTGGAACCCTCCGTGCTCTTCGTGCCATTCACAATGACATTGCACACTGCTGCACCAGCTTCCAGTCCCGGCGTGCCGGAGGCCAAGGATACGGGACAGCAGTGAGCTCCGTCACTGCACGGTAACGTTTTTGAGTCAACTGGGCTGCAGTTGTCCCTGCAGTCGCTGCAGTTCCTTTTGTCTGAGCTACCAAAAGCCAAATTTACAACACTGTTAGGTTCACGTTCAACTTTCACCTGGGCGTGCAAAGCCCTGTGGATAACATTGTGCAGCCTAGACCGGTGGCCTACTGTTAGGTCTATCACACCGTCCTGTGGACCCTGTAGCACACTGGGGAAACCAAATTTACTGTTCACTGGACTACTAGGTCTGACAGTCAAGTCAACAACTTCATTTTTACTGTGCTCCTGAAGCACTTGAGCTTGATTTAGGGACTGGCCTGAGCAGCTCGGGGACGAGTCAGAGGATTTAGACGATCCTTGCTTTGACTCTCGAGGGGATGAAGAGCTATTGGTTGGCTTTGCCCCAGGCGTCTCGCTGGAGGTACTCGGAATGAAGCTTTCGCCGTTGCTGGAGAAGCCATTGGGGGGTTTGGAGTCGTTGATGTGAGGGATGGGGATGGGAATGGGGATGGGGACGGGCAAAGGGACAATGACAGGATATGGCACTAGTAGAGTCGGGGGTGGCACCAGCGGGGCAAGGGATGGCAATCCAAAGTTCATCATCTGTGGCATCGGCATAGGACCATTTGGCATCATGCTGACGGGGGGAAAGGGAAGACTGGGCAAAGGAGCTCCGGGAGGGGGAGGCGGCAACAAGCCTGGAGGATTCCCAGGCATGGTAGGTGTTGTAGGGGGATGGATATGAGGGGAAAGCATCGGCCTGTGCATGGGGCTAGAGGTGGGACCCATATTTCTGGGACCACCTGGTGGGGGACCGATTCCAGGAATCATCGGGTTTGATAGAGGGCTGTTAGGATTTGAGGCATGGTGAGGCGGCCCACGAATAAATGGTGGACGGATTTGCTGCATAATTTGCTGTTCCATGAATATGGGCAGAGGAACTGGCCCACGGTTTGTCATCACCATGGGAGGACTGCGAGGTGGGACACCAATTGGAGGCACAATGCTAGCAGGTGGCTGGACAGAAACTGGTGGAATATTTGGATTCTCACTGATGGGAATAGGTTTGGGAACTGGTGTGGGGATTTTAGTGACAGAGCAGTTGGCAGTGTCAGACGGAGAGGCAGTGGTAGACGCTGATGGTCCAGGACCTTGAATTTGGCCAGCTGCAGACGCTGGGGATGGGGCTTTTCTCCGAGCATCTGCTAGCGGTATATTCCAAGAATCTGGAGTCAGCAGCTGCACCCCAGTGCCTTCTGCTTTATTTTCGACTGGAGGATGTAATGTACTGCACAGTCCAGCTGGAAGATTGGCCTGTGTCTCTTTGTAGAAAATGTCCATTTTGTACTGATTGAGACATTTTGCACTGCAGAACTGAAGCCTTCTTTCCCCGTCCCCAAAATCCAGATACTCTTTTGTGTGTCTTATGTGCTTACACCAGTCACATACCTACAACACAGTAATAAAATCAAATCAGGTAAGAAAAGCAATCCTCTCTTCATTGTGTTATTTCAAAAGTCATTTTTCAGTTGCTTTCTAAATACTCACATTATTTTGCTAGCAGAAAAAAAAATATAGTTATGTTTGTGAAAACTATGCTTTTTTTTTTTCTCCAAAATATTGGTGAATTGAATGCCACTCCTTTTTCTGGCTCACATGATCTCAGTTCTGCCTTATACAGTACATTATATATATCTTAAACCTATACCACAGAGAAGAATCCTCAGCTGGCATAAACTGTTATAACATGTCTATGTAGGTATAGAAAATGTGTATGAGCATGGCTGCGGTTACTCCTCAGTGGTAATCTAAGCACACCTGTACCATCTGAGATGCCATACTACACAAGGAGTATGATAACTGGAAAAGGACTCAGAAAGTTGCTGGAAATGAATGCAAATAATTTCTGCTAAACTGCAGCACACTGTAACATTTAGTATTCTATTAAGAGTATCAAATAGTAAGTTGGAAAGAGTGTGTGGTATTTTAAAATGGCATCATGAAACAAAAAGCATCATTCATCCTTTGCCCTTCATTCCAAGGAGAAACTTGGAAATAGTCAGGACATTTGTGTGAGGTTCGAATAGTCCCAAATCATGACGTTTCGGCAAGCTGGAATTATTTTCTGAGCTGTTTGCCCACTCTTGTGTACGAGTCACTGAGTAAAACTTCTTGGCAAGCAAGGGCCTATTTAGCAACTTTTCAAATACTATGGCAAAAACTTTACGTTGCAGGCTCATTTTTCTTTTGTTTCTCTGCTTTCCATTTAATTCATTTCTGTGTTACTATTGGTGTGGTGAAGGCATAGCCATTTTTTTTAAAAGTAAGGCTGCAGAACTAATTAAGCTGTGAAAGGTTTTCCCAGTTGTAAACCACTAGACACCAAAGTTCAAAAAATAGTCATTCTAGGCTTCAGAATCCATTACTTCAGAGAAATTATTGTGATTTCATTAACACATTAATTTTGCAACACCAACAGCTCTCACAGATGGTGAAGACATGATCTACAATTCAAATATGACTCTTGTTTGCACAAATGCCTTTCCTTCATATGGCATTTTAAACAAGAATTAATATGAGTAATCTTGCCATAGCTATAAACAGATAAACAGATGTCAGATTTTTCAGTGCCTTACTTTTTTGACAGAATTTTACACACACAAACCCCCCATTTTTGTCATTTACATTAGTTCTCAAAATACTCCGTTGACAGAGATTTTTGGTGCTTTCTATCAGTATGTTGAGCCTATGACCATGTCAGAATACATCCTGGTATTGTTTGCTCTGCCTTTTCCAAATAGCCCACATTAGCTTCTTTTGAAATGACTATATCTTTTGTACAAAAAACAAAAAAAAAAAAAAAAGAAAAAGAAGAATATGATTGTGAAAAGACTGCATTAAAAGGATAATTAATTTTAATAACTATTGGCCATATAAACAATTCCAAACAACATATGTCGGGCATCTGATTACCCATCTCATTTAACTCTCAGCTTCCCTTTAATATAAACAGTGGTGACATTTTTGAGTTTTCAGTAATATATCTTTAATATATATATACACACACATATACACACCCACACCCTCTATATGCTATGGCTATTGGCCTGTTTATTTTAACTCTGCGACCTTTTGGTTATCCAGTTGTGTTGCTATTTGATCCCCTCTCCTGCCTCCCCACCCCATTCACACGCTCGCACATACACTCCCCCTCTGTACCACGAAGATTTTATCCCAACATTTAAATCAAACTAAATAATTACTTGAGAAGTAGCAATTATTAAGCCACACTGGGGCACACGGACACAGCGCCACGTGAGATAAAGCAGGGGGGTGCTGGTGCTGCTTGACACGTGTGGCATTAGGACGGGCATATTTCCAGCACGATGCCCCATGCAAGGAAGAAAATTTCCCGGTACGTTGCAAACAGGGCCAGCTCTGCATTGAACACGCACTGACGATGTAGCGCTCTAAAAAAACGTGGACAAAAAGGCTGTCGAACGCACGGCAGAGTCGAGATAAATGCCTCCCGCTGCCATGGCACATGCATCCCCCCAAGGCGTAGGGCGGATGGGAAGCAGGAGTGCAGGGAGGAAGGCAGAGCCCTTCCAAGGGCCCCTGGGTTTTTACCAGGCATCGGCTCTCCCTCTTCTCCCCGCTGGAAGGCTCAGCGGCCATCGCAGACAGCACCGGAGCTGGGCAACCCCTCGCCGCAAACAGTGCAAACAAGCAGCAGTGGGCACTGAACCATCCCGGGTATTTGGCACTGGGTGTGGGTTTTGCCACCCACCTGGCAAGTCAACACAGGATGGTCTGATGGAAACGCCTTATAACTGACCTCCTGAAATTTTCTGACTTGCCACTGTTTTCCAAGCAGACAAAAGGGGAATTTGTGAGTACACCGCAAGTTAATAAGGTACTATTTAACTCAGTAAAGCTGCTGAATTTATCTTAAAGTCATTTTTGATCAAGAGCTCGCTGCCGTAGCCACAGAACGCTACCTTTTTGTGTGTATGGAATCAGGACGCAAACCACTGCGCTCCTTCTGCCACTTGTAGGGTACGCTCTTGCCCCAAGGGCGGTGCAAAGAGGCAGGGGGTCTCCACATGTACCCCAAGAGATGCACAAAGAGGTACCAGGATCTCCCAGCTGGCTCCTGAGGAAGGCTAGGGGAAGGATGAAGCTCACCTTGGCCCATCACCCACCAAAACAGTGTCTGCTTGCAGGGGAAAGATGAGGAGGAGACCAATCCTGGAGATGGCTGCTGTAAGGGATGGGGCCAGACTCCAGACACAGCTGCTGCCCTGATTTAGTCCTGGGATGATGCAGCTAAGATTTGCCCTTCCTTCGGGGCAAAGGAAGCAAACCAGCTTGTAAGACTTCTGCCAAAGAAGCACCTGAGAAATACGAGAGAGTAAACCCAGCCTCCTTATCTTTCTAGGAAGAGCCCCCTCGGTGACTTTAATTAAACTGACTGAAAGAAAAATACAACCCCCTCCAAAAATGTGACACCTTTTCTAATAATTTCTAATAATTTAATTTTATTAGTTACCAGTTGAAAAATTCACTGAAATACTTCAGTTTTTTATTGCTGTATTGATTTGTTTATCTCAAGTGGGCTCCTATGTCACCCCTCGCTAAACAAATATTTTCTCTTCCTCGGTAAAATATTTAGAAATCCTGCTTAGAAATTCTCTACTGATTTCTCCTGTTTTCAATAATTCACTGAGGTACAAGGGACTCTGAAATCTGCCTGCCTCACTCACATATTAATCACAGACCATTCCGTATATTTTATCACTAAAATTAATTAAAGCCACAGAAATTAAAGGCAGCAATTCTGTTCCTCTGAACATCCTGGATGGACGAAATATCTAATAATTATCTCATTGATTTTATGCAACATCTCAAACTGTTGAAGTTAACATCAGTGAGAAATGTCTATCTACTACATCCATGTATTTCACTATTTCCTTCCTTTCTTTCTTTCTTTCTTTCTTTCTATCTATCTACCTACCTACCTACCTACCTACCTACCTACCTACCTATCTATCTACCTAAGCAATCAGTTATGCTGCTTATTTAGATACAAGTATAAAATGTGCATGACATAGTCAAGTAATATGATACCTTACAATACCATACTAAAAGGCAGAAAAACAGTCCCTATGATGAGGAGGAAATTACTGGAGGAGAAAAAATGTCACTTAAGAATTAATGAATCAAGTCTGTCTTAGAGGATTGATCATTTAAGACGAGGTCAATGAATTTATGATACAAATGGCTATATCACTAGAGGTAATAAAATGGAGCAATATCATTCATTTTACATCTAACTAATGACGTGCTCAGAGTAATTACAGACTTCTTCTAAAAGCCTACACTGATTAGTTCAGATGTGATAGGTGAAACATATATATCTTTCCGTTCAATAAAATAACATTTTCTTATCTGTAAAACACACAGCCAATGTCTTATTTTTTTAAGTACTTGCATTCCGTACAGAACATCGTCATTCTTCATAACCAGCTCAAAATCTCTCTGTTCATTTATTCTTCCTGCTTCCCTTTTCCTGCCTCGTCCTTCCCTTCACCGGACAACCAGGAGAAGAGCTAAGCTGTTGCAGAGTCCTTGTTAACGCTGCGCAGTGGATTTGATAGTGCTTACGCACGGGAGTAGCTCCCTGGGTTTCAGCGGGATTAGTTACAAGAGTTAATGCTGCGGGGTCAAGTTGGGAGGGTCTGACCCAGCACCCATGGAAAACAAGGGAGAGACTCCTCTTTAATGCAATCAATCGGCTTTGGGTCTGATGCTTGACGCTGGCCTCCGCTCACCCTGGAGTCGGCGGGAGCCTTGCCCCTGACCTCAACAGGAGCAGAGGCACGGCCAGGGATTTTGGGAGGAACTGTGGTAGAAAATCCCATAGCACAAATTAATAAAGGGAATACACGGGAAGAAAATAGATGCCACAAGGTCGAGTTTAAGACATATCCTAACAAACACAGGTGAAGCAACCATTTTGTACATTTCTACCCAAAAAGAGGTGGGACCGGTAGTGGTGTGACTGAGAAGGAGCGTGACCATTTCCAAGAGAAAGGGTCCGACCTTGCAAGATGCTAACAGACCCCCTCCGCACCTTCAACTCCCTTGGAAAATACTCCTAGGACCGCTCTTGGGCAACCACACTTCAAACCACGAATGCTTGAACACAAACCCGAAATGACAGAAAGATCAGTAATAAGATAACCGCCTATCTCATTCAGCTGTAATGCAACAACCCCCAAGAAGATTAAATTTACCTAACTGGGGCATGTCCAACGCTAAACAACAGAATGAACATTTCCTTCAGTACATTTAATGTATTTATATTTTAGTGGCGGGTTGCCAGTGTGCTACTTATAAGCTCAATGACTTGATATCATTCATCCGCTTTCCTGTGAAACACGCAGCAATCTACACCAGGAGACGACTCAGAAGACACCGCATCAGCAGAAACACTACTCGCACCCGATACGGGAACACCGAGGAAGCCAGGACCGAGGGATCCTGTAACGCTCTAACACAAAGAGGGGAAAAGAGCCATTCCTGTTGGCATCCCTAACTTTATTTTGATAGAAACGTCCAAAGCGGAGTCCAGACGTGGCCACGGGGTTGCCCCGCGGGCACAACACAGGCATCCTGCTGCACTTAAAAGGGCCATGCTTGGGCTTTAGGCACACAGTAATTAATACTTTAATAGGCTGTCAACTGCAGGCACAAAGTTCATCCATTAGTGCAGTCCACCGCTAACCTCTGAAGGATAATCTAGTATCCGACACTACTTCATTAAGAAACACATTTGCTAAAATCTGTCTGTGGAGGTATTTACATAAGCCCAAGAGAAACCAGGAACGAGTAACATGCAAACACAACTGCTGCGGTGAACGTGAGCCTGTGCCTTATACACAGCACTTTGGACTAGTATCAGTATCAAGTTTGCTGATGATACCAAACTGGGTGGGGTGGCTGACACCCCAGAGGGCTGTGCTGCCATCCAGCGTGACCTAGACAGGCTGGAGAGCTGGGCAGAGAAGAACCTAATGAGGTTCAACAAAACCAAGTGCAAGGTCCTGCACCTGGGGAGGAAGAATGCTAGGCACCAGTACAGGTTAGGGGCTGACCTGCTGGGAGATAGCTTGGAGGAGAAGGATCTGGGGGTTGTGGTAGACAGCAAATTATCCATGGCCCAGCAATGTGCCCTTGTCGCCAAAAAGGCCAATGGAATCCTGGGCTGCATAGGGAAGAGTGTGGCCAGGAGGTCAAGGGAGGTCATTCTCCCCCTCTACTCGGCACTGGTGAGGCCACAACTGGAATACTGTGTCCAGTTTTGGGCTCCCCAGTTCAAGAGGGACAGGGAACTGCTGGAGCGAGTCCAGCGAAGGGCAACTAAGATGATTAAGGGCTTGGAGCACCTCCCTTATGAGGAAAGGCTGAGAGAGCTGGGACTCTTTAGCCTGGAGAAGAGAAGGCTGAGGGGAGACCTTATTATGGCATACAAGTATCTAAAGGGTGGGTTGAAGGAGGATGGAGCCAGGCTCTTTTCATTGGTTCCAAGTGACAGGACGAGGGGCAATGGGCACAAGTTAGAACACAGGAAGTTCCGTTCAAATACACGGAAACAGTTCTTTACGGTGAGGGTGACAGAGCACTGAAACAGGCTGCCCAGGGAGGTTGTGGAGTCCCCTTCCCTGGAGATTTTCAAGACCTGCCTGGATGCAGTCCTGAGTAATGTGCTCTGGGCAATCCTGCTTTAGCAGGAGAGTTGGACTAGATGATCTCTAGAGGTCCCTTCCAACTCTGATAATTCTGTGATTCTGTGATTCTGTGATCAGCTCCCGGGTAAAGCTTTGCAAGAGGACAGAAAGGGGTCACTAAGGCAAATACAGCCCCTTTTCACCTTCTCCAGAACTAGAGGGTGACTAACGGAGCTCCTCTCCTTGCTCGGGAGAACGCTGTTGTGGGACACCTTGCACAAGGGAGGGCTGCATCACATCCTGAGGACCACGCTCTTATCAAAGACGGTGAAACATGGGAGCTAAGATGATCAAAACCTTGCTTCCTGGCATAAAATCCATGTATTCAACTTTGCTGACTAGTTTCTACTCCCTTTTCTTACTGTGGTATCCAACTGCTGTCTCTTCATACACGCTTAGGCGTATGTTCTGCCTTCATGGATGCCACTGCACATTTCCTATATCCCGTTCTGGCTTCATGGATGCCACTGCATATTTCCTATATCCCATTCTGGCCCTGGTTGCCTTTCCTTTTAGCCCAGACTGTGTCCCAGGCCCTTCCCTGCAGCTTCCAACCCTGTAACCCACCCAGGATGTGCGAGGCATGAAGGCAGAGGGTCCCACCCCATCCCAAAAGCCGCAAGGTGAGGAGACAACCCCACTCCCCCTGCACAGGCTCCTGCCTTGCAGCCTAGCGAGAACCCGACACACCGACCATATGTTTTGAAGCAACGGCTCAAGTTTTTTGAAGCCTGCCAAACATTGGACACGGCAGCAATCTAGAAATTAGGAAGTGGCTTGAAACGCATATAACAGAGGTTTCTAGTAAACAGCCAAATGAGTCACAACTAGTGCTCTTACACACAGCTCAGTCAGACCCTTTGCAGATCCCCCACCGGCCACTGTGGCATGGACACCAAGGCATCTTGCCACCCTAGCCCCCTCAAAAGGCTATGAAGCACTCCCAGCAGGATACCAGGGGAAAATTCAGTATATCCGAAGGAAAGAAACCTAGATCCGTTTGCCCTGAGGGACTATGTGCCTAAATATATTTAAAGGACAAAGGAGTGTGAAACCTTTCTTAGCTGTCCTTGCCAGCTCCCTCAGTTTGTTGGGCAACATGGTTGCCTGCTCTCTCCATCTATCCACCACGAAGGCTCTTTGGAGCAGGTCACCTAAAAGGTAATGGCAATTTCTAAACAAATCCCCTCATAGATTCTGCCCAGGGTGCTAAATCCTGCACACAGACCCATCTCTGCCGTCTGTTGCATGACCAAGCACAGAGAAATGTTGGGGCAATGAGCTGTACCTCAAGTGTTAATGTATTCAATGCTTGTGAGCACAGAGAAGCCACGGCCCCAGTGGGGCTCAGGGTTGACCGACCCCTCCATCAAATAGCAACTTGGAGGTCTGTACTAACTCTTCATCCCCTGCCCCACTCACCTCTCGAGGGGTCTCCCCATGGAGCTGCCCCTGGGGAAGCAAAGCCCCTGCCAGGTTGGGAAGGCACCACTCAGCTAATAGCAAACAAACATGTGGTGATTTCTTTGACATAAAGATGGTTCCAAGGCACTGGAGTTCCTTTTTAGCATTTTCTGACTCAGAAAAAAAGATGGATATTAAGAAGTAACAAGGTAGGCATCCTACCATGCCAATTGGGAAAGCTGAGCTGGTTGGGAAGATCTGCAGAAGGACATGGCCGTGCTCTGCTCAGATGTGTGGGGTTAGAGGGAGGAAGAGGAGGGGAATATGTTCCACCCAGAGACGACAGCAAATGACAAACTCCTTTGAGAGGTTAGCAATAATCAAAATAATGGAATTGAAATTCATAATTTAAAGGCTTTTTTTCTTATCCTAATGCTGTTGTGCTTTCTTCCCAGCTAGCTGAGTTATCACAAAAGGTATTCAGCTGCCAGCACCCTGCCCCAAACGATGGAGTGGGCCCAGCCTCGCCAGAAGCCACCCAACCTGCCATCGCTCCCGCCTCTCCCTACCCAATCCTCCTCCAAAATGCCCACCCACCCTGGACCAGTTCAGGCTTCCTCTCGAAAGGGACTGAGTAGCCCAGGGCACAGCCGGGGTGGGGGTCTTTGGTCCAGGGGTCCCTGGCCGGGATGGAGACTGTCCCCGAAGGGGGACGGCAGTCCACAGCATCTACTTTCAGGATGACGGTAACCAAAACTCTGCCTCAGCTGTCATGACTGGGAATTGATGCTCTTTCACTACCAAATGTCAACCAACACTAGTAACAGGCATACTCCAAAGTGCGGCTCTTAGCAGTTATCCCTCCTCGATCACCATTTTCAATGTGCTTATTGCAAGACATTCAGCATGCTTATTGTTCCAGGATTTTTCTGTCCAAGATGGCTTGTTATTTTTTTTTATGATTGTTCCACTTGAATTGAGTGCTTATTATAAAAAATTAAAAAAAAAAAAATCATTCCAGCTGAAACCTGCTGCGAAGGAACCCTGAGGCAGGCTCTAACACACTGTGAATGTGGTTACAATATAGCTGGTAGCGATGCTAGGTGTGAAGGAAAACAGATTTTTACAATGTTTGGAGCTTTGTGCAAAAACAGTTGACAAAACAGAACACTGGAGTTGCCTACAACTTAAAACCGTCCTGTGATGAGTTCGTCTCTGTTTAAGAGCGACCAAAGCTTGCCTACTTACTTGCTTTTCCTTTCTCTGACATAACCCTCCTAAACTTCTCGTCCTCCTGAAAATCTTTACCACAGTTTTCTGAGGAGCGAATACTGACTTTATGTCATTTAAATGCAAGACCCACTCTGTCTCCATTTTTCATCCTAATTATGCAAAAATCTAAGCTACATGAAGCATAAGGAGAAAATAGAGCTATTTGGTAATTAATGGCTAATGATAAATTGATTTCATTTTTTGAATCATTGCAGTTGTCATCTGTGGTATTTAAAACACAGAGTTTTCAAAGCCCTTGCGTTCCTTTGTGTTGGGGGGCTTTTTAATGTTCCCAGCCAAAAGCAACAAATGTAAGTTATGCTAATGCCCGGTGGAAATCCAGGTTGGGTCTTGTTTCATCAGAGTGGCTACGTATTTGATTTTGTATATAAACAGCTGAGCTCCGTGTTTTCAACTTCAGGCTGAGGCTTTGAAACCACAGGAGGAACTTTGGATCTGAAACCACTGGTGAAGCCCACAATATGGTGGGCAAAACTTCAGGGAAAATGAATGTAGTGTGAGGTGGGGCTTGCCAAGAGGCAAGTTCTTCTCCCCAGAAACCTTCCTGGCTGAAATAACACAGAATGGGACAATAACAGCATTTAAACCTTAAAATCCTTAATGTGGGTTTTTTACACTTGTACCATACAAGAGCTGATTATAGGGCACATCCGCACTGATGTTTCAGTACTGGCTAAGGCGACCCCTCCAGCAGTGACAGAAGTCCCAAATAAAATTTAGATGATGCAGAAGATGAAAAGAGGGCAAGAGCAGGAGAGAGAGGCGGGGGGGTTACATGCCCTCATCAGGACAGACAACTTGTCTCACCAAGACTCACATGGCAGAAATGCCTGAAGACCACCTAAGCCTGAATGCCCTTTCCAAGAGGAATGCAGGCCCTGAGAAACCTTGTCCCACTGTGAGTCCATTGGCCTTTGAGCACAACTATGTCATGCAGGAGACTGTGGGGCAGAGCAAACCCTGGCTCAAGCCAGTGAGTGCAAAATTCCCATCAAGCCTCAAGCTCATCAGACAGCTCCTACACATCTGCAAGCAGTAGCCAACATTTGCATGGTGGTGTGCCCGCACAAAAAGGTCAAGAGGCAATTCCTCTTCCAGACTTAACCTGGTCTGACAAGAGACCATTCAAGTGTGTAGCCTCCTTCTTGGTAAGCCTAATTCGAGGGTAGGGATCTGTGGAGTCAACTGAGTGTCTGCATCATGCTCCTCAAGGCCCTTAGCTCGTGGGTGGCAGTGGGAGAAGCCAGCTTGACAGACCAGCAGCACATATCTATTTGCTGGTCAGGCAAGCAGTTTGATTCAGGTTATGTGGGCATTGGTCACCTTGATGTCAGACACTTGATTTCCAGGCCAAGACTTCCCATGATGTGCATTCTGAAATTCCCCTGGTCCTGAAATGATCTGGGGAAAAACTGAGCAGCCAGAGGAAAGAACTACATTGAGCAGGTGAAACTGGGAGTCTCAATGAACTACAGTAGGTGCCTTTCCACAACAGGAGATTTTGCTTTATGATCCTCAAGCGGTTAGTGCCACAGTGAGAGCTTCGCTTCTTCCTAAAGATGACACGAATGTACCTCCTCAAACTGCTGCCACTAAAGGCATGCAAAGTATCGGCAGTGAGAAGTGTCGTAAACACCTTGAGAACAGGACAAGAACTGCCAGCTTTGAATATTCAGGAAGCCAAAAGAAAGAATACAAAGCTAGCAGCTCGAAAAAACATTTCTGGGGCTTAGAAGTACTCCCTCACAGTGTCCAGAGCCTGTCCAGTCTCTTCAGGGCAGCAGGGGAAGGTCGAACTAGGAAATCCCCCTCCTTCCTCTCCCTCAGAGAGTGGAAAGGGGAGATTTACCTCCGTGTCCATGGAGAACCTTCTGCACAGTTTACATTTTCACGTGGTCATCTACAGGAGGCAGCAGAGCAGCTTCTCCATCCCTGGGGTGCCCAAGCTGTGGGGACTTACCAGTGCTCAGGCTGAGAAACACTGCCAGCCCCTCTTCAGGGGACAGACGAGAGGGCCAGCACCGCTGCCACGCCAGGAGCCCCTCGCTCCTGTGCAGGGGCTGCAGAGACCCTGCTCCTCAGGAGAACAGGACCAAACATCAGCCACGGAAGGTTTCTTCTGCAGAGCAGCTGTCAACCAGTGCACTGAGGAAAGAGAGCCTGTATGCAGCACTCCCTGCATCCAGCCCCAGCAATCAGGAAAAGAAAGGGAAATTGAGAGCAATTAACACTGTAAATGTTTCTATCAAATTCTTTTGAGAATTACGGATGCTGTTAAGCACAGGAAAACTTAAAAGTAAAAGAGGAAAGGGGCACTTTACTAGCCTCAAATAGTATCTCACATACCGAGTGACCAAAATCTCTCCAAATGAGAAATCTTCACCCTTGACAACCTCATGCTAGCAAATTTGCAGATAACTTCAGAAGCCAAATGAAGATTTATATTCTCTAATTAATTCAGGTTTTTATTCAATACCTGAATAAACATGTTCAGCCTTTTTTTCTGAACAGAACTTTATTCTGGTCATATAGCAAAGTAACATTTTTGGATGGAAAATAACCCATGTGGCTCATCTGTCTAGAATTTATATCTGGTAATATCTTATATGTATTTTTTCTCCAATATATTTTCCTTTTAATATTCAAGAGAATATAAAAATAACAATAAAACCCCCTCCATTATGTTTCCAGTGGCTCATGGGTTGGTTGACAAGACTATAAATGTAATAATGAGGAGGTTTGAGAGGCAGGTTAATGTTTTTTGCTAACGCATGATGCTTTTAGCCTAAGGCATTGCTGGAGGCCAAAACCACTTCACCTGGACCAAAATCACCACTGAACAGCCAGTAAATCACTCAGACTTAAATGCAGTATTACTGGGTCTCGAGAATATTACTATAATCCAGATTTGAAATATCATTAGTCCGTAGAATAGCAAGAAGGAATGCAACCTGAAACCTTGAGAAATCTTTATTTACCTGTGATGAAGGGTTCTAAGTCCAATTCCTCCTCTCACCTATGCCATTTTACAGTGGCATAACTGTCACAGATTTTTGTGTCGTTTCTTCTGACTTATGCTTGTCCAAGCAAGAAGCTTACAGAATAGAAGTCTCTGTGTGCTTTGGAATATATATATATATATATATATGTTTATATATATATATGTTTTTTTCCACCTATCTATATAGGTCAGGAATCTTCAGGCTTTATTATTACATGTTAATCTTTATCATGCTATAATATTTACAGGCCAGGACCCATTATATGCTATGTGCTCTAACATATACATGGCCACAGTGTGGGCTGCAGCAGAACTGTCCGAGTCTCACAGTCTACCTGGGGCAGACCCCCCGCACACTTGTCCCCACCTTTCCCAAACACATAAAATCCTTGAGGGATTGCGTCAACTGCTTACTTGGAAAAATAATGTTAAGGAAAGACTGACTTGATCAGGGAAAGATTGACTTGACCGTTAGTAAAAATGGATGAAAAAAAAAATCAAAACTTTCCAAGAGGAGCGTTGCTGAGTTTTAGTCTATAGAGCTTTGAAGGGAGTCAAAACTGTTCCAGATTTGACTGCGTGTGATTCACACTTTGAGAACTGCTGGTTTCGCCACTGGTAATGGTACACACCACCCGCGTCCCAGAATAAGTTCAGTTTAAAGAGCAGCCCTCACTCTGGAAACCACATTTGATTAGAACAACCCTGGGCCAGATCCAAAATCTGCTTGGATCAAGGAAAAGTGTGTCACATCGGTTTCAGCCCAGGACTGAGACGTGTCACATCTCTTGCAGATTGGGCATGGAGAGTGGAATTCATTTCCCCGTTTCCTCTGGAGTTGGGGGCTGGAGAAGACGAAGCCAAGCAAGGGAAATTGCTCGGCTGTGCACAGAGGAAGCATTCTGCATCCCTCTAGTTTCTCTTGCTGCGAGGCACTGATCCTGGCTGAAACCCAGAGCCCGTTGGTACAGACCCAGCTCCTCTTCCCCCTTCTATTAGCACAAAATCACCAGTGGAGAGAGGCTTATTCTGAGCAACTGTTGGGCACTCTCACAGGGAGCAGGTAAGACTGAAATAAGGGCCAGGGAAAAGAAGAGATGGGGAATGCAACAGTCTGCATATCCTCCAAATGGAGAGGAGAGGAGAGGAGAGGAGAGGAGAGGAGAGGAGAGGAGAGGAGAGGAGAGGAGAGGAGAGGAGAGGAGAGGAGAGGAGAGGAGAGGAGAGGAGAGGAGAGGAGAGGAGAGGAGAGAAGAAAAAAGAAAAAAGAAGAAAAAGAAAAAAGAGAAAATAAAAAAAGAAAAAAGAAAAAAGAATGACTCTGTCTCTGGTAGGTAGGTTTTACCACGACTATTATGGTCTTTAGCTATCTTAAACCACTGTTTTCCAGGATTTTAGCCTTAAAAATAATAAATGAGGAGTTATAAAGGTCTGTAACTGCAGCCTAGAGCCAAACATATGGTGAACTAATGTGTGTGAAAACTTCCTTGTCTTCTGCTAATGCCCCTCTTGTTTTTCTAAGAACATTCCTGCCGTGAAGCTGGGCGTCCTCCGACAGGACCCGCTGGCTGCAAGGGTGGTGTGCAGCAACCGGCTTTACTTGCGACTGATGCCTGAGGGAGGGAGGGCCAGCCCTTCACATACCCCACTGCCCGCTACGATGCTTTTGTCAGGCCCAAAACATTTGCTGGATCTCAAGGAATGGAAAATGCACCTTCTACCTTGGTGATTTACACCTACCTCTTTTGAAGTAGGGTATGGATGTCAAAAAAACCCAACCAAGTCCCGCTAGGTCTTTCCTAATTCCAATGAAAAGGTCTTACTTATCCCTCTGTTTAGAAAGTCTTTAGCACTGGAGCATACCTGACACCCGGCTATTTACATAAATCAAATCTATTCTTAGTAACCCCAGGATGAATCTGGGTAACTCCACTGAACCCAGTGTTGTTTCTTCAATTTGACCCATGTAACTGAGAGTTGAATTTGGCACAAAGTATTAATTTCTCACCGAGGAGGGTACATTACAGCAGAAGGCATTAGACACGCTATTCGGTAAAGAACACAATTACAGCAGATCCTTTAGTAATGCATTGTGTTACTGTAGATGGCACTCATTCCTTGCCTGTATGTATGATGCACGCTGTGACTGCATAGATTTTATTATGTAAATACATCATGGCAAACCCTTTCATACTTACAAGATCATGCAGATGATTTTCTCATTGCATCACATGCGCGATGAAGCAGCTAGGTGGAAGTTGCACACCAGGACAAAAGAAAGCAATGTATTTAAACCCTCACCCTGCAAGCGTATCGCAAGACAGGCTCTCGAGTGCTAAGCTCTTTAGACTCCTCCTCTAAGAGGACTAACTCTGTCTTGCTTTCTCCAGCTCTTTTCCTTCCCTAGGTCTTTTCAGAAAACTCCTTCTGACAACAGTTTCACAGGGTAGAGCACTGCTGGAAATATTCCTCATTGAACCAGCTGAGATCTGTCTGGCAAATGAAGATCAGTAGCCATCATATACAAAGACTCCTAACTGTGTATTTGTTCAAAGCAACCAAGATGTTTGCTTTTCTTTTGAGGGCTTTTCTTTAGATTTATTTTAACATCCACCCCAGGTCACATGCTCCTCATCCAGTGACATACAGCAGTAAAAGAAGGAAGGTTATGTAGCTAGGGTGCTGAGATGGGACTCGTCAGAGTGGCATTAGTCATTCCCTGCAAACACAAAATTTCTGAGTAACTTTGGACAAGGGGAAGGGTAGGGAGTAAAATAATCCAGGCGGCTCAATTTTAGGTATTTACTTTGATCGCCTAGCTCAGGTCTATGGACAGAGGCAGGCACCTCAGGAGGGTGGATCATGGCAGGAACCTAACTAAGGCCCTGAACTTGTCTCTGCAGAACCTTCTCTCTCTCCATCCATTGCAGAGGGAGTGAAGGGAGGGTAAGCTCAGACAGGTCTCTAAGCTGGGAAGCTTGTATGTTCTTTATTTTCAGTCTGTATCTTTGATCCTCCTTTTAAAATGGGGAGAAGGCTTCCCCTTATCCGACTAGCCTACCTACAGCATGGGTTTTCTGATATGGGAATTGGGCTGTCCTACATGTGTCTACAATATCTAGTACAATCAAGCGCATACAGTGGGTTCCTTGAACCACCACCATCAAATGACCAAAGTCCAGCATTACTATGGGGCTCCTTCCACTCTGTGGGATCAGCAATCATGAGGGGCTTTGCCCAAAGCCAGACTTTAGGATTCGGTCCTCTGTGGCTAGGTACAGATGTGTGCACACTTGCGCACTCATGCGCATCTTGGTATATGAAATGTTATATGGAATGGCTTGTTGCAGGATGCAATATAGTAACGGGGGAGAGGAAGACAGGGTTAAGTATAGCATATTCACTAGCAGACATGACTGAGAATATTGACTGCTCTTCACGTCTACCAGGCACATTTATCACCCTGTGATATAGGAGGGGAGATGACTGGGAGGTGGGGACATGCCAGTTAACCTCAGGCACTTGTCCAAGCACAACAAGAGCTCTGAGGTATGTGTAAGGGTTGAAATTCCATTATAGGTTTTAAATAATTAAATACTACATGTTTGGAAGCTCATTCCTTCCAATTACTTTTTAAATAATTAATCTGTATTTACATCTATTGAACTTCATGGAGCTATACACATAGCAAATTTGAGTCAAGTTGCAGAAGAGAGATTTTTGCTGTCTGACAGCATTACAAATGTTTTTTGTTGTATACAGTAACTTCAGCTCTGAAGGATCAGTCAAAAACCAAATCCAAGATAGATGCTGTACATCACAGGCACATGTGTAAGGGGTTTTCTATCAAATTATTCACAAGTAATCAAAACACTAAGAGAAACTGTAAATCCCCAGAGGAAAAAAATGTGCTTCTAACATCTTAGAATAGCAAAAAGTGATTCAAGTTGGAAGACAGTAAACCAAAAAACTGCATGTATTGTTCCTGTTGAACATATTCATTATGTTCAAGCTAATGCTGTCAGTTCCATGTAAGCTGTAGTACAGTTTGATTAAAAAAAACACACAAATTCCTGCAATTGAAAATACTATTCTCAAAGGCTAGAATAACAGATAAAACTGAGTAACTTCTAGTTCAAGCTGAACAAGCCGTTAAACACCCAGCAGGTTTCACCTAACTGGAACTACACCTGATGCACCAAAGCGAACAACCAACCCCGTTCAAACCTTCGAGACCATAAAGCACTGAAATGGGTTCTTGAAACCGTAGCTGTGCCCTGGGAAATGAATTTGTAGTAATGGCATCAGGATTACAGGTTTATTGTACATGTGATTTCCAGCTCAAGTTAGCTTGTATTCACAAGTAAGCAGATATATATGCATTCACTTATGCAATTCTAGCTGGCATTTCTACAAATCCAGTCCAAAAGTCCAGCTAAGTTATTTTGTTTTCAAACAGCATCACTACTAATAGAAATACTGCTGGCCAAACAGTTGCTTCAATTATAATAAGTGGAGCAAAACTGCCTTCAAACTGAGATCTCAGTTACACCTGCATGGTTATTCTGGAAGTTAATTAGATTGCACAGGGGTAAATATGGACTTAATGTGCTCTTCAGAGGCCTCATAACGGCAGAAGACATAGTAGGGAAAGAAGAAAGAAACCAACTTGACTTTCAAATCGCAGGCTGGCTTTGCAAGCAAGGGACCAAAATCATCTGTACCCATAGGTGAAGCCGTCATGCGTTAAGAGATTACGGTGTCGTGGTTTGGGCTGAACCGGCCACTGGGCAGAATGACAGATGCTTTCCCTTACCTTGCTTCAAAGAGAGAGGCAGAGACTTACGAGTTTAGAAGGAACTAAACTACTTTAATGAAACATTAATAATAAAATAAAAGAAAATACTGAAATATATACAAAACCATATCAAGTTCCCAGGATGATACTCACATCACCGGCTGGCACTGGGGCAGTCCCAGGCTGGACCCAGTGACAGATGGGAACTGGATTCCGGATCTGGATTCAGGATCGGGATCAAAGGCAGACAAACAGAGTCCTCCTCGGACGTCGGCCATTGAAGGAAGAGCCCGTGACCCTTTGGTCCCTCAGCTTTTATACTGAGCATGAGGCAGATGGGATGGAATACCCTGTTGGTCAGTTTTGGGTCACCTGTCCTGTCTGCTTCTCCCCATGGGTGGGACCCTTCTACGCTTTTCCACTTCCCACCCTCCAACGGGGCAAGTAACCAAGTGAGCTGCCCTTGGCTGTTGTAGCAATAAGTATAAGCAGGAGCCTCTCTGCACACCATGCCTGGGCATCAGCTATAAACATCGGTCTTATCACTCTGAGAGCGAACAGTGTCTCCACAACGTGCTGTTAATTTCAGTAGTTAGAAGAGGCCTAGCTGAAAAGTAAAGTTACTGAACAAAATTCGTCCTGTTTTACCTCAAACCAGGGCACACGAAAAGCCAGTGTCACCTTGCAGGGGAAAAGTTTGCTTAAAAAACTTCTTGCAACATTCCTATTTTGTAACTGTTATTAAACAAAAACAAGAGGAAAAAAAAAAACCGAAACCAACCAATGACACCTAAATCAAGGGCAGGCATTGGATCCAATAATGACAACTCTCCTGTTTGCCCCTTTGACCCATGCAGCTCTAATTCAGAGTCCTGAGGACAGAAGCTGCGCGTTTCTGAACGGCAGAAGACAAACAGGGCTGCAGAAGAAGGGACCACGAGGTCAGGTTTCAGTGAAAGCCAGGCTTGCATGCCAGGCACGGAGATCAAGGACCGACTAACTCAAAGCACAGGAAGAATCAGCGCTTCAGATGTCAGCTGTTTCAAGGATTACAGGCCCTCCTGTTTCTGGTGTCAAGGTAATAATCAGAGCAGCGGACGCGCGAGGCTCCTCGCAGCGATAGCTGAAAGTGCAGCCCTCGATTTGGATTCGGTTTGGGGGATTTTGTTTCCTTTTTAGACAAAGCCAACGCTGCCGAGTATTCATATTTCAAGGCTGTTTTAAGGATCAAACCCCATCTTACTTAATAAAAAGACGAGCAAGATTCAAAGCAGAAAATTATATGGGAGCTTCACATACAGTAGGTGGAGAGGCAGATTCTGTGACTTTTTATCAGAGGTATTCGTTTAGAGATCAGTGCTAATGACAGCTTCTTAAAAATGTCCCCCTCCCCCCAGTATTCGTGTTTTCACATAAATCCCGATTTTGGCATATTACTTTATTGTGGAGACATCTTCTGTGTACTGGATGGCTTATGCAAATCAACCAAATGTCCTATAAATTAGTCTTGAAATGCCTGGGATAATGAGCTGCTTGCATGGTGAGCAGCGCACAGTATTCAAAGAAGGACTCTTTACAGGTTGGAAGAGCAGGAGAACACTATGAATGTGCCCAGGGTGTACAACAAGGTGGGATGCTCCACCAGCATTGTGCTCCCCACCCCAAAAGGCAACGCTGACTCACTAGAATTGAAAAACGCAATGCTAGGAGATACACAAAACTTGAAAACCCCCATAATTAGCTGGTAGGCAGACAATGCCCCCCTAGCTGCTGAAGCCCAAGCCTGTAGATCTTCTTAGCTGACTTGGCCAACACATTTAAACTGGTTGCAAGCTGGACTGTCTTCCCTGCATAATTTGGATTTTCACTGAAGGCTTTTTGGCATATGTTAGGTATGTGAATGGCATTGTATTCAGTGCTTTTTTTGGAGACGTGCATCTGCCTCCCCAAAATCATACTTCCCTTGTGTTCCTCACCTGAGATGGACAGTGCCTCAAAACTATACTCCTGGCTGTATTTTAAAAACATATGTTTTATGCCAGTTTCTGTTTTCTTGTGAACTGTAGATTTAAGAGCAAGCTTTACATACAAAGAGCCAGTTCTCTACTCCTGACTCAGGCGGTGCCGTCTGAGGCGCGTGAGGTACATGATAATAAATCAGATGACAAATCAAAAATACACCACTTGCTTTTGGTGTGTGCTTAATTGGCATTCCACCTCTAATAATTACATCCATATTGAATTTGTGTGTGGGCACCTTCATTTGCAACATCACAATAATTAAATGACATTAGCGTTCAGGAGCAGGTATGTGAGAGAGAAAGTGCTGTTTGCATTACTTGGCAACAATGACAGCCTTAAGGATGCCTTTAACATGCATTCCTTTATTTCATTATTGTCACTGAACTAAAGTGGGGAGGGTGAAGGAAAGAGGATGGACAACAGGGATAAAACCAGAGGTGGGTTTCACAAATGCAGCGATACCCTTGCCTCCCTCCTTCTCCTTCTGGTACTTCCAAGGCCCCACATTTTCTGCTAACGACCTGGTGGAGCAAGCCCTCAAAGGAAGCCATTTTATCTCTTTGTCCTGCAATAACCGCTGCGTACTCCTGAGCACCCTGCCTTGGAAACTTCTCTGTTCCCTCTTCACAGATAGCATAGGAAGCTCCTCAAGGCACACAAGGCTGCTATGCAAAGGGTAATAAAGCTGACTCTCTGCCCTCAGTGTTATTAGGATACGGCCAGCGGCTGGGCCAGCTGCTTGGAGCGTGAGCTTTGCGCTGACCGTAGCTACTCTGATTTGGCGGCTCTTTATCCCAGCTGACAATTGTGCGGACAAAAGGGACGAGGTAAAGGCAAAGCAAGCAGGAGAAATTCATCGCCATTATTCCACATGAACTTCAGAAGCACCATTATGCCCATTTTCTGAATGGGGAGCAGAGACAAAGAGGGATAAAATGACTTGGCCAGGGTCACAGGGAATATTCGTAACAAAGCTGAGGAGTGAACAGATGCCTCATTAAGGACTGGTCTGATACCAGGCGTCGAGGCAGTCTTCCTTGCAAGAAACTCAGGGCTTGCGTTCAGAGTGAAAAGCCACCCAGTTTGGTCATACTGAGAAATCAAGGTGTGAGCAGCGGCAGGTAACTGACAGGTTTTGAGATGGTAAAAATCACATTTAGTAACATCTGGGCCTTACAACATTTAGGGAAGGGGACTTTCTACAGCTAACAGCACTGAGGAGCCAAAGACTACCAGGTCTTTGAAAACAAATGGGGGCATAAGAAGTAAGTGATGTGATTTATCATGGACCTGGGGAAGAAGATGGTTAAACTGAGAGAAAGGAAAGATAGTAATGGAGGAAGAGAGATATCCAGAAGGGGAAAACAGACCTAAGGAAAAAGTTGCAAGGAGCAGAAACTCAAAAACACAGGACAAAACTCATTTGAAATGGAAGACCAGCAGATATACTTAGGTGAAAACAGCTCAGCTGGAGTGCCACAGGGACGAACCCTGCCTCACTGCAGCTTTCGATAAACATGCATCAGCTTGCATGAATTCTGGACGGAGGAGTGTGTCCATGCTGGGGACAGTCACGGGAGGAGCAGCCCGAGGAGACAGGCTCCCAGCGTGAGGGTACCAAGGCAGGTGAGGCGCAGCCATCGTGCCCCTCGGTGAGGTCCCATCCCCTCCCTGCTCGGTGTCTGCAGCGAGTATAACGTTAGCAGCAGCTGTTTCAATAATGTTTTAAACCTTCCTGCCCTCCTTTTCAGAGCTCCGACATGTAGATTCAAATCCCTGGACATTCACAAGCAATTATTTTCTAATGATGCCAGAAGCAAAGCTTCCAGTCCTATAGCTTCAAAAAACCCTGCCCAGCCGTGCTCTGCTGTTGACCTTTTCAAGACCTAAATGTATATGAGATACCTAAATAAGATAATTGGCCAAGTATCAGGCTGGTGTAAGCTGAAGGCCTTTTACCAGAGGTGACACAGCCCCCCGTAAGCAGGAGAGAAACTGCAGGAACTCCATCCTTGCTGGTTTGCCCCCTGCGTTCAAAAGCTTCTCTGATGCTTGCTCCTCTCCTGATTTTGTGCGATTTTATTCATGCGCATTCCAGTGTTAGGTTTCACAGTGGATGTGCTTAGCTGTACAAACTGTACCAAGTGAGCTTACCAGAACGGCAATGTTGTGCAGGAGATGGTACTTTTGCAAGGGCAGCCTCAAATTCCCTTTTTTTTTTGGAGGGGGGTGCGTGTGTCAGCCCTCTTTTATTCAATGGCCGGTGTCTGAGGAGAACTCTGTCTGTTTGTCTGCCTTTGATCCCTCAGCTTTTATACTGAGCACGAGGCAGATGGGATGGAATACCCTGTTGGTCAGTTTTGGGTCACCTGTCCTGTCTGCTTCTCCCCATGGGTGGGACCCTTCTACGCTTTTCCGCTTCCCACCCTCCAACGGGGCGAGTAACCAAGTGAGCTGCCCTTGGCTGTTACAGCAATAAGTATAAGCAGGAGCCTCTCTGCACACCATGCCTGGGCATCAGCTATAAACATCGGCCTTATCACTCTGAGAGCGAACAGTTTCTGCACAATATGCTGTTAATTTCAGTAGTTAGAAGAGGCCTAGCTGAAAAGTAAAGTTACTGAACAAAATTCGTCCTGTTTTACCTCAAACCAGGACAATTTTCCACTGTTGCATGAGAACAGCCTATGATGCCGTATAAGATATAAACGTTTTGTGGCCTTGCAGATAAGCTAGATGATAGACAGCTGATCCATCATCGTGACTCTGCATCACCACCACCGTGAAGGGATAAGGAGCAAAGCTGATGGCTTCTGCACAACAAACAAACAAGCACAGAGACAGTGTTTGCTCATTTCAATGTGCAAAGCTGACTTGTTTAAATATGAATACGTTGCTTATAGCCAAATTTTAGTGACAGCAGCCCTGTAGCATCTATCACTGTTTGCACTTTTGCTAAAAATAGTCTTATTGTCTCTGGATTTTTTCAGATGCCACATCTGCAGGTAGTTTTCGCTCCCTCCACCCCATCTCTAACGTTTCCTCCATCCTCCAGGGTATATCGTGCTCAGGAAGACACTAAACACGCAAGGTTTGCGTGGTGTCACTTCCCTGTCCTCACCAAAAGTCTGTGCCCTTTTCTCTCTCTCGTCCTCTCACTTGCTCTCTTTCTCTATCATCCT
The DNA here is from genome assembly GCF_965231255.1 of Vanellus vanellus. Classification (NCBI taxonomy): domain Eukaryota; kingdom Metazoa; phylum Chordata; class Aves; order Charadriiformes; family Charadriidae; genus Vanellus; species Vanellus vanellus. Next base: position 78,951,238 of record NC_138907.1, read on the forward strand.
TACAGGCAGGGCCACCAGGCACAGCTTCAAAAAGCCCCCAACACCTTCACTGAAAAGTGAGGTTGTCTAAAAGGTATAACACACTGTCGAGACTGGAGCGGTTTCTCTCCGACCAGATCGTGATACTTGCTGCTTTTCCATTTACGGAAAACTGAACCATTTTCTCCCCCCCGAGCCTACAGCATGTTACAGATATGCTTTCGAATCGAAGCCCCATTTCTAGTCTTTCACTACATATATACTCAGATGAAGCACTTGTCTCAAATTCAGGGTGACCTGCTCTGAGTCAGGCTCCTCCCAGAGCTGTGTTTACAGCTATCAAAAGGAGCAATTCCCACCCAGGAAACAAGCAGCAGTGAGAAAACACACAATGTGAAATCTAAACGCTTCTGATTCCCTCTGAGTGCCGCAAGTCGGGTGCTCTCCAAATCCCTCTTCTAAGACAGAGCTACATGGAGTTCCTGGAGGATCAACAAGGTCCAGGCTATTTTGGATTTGCCCTCTTTGTGCTTTTCTAACCCTGAGAGCAGTGGGAGGTCCCTATGCTTGCAGCAGCTCATACCTCTGGCATAGGTACCCGCGTTCATCCGGATGGATTTTGGTGCAGGACCAGGGCTTTGCACACCAGGGATGTGGTACTTCCACAACACTCCTGCTGTGGCAGCACACCGTAGTATCGACGTTCTGCCACTCTGACATTCAAAAAGTGGCTCTGAAAATAAAAGGCAGATTCCCCAGGCCAGGCAGGAATTTGCTAGCTGAGCACCTCGGAACCCGCAGGCAGCCAGCACAGACCATGAACTGCAGCGCCCATCAGTCTGCGAAAATTCAAAAAGCCATTTCCACTTCTCCTTGCAACGTACCTGCACTAGCGGCAATCCTCAATGCTTTACAGCAGAGCTATTTCCTCCGCTGTCTTAATCAGATTTGCTTTCAGCAGGTTTTTCTAACAGCATGGGGAGGTGGGGGGGAACTGGGCCAAACTTGTCTACATGGTGGCTCCTCCCAGCACTCACACTGACTCAGCTGAGCTGGAGGCAAACAGCGGTGGGATTATAGTAAATTCGATGGTGGCAAGCACAGCTTGCTTTCCAAGTACGTGAGGAAGGCACTGCGGCTTACCCAAGCAGGCTGCTGCGGTCCGGTTGGTCCCCACCTCCTGGCTGAGTGCAGAGGTGGCCACAGAGGGACACCAAAGGGACACATCTCACCAGGGCAGCATTGGAGAGAAAAGCTCTCTGTTCCCGGACAGAAAGAAGCCACCACTTCTGTCACTGCTGCTCTGTGGTGACTTAGGGCAGCTGAGATTTCAGCGAGGTCCCCAGGGAAGGATTTTGATAACCAATGCGGGCAAACATCTTCATTTATGTGGGGGGCATGTCAGCAGCCAGGCCCTCTGGTTATTTCCTTTCACTGATGGCAGTGATCTTGAGCTAATCTGGTTTGAACTTTGGACAGCTTGCACTCATCCAGGCCTTGGCCACGCCAAGGGGAGACTTTGAGCCCTGGTTTGTGGCTGGAGGAAGAAGAGACCTAAAGCTGGACTGCCGGACTGTGCAAGCACATCAGCTATAACCCCTCATTAAATGAACGCGGTGCGGTGACTAAGAAGGATGACAGCACAGAGCCCTGTGGCAATACACCGAGTGCACCCACTGGGGAGAAAAGCGCTGGCTCAACACAGCTCCCCCCCTGCAATCTCTCGGAAAGGAAGAAACAGGATACGCACAAGGTAAGACTGGACCCATCTTCCAGATCCCGCACTACCCCTGTGCCTGTAGGGGTGTGTGTGCACGTAGGGGTAAGCCGTTCTGCCCCAGGCACGTGCCGTGGCAGGGGCACGGCGTGCTGCGGGTGCGTGCAGCCCCGGGCGTCTCACCTGCCCGCCTCCCTCCTGGCACCCCCTGCTTCCAATTTAAAGAAGAGACTGGGTCTTGAAGGATGTGGCAGTTTACATGAGACACGGTCCCAGAGATTTATTTATACAAAGCGAAAAATAACTGATAAGAGCAGCATTTACCATTTCTCTCTACTGAGCCAACCCCTTAGCTCTTTAATATTCTAGTTTCCAGCATCCTTCAGCCCTCAGGACTTGGTGCCGGGCCAACTGTAATGCGATACACCAGCACAATGTCCTCACGCTATCTTCCGGCATTACATAAACCTATGTTTGGGACAGATTCTCACCCCCTTTGAGACTCCTCTGCACCACTCTGGCAGCAGAAAGGGGCCACGGGAGTACATGACATGCACACCACCTTTTGAGACTTCTTCCTATTGCCAGAGTGATGTAAAGACATCCCTGGCTTGAGCCAGAATCTGGCCCGTTGCTTAATGTGTTTAACAACTGAAGCTGCTGTTTGCATCCCAAAGACAGAGAGAGGGCCAGTAACCGAGTGAGCACCAAGCACTTCTTCCCTTGGCAGTCAGGAATCCACGTTGTTAGAAAGTGGAAATGCATTGGGTGTGCTAACTTCCTAACCACAAAAAAATCTCTCAGAAAACGACTGTTTTCCGTCTTGACTAAGGAGACATTAATTTCAGTGGCGTGTGCAGTAATGTTCATTCAGGACTGGCCACAGGTGGTCAATTATTCCTCTGCCTGTCCAGAAGAAGCACGTTTATTCCTCATAATAAAAAGTATTAGTACAATACAGAGTTTATTGCTCAATTAGGAAAGCGACATGCAAAGTTACAGCCTCTTGTGGAGAATACAGCTAGAAACGAATTTTTGCAGCTAGAAATTTTTTTTTTTGAAGCTGAATGAAATACCACCCTCCTCCCTATCAGACACACAAAACTACACAACTTAAGAGCCAACTGGCAGGTATTTTAGGACCAATATTTAACTAGCCTGCACAACCGAATATTATATTGTACATTAAAGCTCTAGACTATAATTGTGTTCCTTTCTCTGTTTAAAACATTTTTAATTGATCATTCAGGCACTGATAAAAAAAAATATCAGAGAATTGAATTTTGGTCCCAAACATAAACAAAGCTGTGCATTGAGCAGAATTTGAGAACATTGCACACATGTACACTTTGATCACTTTGTGGAATCCACACTCACTGCTCTCGTTGCTTCAGTTACTATGCACTGCCTGGGCAGCCAAATTGTTTCTAAATACCTAAAAGTAAACCTCGGAACCTGTTTTCTCCTATTGTGTCAAATAATAATTCATAATAAATGAACTTACTCTGTAAATACCAAGTGTGCTGTTGTTAGCTATTTGGAGTGTAATACAACATTAAATAATATATATCGCTTTGCACTTCTAACTTTTTAACCTCAATCTCAAATTGCATCCAAAGGCAATTAAATAACAGCATCCCCATTTCAAAGCTGGAGACCAGACATCTTAACACACAGTTAGCAGATACCTAATTTCAAGCATACAAGCAGTCCTTCTGCGTGAACTGAATGGCTCTACGTGCAAGCTTGACATTAGACACATGCAGAAATATGCAGTTCAACTGATGACTGTAGCTATCGAAAATACAGGTATCCTATGGAAGGTATTTATCTAGGTAAGAACAGAAATAGGCACATCTAAAGTGGTTTCACAGAATCACAGAATGGTTTGGGTTGGAAAGGACCTTAAAGATCATCAAGTTCCAACCCTCCTGCCATGTGCAGGGACACGTTCCACTAGACTAGGTTGCACAAAGCCCCATCCAGCCTGGCCTTGAACACCTCCAGGGATGGGGCCTCCACAACTTCTCTGGGGAATCTGTTCCAGTGTCTCACCACCCTCAAGTAAAGAATTTCTTTGTAACGTCTAATCTATATCTACCCTCTTTCAGTTTAAAATCATTACTCCTTGTCCTATTGCTCCAGTCCCTGATAGAGTCCCTCCCCATCTTTCCCGTAGGCCCACTTTATGTACTTGAAGGCTGCTATAAGGCCTTCTCTTCTCCAGGCTGAACAACCCCAACTCTCTCAGCCTGCCCTCATAGGAGAAGTGCTTAAGTCCTCTGGTCATCTTCATGGCTCTCCTCTGGACTTGCTCCAACAGGTCCGTGTCTTTCTTATGTTGGGGGGCCCAGAGTTGGGTACAGTACTGCAAATGGGGTCTCATAAGAGCGAAGCAGAGGGGCAGAATCACCTCCCTCGACCTGCTGGCCACGTTTCTTTTGATGCAGCCCAGGATGAGGTTGCCCTTCTGGGCTGCAAGTGCACAACCCTGGCTCATGTCGAGCTTTTCATCAACCAACACCCCCAAGTCCTTCTCAGGGCTGCTCTCAATGCATTCCCTGCTCAGCTTGTATTTGTGCTTGGGATTGCACCGACCCACGTGCAGGACCTTGCACTTGGCCTTGTTTAACCAATCCTAAATCAGCACCTAATTATTTTGAGTAAATCACACTCTAAACGTGCTTGCCTTCCTCTGTTAACTATCAGTGGGACCTAGAGAGAGAGTCCAGCCCAGATGTCAAATACTGAGATGCTACAGCTAGGCATGTAAACCGAACTGTGTCCTAAACCAAAGGGTGCTGCGGAAGTCGGAAGAAATGTGGCACAGGTGAAAAGTGAGAGTGAAATGTGGACCCATGCATTGCCTCACTGTGGGTGCAACTGAGAGCAATGTTTGACCACCTGAATCCCACAAGAGTGTTATCCTGAGGGATATCAAGCACAAGGAGACATGCACGGTGCTTAAAAAGAGAAGTAACCCCCAGCATGATGAAGGTTTCACTGAAGTTGTTAATGCTAGTTTGGTGCAAGGCGTCCAGCTTGGAAATAATTCAGATTACTATGAACAAAATGGACCCTGCTTGTAAAGAACAGCTGTGCTCAAGATATTGCTGCACGTTGATCTGCATGTACACCCACCTGAAAGACCCCAGTCTGTAAACAAAAGCATAAAGGAGAAGACTTCGTGTAGGGAAACTGACACTTCTCCCCAGAGAGAGACAACAGCATATCAAAATCACACTGTGCAAGACAACATTTATAAAAACGTTGACAGATATCATCCCCCGTTTGACTTATGGAGCCATCAAAAGCTCACTTCCACGGAGCGTTTTTGGACCCTTTAGTTGACTAAATCACCAATTTAGAATCTGTCAGACTTCATTATGCAGATTAAGAGTCACTCCTTGGTTTCATTTTTTAATGCATTAATAAGAGAGCATCGGTGACTGTATCCTCTCGCACAACCAAAGCCTTTCTGCCATTACATAGTAAATTTTGTTCTTTCTAGCGTTCAAAAAAAACCTCAACACAACAGCAACATGGCTTAGTTGCTATGCAAAGACTTAGAGCCACTGCATAGGGATCAGTTCCAGAGTTTGGTTTGATTCGAACCAAGCCAGGCAAATTACGCCTGGATGTGATCTGACGAGGTTTTTCTGCTTGCCTGTTTCTCTCGTTGAAGAGTGTGCTCAGTCCAGACCGGCCCCGGGATCCCCACAATCTCGTGTGACCCTGATGCGCGTTTACTGCCTTCCAGCTCGATGCCTGGTGCAGTTACAATACTCAATACCAACCAACAGATTTATTATGAATGCTGGTAGGGATCTTTTTTCTCTCTCATTGACTAGATGTGACTCAAAAAGTTAATGGTAATTGCTCTCATCTTCATTTAGCAATGAGAGAGAGAGAGAAATGGGAGCAATTTGCAGATCTGAGAACAGGTCATTACAGGTGTGTTATATTAGTGTATTCATGAGCCCCCTGGGACAGCCATGCTGCGATATCCAATAACTTTCTTAATGTGTAATTACACACCATTGGACTATAATTGATTAATTGAAAAGAGAATGTAGGCAGATGCTAGGCCAAGGCTGCTGCTGCTCATTAAATGAATATGTCCTTGCTTCTTTTTAATAAGTTAAGTGAACTACTCAAAAGCAATTAAGTGAGAACTGAAATTCATTAAATTTTAAGTAATTATTGGTATTAACTTCTATAATAAAATGCAGAATTTATATTTTGGGGTTTTTTTTCCCATCCCGAAAGCAATGTAATACATGTCACTGCTGAGATGTAAAAATGGTGCGTGCTACAGACAGCAGTGAGATACCCACTCCAGACAGATTTTCTTTGGTGTGCCTTCAGATAACTGCGTGACGTTAATCTGCCTCCTTGGGACATCATTCCTGGAAGCCCTGAGCAGTCCTAGGGATTCCCAAAGAGAGGGGGCCACACACTCATTATACCAGAACACCCCCAAACCTCCTTGCAGTCCAGCTGAATAGTGGCCAGGCTCTTCTCAACCCTCCTTCCCACGGGCTAGATCTTAACTCTGAGCAATAAAAGGAGCACAAGCTCCTGATTTTCAAAATCCCACCCTCTTACAGCTGTACATTGGCTTTTAAAGGGGTCAAAGCCTTCAAAATCTTTTCTTTTTTAATGGGGACGATGATGCATGCAGCAAGACGAGGAATAAGCCAACTGCACCGTTATAGGAAGTCACACTGGTCTACGTAGGCATCTTTTCAGACCTGACAAAACTGGTTCTAATTAACACCCTGCAGGAGTGAGAGCCAGGATCAGAGGTGCAAAAGGACCTGAGCGCCAGGGGACTAAAGCCAGTTTTATGCCCTGACCCTGTGCTGCAGGTACGGCTGCGGCGAGATGCGGATGGCTCCTCCCAGGTAGCTGCCAGGGTGCCCCACGGGCCCTCCTGAGTCATCTGCATCTCCTGCACAGACCCCAAGAAGAAAATATTTATAGCTCTGGGTAATGACTTTGGAAATTTTATTTCCAATTTATGTGGAAGGAAATCCAATGAATTTTATTTCACTGCACTTCACTTCCTTTGGAACAAGGCATATCTTTATTCTTTAACGTTCTATAAAAACTGTCTGAATTTTATTTAAATTGGTTATGAATGCCAGGTTCATAAAGCAAAGCCACGATTCACAACTGGTTTTCTTTCCAAGGGACACAAACATGCTTTTTTTTTTTTTCCCCCCAGTTTTATAGAGGTTTGGGTCAGGGAATGGGTGACAATATTTTTCAGGTGTTTTTACTTTAAAATTTATTGAAATAATTATTAAGAAGTAGCCTGCTAAAAAATGCATCTTCAGCTAACAGTTTCTTAACTTTTTACTTGTTCAAATTCCCAGTCAATAAAAAGATTGGGTTTTTTTTTAATCATTTTTGAAAAAGCAGTTTTTCAACAAGAACATGTTTAATATGAAAATTGTAACTTCAGTAAACACATCAAATGAGGAAAGCAAAGAGTAAAAATAGAGTAATACAACACAGTATTGCAGTGAGAAGAAATTAAGATTGGAGAAATTATTCAGAGGTCACCAGTAATTGCACATTTATTAATAAAAATTTTAATGCTCGTTCTGGGAAGGAAAATGACAGAATTGGAGCTGTAATGGGATTTTAATTATTTTCCTTTTTAACAAATGCACTTTGGTTCTCTTTCAAAATAATAATAATAACGGTGATGTTAAAAATTAGCAAACATGCCTCCTTCTGAGGAAAGGCAGGCTTGTGCTCACAAAGTGTCAAGTGTCACATCCTAAAATAATGCGCCTGTATTGGTATGAACAAAATTGCTAAACTAGAGACACTGGGGCGAAGTTGCTTGCTATTTCTATCGTATCCGAGGCGAGTGCTGCGGGAAAGGGTATATGACTCACTCTTGGCTCTGGGAGGCCAAACACCCACCGTTGGTAGCCATGGTCTTTCCCAAATCTGCCGCCCTGTCCCCAGTCTGCAATGGCCCATCTTCCCGTGCCGCCCACCCCTCTCACTGTCATACCTTTTATTCCCTCTCTTTAGCTCTCTGAACCGTCTTCATTTATTTGGTTCACTGGTCTGAAAAGGGGAGGATTACGTAGAGCTACTGGGGGTACCAGCCTGCTTGTGCGGGAAGCTGCATCCCTGGCCACGGAGGAGCTTCATCCCTTTTATCCCCATCCCTTTCCCTTCCTTCTCCCCGCTCCCCATGCTCCTGGGGATTTTACACCTTGTATTTTATGTGTCGCTGGGAACTGGCAGAGACTTACCCTCCTTGCTGCTCTCAAGGGTTGATGGCACTCCCCTGCCCGCCTCTGCGGGAGGCGTGGGGAACCCCTCACCCTCCTTAATGCTGTGGGGCATGGTCACACTCGCTAACCCCGAGTATAAAAGGAGGGAGGTTTGGGTCTTATTTCCAGTAGAGCTGCTATCTCAGATTTGCTATGACAGGGTTGTATTTTCTGTAAGTTCCTACACCTGGTCTCTGATTGTAGCCTTCAGCTTAAAAATTATTAATAATGATCACATTTTCTACGCTTCAAATTAGCTGTTAGCTGGCCTACAGCAATTTTGGTCAGCGAGAGAGAAGACAACTCAAAGCGGCCGTTTGTCTTTTCTTGTCTACAGAATACAGGGTGTCATTCAGAGCCCACTTAAAGTTAATAGGAAGATCCTATTGATTTCACTGGGCTTTGGATCAGAGGTTGTGGAGTCCTAAACACGGTATGAGTCAAGAAAAAAAAAAACATATTTCTTTAGCAGGACGGTGGTGCATGATGGGGGAAGGGGAACAAAGGGCCTCAAAGACCAAGGAAATCTCTCAAGACCCCCAAGAAGGTCTGCCGCGGCCCCAGGAGCAGGACCCAAACCTCCCAGGTCCAGCCCATGCTGCCGCAATGCGAGCAACAGCCTTAATTTCCATTACGGGGTAGAAAACCATACAATTAAGAAGCAAGGCAAGAAAGACACAGCCTGTGCGCCGGGCAAGACAGTGGATGCAATTGTTCTAAACCAGTAAATAGATCTGTGTAGAGCGGCATAGAGCCTATCGTTTCCCAGGGACGGCATATCGCGGGGCGGCTGGCAGGCTGCAGCTCGGTATTTGGTCCTGCATTATCCCGACGAGATGCCTATCAGGGCGCAGGCAGGCAGCGGGCAGGGAGGGTCAGCCAGAGCCAAGTTTTGGGGCTCCCCTCTCCTCCCCCTGGGGCTGCAAATCTGCCCTTGGGCTGAGCGCTGCCTTTTTTTCAGCACGTTCACCCAGCGCCCACGGACTTCAACAGTCTTCAGGAGCATGTGTAAGGTGAACACCACGTAGCCCTTCCTTCAGCCTGGCAGCAATAAAGGACCAAAAAAAAACCAAACTTTAAAATAATTTTGCCTGGTTTGTTGCCTTTGCTTGAAAAGAAACAGAATGCAAGTTTTTTTTAGTGGGGTTTTGGGGAGGTTCTTTTAAAAATATTCTGCTATAACTCACGAGCAATTTAGTTTTTTGAAAATGAAATGTTGCAGTCTACGATATGACCTAAGCCTCGCTGTTATTTCAGTCACAAGAAAGGTTGAATTTCATGGGGCCAAGATTACTGAGGTTTTAAGAACATCAGTATCAATTCACTGCTACAATTGCTTTTCTCAATGTTTTTGTCCCAGAGCCACAACTACCATTCTGACAGCTCTCTGTGCCTGATCCAAAGTCCCTGAAACCAACGGCGGGCTCTCCGTCGGCTCTTATGGGCTTTGCACGGCCATTTGCTCGAATCACTGCGTACGCCACGGTGCAGCTGATGGAGCAGGACCAGTTTCTCTCAGATTGCGGTCGCAAACTGAGCAAGAAACTGATGAAATCCATCAAAAAATAGCACCAGCAGTGAGGCACAGCAAACGTCAAACGATGCTGAAAGAGTGGCAGGCACCGCTGTGGAGGTTTTAACTCTTGGCAGGCTTGGTACCGGTAGCTCCACGACCCGGAGCTCCACAGAGTGTCACAGGTCTCATCCAGGTCTCCCCTCCTGCCTCTCCAGGGTGGCAAAATTGCATCCTGACCACAAGGTCAGTACCTTAAAGGCTAGATGTGTCCCTGCATCCCTCAGAGCTGCTGGGCAGCAGTCCCTCTCCAGCTTTCTGGCTGAAAGCTCTGCGCATCCCAAAGCCTGGGCCAGGACGAAGGAAGCGCTCTCCCTCTCCTTCTGCCGGTTTGCACCTAACTGGGTGAAGGAAGAGCCAGGGAGAGCTACAGGGGGAAGAGCCTTTGCCTCCTCTCTCCTCTCTGCTAAGAATAGGGAGGCAGCATGGGGCACAAAAAAGGTGGACAGGCAAGAGAGGGGATGAGCAAAGCTATCTCCCCCTAATGCAGTCCTCCTTTGAAGGCACTGTGATTATAAATGGACTGAGAGGTATTTTCTTTTAACGCAGACACACTAACAGGGAGCAGTTTTGCTTTTGACACGGGGGCACAGGAAACAGGTCACAAACCTTAAAAATAAGAACTCAAACCTCACTTCCTGACACCAAAACTCTCATGGCCTCCAAAGGATACCAATAGGCATATTTACATTTAACTTGATTATGACTACAAAAGCTACTGGCCTCATTTGATCACAAATATTCCCCGTGCTTTTTAAAATCAGTCTCGTAGGTATGAAATTTTTCCCACCTTCCAGTTCCGTAGCGCTGAGGTTAACCAGCCTGCATCCTCGCTGCCCTGGTCAGATGCCCCACATGTGCCACGCTTCCCAACCCTGTCTCTAGTGCTGGAACAGCAGAGCAAAGCGAGATGACTTCAAGCGAAGCATCAGCTGTAGCTCTGGCTCCTCTCAGCCCTGCCATAGCCTCCCCAAAGGCCTGTTGCTCATAGCAGAACGTTCTGCATTTCATGTTGCTGTTGTAGATGTGTTTTCAGAGCTTTCTCTGCCTCTTTTTGCTAGTGATTCAAGACAACGGGCCGTAGGTGAGTTCACATTAAATCCAGTAACAAGCATGTTTTATTTTGTGTCTCTTACATAACAACTGCCAAACACCAGGACTACCTTATAATTCATCAAATACTGGACTCGCAAATTTATCCTCCCAGGGCAGAACTACTAGGAGCAGACTTTCTGATTTCAAAGAGAAAAAGATCATGATTTTACTGCAGGAAAACCGTGGCTCACAGCTGGGTGTGGGACTGGATATGATATTTTTTTTCAGGGTGATTATGCTTTGTTTGGTTATTTGTTTGCTTTACATATAATCCCATAGCAGTGGGTGGTACTCTGATCATCTTCATAAACAAATGATCTGGAAAGCAACCTGGCATTTAATTTCCTTAACCCATCAAACCCTCCTTTGCTCATACAGCAGCATGCCAATCCGAAACCTTGACTCAATATTCTGGGGAGCTGGGGGCGGGGAAGGACGAACTGTTGGTTTTTCTTTCCCACTTTTGTTAAAAGGCATCCAAGCATGGCTCTTCCTACCCTGACTAACCTGGGTAGGTGCCAGATGGATTTTTCCTTTCTCTAGGCAATGGCTCAGGAATTTCAGCTGGCTAGAGCCGGGGCTGTGGGCTTTTCACTGGCCTTTTCACTCCAGCCTACCCTTTCTACGCAGTTAATCCCATCTCTCTCCCCACATCCACTATTTGCTGGACTGTATTGCTCCCTGACAAGCAGCTTCCAGAGGACTAAATTCTGCCTTTTCCTTCTGGAAACAAAGCGATGTGCCTGAAAGAAAAGCTTCCAGCCACTCGTGGAATAAGAAATCGAAATCCTGAGGCAGTGCCTATGGGAGAAGAGTGGACGGCTGGCCAAGACAGCATGCTAGCCTGGCTCCTGAAATATAAATTTGGTTTATGTAGTTCCCAGTATTTATCATGGGTCTCTAAACTTAAGCAAACAAGATTCTCAAAAATACTGAAAAGTTCACAGGGAAAATTTGATGTCCTCATTGCCTAGAGCATCTTAACCGCTTTGTTTTCTGTGCTGTACAACAAACGGCATGACACAACGAATCTGGACTTAGCACAGGAAATGAATACCCTAACCTAATCCCGTAACTGCACAATGGCATTCTATACCAACCAAAATCTGTAATTGTCACTGCTTTTCTTAATGCGCAGAACTACCGTAAGCACTTCAGGGGTTTCTTTTGCATAAATTATACCTCTTTCTTCCTCCGATTTCCTATCAAGCTCGCTCTCCCTCAAAAAACCACCCAAATAGCTGAGTTGTACTTCACTACCCAAATTATCTCCTCTTCTCTGTATGAAGAAAGCATACAATTTGCAATACTCTGTGTTGCTATGCTTTCAAATCTCTCCAGGCACTGCGGAGTTAAAGCTTGCCATGCGTGCCCGTGACCTGGGATGTTAAGATTCAGCCGGTGCAGCAGCGTGGCTCTTGCGGGAGAGCCCTGGCACGCAGACCCAGCAGCAGCGCCCCAGCCCCTGGATCCCGCCTGGCAGCATCCTCCCAGCATGAGCATTTCCCAAGCAGAGGAGCCTGCGCTTGTCGGAACACGGCAGCTGAACCCTAAAGCAAAGAAAGCACTTTTGAGCCGAAGCCTCCAGTTTCACCTGACAGGCTATTACAGTACTTACTCCCAACAGCACTGAGAAAACTCCAAGGATTTCTCAATTCTCAAAAGCATAAACAAGTTTCTGTTTCTCGTTCATTTAAAAAAAAAATCTCATCTTTTTGCTCAGCCAGCATCTGACTTGCACTGTTAGACTCTGGGTAAGTTTTCACCATTGGGAAAATATTTTCTTAGAGGAAGCAGCGGTCCCCACTCCTTTCTTTCATACTTTTTCCCATCTCCCCTCTCAAGGAGACAATTCCTAGCACAAATGTAGGAATACTGACTAGCCTTCAGGAGAAAGATGCTGTCTTAATGGCCAGTTCCTGTGAAATTCACGTTACTCTTGAGCACATATCAATATAGCATTGTTTACCAAAAAGTGAAAATACAGAAGGAAAACCACTACCTCTGTGAAACATGTAGCATCTTTGACAAATAACACTAGTTTCCCCACCACCAAAGCCAAGGCTCAGCATCATATTTTCACTGAAAGTTCCTAAAATACATCTTTAAAGAAAGCAGAGGTACATATTCATTATTTGTCTACTTTTTTTTCGCATACAAATTGAGTACAGATTACATCCCTGCCAATTTTGTTTCCAATAGCATAGGAAAAATAAAACTAAAACAAATTGCTCTTATTACTTCCTTAAACAAGAACTGAAACTTGTCCAAAAAAGCACATGAAAGACTAACTTGGATGACTTGAGCTTTTGCCAGGTACAGGAGTGATATAATAAAGCAAAAACTTAAATGCATATTAATAGAGGAATAATTAACTGGACATTAAATGAATGCTCGATTTTAATAGCACAAAGGGGGTTAATTGGTTCATTGATTGCTTGCACTAAAAATAAAGCAGATTTTCAATCGAAATAATACATGACTTATTTTATACCATGTTGTCTCCCAACTCTACTCCTGAACTCCTCCAACACCAGGAAGCCCTACTGACTTTGGGGGCACCTTGGTGTGCTGTGATGGTTCGTCGGGCCTGATTTGACCAGCGGCACAGTAATTAAGCATGGCCTTGAAGAAACAGTTTCACTTATTTGGCACAAGAATTGTAACTGCACTGGGGAATCACTTTTTATGTTTGTCTATTTGCCTGCCCTTAGGCTGTAACCCTGCTGCCCCTGAAACCAACAGGACCTTTGCAAGGGGTTTAAGAGGAAGCGAGATCAGGCCTTATGGGTCACGTCACTTTTGGCTGGGGAGAATCATACTGGGAACAAAACAGGCCCTTCCAATTGACACCTGTGGCTCTAAAAAGCCTGGTGACTACCTAACGAGGGGCTGGCTCAGCACAGGGGATGCCTCGGGGGTAGGAGAGCCTGTGGGCCCACTAATGCAGGTGTAGCCCAGATGCTCTGCACTCTGGCCAGCGCCAGGAATGGGGACTGGCCACCACCCCTGGGCTGTTGCCCTCCAGTCTGGGCTTCTCCGATCAACTGCCTGAATCTGGAGACCAACTTCGGCACTGAGCTACGTCGGCTCATCAGCTCGACTTCTCTGGATGTTGCACCTGGGACACCAAGATTAGCGTTTGGCCCTGCATCTTCTACGGGGGAGGCAGACACGGGTTTTCATGCAGAGGAAACGCAGCGTGCTCCTCCACCACCACCCGCCTCTTCTGTAGTTATAATGAGAAAAAAAAAGTGTTGCTGTTTCAAAATATAACCCCGTGTTCTGACTCTCCACAAATATTTCCATTTAGCCAAACGATACATTTTACTTAAGTACAGCCGAGAAGAAAGGCGAATGCGAGGGAGAGATCTACCAATTCATCTAAAACTCCCTTTTGCAAAGCCATGCGTGAATCTCTCTTAAATGTATTACAATTCATTCTCTGTTTACTTTAGGCAAACAGAAAAACTCATCGTGGAGCACTCATTTTTGCAAGCTAATCAAGAACATTAGGTCCCAACAGATTCATTTAATAGAAATATAATAGGCATTCCTGCTTGCTTTTAATCTTGCCTAGCTGCAAATGCTAAAATGAACAGCAAATTAACCCTGCCTTGGAACAGAGATCCTTTCACAGCTGACATCATCCCTCTTACGGCTTGTAAACACTTCAGGCTCCCTGTATGTGCTTTCCTGGCTTTCGCTCTTTCCCTGCAGGAGAGGAGAGGAGAGGAGAGGAGAGGAGAGGAGAGGAGAGGAGAGGAGAGGAGAGGAGAGGAGAGGAGAGGAGAGGAGAGGAGAGGAGAGGAGAGGAGAGGAGAGGAGAGGAGAGGAGAGGAGAGGAGAGGAGAGGAGAGGAGAGGAGAGGAGAGGAGAGGAGAGGAGAGGAGAGGAGAGGAGAGGAGAGGAGAGGAGAGGAGAGGAGAGGAGAGGAGAGGATACTCCCTCCTGCATGCAGCTAGGAAGGGGAAGAATAGGCGAGCTCTAAAGGGAATACTGAGTGTCAGCAGAACAAAACGCGCCGCCACCGCCCGAAAACAAGGGAGAGCTAAAAGGTGGATGGGAGAGTGAGTTTTGGGGCACCTCAAGGGGGATGGGGGGGGTGTGTGTTTCTGTGCATCACCAGTCGCTCCCTGCATGGCTCTCCCTGATTTACCATGCGAGACAAGGTAGTACGACAAGGCCATTCACGTGCTGTCATCAAATATAAGAGATTTTTCAAGCAATTTAAGATCTTAAATTGTTCACGGATAGCAGAACTAGCATTAGAACGCTAAACAGGAAAAAAAAAAAGCCTATCATATTTCATAATGTATGTCATAATGAACAAAAGCCTTTCAAAAAAAAAAAAAAAGAACGGTTTTCACTGTGCTAAAGTAACAATCTAGACTTGTTGTAAGTATGTTATTCTTACAAGTAGTTCGCAGTTATTCTTGAAGGCAAGTCTTGGAGTTTCCTTAGCATAGTGCTGCTGGGGAAAATTTTCAGCATGTCCATCTTCATCTCTAGCCTGAAGGGAAATATAATGGCCTATTTAGGGACTTACAAATAATGGAAGGAAAAAAAAATAGCTAAAAGCATAACAGCTCAGATCATTAAAACAGACGGGAATCCCAAAATACAACATTATTAAAAAGTTTCTTTAAATGCGCAGTACACCTTTTAGATACGAGAACTTGGGATGCTGTTTTCTTACATAGCTTAGGTTGAACATGCAAATTCATTGTGGTGTAATAATTAGAACAACAAAAGACAAACCCAAAACAAAATAGTTGAGCTGGAAACTGTGAGTAACTCAGGGTTTCAGATTACTCCATTGCATTTTTCAGGATTACATTACATATGCACTTGTTTAAACTTTTTGACATGATTAAGCAATCCCTAGATAATGTACTTGTATTTTCAGTTTAACAGCAAGGCCAAAAAAAATAAGTTTTCATACTCGTAATTTACATGTAATACTATTATAGATAAATGGATTCCCCCTCCATGTTTAAGTGAAGCTTTGAAAGGAGCAATCATCTAGTGAGAACAATGATCCTTCAGTCAAATGCGGTCAAAATATTTAATGACAAAGATGCATTAAAAGTTACTGGTTATTTGGAACTATGCTGTTAATTAAGAAAGCTGAAGTTTAAATGGAGACATTACCAGAGCCCATTAGCAATCCTGCTTGCATATAGTATTTTTCCGTTCTCATCTACAGCATTTTCTGCTTTCGAGTTAAAGCAAAAGGGAGAAGCAGGTGAAAGGAGGAGTGTCAGCAATACACTCATTACACTGTTCATTTGGGTGACACTTGCACTCCGTTCCGCTCCATCTCATCTGATCCCTGACTGTTCGCTCTCTCCCTCTCGCAGCCTCCCGAAATTCACAGCTGAGCTGTCTCCCTCACATATGGCTTGCATATAATTATGCACATTCCATTTTACACTGCATTAAAATGATGAGCTGCTGGCTCCCTGCCAACCTATTTAAATCAGCCCCTGCCCAAAGAAGCCGGGGAGAGGAGGAGGGCAGAGGGGGATGGGGGGTGGGGGGGGATGGGGGCAAGGGGAGCAGGTGGAGGCGGATGGGGCGAGGAGCAGGTAGTCTTGCTCCCCATCCCTCCAGCTGCCCCGCATCCCCCCAGCCCCAGGGCAGGGGGCGTCCAGGGATGCCCAAGTGCCATGCACGGGCATCTCGGTGGCTGCGGCTGCACTGCCATACCGTCGTGTCGTCCCCCCCCCAGCCTTGCGCGGCGTGAACTGCCTGTCGTCACGTGTCACACTCCCCGCGCCCAGGCTTTTTCAGCGTTGGCATTTATGAAAGATATTTACACCTTGTAGGCTCTACGGCTTGTTTGCCTTCAAATAGGCTTCTGCCTCTCCCCAGGGAGAGACGGGGTGGGAAAGGGGAGGCACGGGTTAACAGCACTGGGGATTTTTAGGAAAACACGAAGGGGTTGCACCTCATCGAAAGCCCGTTGACTCCAGCAGGCTTCGACCTGGGCCTCTGCTTGTCAGCCGTGGGGTGTGAACAAACCCTGCCCGACAGAAAATACCATTTTTAAAAGTGCAAAGTTTGTCCAAAAGTACGTTTCGAGTAGCACCTACAATTGATGATTATTACAAGAAGCGGGAAGTGGGAAACGAGTTTATTCTGTACGTCTCCTAGCAGCTTATAAGAACTTTCTTTCACTGCCCTCAATAGCTGCAGGGTGGAAAACGTTTAAAATTTTTCCCTCAAACCACAAGGAAGAGCATTCCTGAGCACCTGAAATCACTTTTATACTGACAAAGGTTTAAATGTATTCTTCTAATTATTAGTTTGAAACTGAAACCTCTCTCACGCAATGAATCTACCTCCCATGCTGCGTGGAACACAAAGTTCAAATTTGATTGTGTCTTGTAAAAAAACCATCCCAATTCTCATTTTGAAAACAAACTTAGTCCTTTTCTCTCCTCCATGAAGGAATATGGGCAACTCGCCGAAGCTCTTCCAGGTCATCTAGAAGACAACTGGGGGATGAATGCCTTACGAATACCTCGCACAAATAGAAACGGACCTGTCAGCTCGGGATCACAGGTGCCAACGGGATGCTCGGTGACAGAGAGGCAGCGAAATGTTGCGTGGGGCACAGGTGTTACGTAGGGCTCTGAATGCTATCAGTGCCCCCAGACCCCTGAAATTGTATCTTGGCACTATTCTAGACATTGTGCGCCTGACGGCTGGCACATTGTAACCTGCCGGTGACCCTTTGGAGCGTTATCTTGGTGCACGCACACACCTTGTAAAATGAAATGGATATCAGGGTGTTTGTACTGCGTGTGTCAAAATATAGAGACAAACCCCACCGACCTTGACCCGCCTACCAAAACTGCCAGTTGCACAAAGGTTATTCACCCCTGCTGGTGGCAACGTGCTCCCCCTCCTATGATTCAAACCTTACTTTATTTAACTTCAGATGTCACTAAGATTTTCTGGTCTCAAAACCAGTATAGCTACCTACTGCTATAATTTACTCAGGCAGCAAAAGTATACCTAGTTTAGCTAGCTGGTTTCCATTGTAAAAAAGTACCTATTCTCAGCAGTCAGGGCTAATTCTCCAGTTGCTTTACTGGAGAATTCATTGCTATCATCTTCCATTTGCGAATAATCTGCAGAAGGAAACGCTCTCACAATGTTCAGCGCAGTTCTAAGCGTATTAAAGAAGTGGCTCAGAGTTTATCTTGCCGTGGTAATATTGCGATATGCCTGGATCTATGCTGACTCACTCTCAATCACTGCTGCGCACCAGTAAGCGACTGCCTCAGCTCCCCGGCACCTCAACCTCAGCCACAGCAGGCTGGTATCTACAGCTTCTCCATCAGCCCTGGCTGCCGTGGGACGTATTTTGCCTGCTATTGTTCAAAAGGAAGCAACTGAAAAAAATCCCAAGCCAAACCTGTGATCTCCCTGCTTTTTTAAAATGCTTTTAAACTGCTAAAATCTTTATAGAAAATGCTCTCATAAAAAAAAAAATATGTCCAAAATACTAGATGTGATTGATTGCACACATGCAATATATGGTACAACTGCTCTCACAGCACATTTTGTTCCAGGACAAAAAAGGCTTCAGCTCCTGTTTGGAGGCCTGGGACCGTGGTGAGGGCTGCTGGTTTTATCAGTGCGAAACTGCTGCAACTTCGCTGTGGCAGCGCGCTCTCCTGGGACTCACTGAATCTCCTAATTCAATAGCCTCTATTGGCAGGCAGCCGCCTTCCCGTCAGCTGCACGGAATCCGAGAGGGAAACCTGCCCATCGCCGGCCCATGGGATACTGGGCTGGACACTCGACAAAAGCGGCGGCGCTCGCACCGCCCCGGCTACTCCTGGCAGAAGAGGGCACGTTACCCAAGGAGCAGTGCTGGCAAGGAAGATCTAGCGAGGAAACTGCAGTCGGCTCGGTGGAGCTGGCTTGGCTGTAAGGTCAGCCTGATGATGGATTGCGCGGGAAATCACGGCCTTTAATTGCAGGTTAGATATCAGGAAACCCTTCTTAATGATGGGTACAGCAAAGCGCTGGAGCAGATTGCCTAAGGAGACTGTCAAAGCCCCATCACTGGAGTTTTTTAAGAGCAGATTAGGCAAACATCTGTCAGGAATGACATGCACAGAGTAGCTCCTGACATGGGGAAGCTGGACAGATGAGAACATCTCCTTTCCCAGGTCCCTTTCCTCTCTGCTTCCTACCACTGAGCTTTGAAGGAAAATGGCAGGAGGGTAAGGAAAAAAAAAATTAAAAAAAGAACAGAAAACAGGATCTGAAAGGACCTCTCTGAAAACAGCACAGCATTCGATGTTCAGAGATATGTGTACTCATTAATAAGTGCATGATGACAACCATCTTTGGCTACACAAACTGTGCTATTTGTTCATAAGCCAGCCAGCCTATATTTGTGAAAGATGCCAATAGTTTGGAAACAGACTATATATTAAGTCAAGATTCCTTTTTTTAACATGACGGAGGAAGAACAATCTACAGCAGAATTTCCTCCTCTCCAAAGTGCATGGATATTTGTTTCTCCTTATTCTCAGAGAAAAATTATCTTGACAGAGAAAGAGGATTTCTTAGCTTCAGTGTAAGTCTTTTCATGCAGCCTCAGCCTTGGGAGAGGAAATCTGTGCTTACATTTTAATATTAAGGGCAGGATCTTATGATAGTATAAGTCACAAGGCAGGCTGAACAGAATAATATATTAAGGTGGATCTTGTTAATGCAAAGCTTCCACTAAAAAGGGACAATGCATTTGCAATGAAATCCTACTGCTCGGTCCACAAAAGTTTAATGCCACTTAACTGAAAACACCTAACATCTATTTTCTAAGAGCAATAGCCACTTGAGTAGTGCTGAGCGACAGAATATTCGCCTGCTTACTCAGGATAAAATTGCCACCTGATTTCCATAAATGTCCTTTAAAACAGATGAAACACAGGACCGTTACACGCAGACACGTTAAACACAGGCATTAGTTGAATGTCTCTGGCAGGACAAAAAAAAAGCTGCAAGAAGTTGAGCAGCGTTGCTATAGAAGCACAGATAACTGCGCCGAGGCTCCCATCCCGTGGCGATGAACAGAGGAAGTTCACATCACCCTTAATACTATTGTCTCCGGAGGCTGGCCGCAGATGGGAACTGAAAGCCGTGTTTCCGTTTCCACCACAAAGGTTATCTCTCCCTTCGCTTAAACTCGAAGGAAATCCTCAGGGAGACCCTAATCCTTGAAATTCTAGTTCCTGTGCCTTTCTGTTGTCCCAGATAATCAATTATCATGCTCTCTACATTCACTGCACCAGCAACGGTAAAAATAGTACTAAACTTCCATCTGTTCAGTATATTCTTCCCAGAAATATGAATGTACTTGCTGTGGGCTGGGGCAGCGGGGGAGCCTGACATAAGGGTGCCAGGTCATGCCTCCGTGCTGGGAGTGGAGCAGGGCCACGGACGATGGACCAGAGAGGACATCCCCGGTTCAGCAACCGTGCTGCTATAGGAATGAGTGAGCCCTCGGCTCAGGGAAAGTCTTCCCTCAGAGAAAGCTCCCACTAATGTTTGATGGGAGGTTTGCTTTTCACAAGGATTTCAGGATTTTACCGATTCGCAGTGTGATGGAACCAGTGGTATTTATTAGCTTGTTGCCTCTCTCAGCTGCATTCTATTCACTAATCTCTACAGTTGTAATATTTTGCCACTCCAAGCCTCTAAAATCTTCTCAAGCTTTTTGAAAAAGTCCCAGGTATTTTGAAACATGTTAAAATAATGTTTCATAAAATCTCCCAAAACTCAGAAAATAAAGGACCTAAAATCACATTGGTTGTTTATCACATCATTACCATTTTCATCCTACTAAAATCAAGATTATCCCCTTTGCCTGACCTCCTGTGGCCACCCCAGAATAGAGGTGACCACCCCACCCAGTGTCTCCCAGCCTGGGGTCTCTCCGCCAGCAGTGGCTCTCTGCACACTTGGTGGTGGTCTACGGAGAGCTTGCAGGTCACATGCTAATAGCTCCCCTTGTTTCCAGCTGCTAAAATGCATTTAAAGACAGCTAAAAATACATTAAATACTTTCCTAATGTTATTTTTCCATGTAAGCAACTGCTGTAGTCACCACAGGAATGTTATTTGATCGCCAAGGGGAGGGGAAGTGGTCCATGAGACAATTTGTCTAGTGGAGGTGATCTACAAAGTTAAAACAAAATTGGGAATATGCCCTCTTACAACTTCTTTATTAAGTATGCAGAGGAAAACCAGAAGGGCTTTTGCTTACTTCTTTTGCTGCCTCCTCTCCTCTCTCCCCACACACACACACCACCCCAACACATACACAAACACATGAAGAAACACATACATCTCCACCCATTACTTAAGATAGGAACTGAGATCTTGTCTACCCTGGAAGAAGCCCCCAGTGGAACAACATCAACGTGACAAGCAAAACCTTGGGACTGCGCACGCAGTTCTTCCCAGGTCCTGAGCAGAGGGTGTACTGCTGGCGACAGGTTCGTGCCATTTTGTTGCCGGGGATCTGTCTACAGCCTTCCTTGAAATCTCTCCCTGGCACTCAGCTGCTCCTGGCTCCTATGTATTACAGTACGGACTCCACAGCTGGGGAGTCCCTTTCACAGAGGGTGAAATTATATGGTCGCTGAGAAGGAGCAAAGATGTCCCTGCAAAGATGCGGTCCCTAAGTAGAGCCTGAGGTTCAATTCCCTGCAGGCATCCTCAGCAAGACAAGGGACCCTATAGTTGGTGTATCTCTTGGTAAGACCTGCTTATGCTTTAGTGTGGTATGTCCATTATAGACAGTGATGAATGTAGACCAAAACTCTAACCTGTGTTCACATTTTAGTTGCTATTTCATTTCTACAGCTGTCAAAAGCCAATACAAAATCTGAACAGAACACCACTAATGGCAGACTGGATTAGAAAAGCATTTTGAGTCCATATATTTAGGAGAAGGTTTGGTGTAGAAATGCCTTCAGGAGCCAGCGATCTGGCTAGTGTGATTAGAAACAGAGAAAATACATCATTCAGAATATCCTGCAATCTCTTCCATTGTGCTGACAGAAGAAATACTCCCCGGCTTTAAAAATAAATAGTCACTAGGTTGAACCTGCTGTTCTAACCAAACCCAACCCACACCTCCTCATTGTCCCTTTCTGAACAGGTGTAAAAACTCCTGGGAAACAAGCAGTTTTGCTGGGAAAAGCCGCCCCAGAAAAAATGCATCATGACAAAGAAGGAGAAGGTGCCAATCTGTGGAATGATAGGGCAGTGTTTCTGAAATTATCCTCGGCAAAGCAACCGGGGAATGTCACGTTCATTTTCTTACATAACTGAAGCACACTAAAAAATCCAAACAAATGTGCCTGAAAATCTGATAAACAGTTATTTATGGATCTTTTCTTTTTTTGAATAATGCTTGTCTTCCAGGGGCTATGGCTCCGAACAGTCCAGCTTTATATATTAAATTTTTTACTCAGAATTTCATGGTATAAAATTAACCACTTTTTATATTTAAAATGCAAGCTGCAAACTCTATTATAATGTAAGTAATATTATAAGTGAATCAAAAGGAAGTACTAATAACAGTACTACCCGAGTGCCTGCTAAAGTCATAACTTTCATCCTACTGCATTTAAAAGTCACTCAAAACTTACACCAAAAAAAGAGAAGGATTCAGCTTTCTGGATTCTATACCCCTTTTTCTCCCCTTCCCCCAGTTTTGTTTCATATACTTTCTAGAAGAACCCTGATTTCCTGCTGGACTTCTCATCCTTCCAGGCAAAAGAGTATTTTCTTTTTATACCACTTGCAATGCTGTACATTTACAGTCCCTTCTACCACAGCCATAAAATACTTAGGAAAAACCGATCAGTTTCACAATGCACCCAGAACGAGCAACTGAAGCAAAAATAGAGTTGTCTACTGGCCTGGACCACTCTTCTAATTTTTATAGAAAGAGGAGTAGAAGGGTTGAGATGTTAAATGACGGGCCCACAAGCAAGCCCACAGCCTCTATCCTGTTGCTCAAGCAGGGAACTGCCTTACGCTCTCAAATGAAAACTCCCCGTTAAACCTCATTTTCCCATTGCATTCCAGACTTACGCACCTTTTTCCTTCCTCTACCAGCTAATAACCAGGCAGTTTCTGCAGCTTTACTGGCTTCCGCGGGACTGCGCTACCCTATCCCTGGCAGTTCACGGCACGGTGATATACGAGAAGTGTTCACGTGGCTGCCTCAAAAGCTAATTTTTCAAACTGCACAAACCTTTACCCATATCATAAATTTTTAATAACCAGTTCCCAATTGTCAAAGAGTAAATATGGTAACAAATGCATAACATTGAGATAATTTGAAATAAACTTTGTTTATTGCCCCTTTGAACGTTTCTTCGACAAGTCACAGCTGCGTGGGACCTTCATAAAAGTGAGCCTGTCCTACTAATCTCCTTTCTGATTCATGACAGGCCTGATCCAGAGACACTAATGGACCGTGCTTGACAGTTACTGCAACGTATTCAATACACAGCCTAAAATATTGCTAGGAAAGAAATGAAAATATACTACAGACTTCCCAGCAGATTCCATTTTTGTAATGGGTAGCTCACACCAGCGTAACCGATAAGCTTTCCCTCTCTCTTCACGTTCCTTCCTTACTGTAATTTATGAGATAAAAGTGTGTTCCAAAGTATTCTGTGTGGTTCACTGTCAGGTAGCTCAAGTATCCCTTCTCACCGTGCCATTTCTACAAGGGTTCCCTAGCAGAGGTTCCCAGAGAGACTCCTGCGCAGGGCAAGCACACGTTTCCAATCAGCCTGCCAGAGAAGCAGGGAGGCAGAAAAACAAAACAAAACAGCAAGAGGAAAAAAAAAAAAAAAAGAAAGAAAAAAAATTCCTCAAATGTTGGTTACAGTTAGCTAAGGCTCACAGACCAAACAAATCACTGTCCCTAATGAATTTGTTTCAATGCATCTGCTTATTTCAAGCTTCGGCATTGTAAATACCAGAGCAACAATGCGGATTTTCTCTGATTGCGGTGCAACATATATGATTAATCATCTTGACGCAGAGCATATTTTTTTTAAAGCAATTGCAGGCTGGTTTAATGAACTCCTCTCCCACTGGCTTTTATAGACTAGTCATGATCAACATACCATTAAGATAAACCTCGCGCCCCATCCCTCCCCTCTCTGACAGCTTGCCTTATTTGCTTCACAACAGTCAATATCCAATTAAGAGGCAACGGATTTGATCGATACAGAAGGTAACAATAAGACTTAAACAGCTGGTAAATTCTACGCGTACGCTTTTTCTTTAATTTCCCTCTTTGTGGTATATAAACAGTTCTGCACTTTGAATAAACGTGGAGAAGGAAAAACAACGGCCAGGTCTGGCTGGTAAAGCTTTCCCTCAAATGGGCCGTGTCTGCAAGCTGCGCCCCAGCAATAAATGCTTGTCTGGGATCAGTGCAAGACAGGCAGGATCCTATTCTCTGTATTTCCTGTGGCCTTGTAAAGGGTGAAAATAGAAATCTCTCCCTGCTTTGCTTACGAGCGACATGCCACTTGGGCCATTCACACATGAAAATGGAGGGGCCATAATATTATTAAAGCACTCGTTTATGAGCTGGGTGAAGGGATGACCCGTCTGCAGAGGGGGGCAAAACCCAGTAGGAATGAACCGTATGCAGGAGAACAGGCAAGGAGAGGGCGAAAAGAAAAGAGGGGAAGCTTTGATACAAACGACATCTTCTACAACCTTAATATCATCTCCCAGTCTTTCTGCCGATGACGAATGGCTGCAATAAAAAGTGGGATAGTGGCAGTTATAAGCAGGACAAAAGCAAAACCTGGCTGGTGCTGAGGAGCATTCATTATAATTCCCGACAGCCCAGCTGGAGGTCAGGGACTGAGGTCACGATATCACCACTGCCTTTGGGTCTAATACCAGGTACAGTACTTCTTCCTCTCCCACCACCTTTTTTTGAGGTTTTTATTCAAAGTTTTACTTTGAAAGACATTTCACAGAGTAATAGGCTGATACAGTCCAAACGAGGGAGCCCTCCTTTTCCAGGATTTCCACTGTTCTTTAAAGAAGAAAAAGACATGACCGCAGGGGATGCCATACTCTCACTGACAAACGGGACGTAACTCAAAACACCTCTGAGCTTGCTCCCAACGCTGGCAGAAAGTTATTTCTAAATCACAGTGGTGTGCCTGTGTTTTCCGCTGCCCACTGCAACCCTCTATCACCCGGTGGGATTCCAGTAACATATGTCTAAAACCAGGCAACTGCCTGTTGAAACTCATAAGAAAGTTCAGCGCACACAGATCTTTTCAGACAACGGGAGGCAACCAACTACAATTTATCTTCCCAACTTGCCTTGGGATTTGAGAAGTCCCATTCTGAGTTTTCTCCTTTCTGTCACAATAAGGTGAAACGTGCTGAAAAACGCCTCTGTCTTCCCAGTCCCCTTCACTACCATCTTCCATGGGGAGCAGTTGCAGGTAGATCCTTGGCCAGGTTTCTGAGCCTAAAGGAACCACTTCTAACTATTTCCAGCAGTTTACTTCAGGCCCCAGGGTTTATCAGACGACACCTTTGTTTTCAACTCTGTGCACTGTTATTACAGGAAAAAAAAATTATATACTATTCTAAGTCTTAAAGACAGGCTTAAAAATGGGGATGCTTCCTGCTAGAAAGAGGAGCAGGCAGAAATGCATTCGCCTTCTTTTTGTCTTCTGCATTGACTGAAATGGCTTGTTTCCTGCCTCCATCCCTAACCCGACCTGCCTGGCCCCTTACCACACGGCAGAGGCTTGCGTGTTTAGCTGGCTTGCCGCCTCATCTGTAATCCTGTAATCCTGAATTGCTCTTCCCTACTTCTCACTTGCAGCTCCTGTCTTGGAAAGCGTCCCTTGAGGCTGCACCAGACTCCTGCACGCTCCCAGCTAGCACTGCTGTCTCCTCATGCGTATGCGTGACTATGTCAATGCCATCCCTACCATTTCAGGGCAGCACTATCAGCTTTTTAAAGCTTCCACGGGTTTACCCCAGCCTCTCATGTGCAGGTCCCTTATATAACTCCTACTTGCCCAACACCTCCAACAAATACTTCGCCAATAACCTTGTTTACAGCTCTGGCCTTCTTTAATGTTTCCTCACTGCCCAATGGGCTATTCGGTGTCACCTCAAATGCATACCCATTGCATTGCTGGGCCCACTGAAGCCCAGCTGGTGGCCTACGCAATAGGCTGCTGCCATAGGTCTGTCCCATTTTCCTCAAAGACGGAGCTACTGCTTCCACAGCGAAGAAAAGAGATAAAGCTAGGACATTCCTCTGCAAAGCGAGTACCACAGCTACAAAACTGGGAGCTGCCAAAATCACAGCCCCTGCACAGTGAGTGCCCCTGGCTCCTCCATTCACCAGCTGGGCTTGAAGCAGCCAGGTGGGCTTTGCAATGTTCAGAGAGTGAAGTCCTCCTGGTGTTTCTCCACTCCCAGGCTGTAAATCGAGCACTCGCCTTTTCTGTCACCGGTGCAGAGACTTATCTATCTCATTTTAGGGCAGAATTGAAATGACGTCTCTGTCTAAGCAGAGTCTGGAGAAACCTGTAGAAATGTGGCCTTTGGCCCTTCAGCCGCCGTGCACAGCTCCACAAATTCCCCATTGTTTGATCAAGATGTAGAGGTCTGTATCTTGGTCACTGTATATTACTGTAGGAGGCAGCAAGAATTGGGGGAAACTGATGCTCTTATTACTACGACTACACAGAAGTACAAAAGCATCAAGCAAAGAACCAGCTTTAAATAAACACTTCAAGCACATTTTTACTCTACTGAATATTGCTGCTGTCTGAAAAACTTAACATAATTTTCTATTCCGTATCTGATTCCATGAAAATCCAAGACCAATTCCCTCACCTGCATCCAGACTGTTTTGCAGTGGGTGTCACCTTTCTGAAGTGCAGTAATGGTCTCGACCTCTGCTGTTCTTAGTGCACTTTTTCAATCTGTGCCTAAAGCTTCTCTAAAGTGAAGAAAACGCCTGCTTGCTCTTCACACAATCACCAGTAAAGCTAAGCTTAGGCAAAGGCCAGAGCTAGCAAGATAACCACCGGGCTAGTGACAGATGTTCAGCCTAACGTAAGATTGAGGCCAACAGACAGGAAAATCCGTCCGTGTTTCCCAGTACTACCAGCAGACAGAACACTGTGGTGGTGGCCGCCCTTGTCTTTTCTTTAGCAACAGGCTGGTCAGAGAGAAAAGAAGCTAAGGAATCCTCTTTTCATACTCAGAGTGTGAGCTCCAGGAACAGAATTACAATTTAAATTAATTACATCTAACCATGTAATTAATGTTCGTGTGAGTTTATTACAGGCATCTTCACCATCAATGCTGTGAAATGCAACTTAGTGACTTTTTTTTTGTGGGGAACGAGATGGAACAACCATTTGTCTCACTTGCATTGTTTATATATTAATCGTTAAATTGTTACTAATATTATTAATCTCATTACCCTAATTACATGTGTTCTGTCTTTTTACAGTAGCATTCCTTCCAGCATTAGACTACTTCACACATCTCCATTGTTCCTCTCTCTCGCTTTAGAAACCTGATGGGGAATCACTGGCATCGAAGAAAGGGGAAATGTGTATTGAGCACGAGGAGCTGCAACATCAGCTGCTTAGCAGGAAGGGGAAATCTATGAGCGTTTTTTAACAACCGGCACACTTCACAGCATACACTGGCAGAACATTTTGCACGGTGGGAGGTGAGGTTTAAAAAATTGGACCACTATAATCCTTTAAAAGCAGCCAGGGTCTCTTTCTGAAAGTCTAGGTCATGTGCCTGGCACTGCGTCATATGGTGTCTCTCTTCCGCCATTTGTTTATTTGCTTCTGGCAGTTTTGGCAGTGAGGTATCAGAGTGAAATGCACACCACTCCATACATATGGTGGGAAGAATCTAGTGCATCAGTTGAATGCATACTGTACTGTATACACATTCTGTTTTATCTCTGAGCACAGCTGTGCTGTAAAAGCTTACAAAATGTGAAGCCTTCTGTGCAGCAAAAACATCGACAGGAGAAGCTGGCCTATAACTTATTAGGTTGTGACACAAGCCAAAAAAAGCCAGAGTTAAAGCTGACAACTCCTGGCATCGTGATGAAAAGCACAGTGGCTCAAGTTAAAGATGGAGCGTCAGCCCTAACTTCATGTTTCGGGCTTCCACTGCCACAGGTCACAAATAGCATCGCTGGTTTGTTCTAGGACAATGACTCCCAACCCCGGCGCATGGCTTCCAGCTAGCGACAAGCAAGCAAAGACACAAATCATCCCCCCAGTGACCATTGCGCTCGCCAGCAGCCTGCGCTAGGAAGGCATTCAAGGAGGGGGTGGGCAAGAGCCAAAAAAGCAGTCGTGGCTCTCTTCCTCGCCCAGCACAGTAGTCTTCAAGCTGTGATCAGTCCTGTGTCTCCTACTCCCCCACCTCTTTGGGCTGAAGGTAGTAGAAACATATGGTAGGAAATTCTCCTGTGCTGGTTGGACCAGATGTCTGGTAGGTTTTTTTTTTCCACCACAACCTTGAAACAGGGACTCTTTATTTTAATCTGAGCAAGAACAGCCACACTGGGTCAGATCTAAGCCACCCTAGCACAGGCTTGTCTCCAGCAGTGGCTGCCAGTATCACCCTCCTGAGCACACTCTGAGGAGCAATGGGCCACCAGTCCTTCCAGGGGTACAGACCTGCCATGAGGACAGTGGGAGTTGGGTGTGTGAGAGGTTTGATAAGTGAGTTTGGCCTGTATGTCCACTGTTCCTGGATTTTTTTACATCTATCTCACTGTGCAGCACTGAGCTATCTGAGATCGCAGTCCACCTCCTTTCTTACCTACTGATGGACTCCATATGTGCATATAGGCGTAGGTAGAGGAAGCGTGGTAAGCAAAAGAGGTAAGGGAAACACAAGGTGGGATGGTATTTTTAGGATGCAGAGGAACTGCC
The DNA here is from genome assembly GCF_965231255.1 of Vanellus vanellus. Classification (NCBI taxonomy): domain Eukaryota; kingdom Metazoa; phylum Chordata; class Aves; order Charadriiformes; family Charadriidae; genus Vanellus; species Vanellus vanellus. Next base: position 78,979,941 of record NC_138907.1, read on the forward strand.
CCGGTAAGAAAGACATGACTGGAGACATCACATTTCCTTGCTGATCCCATAGGAATGAACTCTTCATGCAGCTGAGCGCTGGAGCTGTCAGGGTTGACCTGTGTGCTTCCCCTCCATGCTGTGAGGGCTCCCTGGCCAGAGGAAGCCTCAGCTAATGTCTGGGAAAAAAATCCCTCCTGTCTGGCCCCGCTGTTGCCTGAGATGATACCCAGTCCCAAAGTGGGCTTCTGGCCCAGCAGCTTCCTTGACAGCTGCAGGTTGGAGAGCATCCCAGCATCCCACAGGCATTCATCCAGGGGAATCACACTCTTTTCTGCTCCTCACCCAAACTTATTTCTCTCAGGCAAGAGCCCACCTGATCCTGAGGGGAAGGGGGAGCTTAACTGTCCTGCCAACAGGAGCTGTGGGAGAAAGGCACCCCATGAGGAAGCTTTCTCCTAGCCTCCACCACATCCCTCAGCTGAGAGGTGTCTTCCCTCCTTCGACATGGTCATGATGGCACCTCCAAACCCAGCTGCTCCTCGGGGCTGCCTAAAAGGCATCGGAGGAATCCTGTGGCAGGGCACAGGCTCTCAGCCCACTCCCACCGCAGCCCTGTGCCCCTGGAGCTCCCCTGGAAGGACAACTGCCTTGCGCAGTGTGTCGCTGGGGAGGACGAAATACAACCCCCAGCTAAGTTTAGCTTGTCTGCCTCGTCTCATGGGAGCACAGTTGCGTGGCTCTGCCATCGCTTCGTGTCTGCCACCTTCTCCCCCAGCCCTGCAGGTGACTCCTTGCCTACCCCATGGCAAAGGGGCAGGGGGACACGGCTGTCACACTTTTGGGGGGAGGCAGATAAGAAACAGCAATTTAAGGCTCAGCCACACATTTTGTCACCTCTCCTATCAAAGACATGAAAATAAAAGAGAATCAAGGAAAGGGGAAAATAACAAGTTCTTGCCTCGAGCACTAATTGCTGCTGATGTTAGTTCATTTTCAACAACTGACTTTAATTGCATCTCCACACTGGATACACCTTCTTTTTCAAATGTTATTTTAAATACATGGCAGGCTCCTCCTTAAAACCAGGCCATGGTCTGCACTAAAGGAAATAGTATCAGCAAAGGGTAATCAGAGGTTTGGAACAGCTCTTACGTAAGATATTAAATAACAAGGAATTATCCACTTAAAACAACAACAAAAAAAAACAACACGAGAATGAATATGATAGTAGTCTATGTAGGCTGTTATACTTTTATGTTACCAAAAAAACTCCCATATTTTTGTTACCCAAAAAAGTGGCTACTAACTATCTATTAACTATCCATTGTTGCTCACAATGCAAATAGCTAGAGGTTCAATAAATGTGCAAAAACAAATGAAAGAAAATAACTCTTTGCAGAACCAGTCACCAAGCTGGGTGGTGTGCAGGCCAAAACTATGCACGAATCCAGGAGGAGTGTAATGCATTCTGGAAGGACACATTTATCAGCTATCAACAACAGTACAAGCGCTCCCACACTAGAGTAGTTTCAAGGAACAGGTACAGAAATGGCCTCAGTGTAAGGAGCCATGAGTCTGACCTGCGAGGTGCAGGCTGACTTCAGCTGAAGTTTCGGGACATTTGTGCCTCTCTGCAGTCAAGCTATGGGAACTGACTTTGGAGAGGGGAACTCTGGATCTGTTTTCAAACCTCGAAAGTAACCCATGGAAATTAGTTGGGGCTATCATTTCTACCTCCAGAAAAAGTTAAATAAATTGTTTCTTGAAACTGGTGAAAGACTTCAGAGACAGAGGTTGAATTTAACACACACAGCAAGCACACCCGGTTACACGACACATTGGCTGAGAGATGGAAGGGCAAAACATATGCGTATCTCTTGATGGTACTGCACATGGACTAGCTTTTCTTCTTATACATGCTTACACATCTTATACAGAGAAGCTGTGAATGCCCCATCCCTGGAGGTGTTCAAGGTCAGGCTGGATGGGGCTTTGAGTAACCCGGTCTAGTGGAAGTTGTCCCTGCCCATGGCAGGGGGTTGGAACCAGATGATCTTTAAGGTCCCTTCCAACTCAAACCATTCCATGATTCCATGATTCTCTGATCTAGGAAAGATTTGCCTTTGAAGGGCTTTTGAAATCACAGCTCCTCTGACCTTCCAGGTGTCTGTTTACATCACAAAAAAAAAAATATCCGGCTCTCTACTCCTCCTGTGAGAAAGCGCAGGGCTCTTGAAACTCAACAACTTTGGATATTCTGACTTGGGCCAAAATGAGACAACTGGACTTGAAACACGGAAATATCCACATGGAAACATGCAAATATAACGAGGAGTAAAACAGAGATAAATTTCACTCTGATTCCTAATTTTTCTTTCTTCTATTTTTCCTGCATTTTTGAGTTCAGTTACACAGTTATCCAGGAAACCAACTTAGATCATACTCCTAGAGAGACAAGAAGTAACCAGAAATGTCAACACTCTCATGATGCCTTTCAGCAGGAGTTTATATCTTTCTCTCCTGATCGAAGGAATGCAGAGCTGCTCACAAGAACTCAGACAATTACAAATAAGCATTCTAGAAAACACCACTACTGGAATGGGAGCTTGCTAAAGTATTACTGACTACACAGACGTTTTCCTTATAACACATGAGCAGGAAGGGAAAGGTCAATTATAGATGTTAGTAAATTATTTTGTCTAGACCCTCACTAGGACCTTTAACATTTTCTTTACTAAAACTGGGATTTAAAAAAAAAAAAAAAGAAGAAAATACTAGCCTTGGGCACATTTTTCACAAACTTTGATACTACAGTTTTACTAGCTATATTACAGAGGTCTTTCAAAATCACCTTTGATAGCTCCGTTGGTTTCTATGAGACCCCCAAATCCATAGTCTCCTGCTACTCTCAGTCACATGCTGTGATAACAGGTGGAATGGGAAACATTTATGCAGCTCTGAGACATGGAAAGGAGAATGTAGTGATGAAAAACAAGTATAACCTACTGGCTGTGCCAAGATACGCCATTTCTCTTTAGATGGTTCATAGGAAAAGGTACAGCAGCCTCGCCACGTGCTTATACGCATGGATGAGCATGAATCTCTAGGTTTAGTTACACCACTCATTAGAAGTAATTGGAAACTTTAAACTCAGCCCTTAACATCCTAAAACTACAACTGAGTTGCTTCACAAGAGGGTGGAGCTGCCACATGTAGCTGACACTGGTCAAATGCTCTGAGAGCTCACAAAAGTCTATGTGTTTTCTATTTTCTTTTTGAATCATTTTTCATGCCTCTTGGGCATCAAGTGCTGGCTGCTGTAGAAAGATCACTGCAGGAAGCAGAAGATCTTAAGAACAAAGCTGAAAAGGGGTTTTTAAACCACCCTTGTTGGATCAGCTAGATCAGACCAACTTCCATTTTTTCCACATCCTTGCTCGTCTCCCCACACACCAGGGAAGACCTGTGTCATTCTACAGATTGACTTAAATGGAAAACAGAAGAATAGGAGGCCCACATCTAGGCCTCGGCAGGGAACCGACCTGGAATACCCACAATAAAATTGACAGGCCTGATGGCTGAATGGATTTAAGCAACAGCTGGAATCTGATGAGTCTAAAATCACTTCCTGCAAGAAAGCTGATCGGGAGAATAAATCTTTCATGGATTACATTCAATTAAGAGCTTTCACATCGTTGAGAGGCAGCTAGACATCCATGCACAACATACACTAAAAATAACTGGGTTCCAGGTTCACCCACCGAGGCTGAAAGCACAGACTGCTGGAGTTTGTCTCCCAGGCTGGGCACTGGCTGCTGGCGATTAACGTGAAAACATAACCAACACTTTTAGAAGGAGCCTGAACTCTAAACAACCCTCCGAGGCCATCCATCCTCTCGTGATAACAAAGTACACGGCTCCTTTATACTCATTACCTCTGATATGCGGGAGATTGACTGATTCCTAAAAGCCGCCACTCAACAAGAAAGGCAGCGAATTTCTACGCTGGCTACTTTTAGCCGTGGAGCAGAAAGCGGCAGAGCCGAGCCCGCCGCGCACGCAAAGGCTTTCATTCCATGGGCTCCCAGGGCGCAGAAGCTGCAGGGCTCTTAGCAAATCTGAAATAGCTTTCATGGTTGAGGATCAAGTCTCCGCAGTGAAACCTCGTGAAACGGCAAAGGCGGAGAGGCAGGTCCTGAACTCCTGGAGCAAAACAAGACGACAACTGACTGGAAAGACAGCACGTCTCTTAGGAAAAGTGTTTAAATGCGACTGATTTTATGGTGCTAATATTTGAGATTAGGCAACAACTACATCTAGGGTTCTCAGAATATTTGAACTAGAAAAAAGGCAATTGTGGGTGTATTTTTATAAACAGGCTTACATACACCTGCTTTTTTGACAGTGGATGACTATAAAGTGACAGACTGAGAAGCAGCCCTCCTGGTTTTGTTGGTTTTGTTTTGGTTTGTCTTTTTTTTAAATAACTGAAGTAAAAGGAAGATCGTGTTAGGATGAGTGTGAGGAGAAAATCTCAACAGCTCTTCTGGCCTTTCCAGCCACCTTCCTCAAATTAGCCCAAAACTACACCTTTCATTCTAATTTTTCATCAGAGGAAAGTTTTAAGAGGGACCAATTTCTTGCAGAAATTTCCCATTAAAAGTATGTCACAACAGTAATTAAGACATGACAGAAGGAGGTTACGATGTGGATTCTGGATTTATACGACAGTGCCGGAGCCAAGAGCCCATGCGATTCCCTCTTGCAAGGTCACTTGGGCTTGGATTCTCAGACGACCCGGTGTAGGTTAAGCAAACAAAGCCCATCATTTGCTTTTCTTCAGGGAAGTTGGTTGCTTAATTTTGTCCCATGCTTTGGGAAACCCCAGCCTTGGGGGAGAGAAGCAAAGGAAACATTTTCCCTCATTCTGGAGCTGTGAAGATGACAAGACTGGCCACAAATGCCCAGCTGCATCAGGGCTGCTCAGGCGCGGTGCTCCCCGTGGGGTGGCGGGATGCCCTCCTGCTCCCTTTGTGGGTGCTCGGTGGAGGAAGGGGCTCACGTGGTGCAGGAGCACCCACCTGGTTTGCACTGTGCCTTTGTGGGCGCCTTTCCTCTCCTGCTGGGAGCGTACACCTCTCCCACTGCGACAGCCATCCATCAGAGAGGAAAATAAAATGGCAGAATCCCATCTTTGCCTGATGCGTAGCCATTTGGTGGTGGTGGGAGAGGCTGCTCCCTGTGAAACTCTGGCCAAGTTGCAAATTCACCACAGGTCTTCAGCTGTCAGCTGGCCAGTTCACAAACAATTACCTTAAACACTTGACCTATGCCGTGTCCCAAGTATCCATCAAGCGGCAGCTGCTGTGGGAGACCAGTCCTGCGGTACCAACGCGAGCTTGACTTGCCTTTTGACAGTTACTACATCAGATACGCTCGGTTTCGTTTTTCATTATAGCGGTGGCTTTCTGAGGGCGGATAGGGTTGTGCTTTTCTGTCTGTCTTATAAAATCAACCTGTGATTCCAAAATTAAGCTGTGCTCTTTCGGTGTTTTGTCACCCCTGGTAGTAAAAAATCTGTGTGTCAGGCTTTCTTGACCATTACCCATGTGATGGTAACCGAGGTGGGAAGTCATCTACTTGTTCTCCAGCCACACTGACAGGGACAAGATACATCTGGGTCAACACAGGAAGCTTACAGAGCACGCAGAGTCTCTTTGTTAAACAAGAAGGTGCTGTTTCTAAATAACCACTTTCTTAACTACAATCTCATTTTGAGCAGAGGCCACTGGCCTCTATCCTCCAAGGAATAAGAGTACTGTGACAAAATCAGCACCAGGAAGGACACAGGATTAGAAACGGGGGGCAGGGAGCAAGGATTTGGGAAGCTGAGAGGGTGTCACAAAACCTCAAAAAACACTCACTTTCCCCAAGCAAAAACCTACCATTTGGGTCTTGAAATCTGAGACTCACAATAGGAACACGAGCTCCGTCAAACCAGCCGGGTTTTCTGCAACTCTGACAAGGAATTCGGTGCAACAGCTCGTGAAAACAGGTGGTGAGTGTCCAGTTCAGAGTTGGAAGCAGTGAACTACTGTAAAATTCCCATCTTCCCACCCCTTGATTTAAGAATTTCCGTGTCAAAAGAAAATAGTCAGCTCAGCAAACAGACTGAACTATGTCGTAAAAGCCTTGTCTTTTTAATTACAATAGCTGTGAAATACACAATGCATCTTTAAGATTTTACAGTGCTGGTAATATAAAAGAACTAAAATATTTGCCATTATCTTATCAAAGTATCAGGCCTGCAGCTTACGGGAATACTTTATGAATGGCAAACCAGAAAGACTTGCTTTTTCATTCTTGGGTCACGTTCACTGCAGTGCAACAGTAAAGAATAAGCCCCTCTCTCTTTCGAAGAACTGATTCGCTTCATTAAAAGCCAAGCGCTCTTTCTCTTGCCAGCTGAAATAGCTGCCTTTGTATCCTTAAGTGAAATCATTAAAACACGTGTCAGACTGAGAGATGTGTTTTTCCCAGGTATTCCTGAAAGCCACTGAGTACTACAAGTCAGCACTACAAAACTGCGCTGCTCCACTCCGAGCATTTGTTTCTCTTCCCAAACAGAGCATCATTGTTCTTATTTAAAGAAATAATCCTCACAAAGCTGAAATAATTATTCAGCCCAAACAGCCCATAGCAAGTGAAACAGCCTTTAGACAGCTGTCATGGCTCAGTCTTCCGGAAGCTTTGATTTTAATGAAACTCATTAAGGAAAGAAATTAACAGAAATTAACAGGAAAATATCATAATTTGTCTTGTTTCAGAAAGCTTGAATGGAGACAAAAGGCTCTTTAACATGACACGTAACGTGACCAGTCAAAACTCCCTGTGTTGCTGAGTCTCGCACGCTGAGTAAGTAAGTCCGAAGTTGCTTATGTTGCAGCTCCACAGTTTGGTGCGATGAAATGAAAACGTTAAATGAGAATACCCGGTCTTTGGGCGCTAAGGAGCCTGTCTCCCAGCATCTGTACGCTGTGCTCGTACAAGCATGCGGGAATGTTCAAGGTAATGAATATGCTACTTGCAAATATCCTAGGGTAATGAAAGATGAAAGGTAATAAACTCTCTGGAGAAGGGAACCATTTTACAGATAGTTCATGAAAATTGTTTCTTTCTGCAGCACTCTTCAACAGAGGGAAAAAAAAAAAATCACGCTTATCTTTTCAGTGACACGCTAGGTATCTAAGTTATCTCTGATTTCCTGTTCAGAAGCACAAAAAGGAACATTTCACCGCGGTTTTTAATCTGAGTGGAAGCGACAGAGGAGCATGCGGTGCTGTAAGCAGCTCAGAAAGGCAGCGATAATAACGCTGACATATCTTGCTTTAGCGTCCTCAGCCTCTCCTCCGGCGCTCGCTGGCATGCTCTCCCTTGACCGAGCCTGCTACACCGCTGCCTCGTCCCAGCAGAGAGCCACGCACGCCCTCCCGCAATGTGGGACCGGCATCTGCTCGGGGAGAGTGGCTGGGCTAAAATCCTCCCCTCATGAAGCCAATTGAGTTTTACCTTTGACTTTCAAAGGGGTCAGGATTTAGACTCCAGGGAGCTGTGAAAAGAAGGGAACAGTCCATGTGCTCAGAGGGGATAGCTGGACAGCAAAAGGGGCATGGAAATCCACAGACCACATCTATAAAGTAAAACTTCACCCGCAGTCACACTCTGCTACTCATGGAGACCAGATTTTGCTGCAGAAACGTGGGGGGAAGACTACTAAGAATCTGTTGAAAACATGTAAATAAAAGCATTACGTATTGGGCATTTGCCACGTGCAGTGGCAGTCAGCTCCCGAGGCAGAGCCATGTTATTTTGCCATCGTACTACAAATCTAATGACAAGGGCAGGGGAATAACAGGGACGCAGTTACTATCACTTCCTAGCACAAGGAATATGTGCAAATATATGTTAAAAGACAACATAGTGCTTCTGGGGGGGAAAAAAAAAAAAAGTCTTAGTTATATGGAATTTAGAAACAGTTTTCTTCTGATTTCTCATGGAGTTCACAGTAAGTGTCAGTGGCATATAGGGAGCACCAGGATCCACGAGGGCAGATACAGAGAGCAGGTACGACAGACGGGGAGAGTCGAGGGAGTAAGTAGAAGCTGGTGGCAGGAGGGAGGGAAGGACAGGCAAAGGAAATCAAGACTAATGGAAATGCTGCTGAGGAAAGTAAAAAGCGTGGAGCCTTCAGACAAAGGAATTTTGGAGAAACAGGCAATAGCAAAATTACTCCCGTCCAGTTTACATAAAGCCCGAATGATAAGACAAGCCATACAGGATAAGGCTCTGGAAACTGGGTCCAGTCCAAATCGCCTCAGATCAAGCTGCATCTGTCTAAACTGGAATCAACTGGATCTTCCTTTATCCCAGCTGACTAGAAAAGGTGTCGCCCCGCTTTGAGTTAGATAATTCTCGCCTGACGTTTATCCAAAATTGTACACTGTTTCTAATCAAAAATACCAGCCACGTCCTTCATACTAGCAGGTCCATGCCTAAAGCAATGGCCCACTTGTGAATACAGCTGCTCCAAAATAAATAGCTAATCTATTAAAATCACTTGAGACAAACTGATGAGAATGACCAGAATTCAACCCCACAGCCTACACAGTTAATACTATATACAAGCTGGGAAAGTTAGTTGTGAACTCTTACTTATCCTGTTAAACCTTCTGGACTTCAAGGAGTTGAGGAAAGCTACTGAGATACATCCAAAGAGAAAGTACCTCCTCGCAGTCTCTCAGACTATTTATTATAGCTTTTGTCTAGTAACACCATGAAGATAGACTAGGATTAAATTAAACAAACCCTCTTGCAATGTAGGGAAATGCCTGGATGGCCTTCAGAAGGTTATTTCTGCCCTAACTACTTCTAACGTCAGAGACATTTTAGGAATACAAAAGTGTGGAGAGATTAGGGATGGAGGAATCCTGGATAGCAGACTGCTGTAGGTTCACCAGCTCTTTTTGAACTAGCAGGAGTGACCTCTTCCAACAAGGAACCTCCCAAAATACCCTCCTCTCACCTATATTACCTTCTCCCTGACTCTGAGAGTGCACTGCATTTCTCTTTCACTGGCACTCCTTCTCATGCGATGCATCAGATTATTTACTTAAGCCTGAAGACTACCCTACATGTCCTCTACCACACAAAAAATCATACATAAATGATTCAGAAGTACACGTTTTATCCATTCCTCCTGTTTAAAATCATGTAAGCCAAATGCTAATCACTTACTGCCACTCAGCTCAGGCTTCCTATTGACTTCAGCCTGTCTACAAATGGGCCAAAGATGACCTGACTTTCATAGACATGGATGTCTACCTGTAAGGCCCATCACAGTTCCTGAGAGACGAGGTGTTCACAACACTGAGAAAAATCAAATTGTTGCGATGTGGCTCTTTACTTTTTGCTTCAGCTATTGTGGTGAGCGGAAAATATTCCACCAAAATTCTTTTGCTATCTTGATTTGCTTTCATTTATTTTGGCATGCACTATGCGTTTATAATGTTCATTCACAATAGTTATTCCAAAATTGCTTGCACTTCATCAAGTTTCCTTTTATATCCTCCCTTTTTCTTATTCAAAGGAGGGTAAATATAATTTATTCACCTTTTTATAATGGAAGCTTGGAATCCCGCTGAAGTCCTTTGCAAACCTCCCACTGCCCAATACCTCCACAATTGAAACATTATGTTCTTTACTCCCCAGTACTTCTCTTTTTCTGTAATCCCTACCTCTAATCTGTGTGCTCCCGGAGTGACCATCCCAGCAGCAGCAGCTCAGTGACCGCACTTCAGAAATGCCCCTATGAACTCCCCAACTACCCGGCAAGGGGAACAGTGCCCACACGGCTGTTCCGTCTCCTGCTTTGGGAAGAGGTCAGCACATCGCTCGCAAATGCAGATATGGCACAGAGGTATGTAGTGACCCACTTCAGTCTCTGCTCTCTTGTTTACGAATCCCACTCCAAGGCTGACTGGGAGAGGGGACCCACATTTCCATCACCATTCACTCCTCCTTAACACGTAGCTGAGAGGGCCTGTCTGTCCCCTGGGAAAAGTTAGAAACCCATACCAAGAAACTCGTATCAGGAACATAGAGCCCCTGTACGTCAAAGCAAAACCTTTCCCTTCCTGGAGGGAAACAGCCACCTCAGCCTTTGCCGTCACTTTGGCTGTTACGGAAGAGCCTGTCCTTTGCTTCCAGCCACATTTATTTTATGTAGCACGACAAGAAACAGCAGTCAAAACTGTTCATTGCTCTAGTCTGAAAAAAATGTTTTTTATTCTGAGTTATAAAGGAAGAAAAGCCTTGAGAACTTAGTGGGCAGGTTTGTTGATGAACCACTTTAAATACGAAAGCATCCTTCTCACGATCCTTTTCATGAGTATATTTATGGGACATTTTTTAATTCTGGAAACAACAGCATGTGGCCGCTGCATCTACAGTCTTCAGACCAGATTTTCCACTAGTTTACTTCAGTTTTATAGAAACATAATTCAACCAATTTCTATAGGACTACTACGCTGTAAAACTGGGTAATACCACAAAGAATTTCTTTCTCAGTGTTCTTATTGTCACTTATTGCAAAAATAGCAAGATCAAACATTACACAAGAGGCAATTTTTCAGCGGGTATTACACACACTGCAGCAGCCCGTGATAATTTGCAAGAAAAACACATGGAAAATGGAAACACTCTGAGCACTGGTTTCATTTATGCCTGGTAATCTCTGCGTGTGTGTCCCCTGGATGCAGGTGATGTTGGTCAGTTGGGGATAATTTCTATAAAATCACAGAGCCGCACTGTACCTGGCACAAGGCTTGCTTCACCTTGGGAAACGTCCTGTGACTTGGTGGAGGCTCACTTTTGTCACTGACATTACTCTGGTGGACAGAGACCTCATTTTACGACCAGACCCTGTCTCATATCGCAACATCTGTGCCTCAGCACTGCCAAACATGTACGTCCTTCCTGACGGGCTAGTCAGAGCCAGTTAAGCCTTGCAAATGTGTTTGTGCACGGCACGCGCAAAACCTGCTAGCTTTCCTCCGTAATATTTGCAAATTCCATAACAGTTGATTATTTATACATTAACCCACAGACTTCGTTTCTTCCATCTTATACCCAGCCATTGTAGATGTAGTGTTGTTGCCACTTGCTCTGTTAGGCACGAATTAATGCATCAGAGCCGTGTAATTTATGCATGCTATTTTGTCAAGTCTGTTTGTATGGAATCTGCTTTGGAGAGGCAAGCTGCTCTGTACTCTGGGGCCAGAAATAGTATTATTTTTTTCTTTTTTTTTTCCTTTGGTGCCATGGATCAAGGTAACTTCAGAGCAGTCACCAGCAAATCTTTGATGAGATGGAAATTGCAACGTTCCGTGGTTTATGCCATTTCAGGTAGAGATGATCTGTGCGCATGCAGAAGTATGACACTGATATAATAGAAGAAAACTCCAGTTGACATGGATATTCAGGGGATGCCATTATCAGGGCAGCCAAAGGACCGAGGACGAAGGACTGATTTATTAAGTTAGAATATGACCGTGCATTTCCAGGTTTTAAAAGTGAGCGAGGGAACCGAACTGCCTGCCTTTCCCAGGAAGCAGTCTTACAAGGCAGACAGCTTGTTCCACTTAAACGCGCCCCACTGCAATAACAGTATTACTTGGGAAATGAAGACGCAACATAGAGTCTTTTCTTAGTGCTTTACAATTCTCAGGTCAAGTGCTAATACATATTACAGAGCTCTCTCTGGCAAGTATTGTTAGAGCTGTCATTAAAGACCTCCAAAAGTCTTAGCTGTGCAATTGAAAATGTTTCCAAATCCTCTTATCCCAAACATAACAAATCTTGCTGTTGTTAAATCTGATGTTTTGTAAATTTGATACTACTTGGCTTATTGAGGGGGCTGGAGAATGTTTTTGTGCAGTAACACAGATCTCCAGAAAAGGAATAATGCATCTCTGCGGCAAGGGAGTAACATGGATCTGGGAAGGGATTTACGCAGACCGGTGGAAAAGGAAAAATCAAAGACCACCTCCAGTACGGTATGAAGATGATTCTAGGATTAAAAGGCACAATAATGCTCCCCAATTACAGCTCCGCCTGGGTCATGCGCTATGCGTAGCAGAAAGAAGCAAGATGGCAGATACCCTGGGTTATTTTAATTAATTTAATCATGTGACTAATTGGTCTCTGCTGGGTTTCTGTGGTAACTGCTTCCTAAGTGCTGATGGGCAATTGTGTTAAATGTAGCTTGGAAACTGCACGTAGGGTGCAGTGCCTTCTAGAGAGCAAAGGGAATTGTACAGCTGTGCGGGGAAGGTGCTCCTGCTGGGGCGCTGATTATCTCCGAGCAGAACGTTTACAGCTGTACTGTCCTCTTTGCTCCTCTGCAAGCACGCTTCGCGAAGGAATACGCTTATTTGCAGAAAACGTGCTAGACTTTCTTCCTCTTGGGCGTGAAAGTAGATTTCCTGCAGGAATATCCGAAGGCACACGTAGGTGGCAGAGCACGCGCTGTTTGGAAACAAAGGGAGAGCAGCGAGAGCGCCGTGCGTGCAAAACTGAAATGACTCCTGCGTGCGCAGTGTGAGGCCCCGGAAACCAGAATGTCTTCTTAGCGGTGGCTGCGTTCGAGGGTAAATCCATTACTGAGCCCTGACACAAACAACGTGCGAAACTGGTTTTTTCCAACTGCTCCTGCGTCTCTTGTATTATTCATGAAATCCCTAAATCCACACGGGTCACAGTTAGCGTGGAGTACTGCAAAATGGCACAGAGCCGCCTTCAAAATTGGCAAACATGGAAATGACTTGTAAAAGTCATTCTTTGCTTCATGGGTTGAATTTCGGATCACCGCGAATAAGAAGTTGTCATCCTGCTGGATCCAAACTTACACCCGCGTCTCCTCACATGATTAATGTAACAGTACGAATGGAAAGATGATTAATAGCAGCAACCTACATTCCAGTAATTACAATTGCACGTAAGAAATGACTGTTTAATGGGGTGGTAAGTTAAACCCCGTTAAGGGCACAGAGAAAAAACAACTGAGAATCTCCTCGGTACCTTTCACCAAAAAAAATCACCTAAGAAAACATCCATAAGACAACACAAGACATGCTGCAAATACAGAACACAACACAGAACAGTAAATGCCACACCTTATCCTAACCTCGCCAGTGAAAATGCAGAAAGAGGTTAGGAAATGTAGGAAGAAACAGCCAGAAAGAGGTTAAACGTTCAGTAGCTGTATTGCGAAGGCTAGGAAGGTTCCACTTAATAAAGCAAGGGAAAGGATAAGGCAGAATGGTGAAGGAGGAAAAATGTGCATCACCTCCCTGCCCTGGGCTGCTGGAGAAAAAAGAGCTATCCAGCCTGAGTAAGTGTGGCAGGCCTGGGCTTTATTTCGTTTAACGTAAATTAGGTTAAATTTAAAATACCTTATACAGCTTGATCAGCAAAAAGTGCTAGTTGTAGATCATGAAGTACTCAGACAACTATCTAATTCCTCGTTTTTTCTGTTGAAACGTCACCACTGGCTTTAGCCTGAGCTTCAGTTCTCATCCTACTGACATGAGTGGACAATATCTGCCGGACCAAAACACCTCCTTTGTTTTGAAACCGGTGGTCAGTACCTCATTGCATATTCTGTTCTGCAATTTATATTGAGTTATTCAAACCTAAGTTCAAGGGTGAAGGAGCAAAAAGCTCAAAATAACCACATTTACGATTAGCTGTCTTTAGGAAACTCATTTTAGGAAACATCTTACAAACTATGCAACGTGTTCTAATATCTCTAGCTGTGTTAGGCATAGCAAAGGTGCTACACAGTGATGAAATGTTGCAGGTACAATGAGTTCCACATGACACTTCTTTAAAAATAGCCCTTACTATGTGAGATTGAACACAATCTCACATATTGCTTTAAACTTTTTATAAAAAGTCTTCCACGCTTGCTATATTTGCATCAACAGTAAATACCAGAAAATACTGACAATTTCAAAATTCTTCAAAAGAGCAGTGTGCTGACACTGATAACTGCGTTATGAACGTTGAAAATTTTTATGAGAGATTTGAGGATGATTGGAAGTGAGACAAAACATTTTCATTTTAACAATAATAATAAAAAAACTTTCCAGTAACACTATAGCAAACCTATTGCTTCTCCAGACCCAGTAAGAATTAAATGGAGCTATCACAATTCCCACAGTGGGCCAAAATAACAGCTGATGTAAGCAGCCCCAGTGATTTTAATAAAGCTACGCCTGCTTACACCAGTTACGTATTTGGCCGATCAAACGGGACACGGCAATTTAGATTTGGATTATGTCACGGAGCCTTCACGCTTGCTATGCCATCAGTGCAACCGCTCTGCTTAGGAAGATGGCTCTCGCCATAGCGATCAGCCCATTTGTTCATCTTGTCTGGCAAATTGCAGCTGACAATAGCCAATACCTGAAGGAAGGAGTGAAAAATATCCTATAATCTACGCAGCCATAGGACACATCTGGGGCTTACACCGGCAGGCAATACCTCTGATGAATGAGGTTTGGTTTCCGTTGCTCTTTTACTTGGCTTAGCTATACGTTTTGCTAATAACTACCAGTTTTATCAAACCAATGCAACTATACTATCGAATTTAAGGCCCAGTTCAACTGCTACTCCGGACAGAGCACTCTTGTTTATTTCAGCGGCTCGTGGCTCAGACCTTTAACTACTATTTGTGATAGCGCAGTCTAAAAATGGGCAGTGTAATTTTGGGAAGTAATACTGCCTGCTGAATCCGAGTATGCTATCCTTTCATTTCTGCAGAAGTCGGAGACGGGAAATACACAGAAGACGGTGTACGCATTCCCTCTGCCAGTGCCAGCTTCTGTATTTACTAGTGTTTGCTCGTCCCAGCTTAGTCCATCCCAAGGAAAGCGGCTGATTTCAGGCCACAGTTCCGAGTCCTAACACATCGAAGTATTATACATCAAAAAACTAACTTCTTTCCAGCCTTCTCCTCAGGCTTAACACCTTTGTATTCCCTAGGTCATATTTGACTCTGCTCATCCCTTAACCCTGCCCATCCAAACTCCCTCCAAATCTTGCCGCTCCTTGTTCTTCCCATGTTTCAGCAACTACCCAACTACCCTCCTCAACACGCCCACCCTCCAGACCCTAGCTATGGCCAGTTAACTCCCATTACATCTGCACAGTCCAAATTATTGCCCCTACCTATCCTCAGCTTCAGCCTCTTGTCCAGCTTCACTCATTCCACTAAGATATTTTTTTCAGCTTGGATTTTTTTTTTCCCTGGACACATTAACTCACTTTTGTCAAAGTGCAAGTAATTTAGTTGGATTTTTTCATTATTTCTAGTTCCTCCAAAGAATTATTTTCTGTCCTGTCTGGTATCTGCAACTCCCCTCTAGTTTAGTATCGTCTGCAGAGTTTCTGAAGTTGCTCTCTGTTCTCTTCTGGAGATCACTAATGAAATATGAAACAAGACCAACCTCATGAAAAGTCCCTCCAGCACTTCTCTATCCGCAATCCGATATTCTGCTCTTTATCACCACCCTTTACTTTATTCCTTGAGCCTGTTTTCAGGCCACTTGACAGTGTTCATATCCAAAGTAATTGGAATTAATCTGAGGGTAAGATTTCATGAGATGCTATTTCAAGTGCTTTACTAAATTCCAAATCCATTAGAACTTCTAATTTCCCTCCCTCGGCTGATTTCCGTGCGTGTGTGTACATACTAGCTGTGTTTGCTTGGCAAAACCTCTGTACTCCTCTGTTACTCCTTGCCCATATGCTATAACTGCAGAAAATGGGGATTTAGCTGAGTGGGTTTGTGCTTTAAAGTATCTGCTTTTCGTTGAAAAAATTCAACTTTTTTTCTAAAAACAATTAATTTTTCTGTAGCAAATTGAATTAAAAACTTTTGTGGCACACATAAAAACATTCCTCAGCATTATAAAGTAATTTTTGTGTTGGCACTGAACTCGGGTCCTTTGGAATGCAATCAGCTTCTTATTCAAATGTCCAACTTGCTATGAAAACGTGGACCGAGGTATGCCGCTGTGCCAAAATGCATTCATTTTTTCCGTGGAGAGCATCAAACTACCCATAGACATCAAATAACACATCAAAAATAAACAGCCTTATCCAGCAAGCATAATCCTGAGTCCAAACAAACTATGTTCACCTAAATATCTTTGTCTAAAAGTTGTTATGTATAAAAATTACATCCCAGCTGTTCTTTACAATATTACAACTTGCCAGGTCATGCTGAACTGAAAGTTACTTTATTCTGCCATTAAGCAAATGAAATAAAAATCACTCAGGAACTCTCAGCTTCATTTCCTATGCTCAAGAAAGCAACCTTCTTATCTCTCTCTTTTTTTTTTTTTAAGCACCATACAAATGACTTCCAAATTTTCAGGAACAGTTGCTGGTTTTAATGATATATTGCAGATCCTTGTCAATATCTCTGCTGCTTCACACTTTTATTTCCTTAGGAACACTCGTCTGAGTACCATCTGCTCCTGGTGATTTACTGCTCTCGAGTTGCTGAAGTTGCTCCGTAACTTCCTCCTAAGAGACTTCAATTCTTGTTATAAGGCCACACTCTGATTTCCTGTGAAAAATGTCCTTGGAACAGAAATTTCCTCATCAGCCTCTGCTGTGAAGATGGACGAAGAAAACTTAATTTAATTTTTCTGCTGTTCCACTTTTTCAGAAGGGGCCGGAGTCACGGCTGGGTGGCCTGTGGGAGCAGGGGACTTATAGGTGTGTTTTGTTTTCTACAGAAAAACTTTTCCTACAGCTTCTACAGTCCCTTGTACACCGGCGTTCCAGATAATTTCCTTGTCCTTTCCTTTCCTGCACTTTATCTCAGAGACCTTTGGTTATAACTGACTTGATTGCGTTTTCAAATTTTTTTGAAGAATGAGTTTTGTCTTAAAAATGTAAAACATTTGGTATTTCTGGTACAAATGTGTCTGAGACCCGGCTGGCATTTCCACAGTTCAACCACCACACTTCCAATTTGGGAAAATAAAAAAAAAAAAAAAAAAAAAAAGGAGTTTTTTCCTCTCTTGCTGTGTGAAAAACCACAGAAACAATAAGAAAACAGACCGCATGCAAAATAGTGAAACTGCCCGTACACAATGTACAGGCAAATATGCACAGGGCCCGATCGGGAACTTGTTACAAGCAACGGGACGTCACCCACTGACGCCGACGGAATTTGGATCAGGCCCAAAGGAAGCCCACCAAAAAACAGAGGCAGGGTTTTTTGTCTCATCTTCCAAGTTACAGTAATCATAGGTGTTGTTTGTAACAGTAGTAGGTAACAAATTTTCCAAAAAAAGTGTGATTTTTAAGTTGACAGTGTCCCTTTAAGCTTATGCACTTCTTTACTTAACTATGCCAGATTTACTCTCCCCTTTCTACTTTTTCCTTGCTCAGAGGTATACGTACCATCTGTGCATCTAATATGGTGTTCTTAAATAGCCTCCAGAGTGATTCAATGCTTCTTTTTTTTTCCCCCTTTTTTTAAACTTTCTCTTGGTTAACCCTTTTCCTTGGTATTTTAGAGCCTTCTCTTTCACAGCTCCTGGTCCTTCCTTTCTTTAGGATAAAGATACTATCATTCAGAGTACAGCCACCCGACGAAACTCAGCGGGGAGCTGCCTTATCGAGACATCGATATTGATAAATCGCTCCTGCAAACAGAGGCACGAGACTGAACCATTCGACAAAGTTGACCATTATTACTTCTACACCATGAAACTATATTCAAACCTACCTCCTCACAAATATCTAAACGTCAGTGTTCTGTCTGAAGCTCCAGATTAAGCTTTTAAGATTTATACATAGTTCTAGGAGCTCTCTTCCAGCTGGTTTAGTAGCACCGTGCACCGTGACTGTGAAAGCCCGGGGGCTAAATTAAAAATAATAAGACCAATTGAGACTGGGTTGTTGTCTGATGCCCAACTCAACAGGTCTCCCCTTTGTTTTGACAGTCCAAATTTCAGGGGAGGGAAGGGGCACAGACGTACTGGACAAGGCACCACTGTCTCTGTCTATGTGACACGGGGAAAATTACTGTATTTGGCCAGGGCTAATGGGGAAGCTGAGTCCTTCACGGTCGCACACACTCCTCGGTAAAGCTGTGCAGCGCTACTGTACCCCGCTGAAAATCCTTCCCCTGGCAAAGCCCAGGTAAGAGCCAGGGAGATGCTCTGCTCTGCTTTTAAAGTTAATGGACCACCATGGAGCCACGTCTCCTGCCTGAGCCTCTCCACCAGCCCCTCTGTGCAACGGAGGCAGAGTCTGGCCTCTTGCTCCTTAGGCAGGAGAGCGAATAAACCAAAACCATCCGATTCCAGGTGCGCGCACACACACACAACCCTCGCACTCCCAAAACCATCAGCTACTCTATGACTGTTTCTAAAAATTATTAAACAGATGAGTACATTTACTTTAGATACAAAAAAATTGCGTCCAGGTTGACAACTTGCAACATATGTTTACTTTCAGCCCAATTTAAATTCAAACGGGTGAATTGTAAATGCTTGGGGGTTTTGCCCCTCACTGAACCTAGCTGGCCAGAAAACTGCCTCTTATTATTGCAGAAACGATTTTCTACAGGAAAGATATTTGACATTTTCAGGCTTTTGCCCTATAAAACCCACCGCATTCTTCCAGCAAGTTTAACACTTGCACATCGAGCAGGGCTTGATATACGGTGAGAAGCTGACTTTAACTAGCAATTCCCGGTAGTAGATTTTTCCTGTTCATCCGGCAGCTTATAAATTATATCCATTTGGCCTCTCCTAGCCTCATTTAGACTCACGAGGCCAAATTCAAGGTTCATGTGTGTAAGGATTTCTTCGGTCTTCCCATAAACCAGCAAACGTTTGCAAACAAACCTAAAAGGGATGAAACTTTCCTACCTAGAAGGGGCCAAAAGATATACGATGTGATTTACTCTCTTGGTCTGACTGAGTTTCACCCTTGAATTTGCCCCAAGATTTCTGTGCAGGATGGAGAGGGAAGTCACCGCTTCAGAAGAGTAAGAGAGTAATTAAATACAGACCATCAGCTGACAAGAAATGCCGCAACTCCACTGAACTGGAGCCTCACCTGCCCAAATTACTTCGCCACTAGCAACGTGTGACAGCAACTTGTGCTCCCAAGAAAATTCAGGACTAGAAATGACCTTCCACCTTCAGCTGGGCCCCCCAGGTTTTCTACTGCTGCCCACCACGGTCCCCTGCCTGGGAAGCATTTCACCCTGTTAAACTATGCAGTTAATTGTAATATTCCATACGTCCTTTCAGGAGTGTGTACAAAGGGTGCTGTTCACAACATTGCTCCTAATCCAAACATATTTTTGAAAACCATATTTGCTTAATTTGGGGTTTTAAATAAAAATATATAGAGTGAAAAAAAACCACCCAAGCTCCTTTTTCAATAATCCCCTAAGTTAATGAGCTGACTGATAAGTGAACAGATGCATTAAGGCAATAATTTATTCAAATGTCATGATATTTTTGAACAAACATATTATTTAATATGCATTTCATTATTTGCCCAGCTCATATTAGTATTAATGATTGATGTGTTCGTTAGGAAAGCGAAAAGTGGCACCAAATATAATCTGTGCAAATAGCATTCACTTTGGAGATCTACCGTAAGTTTTCGTCAGAATAAATACTGTTCTCGATGCTCATTCTGTGTTGATCACGTGGAAACAAAGCTGGAAGGTGCCTAATTTCATAAGAGGCCAAGGCAACGTGGCCTAATCTAATGTAACCTGAACTGAGACGTGGCACATAGGGGAGAGCAGTATTTTTTTGAGCGATTGCCTAGCTCGCATAGGTTGGAGCCAAAGGGGTTCAGAGGTAAAGTAAGCACCCATGTGTATTATATCTGCTCATTTTCTGAATGCATCCTTGTTATGCATCTAAACTCTTTAATCAAAAATCCCTTGGTGATGTAAAAATGTCCTGGATACAGATCATGAAGTCTATCTTGCCAAATTTTTAACGGAGCAAAATGTTTGTTTTTTCCCCTAGTGTCTTCCTCTCCCCTTCAAAAATTCATCCTAAGTCACTTAAGACTTCAGCAAAGCACCTTAGTAACCTCCAGAAAAATAGCTACCGGCCACCTTTCTTCCTCAGTCACTCTGGTAGGCAGCAACTTCTTTCATATCTCCAATACCAAGTTGTCATAACATCTATTTAAACCCAAATCATTGGTCTAAACTGCATACACCTAGTGCGCGAAAACCTTAAAAGCATTTCTAGTCAAGTCCTAATGCAATTAGCAGTGTTTTGTTGTAACATCTGTGTGTAAACAAAACCTACTTCTGGCAAGAAGGAGAGACGCAATCGCTGAAGCTGTCCAGAACTGATGCGAGGACACCTCGCGTAAACTGGTCGCTTCATTTCAATCAAATGCCTGCTGCCCAAGAGGCAGCAGATTCTCAAGCTGTAATTAGCATATTCATCTTGATATAACCAAACTAGCCAGAATGCGACACGACTGAGGTAATGTGACATGGTGGTTAAAATTAAAAGTGAACACGCCTTTTAATTGGATTGGATACCTGCTAGTAATTCAGACAATGGGAATTTGATTCAAATTTATAGTATTAAATGGCAGCAGATGGACAGTAAAATGTCCATTGAGTCTGCAAACTGACAAGCACGCTGGGTTTGCCAGATCCCTTCATTAAGTCATTGGTGGCATCAGTCAGGTGCTGATGCATTTCGTCGTTTGCAATGTTAATACATTTTGCTTTGGTGTGGGTGAGCAGTGAGATATTCTGACTGATGGTCCCCGTAGGTTAATTTGGAATGTCATTTGCCTCTTCTAATCATGAAACATCCTAGCTCTGGTCTAGGGAAGTTGCATGAGATTTCTGGGTTTAGTACCCCGTAAGTAAAAAGGCCAGCTGGTGACAGCTAGACAACGGTGCCGACTCTTCTCCTTTCCGACTGATGCTACCCATCTCTTTCACAACTCAGGATTTGCTTTATATCTCAGTATCCATTCCAGATTCTTGGTCACTGTCTGTGGCCTTCTACCCTCCACAAACTTTAAAAACATCGCCTGAGGAAGGATATTTTCCTTCCCCCTCTTTCTCCAGATAGTTCCTCAAAGAAGTTTGCAGTTGTGCCCCAAGCGTGAGCTATTTCCTCTGCAGACTCAGCGTCTCATCTGCATTCACTCATCAGCACTCATTTATATCTCAACATAGCAATCATAGCTATGGAGATGTTTGTCGTCTTTTCCCCTTCCACCTTCAAGCATTGGCAAGGAACCTTATTAATGGGCTTCTGTGGCAAATACGCGTACGCACACATGCAGGTGTGCACATACACACACAAGCACACATAAATACACTTGCGCACATTCGACGCAAACCCGCAGCAGAAGAATAAACTTTGCGAACCATTTATCCAATCCCACTTCTCTACAGTTTCGCAGAACCAAATACAGACGATTTCATGCAAACGAGGTAGGACACCTGCTCTACACTGACCTTTCTACCTCTCTGAACACCTAATTAATGCAAGTTAAATCTCTAGGAGAAATAGGTTTTCTATTCAGACCCCCTTGTGATTCAAAATTTATTATGGAAGGGGACTCTAAAGGAAAATGTAACAGCTAAGCTTTTTTTTTTTTTGTCAGGGACATTATTTGCATCAAGTTGCTTTAAGCAATTTTCCAAATTTCCATGAATGATGATCGTTTTACAAATTAAATTTTGCAGGTGCATAAGAAAGAGAAGAAAGTAACATTTTTTTTGCCGTTACTCATTGACTTAACAGGGAGATTGTTAAATGTTTCTTATGCGCTATTAGGCTGCACAATTAAGCTTGAAATCAAGAGAACTTTCTCTGACAACCCTTGGTAATAATTTGAGGGAATGATAGCTTCTGTTTACTCCCAGTTTTTAGTATGTGTTTGTATATACATGTCCATATTAATCACATAGTGATATACATTAATCAACCAAAAACTATTCAGGCAGGAGGACTAAGGCGTACTAAGGAGCACTGACATTGTGTGCGCTTTATTGTCTTTAAATATAATTTGAAAACATAAGGAGTTCTCTAATGCAACAGAACTCAGAACTAAATAAACGTGTACTACTTCTTACAGCCTCATTTGATTGTTCACATTCATTCTTGCTACACAGATGAGATTAAAGGGCATAAAACACTGCCTGTCTGCGCTACCGACCGACACACGGTGCTGCCCGTCACTGTCCCGTACCGGGAGAAAAGAGCCATCATCGTTTACTTCTTCGCGTCGCTAAAAAGCAGTTTACTTTTACTTTTTGATTGACGCCTTTTTGTTTATTAGTATAAGTGAAATTTGACTGCACTGTAAACAAAAACATCTATCATCTTTTTTCCTGATTGGGAGGCAGTGAAACAGGAACAAGGTCAAGTATAAAATACCGGCTGACCACCTTGCAGTCACTTTGTCTCCCATGCCTTAGTCAAATCAAGTAAATTATCATTTAATATAGACGTGAACAGAGCCTATAACCTCTGTGAATTCAGTCCTCATTCTAGATTTGGCTATTTGGTCATAATAAATTTGTTTTCTGACCCATTGAGTCAATAAACTTAATTTCAAAATTAATCTTTTCAGGCTTCAAACTCACTGAATCCAATTATGAATCCAATCGTTCCCTTTAAATTTAATATTCTGAAACTTGGTGGTCTAGTGCTTTTTGCCCTTATGTGCCTCTTTGGTACTGAACTTTATACTAGTTGGCCTATAAAATTAAATCTCTAAGGAAGGGAGCACCAGAACAGCTCCGAATCTTAAATCTTCCGTTGCAAACATTAGTACAAAATGCTCCCTTTTTCTGCAACACTTCCTTTTAATTGGTATTATTATGCACAACAGGTTATCATTATACACTAGTTCATTATGTGTATTTGACTACGCATACTAGACCAAACAGGATCAGGAATGCAGATTTGGGTTATTTTTGTTCGGGGGGTGAGGGGGGGTGGGGTATTTTTAGTTGTTACCTAAATCAGATATAGTCTAAACACTTCACTCTGCCTATAGGGGTAAACCCCCAATTTTTCCTTCATTTACTTCCAGTAATTTCGATAAAATTACACTCTTTGGGGAGATGCATTACAATTTCAATATATATATATTTCTATTCTTGCAAGGCATAGTTGCAGATAACTTTAAACGGTCATGACTGCAGGATACCTGGGGCAAAATTTGCATTCCTTCTGAGAAAAGCAACGTACAACTGTGCAAGTCTTTTTCCTTAAAACTTCCCCGTCCCAGCCATGAAGGTCCCCGACAACCCTGGCCACCTATGACGCAGAAGGTGGCGGGGCACAGCTTCTGGAGCACAAATGGACACACCTCCCCTGGGACAAAAGGCGGGAAGGACTGAGGTGCACCTCTGACTAAATTGCTCAGGTTCAAACACACTCGAGGCCGGCAAGGTCTCGTTAAACCTACCGCGGGAGAGGGCTGGGAAGGAGTTAGAGGTTGGGAGCAGTCAGTGCCCACCTAACCTGGGGCTTTTGGGAACAATTTTGGTGCTCTCCAGGGACGCTTCAAGGTGGTCTCATGCCAAACCTTCTCCCAGGTGGGAGTCTGTGGGCACGCATCGCTTCAGCGTGCATTTGCCCCGTGTATGGGAGAGCATTTTGTTATTAGGATGACGACAAAAATCCTAATTCCGAACACAGCAATTGGCATTCAGGGATGGATAATTTGCAGCGTTACTTAGTGCCGTTTTGAGACATTAGCAATGACTTATTCTTCACTGTTTAAACAGTCCTATCATTTTGAGCAAGTGCTTATTACAGCACTTCTTATCTAGGGGAGGGACGGAAGACTGCTTAACACGATCCATTAGGAAATTCAAGCCCTGAAATGAAGTGACCACAAAGTCCTATCGGCTCCTAGAAATGCAGCCGTTGTACATATTTATCGTAATACAACACTGTATTGCTGCGGAGATCTGCTGTTTAAAACATACATAAGGCAGGTGAAACGTGACTATTTTACTTCTGTGTTCGAAAAACGAGAAAGTGTAGAGTGGCATAATTTCTCAAATACGTAAGTAAGCATTATACTCATGGAGAAGACAGGTACGCTGTTGGACTAGTAATAACAGATTAGAGGTCAGTGGTTAAATCTGAAAGTATTGCAGCCTTTCCCTTTGATCCTGTTCCACAAGACCACTCTATTATTAACAAGTGAAGTGCAAAATAAGAAGCGTGAGGGTCTGCTGAATTCTACTTTACCTGTCTTAATTTAACAGCAGAACTTCCTAAATAGTCTGTCCTCGGGTCATCTAATGCCACAAATGCACGTGCAAGGGGCAGCTCCAGATTCCCCCTGCTGGGTCAGATCCTGTGCAATTCCAGATTCCACAGGTGCAAAGAGGAAGAAAATTTGACTCACTGGCTTAGCTTTGAAATGGAGCAAATGTAGCAACCAACCCATTATCATTTATACGTTATCTCGTCATGTTTTGCCAAGTCCCCCCATATGACATTTTGCTAATTTGCAACCTCTTTAGTGAAGAAGAGGACACTTCACTGGGATATGACGGTATATGAAAAGATTAGGAACATCTATTGTTGTTTAGTTATATACAATATAATGAATACAGAGAGCTTTCTGGATGGAAATATTCAGCGTCTTTTAGCTTCCAGAAGAAGTTAAGAGAGGTGTAGGAAAGGGAACCAGAGGGAATGAGATGCTCTAATTTATCCTTTCTCATAATACAAGGACAAGGCGGCCTCCAACAAAGCACATGGGTAATAAATTGTAAGTCGGGTAAAAGGGAACTTTTTCATATATTGCCTGACTGATTGAATTCATGGCCATAAACTATTACTGAATACTACTACTCATGGGTTAGTAGAAGGCTGAAGTACACCTATGCATTTTGATAACATGTATTTATTTTAATTTAGTAAGGGATCTAAACCTCCTATTTCAGGATCTAAGCTGTAGATGAAGGAGAATCCACCATGAACTGGTTGTTCTTTCATCTGCCTCCCCAAGGTTTCCCAAATTACCTGGTACTCATCACTGCTGGACATACACGACCACCTAACTAGGATCACTGACAATGCCTCCATTACTATGTACTATCTTACCCATGTACATTTGCCACTGAAAGTCACGGGAGCATGAGCTGATGGTGATCTGGATCCTGTCACCCCAGAGTGCCTTACACATTGCTAATAGAATTACATGTGCATAAACATGCATGTGAGCACAGATACATACATCCATGAGAACTTACGTTCAAATGAGGAGCATCTAAGGAGCATGTATTTCCCTCCTCTACAATTTTTCTAGATAAAAAGGATGCAAACACCACTCCTTGCAGAAGACTCACATGACTTTAACTTGCCTGTCTGCTTCAGTAGACATTATGAGCTTGATTCTCCAAGACTGCCACTAAAATTCCACTCTACTGATTTTTGCAATCTAATTCTTCAGGCATTTTTTTCCTTTTTCTTTTTTTTTTTTTTTTTTGGCAGGATGATGTGACCCAAATTTATAAAGGAGGGTAATGTGCTATAACATTGCATCCTCAATCTAGGATCCATATGTACTTATTTGTTATTACCACCGATGTAAAGGAGCAGATTTAGAGGCCTGAATTCAGTTTGAACTTGACAGGATTTGAATGTTCTGTAGCATGAAGGAAAATGGCATCATTTAGAAAACCAAAATGTAAAGGGGTTTATGAATAATAAATATTTCTAAGACAATAAAGGCCACCCAAAGACTCACACTATTAAGCACCAAAAGGACACAGTTACTTTTTCAACAACTAAAAACGCTGGAGCATTCCTTCGTTATTTTTCTTTAAATGACATATCGCACACTCTGCTGCAGAAACAGCTGCTGAACTAACCTAGGGGGCATTTTTAGGCACTGTACTTCAGTGATTACAGCAATTTTTGTAGACATTCAATATTAGGATTGCATTCTAATTTTAGACAGAGTTAAATTTAAATTGAGTAGGAGGAGTTTTCATGCTACTCTAGATGTTCTAACATTGTTTACCCCAACCCAAAACCTGCATAATCTCTGAATTTTGCAGCAATGATAATTTATTAGTAATGATACACTTTAAAAGAATGAAACTAGAGCTCACTAGCAGCAGTGGGAAGATATCTGCTACCGTGATGGGACCCAGACTTAGGCCCTGAAATCGTTTACCCACCAGCCATGATCCCAATGCCATAGGATTTAGTGACACTGTCATAAGCAGCCCTTCTCTACTCTATTTTCATGATTCTTGCTCTTGGTTGTGTATACACAGCAAGTATCCTGAGACTCTAAGGCCAAACTGGGACTCTTCTGTTACTGCTTATTAGTATTTAAACCCCCTGACTCTCACAAAACCCAAGCATCGAGCTGAAGGAAACTGAAAGAAAGAGGGTTAGTAAAGGGCTGACAGTCCAACAGACAATACAGATGGAAAGTGGAGGGACTAGGTGAAACAGAGAAAACAAAAGAAAAGAGCTTCTATTAGATGCTAAATGAGACCCAGTCTGGGCCTGGTTAAAGATGTCTTAACTATGTCTACGTAGGTTACATCTTTCCTTATTTTTCTTACCTTGTTTCTCTTGAAATATGCTCTTCGGCAAGCTGCAAAGCACTTCTCGCTGCAGAAGCATTTCACTTCACTTCCCATACTCAGGGAATAGCGCTTGATTCCAACTTTCTGGCACCAGGCACACATTATTTGTACATTTGACACATCATCTTCTACAACAAAAATATAAGAACAATGTTTACACGAGATGAAAACACCTTCCTCAGACATCTGCACGCTTACTCTTAGATACAACCAGCACTGGCTCATCTTATTTCTAAATCCTCACTGTCTGAGAGCAGAACTGTGCATGTCTGTGATCACCAGCTTCGTCCTCAGGCAGCCGGTGACCTGTGCCAGCCAGGCTCAGCAGATTGGCAAAGCTGCTAAGATGGCTGGAAAAGATTATTAGCTTCAAAAAATGGTGCATTGCTGAAAAGCTCTGGAAATCTGGAGAGCTTTTTAGCATGCTTAAGAGTGCACAACTCTCTATTAAACGAGTAACCAAGACTAGAGGCTTAATGAGTATTGCTGCTTTGTTCTTTGTACTTACAGTCTGTTGTAGAGAGCCCCTGAGATGTTCTGCTCAGCAGGCGGGTGATAAAACACACCCAGAAGGTACCGCACCAAGGCAGGTCTCCAACAAGAGCCCTCTTCTAAATAAGAAGGAACATGAAACACCCCTTCCTCAGCGTTGTTTCAAAATAATGGCTAACCTACAAAACGGGGAGCTTTTGTGTGAATATAGCAGTCACAGAGACACAGACTCGAGCAGGGAGGAAGATGCAGCACTGTGGTAAAGTCTGATGGGTTATCTTCCAGTCTTTATGCTCATCGGTCAAGTTTTAATTCAGACAGAGTTCCTGAGTCTCTTTTGTGCTCTTCTCTAGCGTGTATTAGGAATGTGGCATGTATGTTTTCTGCCATGCGGAAAAAAAAAAAAAAAAACAAAAACAAACCAACAAACAAAACCAGGGCTTATTACTAAAATGCTAGCAATATCCTTGTGTGGTCACCATTCCCACCCCAACTTCACAGACGGGGGCAGTGAATAGTTAAGCCTCCTAAACAGATCAAGACAGTAAGTTAGCAGGAATCTTTCTGACTTAAAACTCGGAATTCTTCAGTTCTTATGTCCAGTCTATAATACAGCGTGACCTTTCAGTTACAGACAGCAGCCATTGTCTAACTTCTGGAAAAAAAAAATAATCCCCAAAGACTAATTGTTAAAGCAGTTCCTGGTCCATGAGCTGTGGAGAATTCATAGCTCAGAGAGTCTGTCATGCAGCCATCCCATTTCCCTATAAAGGATTTGTTTTTGAAGCTACGCTGTCATCGTTCTGTAAAATTATTGGCAAACTAATTTTTAGCAGAGTGATTTGGCTCCTTTCCCCGGCTATCATAACTCAGAACTACGTGCTGCATTTTATTCACCTTAACGGAATAAATATTGCCAGTTTAATAACTTTTTTCCTTCCACAAATTGTGTTATGATTTATAGCCACAAATAAAATTGTACAATGTAAAATAATGACCTTTTAGTTTTAATCAGACTGTCTACCTTTAAACCTATATTTAAGGCTAAGTTATAACACAGATTTGCGTCTAATGTATTTTATCACTTACCCTTTAGAGTGGGATTTGCCAATATTATAAATGCTTTCATATACTGAATATCAAGGGAAATCAAAACAATTTGGCCAAAAATTATCGCTAGCCATCTATAGGGTGAAGAAGCCTGCCCTTGAGCCAGACGCACAGGAGCGCAGGGTGCTGTTACGGTGGTGTGGCATGGTGCTGTCACAGCTTTTTCTCCGGACCAGTCTTGGCCAGGATGCCAACTACTCCAACACAGCCCAAGAGCTCTTCCCACCATTTTTATCCTGAGCCATTTGAGGTGCCAAGCTTTTACAAAGGTGTCCCGATTCACCTACTTTTGCACTGCAGTAAACCGATTCCTTACAGACTGAACTTGCCCCTTTGAATGTATCGGGACAACAGAAGATCCTGTGAACCAAAGGAAACAGATGGCAACCTCTTGTTTCAGATACCAGCAACATATATTCTCTTATGGATAAGAAGTATTTTATCTCCGGAAAATAGAAAACCTACCAGTGATACCTTTATAATAGCCTTCATTTCTGGTGAGAGTAACTGTCATAAATGAAAAAAGAAAATTACACAGCTGGAAGAGAGTTCACTGGCAAAGTAGGTGCTGGAGTACCTCTTTTGAAGCAGGTTGGCTCGTCTGGGGCACAGTTTATACAGAGAAGCACAGAGCTCCACCACTGGGATTCCAGGGGCTTTCATGCGTGACTCCATAGGGAAGCACCGCAGCTACCATTCAACTCCCTGTTCACGGACACCCGTGAACTGTCTCCCACGGGTGATGAGAAAGACCACACAATTGTCCATTTTCAATTACACAGTATCCCATCAGCAGCAACAACTGTTTACATTGAAAAGACGCATTACATGTGTCTCTGCAGGAGGTTACACAGGACAGTAAGGCTCAATCCACCTCCTTCTGCCAAAGACTTCCTCTAAGTCCCTGGCAAGAAGAGGAGAGGAGAGGGAGAGGCACCTACTCTGTCAAGCTGTTTCTTCCCATGCCCTGACCAGCAGAACTTCACCACCATCTCACGAGGAATCCTTTGAGGTAACATTGTTTCACTTGTGGTCCATGGATCTGGTAGTCAATAAAACAGCAGAGAATGGTCCACAAACTACTTCCAGCTGCTGTCTGCACCTCCAGGAACAGACAGCTGATATCCAGAAGGCATCATCAATATTAACCAAAATGTTCACAATTTCGAAAGAAGGAAGCGAGAAAGGGAGAGAAAGAGTCTGCCTAAATACAGAAAACGTGAATCATTTCTCTCTTCTACTCCCTTCTCCCTCAGTCATCAAAGAATGGTCATATAAACATAGAATGGTTTAGGTTGGAAAGGACCTTGAAGATCATCGAGCTCCAACCCCCCTGACATAGGCAGGGACACCTCTCACTAGACCAGGTTGCCCAAGGCCACGTCCAGCCTGGCCTTGAACACCTCCAGGGATGGGGCCTCAACAACCGCTCTGGGCAACCTGTTCCAGTGCCTTACCACCCTCAAAGTGATATAAACAGTATAGTCCTTTTAATAGTAACAGTAATAATAAATCTAGCTGCCTCTTCCACTTAAGAGACTCAGGAACATGGCTACAAAAGGATTAGCTGAGTATAGCCACGTAAAGCAGACAGGAAACAACAGTCCTTGAGAGCATGCGTTTCCTGAACAGTACACTAATCCGTCTCTTTCAAGTCACCCTTGCTCCCTCAGGTGTAGTTTTGCCCAAGTAAATTTTTGATGCAACTCTAACTTCTTGTAATGCATTTTATCAGGTGAAAAAAGAAAAAATACGGTACCACATGACTAATTCCCTGTGGACCCCAGTGGGAGGAAGACTTACTCTAAAAGCAATCCCTTTCTTTTAGTTTCAAGTGAAGCTCAGAACGGCAGAGAAAAGGACCAGAGCCATGCCCTATGGCTTACGGGTATAGATGACAGCTGGGGACAATTATAAAGGTCCAAACCTGATCATGTGCATTCTTTCTTGACACTGGTTGCAGTAGAGATCTGAGCAGAAGTTGTAAAAAATAACTAATAGGGATGTTTCACTACAGTGTTTTAAGCTCAGTAACCGAAAAAGAGGACTGCAACATTAACAGAAAAGTAATAGTCCATGGATTTCTACCAATACAATCCACAGCAGTGGGAAGCGATAACTTTAAAATAAAAATTAAGATTGTGTGAAATAAGGAAAGTCAAAGGCTGGTGATTTAATCAGTCTTCT
Organism: Vanellus vanellus; assembly: GCF_965231255.1. Taxonomy (NCBI): domain Eukaryota; kingdom Metazoa; phylum Chordata; class Aves; order Charadriiformes; family Charadriidae; genus Vanellus; species Vanellus vanellus. The sequence goes on from NC_138907.1 coordinate 79,010,452, forward strand.
CCTAAACACAAACTGGAATAATCTGAAACCGGTAATTCAAATCTTCCATTCCAGATAAGATTCCCCTCACTTTTTCACAGACCTTTGTTTTGTAAGGCCAAATTCTTTAAAAATCACTTTACCAGACTCTTGTCCTCCTTTCAGGAAAATGTATCAAATCCCTGTCCCTAGAGCACTCGGCAAGAAGAACCTACTGCAACAAGAGAGCAAGGAAGTGGGGAATTTCAAATCCAGTAGTTTGAGACTGCTTATCTGTCTTGAATCTTTATTCTAATCTCTTTCTGATTAGGTCTACATTAAGAAAGCTTCTGCGCAATAATTACATCGGTATACTACATCGGCAGCGTTCTCCTTTGCTCACAGACAAACTTTTGCTGGCAGTCTAGCTGAGCGTATCCGCTCGAGTAACATGAGCTCATCCTGACAGCATGCCTATGTCCATCATGTGAGCTCTCGCTGGAGCAGCTCTTCTGACGAAGACCATCGACCATCACTTTCAGGACTCGCATAGCTAGGCTGACACGTGTTTGTGAAGTATGAAAATAACATTTGCAAATCCTGGTATAGATCATTTTGAAGTGAAAGCAAACATTTTTTAACAACTGTACTTTTTCCTCCATCTGGGCTCGCGATTTTATGACCTGCTCTTGCAATGGTGCTTAGCATGTTCTCGGATCTGTCACGCTTACGACAGGTAGTGTGGGTATTCACACAGGTGAGACAAAGAGGAGTTGGCACAGAGACAACTGGATAGTAACAGGAGACTTCTCAGCAGAACATCTGTACTGCTGCCTTCCATAATTGCACCAGGTAACAGAAAGACACATTCCTTCCACATACAGTGCAAGATCTGAATTTCCAGCCTCTGCTTTTCTGAGTTCTCAACTCTTCACAGGGAGAGATATTGTGGGAGTTTCAATACTGTGTTTTTCTGCCCCTGGGTTGTGTCATTACAGGTGGAAGAAGTACTCCCTGCACCCACCACGCAGATACTGTTCAGATACATCTCCTTGTGGTTTTTAGCCTGTGTATTTTTCATAATGAACAATGCAATAAACACAGAGTGTTTGCAGTGTTAAATCATGTTCCCAAAGGGAGCAGTTTGTATAACAAGATAAAATTATCACATTATAATAACTAAATATGCATCAGTCTAAAGCATGCTTCAATTAATCATCAAAAGTTTGCACCGCCTCTTTAGGTCTTAATTAAGCAGAATGTTTGGTATGTTTTTTCCTTTCAAACGAGTGTGAAGGAGCTGCAGAAAATTGTTCCTCTTAAACCCAATGAGCAGTAGTTTAGACTAATCGATCTTATACAGAACCATGATTTGGAGAGGTGGGAGGAAGAGAAGGAAGGCAACGAGTACAACAGAGTAAATCCATCATGTACAGCTCTGTCCCTATATCTAAGCAAACCAGCATGGCCTACAGTGTTCAGCAGGAGAACCCTAAAATCCCTACAATTCTGGAGTTAAATCCTGATCAGTTTACTAACTTTGAGGCTGCAACATCCTACTAGTACTGTTTTGAACTTACTAATAGGCATTTTCAACTTTAACTCCAGTTACAAGAATTTAGGTGAAACTAAATGCAGCTACAGCTCTAATCCTGCAGATAATGACGACCCCTCCAAAACTTACTTTCCACATTTCCTTGCAAGAAATTCAGCACAAGATACTCAACTCTTCTGCCAAGAAGAAAGTATTGCTCCTGAAGGTGCCCAACTGCAGTACTGAAGAAGTCCTGTTGTGCAGAAGGAAGACCACGTGGGCACAGGGTTTGAGATTGAGATCTCAAAGGGTACATGCCCTGGACTGAGTGAGCCTCTGTGAAACCTGTACCTTGGCTGTGGTTGTAACTCCGATCTGATACAGAACGTATTTTGGCACCCCATCCCTCCTCAGGGCCACCCCACCACCCACCTCTTCCTGGCATGTGAGTTTCCTTCCAACACAGCTATCAGATGCCACCTCTCCCCACTACTGCTTTCTTCTGTTCTCCTTTCTTCTCTCTTTGCTGCGTCCCACCCCCTCACACAGGCAGTTTAGATCTCAGGGCTAGAATACCCCTTTTACCCAGTGCTGGGAACTGTGCTCAACCCACTGGCATACATCTTTAAATATTTTAGCTGCTTTCACTACTACTTTCTAATGAAAAGCTGCAAAGCTTCCTTTTTAAAGACGTTAGATCTTAACTTGACTCTAGCATCTGCAGCATTAACAATAAGGGCTCACTGTTTCCACTGGGACCTGCCAGGATTTCAGAATGGTTAATTCTGAGTTACCCGCCTGCTGTTCTTGAAACCCCAGCTTGCTGTTGAAGAAAACCAAGTAGCATGCCTTTGGACTTTTCACCCCAAAGCAGTCCCTGAGGTGGATGATCCCAAGCAAGGTAGAAGCACCGTTACAGTCATTTTTCTTGCGTCCAAGATGCTTTATCTGATTAATCTCAAACTAAAAAAAAAAAGAACTAACAAAACTCCTGAGACATTGCTGCAGAGCCCCTTGTGATAGCGCTGATCCTCTAAATAAACAGATGGGGGGTGTGACAAACTTAAGGTACAAAAAGTACCTTGGAAAAATTAATTACGAGAGAAAAATTAAAAAATAGGGCTGACAATAGAAAGCTTGCTGCAACCACCGCTATGGAAATACCTCAGGGGCTCTACAATGTGTTTCCTTTTAAGGACCAGTCTCTTGAAGTTCACTACTCTGCCAATAAAGCAAAGTGTCCCAGCTCCTTCTTAAAAACATCATTTTGGGGAACCACAGCTTGCCTACGTTTTCTATGCCTGAGTTGAGGCACATTCTCATGCATAGTTCAGTAAGGACTGAATGCACAACACAAATAAAAGCTGGCATTTAGGCAGGTTTTAAACATGCAAACAAAAAAGCACCTATTTCAGCTAATAGGGGGGGAACTCCCTGTGTACTTTGAATATATGCTATTAAAGCGCATACGTGGACCTGGTGATTTTCTTTTTAGCACAAAGGAAACACTTGGCCCTCCACAGAGAGCCAAAGACATCAACAGTGGGCTAGATGGGGCAGGCATCCTGGCAACCCTTGGCACTTTAAAACACGGGCACTAATAACCCTACGATCGGTGTAAAGAAGATGATGTTTCAAACTGAAAACAAGAGAAAGAATGTGAAGAGTAGTTACTGTAGGATTTGTTGTGGTGGTCTTCGTCAGAGAACTAAACCTGCAGCTAGAGAAATTGTAATGCTGTTCAGCAACTGGAATAGGATTTGGGAAATGCTGAAGTGGAATCCAGAGCATAGTAAAATGAAAGTCTCCTCCATACATAGGCTTAATTAGATTTGATAATATGGTCTTTATTTAAGGAAAATTGCCACTGGGTCCTGCCTGGAATCAGACTTCTTGGTAATGCAGTCATAGAACCAATTCCTCAGTGAATTTAGACAGATGATCCTGGAAATCATTTTTACTGCCTTGCTAACTACCATTTAAAACATCTTTTATGCTTCCAGATTCCTCCAACATGATTTAAATATTGAGAGAGGTTACAGCAGGCAGTTCCAGAGTGTTCGTAGGGCAGGGACTCTGCTTAATACCACATGTTGCACCAAGTTACTTGTGTGTACTTACATTTACCAAAAAAATCATGTAAACTTTAATTCTAAACTTATGCTAAGCAGAAGTAACACAGAAAATCACTCATCGCTTTCTATAAAATATCTAATTGCTCATTTTAGCATTTGAATATGACATTTCCTTGTCAAATTGGGTCATAGGTCTATCTTACAAGGTACTCTACTAGAAATGCTTCTATTCCTCCTTTAATACATTTTGCCTCCTTCACTTTCACGAGTTTCTGATAACTTTTGGTACAACCCCAATCATTATTGTTTAGAAATCACCGAACCAAACATTACGTAGAGGCACTCATCTGCGTGTTGGAGAATTTAAATCCCTCTTGCTTTCCCAAATGTGCTCGGTATCTTGTGAAAACCCTGGGAGGGAGCATTATTTTCCCCTTTTACTTCTTTCCCCTGTAGAAAGCTCAGTCAACAGCATGGTATCATCCTGTCTGCCTCCCCTTCCACCGAATCCCTTGACAGTGAGCTCCCCTCGCAGCACAGCACGGCAGGGAGCTGGTTCTTGTTTGGGGTGCTTCGAACAGCTGATGCACTCTGTGCATCACTTGTACACAGAGGGGACAGGAAAGGGAAGGGTTTTGCTGACACCAGTGCTCAAAGGCTTGTTGTACCACCCCTACCGAGGCACTGCCATGGGGATCACAAGAGAAAGCAAACCAAAGAGCACTCTTAAAAAAACGGGGAAACTGAGACACCATAGCCTCCAGCAGGTGCCGGGGGAAGGAGGCAGCATGTTCTCACCTGCATTGAAAGAATTTTTTGCATTCTTCTTTGACTAGTCTTGATTTTCGCCCTCCTTCATCCCAAGTAACAGCAGCCGTCCAAACTTGTCTGAGCGAAAGGTAAGAGTCACCCTAAGTGCCCTCTCAGATTTACTCTGTCACTAAGGGCTGCAGAATCACAGTTATGCAGCATGCAACCATCCTACTATGGCCATATACCCCGCACAACTGTGGTGGGATTTTTATTTCTAGATCGTTCCTGGCTATTGCTTTTCTGTTCCTTGCTATTTCTATGTAATTTTTTAATTGGAAAAAATACTTTCTTTACGTTGCTGTATAGAAAATAAGAATGTTCTAACACCAAGCAGAACTAATCTTAGTATCAGTTTGTCGCAATGGGGTGTCCTCGAGACTAACCCTGAAGATCACTCAGTATCTGTTGCCGGCGCTAAACGTAGCTACCAGCCTGCTGGGCAAGGACGGTTATCAGCCACAAAGAGACTATTACACCAACTCTCTGGAGGTCGTGCTGATTTCTTATTTGCTTCCAGATGCAGGTCGGACGGCTGATGCTGACTGACAAAGTCCCTTTTGATTTGGGCACTGCCTGAGCATGGTCTATCTGCCTGGCGGTGCAGGTCAGCGGAGGGCTCTCGCAAACAGTCTCCAGATCTCAGTAACTGGGATCCTTCTTCTGGAGGTTTCCCAAGACTGGATTTAGTGTCCTCCACTGATGTGCCGTAACCCAAGTCTGTAGACAGTCAGTGCACCACACGAGGCCCATGTGTTTAAGTCAACCTTTTTCGCGTGTGATTTTTGTGCCTTTATTGGAGCTGTTTATATTTGGCCAGGTAGTTGTCTAATGTTTTCCAGGATTGTATAGGCAATTTTTTACCTAATATTTCATTTGACTAAAACAGAAATCTGAATAGCCTGGAGATAAAATTTTAGTCTGACTGCTCAAAATTATACGGTCTTCAAAAGCAAGAAAACACTTTACTGTAAAATAAGCATGAGGGGGAAAAGGTAATTTTGTTAACAGTTCAAGGTGTTAGCCTGTTCATACATACTATGAATGCACATAGGACACCCTTCAAAGTTTTCCAGCATGTTCAAGGAAGACCTAATCTGCTGAAATTTTCAATGACTGCTTTCTAGACATAGATCAGGAGCAGTACTCCTTCCTCCTCCTTCTTGAGCTGGTAGCTGTTTCTGACACCCAGAATCCTATCTGCCTCCCTGGAAATCCTGTTTCCCTTGGCTTCCTGACTACGTCTTCCCCCGGTGGTTTTACAGCTTCTGCAATTGCTACATCAGTGCACGTTGCAGAGTATCCTTCTGATTTCTGTCTTCAGGCTTCTGTGAGCATTCCCCCATGCTCTGCTCTTTCTCTTCTCCCTCTTATCTGTATAGAATCTTATCTGCAAAAATTATTCAACTAATAACTCATTGTGACTGTTTCTTGGATCTGCTTATCCTCTCCAGACCATTGCTCTCCTGTCCAAATGAATACCTCAGCCTGTCTCTCTGACACTTCTTTACTGGTGCTGACCCTTCAGTTCAAGATCAATATGGCAAGAATTAAAGTCTTAATAATTTCTCCCTGAGTGCTCACTCCATATTATTTGCTCAATATCGGTGGGCCACACCATCATCTTTCCTGTCCTTCAGGTTCATGATTTAGATATCATTTTCATCTGTGGGCACTCACTTCTCAGCTATGTTTAAATCTTGTAGATTTTTCTCCTGCACCATAGCTAAAAGCTTTCCCCATCCATGCACAAAATCTGGACTCATCCCGATCCTCAGCATCTCAGTCACTGCAGTGTATGACTACCTGGTTTTCTCTCTGCCCTCTAATGTAACCTTGTCCTACGCATGTCTACTCAAAATGTGCTGCAAAGAGCCCTTTCTCTGCCCACCATTTTAACCTTGAAGCTCTCTCTCGGGCTCTTCCTGCCTCTCCCTCCTGTCCCCTTTCTTAATTTATTAACTCAAACAAACTTAAGCTGCTTCTGTTCTTGTGGCAGGTTGGTCATAGCCTGTCTCTTCCCCATGTTGAAAATGTCGACTTTCAGCTTTAGCAATTAATGACGTGAATCTTTTTCATTTGCCTGCTCAACTCAAAGAAGTACCTTTGTGCTGTTTCCAAAGTCACCCCCCGTGCTTGTGAGGGGCTCCGAGAAAACATCCCCAGAGTTACCCTTGTCTGGTTTTGTATCACTCTGAAGTTTTCTACTTTGATGTAGTGCCCACAAAACGGTGTCAAAGTGCAGCGCCAAGACCACTGCCTCGCACGCTGGCTCTCCTGGCTCCTTTGTACTCCCTTTTCTACTTGTATTCACCAGTTGTTTCTTGCCAGGCTCTTTGGGGTGATCATGACTAGGGCACCCACGCCCTAAGATAAAACAAAACAATTACTACCAATGCTTATTGCAAATCCCACAAAGGTTCTCCTCCCCCTCCGGTCCTCCCAAACTGCTCTCTAAAACAAAGGTGAGATAAATATGCTCATTTGCTCAGAACTCCTGGTAATCTTGTGTTCATTACTGATCATGGGATAAAGTCAGAGGAGACAGAGATTATGCATTCATATCCCCTATATGAGTAAAACAACGATTATGAATTACTGAAGTAAAAATCTAAGCTTGGAAAATACTTCCGAAAAGCCTTCTCTGCACATTACCCTTAGCAGTACATTTGAACGTGGGATCACAAGTGGTAGGTGGACGGGCAAAGAACAGAAGGCAGTTGACTTGGCCAAGGTTCCCCTGTGTCCACTTAACTACTGTTGCAGTAATTTGTTTTTCTACTTCATAGTTCCATCTCCTCCTGCTTGTTTGATGTCATAAAAATCCAGCAACTGTGGCAGTTTGCACAATGCATGTTATAGCCTTGTGTTCGTGTACCACAAATTCAGCATTCTGGATTCATTCATGACTCATATTGGAGGAGAAAATAGCTTGGGATGGCACAAGCTCTTGATTAAAGCTTTAGGGCCAAATCAACAACAGCTGAGGATCCAGCCCATATGGCCTGAGATCTTTAGCTGTGTAAAGGCTGCAGGAATGGGCCCAAATAGCTTTGGTAATTAGCAAATATCATATAAAATAGATGAAAAGTCTTTGGCAGGGAATACCTATTGAGTAACATTTGAAAATTATTCATAGCATATTAGTATACTTCTTTAGAGATAAAACTCAATGGCATAAAAATAATTTGGGAGGGGCGACTGTAGTCTCTCACATGACTGTCAACAGGCAAACAATTTGTTGGACCGATCCGTATTTTACAGTTAACTTCAGTCAATGCAACGAAGGGCAGAGGTGACCATCTAACACCTGGGACCTGATCCTACAAGCTTTTCTGCCACTGCAGAAGTGTCCTCACACCCGGTGAGGGGGTGTTCCCGATGGGGACTCGTTAGCCAAGCTGCCTCCCTGTGTGCGGAGAGCTGCCCTTCTGGGGCAGGTATTGCCGGTCACCCTGCACTCCTCAGTACCTCCGTCACCCAAGAGCACCCAGAACAACACCCAGGGATGTCCACGGAAGCAGGACTGAGCCTGCAGCTATCTACATTCAACAATTATCGCACCGTGTACAGCAGTAAACAATAACATAGTGATTAATCTCCCTGATGTAGCCGTAAGAGTTACTTTCACAGATTATGGTAAGCAGCATACAGTGTGGAATAAATCATTTTTCATGCAAACTCTGAGGAATGGCATGTTATAAAAACACTCCTGATAAAAATCTAATGAAAATGTAAAACATCTCAGTACAGTCTCCTGGGTAGAGTCAAGATCACATTAAACCCTCAAGAGACAACGGTCAGGGATTTCAATGAGAGTCAAGAGACAGTTTTCCCAGGATGAGCTTGTTAACCTGATATAAAGACATGATATTGATTTGATAGCTTTGTCTCTTTTGCTGTTTCCTTCTCGGAACCTATTTTTAATTTAATTATCATCCATTAATTTATTTAAAGGCTTTATTCATCAAAACAATTTTTTTTTTTTTCAAAACACTGAGGTTGTTGAAGTGCTGAGAGTATCCAGCACACAAGTGTGACACGAGAATGTCACAAGCAGCACAGGTCTGTTGTCATTGTGTTTGCAGAAGTTTTTCAAGACAAGTAAGAAATAAAGTCACTCTCCCACTGTTTTAAAGTTTCCTGGGACCGGTTTTTAAAGATTTTGAAATCAGCTTATAAAGGCATCATAATCTAGCAATCTCAGGACACGTGTCAATGAGAGTTACTATTTTTAAATGTTCATTAGGATTTACCTGCTGGTGGCTTTATGAAAGGTGGTGGAATTAATGGGACAATAATAGGTACATTCCCGTGATCCTTCGACCCTGCTGGTGAGTCTGAAAGTCCATTTCCTGCGGCAAGCCCTGGGTAGCCTGGGTTTATATTGTACGGTGAAATAACACTGTCCTCAGGTAATTTTGGTTTTGGCAAAGAATTTTCTGTAAAACACAAAGAACACATTGTACAGTATGACAAATATCTTTCTTAAATGCCCCTACACACTTTCACCAATCTGTTCATTAAATTACTTACCCTAATACAAGAAGAGTGCACAACCCCCTCCAGATATTTTCCCTTTTAAAAAATGGATACTTTCCAGTATTCTTCAGTTATGCTCCATTTTTATAAATCAAACTCACACTAAACACAACTGAATTTTTTTTAAAGGTGGGATTATTTTGTCATGCATATCCTTAGTATGCCTGATTTAATCAGTGATACCCTATCCATGTCCTTCACTTCCACTGTTTGCATGGTCATCACACTCAGTGAACTGTGACTTCACCAATGCAAGAAGCATAAACTGAAAAATAAAGGAATTCCTAATTCTCTGTCAGTAATGGTAGTAGTAATGGAAAGAATTTAAAGAAAGGAACAAAATATTGAAATTACAGCAAAGTGTGCATGAAATGATGACAGTTATTCTAATTCTTTAATCCTAAATCACCTCTGGATTCTCATTTGTAGGAATTTCTCTAATGTACCTCAGTTAGCTATGGGGCAGGACTTAATTCAAATTATTCCCTCTCCTCCCATCTCTCAGGAAAAGAAACATACTTTTTTCCCTCCCACAGACTGCATACACCAAAAGTTTCTACCTGGCACAGCTATTAGACATCTTTGTTTGGTACATAAAACATATGGTTTGTATCATGTGTCTATAAAAAAAAAAATTATGTCACAAATTTCATCAGGCATAGGCTGGGGCCATAAATCATTCAATAAAAGATCTATTTATTAAAACATAAATAAATTAATCACATTACTGCACAGGAACAAGTTTCTTCAAAGGTGGCTTTGTATTTTCAACGAACAACATTGTATTTTCAATGAAAAATAAATATTGATCACCAAAGTCACTACAGAACTAACAAGCTGCAAACGTTCAATTTTAACACGATTAGGTTGTTTCGCCTCACCTCTAAATTTTCTACCTTTTTTCTAGCCATGTCTCCTTCAGAACTGGTCTCTCCGGTATCAGCACTCATTGCAACACCCACTGAACACAGTGCTGCTGCTGGCCTTCAGAAAGAAAACCCAAACACGGCTGGCCGCCAACGCAGTGAAAAGTGGCAGTCCAAGAGCGTGAAAGCTGCTGCAGTTCCCACTCTTTACCTCGCTTTTGGGGAACTCTCGTTGGCTAAGTCAAGACGCAGAAATTTCCTACTCCTCACTTCGCTCTGATGGCAAGTCCCTACCCGTTTGCTGTGGCTGAGGAGTCAGAAGGCAGCAACCGAACGGCTGAACAGAAAGACTGGATCCCATCCTTCGCATTTGGGATTATCTTATACTACAGCACACGAAGATCCAGCACTGTCCCAAACAAACTCCACCCCTGGAGAACTTCTGCAGCACTTGCTGAAGACACGATAGAACAATCATCCCTGAGGAGCCGTTTGTGAACATTCACACCGATTCCCACATGCATTGTGAACATTCCAGCTCAAAATCTCTCAGCATTTAAAGCCATAGGCCAAAAAGCCTTAGTTTTGAAAGCAAAAGGGTTCCTTAAAGCCACGCAGCTAAGAAAGCGCTCTCTCTTTTCTTCCAGTTGTGAGCAGTTTATTGGTACCACGAGTACGTGGCTTTCAACTGACGCACAAAAGGTATTCTTTGTGAAGAGAGAGACCAGTAAGTGCCTACAAACAGCAATTTTGTTAAGTGATTTCCCTCATACTCTATTGGCTTCCTTGTACTAGAAGGGACCCCCCGATATTTTTATTTAAACCAACCACGAAGCAAGCAGCAGAACACGCTTCCCAGTCCACGCCAATTCAGACAGGCTGAGATATTAATCCTTCTTTGTGTGAACACAGAAACATTAAGTCTCATTACCTTTGAGAACAGAAATGTGCTGGCGGCTTTCCCCGTCTGCCGAGTAGTTCCTGAATTCAATATCTTCTCCATCTTTCAATTCAACCTTATCATAACCGTACCAGCCAAGGAGCTCATTCATAGTGTTTTCTGCAAAGTTCTGAAAGAGAAAAATTACCTACTTATTTATGTAATCAATAACCATTTGGAAGGAAGGGAGGACTGCATAAATCGAACCGTATCTGTGCTACATGAGGAAGTGTCAGGTTTGGCCCACCTCCTCAAAGACTAATGTTCGTTTCATAAGTCAAGTGCATAAAGTGTAATGCATTTAAATCTCCAACTGGCACGTGTAATTATGACAGAGACTCATACGTCCGTAATTTAAAGAAAATGAAAAGGAGAGATATTTATGACTTTTGCTCCGGCATTCAATGTCAGAAATATTTTAACATACATTCGTCACACAAACTTGTCTGTGTTGCCATAAAATATTTAAGACTGCAGCAAGAGAATAACAGAAAACTAGGATTTTTTTCAGCCAGCAGTTAAATCAATCTTACTGCACTACAGTCTTTTCAGCCGGAGCAGGTCACTGACACAATTACAGTTCCTTGAGTTGCCCATGAACCAAATCAAATAAAATCACAGTGGAGATGGTTTTCCTCAGAGTTATAAGGCCTTGCATAGTCAAACCACTTAAAAACTCTTCACCGTGAAAGCATTTTACCATAACGTTTCAGATAAACGCCTCTTATATTTGTTTAAGAAAACCTTTCTCAGTTTTGCCATATTTATTTTGAAACCGATTTCCAAGCAGCCGTGTGGTTACATACTATGTTTGTATGGAAATGCAAAATATGGAACATGACTGTCGTAACTCTCAAATTCTATTAAAAACACATCGTCTAGGTCATGTGGCAAAAATATTTCTGTAGAAAACACTCATTACTGGGCCAGGAGATTTAGTGGAGCCAGTTAAGAAATCTGCAGCCAGGCAACAGAGCTTTCTGAAACCAAATAGTGCCATGGAGCTCTAGGGCTTACGGATTTAGGAAACTACCAAAGGAAAGCAGCTAATGAATTATTGAGATGGCAGAGATCAGTCTAAAGTAGTATGACAACTATAAAATGAAACGAAAAAGCCACACGCAAAGCGTTTTGATTTGGTCTCTGCATTTTTTTTTTATTATCACTCTTTCAGAACAAATTCCAAACTTCATTTTCCTGTAAGATCCTGACATCTAAAATAATGTTCCTGATAAGACCTGTCTTCTGGGACTCTGGCTACCAGAAAAGGAATAAGGAGAATACGACACCAATTCAAAACAAATGGTACGTGTCAAATTTGCAGGTTGCTAGATTTTGTCTAGTAACTGCTCTAGCTTAATTTTTGAGTGGGAGCAAGTCTAATGATAGAACACAGCAATTCTCCAGTCATTTAAATAAATAAATAAAATTAATCAGATGATAATTGCTTCTGAATTCAAAGCTACAGCAGGCACTCTGCCCCAGAACGTCAGAGAGCTGCACAGCTTCTGGCTCATTCATCACACCAGATTGCATAGGTGTTCCTGTCACTCAAGGAGCGCTGTAAAACAGCTATAAGCAATAAACACAAGCAATTTATACTCTTCCAGGAGTATCTTCTGTGCAATTGTGCTACAAACACATTTCAGGAACAGAAAAAAAAACCAAAACAAAACGTCACAGCGGACCCTCGGAGCATCAATTTCCCTCTGTTTTTCCCCTCCTTTCATTTTCACTTGACCGCCTGCTGGAAGTCTCAATTCCACGGCTGTCCTTTGCAGCTCCGAATTGCCGGAAAACATCACATTGTTCCACCTCTACCTCTAGTGTCAGCACTATGAGTAGGACAGTCCATTACGTCTGAACTATGTCACTACTACAGCTTGCAACAGCGAGCACAATGCAGTGAAATGTGGCTAATACCAACGCTCATTTCTAAAATATTTATTTAAACTCTCATTTGAATGATGCAGCGCTGCGTTTTAAATACTAGCAAAAATGGGAATTTTTTCTAACATTTTATGTTTGGCTTTTAGCTTTTTAGAAAATTTCTCTCACGACACTGAAAGTCCCAACGGCACTAACTCTGTCTCTAACCCATGGGAATCCAACAACGAAACGACCCGGAGACGGGGAGCGAAACCTCGCCACTGCAGCTCACCCAGAATGACCCGACGGGTCCACGGAGGCACGAAGGCAAGCTCCGCCAGCTTCCCTTGCTTTGCTAAGTTTCAACTATGGCAACGCAGCCCTAGAGACTAATCCAGCAAGGTAGAGACCAAAGCCTTCCTGACTTAAACCCCATGCAACCAAATTAATTGAGTAGATCTAAATTTGCCTCCTGTGGATGCTTTGTGTTTTATTTGCACTGTTGATCAGCTCAGGCAATGACTAATTTCTAATTACTCATCAAGGAATATGCAAGCAAGGCTGTATATATATTTTTTCCTGAAAATTCATGCATGTATACGTCCCTTCAGAATCTAGTCCAAGTGATGGTCGAGTTTGTAATGGCACAAAGTTTAAGTACCTTTCAAGCCTCATTTTACCATCCATGATGAACGATGCATGAAAATGAAAATGAACGGTCGTAACGACAAAAAAATACATTTGATTTATAAGTTACTCATAATAGAGACTTGACTTTTAAAAAAAAATAAAAATCACTGGGGTCTTTGCTATTAACTTCAATGAGAGTAGAACGAGGTCACACATTAGCAGTAACAAAAGCAAGCACTGTGATTTCTCAGGAAGGATGCTTGGATAAAAGAAACAATTAAGCCATTCTTCTCCATAATTTATCTTACCTATTACAACGATGGTGATCACTCTTAATACTATTCTCCCAGTGGCTAACAGCCAGGGCTTCGTTACACAGCACATTGTACACAACAAACCAAAAGGATGATCCCATCCTCAACAAGCTGACAGTCAAAGCTGAGAAATGTTTCCTTCCACACTAAATCTCTCACATAGACGGGAGCCCACAGAACTACGACATCTCCTTCCCTCAGACTCCTGACTACAACACCCGTTTGCAGTGATGTCTAATACTTGGTCCGTCAAGATGATGGACAGGTCATGTGCTCGCTGAAGCTGCAGCCCTGGAGCTGACCACTATTATTTCATTGTTTCCATGTATTCCTCCTTCTTTCCATGTCAATGGTAGGCCCAGTCTATATGGATTCAAGATAGGTAACAAGACAGGACATGTAAAGACCAGTGTGGTGGCAATAGTCAAAATACAACTGATGAGATGAGAGGAGAGGAGACAATTTTTTCTCGGTGTGAATGCAAGGGGGTGGGGAGCCCAATTCTTGATGAAGTTAAGGAAGTTAATACATAACCTGTATATGCAGAGCAGAAGCTCACTGAAGGATGTACAAGCTTCAAATGCTTAGTGAAAAGAAGGGTGATGATTGTAACAATGGTGCTTCAGAAAAGCAAGTATGCGGGACCTGATGTTGGACCAGGAGAGCAGAAGCAGCAGTGATGAAGCAGGCTAGAGAGGAATCAGCTGAACTGAGAGACAATGGGGCTGCCAAAGCCCAGGGAGAAGACAAGTGTGGGTGACCAGATGGAGGATGTGCAAGGTGCTGCAATTCCAAGCTTTTGCAGGAACAGTACAAACAGAGGCACCAAGGTAGTCCATGCCTACTTTCAGACCTATTCTCCAAAAGAATGTGGAGGGTCTGCAGGATGGAAGCTGCCATCCCCAACCCCACAGCCCTGCCAGAGGGCTGGCATGACATGAAAGACCAGCGCACCAGGGAAAACCTTGCCCACCATCAATAAAACCCAAGTCAGCAATCACACTGCTAAGCTGGGACCCTTGAGCCCAGAGCAAATCCCACCAAAACCTAAAGGAAGTCCTGTGGGGATCCATGGATTTCATTGCGAAATTACAGCACTGAAGTCAACTTCACCCTGCCAGGGAGGCAACGCTCAGTCCCTCGCAGGGAAACCAAGAGACCGAGCCCCAGTGCTGCCCACAGTGTGGGCCGCTGTCAGAGCTGAGATGATGACCACAGAAATGCTGCCCCGTGTCCTTCTGTGCTCACACCACCACACCACACTCAGCCCCTCGTGCACGCACCAAAATGCGGTGGAAACCACCAATCATAACCTCTTCAGCCACCAGCGCACCCAGGCAGCCCATTAACACCCCACCAGAGACAAATCTCTGTGGCCACGCCACCACCGCAGCTGCCTAACTGCCAGGGCGTTCACCACGGCTGCAGCACAACCAGCTCATCCCTGCCAAAGAAACTGGCCCCAAAACACGCCAGTGGCCCCAGTCACGCAACACCGCCAAAGCCCTCCTTTCCTAATAGATGGCCCTTCTTTTGTCGCCCCCTGCTAAGACCCAAACCACTTATCACCCACTGCGGGGCACTGTGTAATCTGCATGTTTTAACTGTAAGATTTCTCTATTCTTGTACTATACAGAAATATCCTCTCTCCTGGAAGAGCCAAGATAACTAACTAACTATTATGCTCGTTGATATTTTGACTTGAATTTGCTTCCCATTCACGGCAAAGATGAAGAAGAGCGTGTGGACTCGCCAGACTGTGGTTTCTCTCCTTCGTAAGAATGACTTATACACTAGGCAGTAAAAATATAATCACATTTATTCCCACTTTAGGGTTCATTTCATCGTAACAGTACACCTACAGCTTGATTTTTTACGTTGCAATGCATCGTTTTCCCAAGCCTTCACTAATTAATACATTCTGAAGCTAAGCCACGCTTCTCTTTCCATCTTAGCCCTCTTGCCTTTCCTTCTCTACGAGCCTTATTCACAGGGGGCAAGGCCTGGCTTCACCGAACGAGGCCTGGCAAACACGGAGGCAGGAAACGCAGGGGAGAATGAGTCTGTCAGACTCATTTTCTTCTAGGTTTTACTGCTGAATGTTTATTTCAGATCTGGGAGGAAGCACGGTGGCTCCATTCCATTTCCTTGCCTGCACAACCCGCTCGGTGCGGAGCCCCACAAATTCACTTTTCACTTTCACTGCACCGAGGAAATAAAAATGTTTCTATAGCCACAATATGAACTTGGAATTTTTTTTTTTTTTTTACCGTCCCTCACTTTCTTTGCTTATTTATGTTGTTGCCATATTGACTTTTATGGTTAGACCTTTAGGCTATCAAAAAGCAAAATTTCTTGATGTTTTAATTTCCTTTGTCCTCCCGTGTACAGGTTTGGTTCTGTAACACCCACGTTGTTTGGGGAAGCGCTATTTCTACACTGCACAGGCAGGTGAGGCTCCCTGCGCAGACAACACAACTCCCTTTTGCAGCCATCCCACAAAACTCCTTCCATGCCGACTCTGCAAAAAAAAACCCACCCCAATTCAGTCTCCTGAAATCGTACAATTGATAAAAGTCTGTCTGCTTTTCCACTTTCCAAAAGACATTTTTTGCTTTTCAGGAGTGAAGGGAGGAGTTTCCTTGGAATCTTCTGAGCGCTCCGAGGGATCTGGCTCGCTCCAGGCACAGCGCTGCTACGCCTGCTTCACCGCTTTCCTCCTTCTGACAGTAGTACTTTTAAATGCCAAACGGGGAATATTAAAACACTAAACTGAAAGATCTTCTGATGAGTTTACTATTAAACTATAACAGATGGGGCTGTCTTAAGCTCTAGGCATCAGGAACGAAGCCCAATTTTAGATACAAATTAGTTATTGAGAATATTTATAGACGGTAAACTCCTTGGGCACACAGAGCAGCCCTGTGAAATTACAGCACAAATTAATTGCTTGCCTTTCGACTGACAGAGACATGCAGATACATCGTCTTGTTTGTGCAAGAGAACTTCCAGTCAACCCATACTGGATGCAACTTCGTTTCACGACACCTCGCCGCTGCTCCTGAGCAGCGCTGCTGCCTGGCAGTGGGATGGCAAAGGGAAATAAGCTGAGGAAGGATGGATAGGGAAGCCATCACCACGCCTTGACGAGCGCTTTTACCAATTAAACCACAAAAAAATATCTTAGTCTTCAAATAGTAGCGGGTTGCCTGATTACAATAGCTCTGGATCTACCGGGTGTTCTGTTATTTACCACTGAGTGAGAAATGGCACTGCGCTGAACCAGGGTGAACAACGCTACCCCTGGAAATAAAAATGGTAAGTATCATCTGAAGGAGGAAGGCAGACAAAAGAAAACAATAATCAGAAAAAAAAAAAAAAAGAAAAAGAAAGAGAGGCTGTGAAGGTCACAGCGAAACAAAACAATTCCTCCTGAATATATTTTTCATTGAAACGTAATATCAGAAAACCGCGCAGAGTCATGTACTTTTTGCACACAACATTGTATCAAATTAAAATTTGTTATAACCATCATGTACATTAGGTTAGCGATAACAAAAACGTAACTTAATATCTGGCATAAGGAAAGAGCAAGCAACCTGAATATCCATCCAGTCATGTTAAAACCTCACTGTGACACCAAACCAAGCAGTTAGGTGTTGTGACCCTTCTCGGGTAAATATCTGACTGTATCAAACAGCAAATCTTGAAGGAAGTCTCTGTGATGAGGTAATTTTATTGCTCATTCATAGTGCCCTGCATTTGCTCTACTTAAAATAGACACTTGTACCAAGAGCCTTTTTATTACCCGAAGAAAAAAAAAAAAAAAAAAAAAATCACATATACACCAGTCCTTTTTCTTTCTGCTAGCAAAGGGAGGCAATTCGACCCAACGTGGGCTGAAACCTGAGTAGGTCACTGTACACCATGATAAAATTCCCTAATCCCTGAGCCAAATTTCCCTGAGGGGGCCCTCCTACTTCTCCTTCACTTTCCAAGCTGACTTTTCCATTCCCTCTCTCGTCTTTTCCTCCCCTTCATCTCTTTCATTTCCCCTACCTTAAAGCCTTGATATCTGATCTGCTGCTGATACTCGGGTTACAGTTTTTACAGCTTAGGCTGTCTATTGCTGTATACATTCCTTTCTTTCTGCTCTGCCGTGATTACTTACCAGAGCTTATTTTACACTGGTCCAGATGAAAGCAGTTCAGATGAAGGGAAACAGTCAGTCTGTTTGAACATTACAGATATGAACCTACACAAGGGCACATTGTGCTCCCTCTGTCATTCCGCTGCAAACATTTTGCACGGTGTAACCAATTTGTTACATTATTGTATTCCTCGGGTTTATGAAGAACAACTAGACATCTCAATATATCAGTACAGAAAAAGAGTAAGTGATCGCCACAGGATTTTAACTTTCTCAACAAGTCAAAAAATTCAAACCACTTTGTTTTTCTCCCCTGTCCTCCATCCCCTTCTGGGATGATAGCAGTCAACCATCCTACTAAAAATGCAATCTCCCAGCACAGCATGTATAGCACAGTTTACATTGAAAGGTGGCCTGCGTTTTGTGAAAGGTTCTGCCATCAGCTACCTCACTCTCGACCAAAAATCGCATCGTTTCAAAATGCTGTTTCTACCCGCCTTTAATTTTTAAGTCAGCTGAAATCTCGAGGTTTCTAACCTTAAGCAGCAACCCACAGTTAAAAAAGAGAAACTCTCTACATGAAGGTTAACGCCAGTGCTTAATACCAAAGCATTAGTTTAAAATTGTGTAATTTTTCTCCTTCACACAATGTTGTTTTTGTTTCTTCCTCACCCTTTCAGACAAACATCTGTTATACTGTGGAAGAACAACTATCTCCCAAACCGCTGAGTGTGCCTGCAGCCAAAGTAAACAAAACAAACCCAGAGGATCCAGCACAGTCAGCCTTTATATCCAGCCAGGATAACATTTCACATGTTTTGATTAAAATTAGCTAATTTGTAATTCTAGAATCTATGAAACTTAAAAGCTGCAATCCATATAGATCGCATTAGGCGATGCTCTGAGGGGCCAATGCCCTATACTACAGACCTCCGCAGTCCTCAAAACTATGTGGGATTACAATGAGCAACGACTCTCACTCTCCAGTGCCTGCACAGAGCCCTCTCCAAAAATAGGATGTGTCATGTATCTCACAAAGAATAATACCGCTCCTCGGGACTTGAAAATAGTACGGTTTGTTTCTGAAGAGATGCACCGACACGTTTTGTTCCCCTAATACTACTCTAGTCCGTATTTCCAGTTGATGTGCACACAGAGCTGTGTACGCGCTCATTACGCGGGCAGCAGGAGCAAGAACGCCTGCCTTAGGCAGGAAAGGGCACCTAACCAAAATCAGTGGTGTGCAAAAGAGGGGAGAGGAGAAGGGATTGTGCAAACCCATTATAATTTTACGTGGGGAGATCAATGGTCTGGAAAGCAAAGATATTTTCACTAGGCAGCACACATATTTACATACTCGCCTATATAGTATACATACTACACGAATGCGTGACATTTTCCAGGCAGTCCTCCACTTACAATCAGCCTTTTAATAAATGACATATTCAAATCAAATGTCAGCAGCTTTATCTCACAACCAGACTATGCCATTTTAGTCACTTTATCTGCACATTAAACAACAACAACAACAACAACTTGAGCTGAAGTCTCCCAATACGTTGCTCCCAACTTTGGGGAATCAGAGACGTAAAACAGACATGGAACTGACGTGGAAACCAGGCACAAAGAATAGAACCGGTCCAGCCTGGAGCAGCGACCTAATGATAAAAGAAGTCCCTAAATAACGTTTTTCTTGCGCGATCGCAGCCATTCTAACATCTGGAGCGGCCGCCTCGAGCGCTACCTCCAGAGCACAGCTGGATTGGCACCGCTTCCCATCGGGCAGGGCAGCCCTCCCTCCGCACGATAAACACGCTTCCATCCCCAGCAGCTCCCGGCCGGCCCCCTTCCAGCAGCCCCCTCTGCCGCCGGGAGCAGCCGCCAAGCGGAGCGGGGACAGCACCGGCGGGAGGCGGAGGGAGAAGGAGGAGAAGGAGAAGGAGAGACGCGGAGTCCCCGCGCCTAAGTGCGGGACCGACGCGCGGCTCAGCCCGTAACATTTCACTTTGACAATTTAATTACACAGTTGCAGCTGCCTATGGCTACTGACAAAAAAAAAAAAAAAAAAAAAAAAAAGGCGAGAAACACAGTGTTTAAATGAGGTCCCTTTCTTTCCTAACTTTAGGGCTTCCCAGCTACCTGAGGGGGATGGCTATGGAAAGATTTAAAAAAAAAAAAAAAAAAAAAAAAAGGGCTCATCACTGTCACCCAGGGAGCTTAAAAGCCCAACGAGAGAGAGTTTGGTTTGGTTTGGTTTTTTGGGTTTGGTTTGTTATTTTTTTTTTTTTTAAATAATAAATCAAAGCTGGTCAATGAACAGGATTTGCAGCCTGTGAATTCGTCTCTGTTTTCAGCCCAGGAGGCGGAGTTGAGACACATTCAGTGCATCCTAAAAAAAAAAAAAAAATGACAAGAGATCCTTTCTTATTTCATTTCCATGCACGGAGGCGACGGGGGGGGGGCGGGGGTGGGGGGAACACACACACGGACACCCCCCGCTCCCTTCCCCATCACGGGCACCTACCTTCATCTCCTCGTTGATCTCCCGCTTCACCGGGTGAGCCGGCTTCCTGCTCCTTTTATTTTCGGGAGGTCTCCCTTCTTTCTCCATTTCTGCCATTTTTTGCGCCTACTTGGTGGTGGAGATGAAATGGCTGCTGGTGCTCTGGGGGGGCCGGGAGGGGCGCGGGGGGGGGCGGGTGGTGGTGGTGGTAGTGGGGAGGGAAAGGGGGAGGGGGGCGGCGGCGGCGGCTCTCAGTGGTGGCAGGCGGCGCCGCGGAGGGCCCGGGGGGAGCGCGGCGGTGGCGGCGGCGGCGGCGGCGGCGGGCGGGCGGGGGGCGCGGGCGGGCAGGGGCGCGGGTGCCCCGGCGAGTCAGCCATCTTCTGCCTCGCCGCCGGCCTGCATTGGGAGCGGGGCGGCGGGGCGGGCGGGAGGCAGCGCGGAGCGAGCCGGCCCCGCGCCTGCTGAGGCGCTGCTGGCGGGCTGCCGCGGAGGGGGCGGCGGAGGGAAGGAGGCGGGGGGGGGGGAGGCCGGCCTCGGCCCGCCGGCGGGCGGGGCTTGCCGGCACCGAATCGGCCGCCGCTGCCCGCCATGGGAGCCGGGAGGGGAGGGGAGAGGGGAAAGCGAGGGGGGGGGGGAGCGCGGCGGCGGCGAGAACCGGGCGGAGCGGAGGGGGAGGGGGCGGCGCGCACCCGCCCCCGCCCACAGCCGGGATGGGGGGGGGAGGGGGGCGTGTGTCCCCACGCACACGCGGAGCGGGGGGGTCGGGCCGGTGTGACCCCCTCGCCGGTGTACCGCTGCCGTGACCCCCTGCCTGGCCCCCCGCTCCCGTCCCGTCCCGTCCCGTCCCGTCCCGTCCCGTCGCTGCCGCCGTCGCCGTCAGACGGGGCTCTCCGCCGTGCCGAGGTGTGATTCCTCCTGTTTTTTCCCGGTACCTGCGGCTGGGAGGGGAGGATGAATGGTTTGGTGGGACGAGGTGCCGGATTACAGTACACACCGTGGGGGGATACATTGATTATTCCTGGGTTGTGCTTTCCTGCTCCCTGGCAGTCCCTAATTACCCGACGCTATACAGTACGGCACGGGGGTGTCCATTGTTCCGTTAGTCAAAATTGTAATTGTACGGGGTTTCTCATTATGACTGCGGTACACCTTCAAATTACCCTTTTTTTTTAAACCCCGCAGTTGAAAGATAAACTGTGTTCTGTGTGGGTATGAGTAGGCTCCCCATAAAAATCTCTGTTTAGCCTGTCAAAGATAAGTTCGTTTTGCGTGCAACAATGTCTCATTTACATTCTCTGCTTCTGAAGCTTAAATCCCTGACGTTTTTCGGTATCGAAAAGTTGAGCAGAACTCCTTTGCTCATTTCGTGACTAAAATGAGCCTTGCTCGCCCGCTTCAGATGGCAGAGTGATTGGAGACAGGGAGGACGTTCTCCTCTGTGGCATTGAAAATAGGAAGAAACTGGGATTTTGCATAGCCTGAGCCGGTAGAGCAGCGAGCATCAAAAGGTGATACGGCAACCAGACCTCGGTCTGTAAAATCCTGGAGCCCATCTGCAGCGGTAAGGTCACGGCCGTTGTGAAGCGAAGGTGCTGCCACTCCCCTGGCTGCCTGCCTGCAAGTATCAGGCAGATGTTGGGAAAATCCAGATCTGATGGTTTGTTTTTGCAGAGCGGCAGGACCTCGCGGAGACCCTTGAGAAGGCTGTGCCGGCAGCGAGGAGCTGCAGGAGTCAGCCGCAGAAGGGGTCGTGCCGTGGGCTTGCTCCGTTCTGCGCACGCCAGGAACACAAGGTCTGCCCTCAGACTCCCCCAGCAGCGAGCATGAGAAAGAACCAAGATTTAATTGTTTTGTTTCATGCCTGTAGTATTTTAAAATACAGTGAGTTCTGAAACTTGGGGAAACTAACTTGTGGCTCTACAGGTAACCTCCAAAGGATGGGGCTTAATAGAGAGGTTTCCCCCCTTCGGTGCCCCGCCACCACCAGCAACCTCATCTGTGTTTTGTTCACTGTATTATATTAAAAATGAATCGGTACAGTTGATCTCTCATCAAGTATGGGAGATATTCCCAGAATCTCAATGTGTTCTCTCGCGCAGTAGGGATAAGACAGGCAATGCAAGGGGAAGTTGCTTATAAACACCATTTCACGTAGCCTCAGAGCTCTTTGAAACCTTTAGCTGGAAAAAGCAAGCCGACCTCAGACAGCTATTCTGCTTTGAATCGCCACCACCTTGCTGATACGTGAAGTCATTCTAATGAAAAAGGCAAAATTAATTTTTGTATTAGGGACATATCATTAGTTTCTCTGTAGAGCTGATAGCAGAGTTTTAATGAAAACCTTAGAACTTCTGCTAAACAGAGTATTGCCTCAAATGGTTCTTGTTCAGTGAAACGTCTGAAGACTACTTCTCAACACTTACTACATACATTGTAATAAAGCTCTGTTTTGCTGCATAAATTTAACAGACTGAGTTGACAATCTGACAAAAAGATTAATCCTGAACTCCCAACGTAGACAGAATTTCCTTTAACATTGGAAGGGTCTTTGGAGAGTGTATCTGCAAGTCCAAATGATGCGAATTGTCTTCAGCAGGTTACAGTGAGAGGACTAAAAAGAATGTCTTCAGGATCAAATCTGTCATTCCAGTTTTCCTGACTAACAGCTGAAGGTTTGGTGGTAAACTGAAGCACTTCCCACCCCTCTCACTACCAATTCTGAACACTGATCCTCACTTCTGATCACCAAAAATAGCGCCTTTCAGTTAGGGTGGTATTTTTTTCCAGTTGCGCACTCCAAATACTTTTGAATGGAGATGTGAATTTATGCCTCCTGACAGTAGGCTCACTTTTCTCAGCTACTTCTGGTAAGCTCCTTAAAAACAGCCTGCAGTCCCCCAGTACCTCATCAACCACCAGATGAAAGCCATGGTCTTAGAACGTATCCCGTTTTTCTCAGTACCTAATACAGGCTTTGGATGGATACAAAAGTTCTACCTCTCTGTGTCCTAATAATAACATCTCTTCATCTGACAGCAGCTTATTTCTGCAACTGTCACGATTCCTATTTGTCTCGAGCTGCTATTACCTTTACATATTGCATATTATTATACTACATATTCTTGGGAAGTTGTTCTTCTAGTGATAGCATATGGAGGACCATCAACTGTCAACACAGAAGTTCATGCATTTAGAGTGCTCAGACGTTATCTGACACACATCCTAGATACTGAAATAAGTTTTGGAAACTGTCTAATTATTCCGCTTGTTACTGGGGAGTGAATGACTAACAAAAAGGAATGCTTTCAGGTTTTAATGGGAGCTTGTGAACTCATAAGGGGAGGCAGAATATCAGAATCTATGGAAGCCATGAATTTGTCAGTCATACAATGGCATTGATCTGAACGGCTCCAAAGAGTTACGAGAAAATAAATCTGGTATTTACATTACAGAGACCCTAACATTAAATACGTTTACTGAACTGTGACAGCACATATTTCTTGTGCGAAAACCTGTATTTTTGGTAAAGAAACCTGGTTCAGCAGTGCTCTATATGGATTCTGCAGGTGAATAAGGGTGCCTGGTTGGATCAATAGGGCTGCTCGCATTTATTCTCCCAAATGGAGATACTGGGGTACATGGTATCAGCAAGCAGTTTTCAGCCAAAGATGAAATCCTGATCCTGTGGAAATCAGTGAAGATTTGAGTTTAATGACACCAAATTCCTTGTAAAATTTCCAAGGTGATTTTAAATCAATTTATCATACAGTGTGCATCGGAAAGCAAGAATCCCATGTTCTAAAAATAAATGCAGGGGTTTCAAAATAGATTTCCATTCTCATTCAAGCAAAAATAAGATTTTTCAATCTGAGGGGGGAAAAAGCTTCATGCTCCTTATTGTAATTTATTTAATCATCTCAAAAGGGAGTAGAAACTGCATGTGAGGCTTCCTGCGATGAGTGCGTGTTCTGACCACAGTGCAATAAAGTTACTCACTGTCTCGCCTGTTGAAGGGTTTGGGGTTGGGTTTTTTTTGCTTCACTCGTTGGTTACTTTCAAAGTTGGGAAGAAAAAAGCCATGTGATCTGACTTCGGCGGTCGCTAAGTCCCCTGCAAGACTGAGGTTCGGGTCCCTGCTGTATCTGAGTGATGGCAAGAACCTGAGCTTTCCCTTCCATTGCTCAAGCGCATGTTTTACTCTCAAGGTGCTTTGCCACGCTCCCTATTTTTGTTCTATCACGGCTTTGCATTTCCAGCTCTGAAATTGCACTTGGATTTTTGCAAGTACAGTAATTTAGACCTCTGAAAAACAAATATTGTTCATAAAACGACAGGTGCAAATGAGTTGCCTACAATAAATCACCCCAGGTTTAATTTATATTCTATTATGCATATTCCTATTTATTAATATTTACATGTTTTAAAAGGGCATCTATCCACTTACTGGAGCTGCTTTTTAGGTTACACAACAGCAACACTTTGCTAAAAGTTCTTCAATTCGGTCTTTATTAATGTGTAACTCTCTTTAATATTATTATTGAGCTATTTCTTTTCGTTATTGCTGACCAGAGGGAACAAGATAAACAAGCAGGATTGATTTTTCAGCTGGTAAATATGTAAGTGGGCACGACGGCTTCAAAGTGAAAGGTTTTAAAAGGCAACAGCATCAAACAAACGGCACTCTGTGGGCACACTGGAAATAACAGGATGATTTTCCAGACCCAAAATTGGGACAACCTGGGTAATTACTGCAGCAGTTGTGCTGCCCTGTGGGAGGTGGGATGCAAGGACCAAGGCCCGGGAGCATCCCTGTCCGGAGAAGCATCCTTGGCCGGGAGCATCTCTGCCCGGGGGGAGCATCCCTGCCCGGAGGAGCATCCCTGCCCAGGTGAGCATCCCTGGCCGGGAGCATCCCTACCCGTCACAGCCCGGGCCGCCGCCGCGGCGGCTGCGGCGAGAGCTCCCCCTCCTGTTTCTCTCCTTTTCAGCACGGTGGGAAACGCATCATGGGACCTCGGATACCAAAATGTGTGTAAGCACAAGTCTGCGTGCGTTTTTGCACGTATAAACACACATGTACACCCACACATACAGGGAGAAAGCCGAAGGTAAAAAGGGAGGCTCTTGTGTTTTTTTTTTTCCCCCAAATAACAGCCACAGACGTTGCAGGCCAAAGTCAAGATGCGGCTCTTAACTGGTTTCTCTTAATGCTGCTGATAATTTACCTTATTGTTCCCTGCTTGCCAAGATGTTGTCAGCTCTCCATCAGGTTGCTTAGTAATGCCAGTCAATGTGGAAAACATGTCTACGCAGTCTTTCACAAGCTAACCTATTCTCATTTCACCTGTATCCAAGGGGAAGCCATAATAAACAGCAATTTAAATTCAGGTATTTGGTTTGCTGAAGTGTTTAATTAAACAAAGAAATTCATTATATGTGTTCATAGAAAAGTACTGTTACGTTGATTTGTTAATTTTTTTTTTTCATTTGACTTGAAGTGGAAACATTCCTTTCACTTTTTGTACGACATGCTACGGAAATAGATTATTTATGCCATCAGAAACAAATAAATGCACTGAACAATTAAAATATCGGCTCCCAATTTTTTTAATTTATTTTATTTTTTAGTACAGCCAGCCATTTTCATACCCATGGAAAACACGCATGTGAAATTCTCCCTTGCTTCAGTTCCACCCAATCCCCACTTCCACTTAGTGATGTTATTTCACCCATACCTTTGAGGAGTACATTCCACTCGTTCCTGAGCTTGGATGAACGCCCGCAGCATTACTCACACACAGTAGTGTCTGTAGGTTCCTTTCTGCTGTGGATATTAATCTCAATCCAGGGTTTCCTTAGATGATTAGAGGCTGTTCTGCAAAATGTCAAGAGGTAGCCTCTCCAAAGCAGACACAGTATGGCAGTTGAAATGGGAGCAGTGGCAGCTTTCCAAACACGAAAGTCTGGAAATGCTTGGAGGTATTTTAATATTGATGAATATTTCAATTTTTGTGCTGCCTTAGGGTATCAGTGTCAAATCTGTACAGATTAATGGCAAGATCGAGCCTTAATACTGTTAATACCTTTTAAAGTTCTGGCAAACAGAGAGAAACTTTATTTAAGTTATTAAATCATTAAGTAATGATTGCTGTTCTTGCCTGAAACATCACATAATTTGATAAACAGAAAGAAATGTTAACTTGTTTCTTGGTTCTTTGTTAAATACTTCCAAGTCTTCCGTTAAAATGCCTTTTTGTTTCTTGTTTCATTTCTCGTGTTCCCTACACCAAAAGGAAGCAAGGAGAAGTCTTTTCCTTCTTCAGCATCAGAGAAGAACACCCATGCCATTAAAAATCAATCAATACTAAACCTTTAAAAAGGTATCAGCAATGCATTAAAAACCAAATTAGTAAAATATGCCCAGGACGCCAGTATTGACTTTGGGGAAAAATCTTTATCATCTGTCTACTGCTACACCCTATCTATCCACTATGGTTATTCAGTGGCTCTGCTGTGATGTTTTCATATTGAATATAATGCCGAAGATCAGGTAGAGCAAAGTGAAGGACCTATGGATGAGCCAGAAACTTCGACACATTCTATCAGACTTGAACTTGGCTGTGACAAACTATGCATTTGCAACCTCTAGACTTCATTACAGTTAAGCACTGTACGTCAGAATAGAACTTGTGAAACTTAAAAAGTTTCATTTGGTTCAAAACTGTGGTCTACTTGTTCTGTCATAAAGGTTGGTAAGAGCACATACCAAGCCCTACTTTCCCGTGGGCTTCTTATTTCCTTGCAGCTGACACCCAAAATGCTGAGCTCCGAGGGTTACTTTGGAGAAGGTCTGAGGTACCCAAGAGACCCTCCTACTCTCTATGCCTCTGTTTCTCACACACATTGAAAGCAGAGAACTGTCAAAGCCAGAAGCAAAACTGGTGAGGGGTGGCAACCTGCGCTCTCTGCAGCTGTCCCACAGCTATAAAGCCCCCTCCGAAGTGAACTGAAAATATTTACAGCCAAGGCAAACTCATTTCTTCACCTGTCATTTCTCAACAACAGCCATTTCCACCCCTTCCCATTCTTTTACTTCTCCACACAGAAGGCGGCAGAAGAGAGTCTTCTTGTCACTTTAAGAAACGGGTAAGTCTCCCAGATGCTACAATGACAGGAGGAGAAAGGGACAGGTTGTGTGGGACTGGGATACAGTTGAAAGTTCTCCCTTCTTTTTAACTTAATTCTTTTTTTTTTTTTAATAGATCAATTGTGCTGATACATTCCTGAAAATATTATTACAGTAATCTACATCAAGTTCTTCTTAAAAGGAATCCCTCCTCTCTTTGTCTTTCTGTGAAGAATAAAAGAATTTTTTACAATAAAGATAGCGGTTTATACATTTTCTCATAATCCTGTATTCCCCCTGTGAGCTTTGTTGCATGATATAGTATGTCAGTTTAAGTAACATCTGTCAAAGGATGGAAAACAATTACAGGTTCTTTTCATTCATAAAAGTCATTCTGGAGTTATTTCATCCTTAATTTTCTTGTCATGCTTTCAAAAACATTACATCGTTTTGTCCAAATTGCCCCCTGTATTGCATATACAAGATACAGTGGGTTATTCATTTCTTTCCTGGACCCAAAGAAACATGTCAAGGTATCTACAGTGACATACACTAAATGATTTAGACTTGGGTAAAGTTGGGCTTTGACATGTCATTATTTGACAATTACTCTTCTACTGCAATGCTTGCTTTCCTGCATCTCACCAGAATCCTACATGACATGTGATTCAATCTCCAGATCTTCTCGGTTATATTTACATGAATTTTACACATCCTAATATATAATGGCAATGCATTCGCATCGCTGTGGTGAAAAGCCTGTCAAAAAAACCCCAAACATATCTTGGGAATGCATAGCAGATATATATTCAGGACTAGGATGTGGCATGTATTTTCCACATAGGAGAATGTTCTTTATCCAGCAAATCAAAGAATAGCTGATATTGGAAGGTACCTCTGGGGATCATATAGTCCAACCTCCCTGCTCAAAGCAGAGCAGGTTGGCTCTGTGTCCAGTCATGTTTTGGATATCTCCAAGGATAGAGGTTCAAGAGCACCTCTGGGCTACCTGTTCCAGTATTTGACCACCTTCACAGTAAAAAAAGCTTTTTCTTTTGTTTATACGGAACTTGCTGTATTTCGATTTGTGCCCATGTGCCCCTTGTCCTTTCATGGAGAAGAGCCTGACTCCATCATCTCTGCTTCTCACCCCTCCCCGGTATTTATACACATTGATCAGATCCCCCTAAGCCTTCTCTTCTCCTGGCTAAACAACCCCAAATCTCTCAGCCTCTCCTCATATGTCAGATGTTCTAGTTCTTCCATATCCATGGCCCTTTGCTGTCCTTGATCCAGTGTGTCCATGTCTCTCTTATACTGGGGATCCCAGACCTGGACCCAACACTCTGGTCATGTCTCACCAGGGCTGAGCAGAGAGGAAAGATCATCTCCCTCAACTTGCCAGCAGTGCTCTTCCTACCGCACCCCGGCCTTCTCTGCTGCCTGGGCGCACTGCTGGCTCATGTTCAGCTTGTTCAATGTCAGAGTCCCCAAGGCCTTCTCTGCAAAGCTGCTTTCTAGCCAGTCCCCCACCTGTATTACTACAAATATTCTTCCTCTCCGAGTGCAGGACTTCACATTTCTTTGCTGAACTCCATGACATTCTTGTCAGCCCATTTCTCCTGCAATTTATTCAATTTGCTTTGATTTATGATCTTTTAAGGTAATTAGTATAACTATTATCTGGAAAGATTTTGTTTTCCTGAACTGTGTTGCTTTTCTTAATTAAATCACGCATGTAACATTAATGATAATAATCTATGTCTCTTACTGCTGTAACCAAAAATAGATTTTGCTCAAAGACAGTCCTGAGAATCCTTCTCTACACAGGTAGGATTTTTTGCCTTAAAACAGGATCAATGTATGTCTCCATCTCCATCTGAGATTCTTGAAGTCACGTGTGGTTATTGATTTCTTTTCACAACAGTACTAGTTGAAGCAAAATTGACGTGTCCTCACTACTCCCTTTCAGATCACCAGAGGGTGCTGATGGGAGACGGTCACATACAACTTCCATCCCACCCAAGCTGCCATGGTGAAGGCTTGCCACAAGGCTTCAGCTTTGGGTAACTTCGGGGAGTCAAGGCTCAGGAACTCCGTGCATATTGCGATTAGCATGCGTTGAAATCCTGCCCACATACGTGTCAGCCCCCACCATGCTGTGGTTTATTCTGAGTATCATTAGAGCTCCACAGGTGCACCATCACTCCTGCACGCTCAGGCAGCAACTCAGTTGGCTCGCAGAGCCAAGGCTCTGTATTATTGCTTCCTCTCAACTCCTGGGACAACGTGAGAAATTGCTTCTCGCATATTGTGTGTCACAGCTAGTGCTTCTTAAGCCCTGGTGTGAGGAGCTCTAGAGTGAGTTTTACTGGCTTCACCGGAACTGCTAACACCAAAACCAGGTCCAAGGCCAACTTCAAAACCTAGCCACCCATATGACTAGTTGGGGTCTTCTTGTCTGTTGTTAGCTAATATTACAACTACTAGTTAGTATTACAGCTATTTTGCAGATGAGAAATTGTCGGAAGAGAGATAAAGTGACAAAACACATGTACTTGAAGAGTCCCGCGGCCTCAACTAGAACCCGGCTCTTATGTCTTGTAGGACAGTCCTGTCACCATTAGATCGTGTAATCTAACCTTCTTGGAAAAAGATGAAATGTGAGCCTCCCTTTGAACCAGCTTGACTTTGAGCTCGCTCATGAAACGCCAACGACCTTTGAAAGAACACAGGGATGGCACCATTGACAGATTTTGCCTCAGCTGGCTGCAAATAAAGTTATTTGAAATAACTGCCAAAGCTGTAATTTATCAGACTTTTTCACAGATTCCACAAAGGCAAGGAAATTCAAAGTCGAAAGGCTTTCTCCAGGCAGCACATGCCAGGCATTTGTGCATGAATTGCAGGAGGGGAAATGATATGTTTCTTTTAGAGCTGTTGTTGCCATCATGGAAAGCGAACAAGCATCTGTGCTTTGGAAATCAGTGGAAGGAAGGTGTTCCGTGAAAGGGAGCATGTGGGAAAGCGGCTTAAAATGGTGAGAGTGTATGAAAGTAGCAGGAGTTCTGAATGCCATTGGGGAAAAGAACTGGAACAAGGCTGACACATAGAAAGGTGGCGAGAAAGCAAAAAGAAATGCAAAGAGGAGTACACTGAAGAAGAAGAAGAAAAAAAAAGATATTTGGCTAGAGAATAGGTCTGAGCAAATTCCAAGAGTGAGAGATGAACAGAGAAAGAAGGAAAAATTATAGGGCAGATGGAAAGTGTATCTATTGGATGATTGTGCAGGTGAATGTGTAAGTTCAAGTTTTGGTGTGTTTTACCATGGAAACAGATATAAAGCTGAAAATCAGACGTCCAAGCTAGGAGTCCTTCCTGATATAGCCATGTTTTATACATTTATACTACACATAGTCTGTAAGGTTATTGAACTCTGTAGCATTTGCCACTGATCCTGAAAAAAATAAGAAGATTCACATTTAGCAATATTTCATTCAAGAGGACTGCTTACCTTAAATCACCGTAAGCAAGGGCTGCACCGTCAGTCCTAAGGTTCTTAATTTCACTCTGGGACTGACGATTTCCTGTGTCACTACACTGTGAAGCTGAATCCAGAATAACAATTTAATACTTGAGTGCCCAGAGCCAGGCAGATGCTCTGCATAAAAGTGTTCTCTTGTGCGCGCCGAGTGCCTGCAGCTCCCCCCGGGAGGTGATGGGTGCTAAGCACCTCCGAAAAACAGGTCACCGTCACTCGAGGGCTCAGAAAGAAACCGAGGTGCCAAAGTTTAGTCTTAAACTTACAAGCAAGTGACATCATCGTGGAAGAGTGTGTCTCTGAAGGACTGCCCTGCTTTCGGTCATTTGAATTTTGGTGCATAATCAGCACATATTTGTAAATCAGATGCCTGCGTAGCTTGTAACACCCTCCAGAGATAGTACGAGGATAAAAGAAAGAGGAAATGAGAAAGAAAAAAAAACATGGGGGGCATTAATAAAACAGAAAGGGATGGACATATTGTTCAAGCCTTCTTTTAGACTAGCTTGGGCATGCCTCATTGGTTCTGAATGCAAACTATTAGTTAGGAGGCTTAAAATAAACACAGTGAAGTGGTGTTTCTTCCACATAATGCATAACAAAACTGTGGAACACGTGTCCACAGGATGTTCAGGGGAGCAAAAGTCTAAACAGCTCCAAAGAAGAGCTTAGAAGAGCCAGGCTTGGAAGTTCTGGAAAATAGTTCCGTTTTGGTTTATTAAACATGATGGACTTGATAGAGCATCTGGCTCAGGAAGTCTCTAAAGTGCAGTCAGGTGGAAGCTGGGTGGACATGCCACAGGACATACTTCTCCGTACTTGCTCGATTTCTCATTCTCTTCCCTTAAGCATTTCATACTGGCTCCTGTCAGGGACAGGGTATGCTACCTTAGATGCTCCTTTCATCTGACCCAATGCTCTTATATTCTGTTTTGCATTAGTAGCTTATGGTTTCCCTTCTGTAGCTTAACTGTGTTGGCCTAGACCAATTGTTCTTCCTATGAAGATTGCTACAATGTTCAAATTTTAATCATTTTAGAGCAGGTACGGAAGTGGCAGGCAGGCATTTTAATTACAGGGATTAAAAGGAGAACGGATGCAAGTGAGTCAAGTGCTAGGTAAAAATAAACGCATCACCCCTTGAACCCTGAGGGTCATCACTCTTTTTCTCCAACAGATTGACATCGGGACAAATTCAAAGGCAGAGGGAATTGTAATGAAAAATTTTGAACAGAAGGTGTTACCTAGACCGGGGGAAAGTGCATAGATAGTACAGCATAGGACAGATGAATACCTTTGCTTTTCTTATTTTAATTTCCCCAAAAGCCATTTAGTCAGTGCTATTTAAAAGACACCACTTTGTTCAGACAGAAAATTACAAGGACGGATTCGAATGATTTTGTTTAACTTGGGTTTTCTAACTCAAATTTTAAAACCAAGTCGACTTTCATATGTATCGAGACTCGGTTCCTGGAAAGACATTAATCTCCACCTGATAGCAAGGCAGCCAGTGGGCACAGAGTGAGAGGAGCCCCCAAGATGACCGTTTCTTCAAGTGCTCTGGGCTTTAAAGTTGATCAGTAAACAGCAAGCCAGTGCCGAGTCTCTGGTGCGGAGTGCTCGTGCTGTGCGGCACTGCTCAGGGAGCGGGTAGTGGCTTTCTCTGGAACTGGATCTTTCAGGCACACTTCAAAGGGGGCTCATAAATAGAAAGGTACAGGAACCCAGGTGGAGGTAACAAAGGCACCGGTGACTTCTGCAAAGTTTACTTCAGAGGAAATGTGCAGCCAGCCTCGGTGGAGAATACACAGCTTCCCGTCTAAGTGAAATAATAGAGAAAGACAGAAAAAGGTGTACAGCTCTTCTCCCCGCAAACCCAGCATCACTAGCAGAAAGAACATTTAGTGTTGATGTATCTATGTTTTGATTATGCATGCGAACAGCAAGCAGAAAAATATAAATAACACTTCATAAATTACATATATTTAGTCCTTGAGAAATAAGCATTTTAACTAAGAAATGCTTCCATTTATTTATTTAAATCCATATAAAATGTGTATGTTGTATACATTTGCCAGTTTTCGACTATACTAGACTTTAATCCCTGGGTTGCGTCACCACCCAGTAAGTGTGGAATGATTTAGGTAGGGTTTTTTAATCTATTTTTCACCTAACATACAAAATCACATTTTTTTTTCTGCTGGACCCTCCCAAATCGCATCATCTTCTCTGATTTTAAGGGATGCTGAGATGGAATTCACTGGCAAAAAAAGTCCAGAGAAAATCTATAGATTTGTGGGGTGGGGAGTTTAATAGAGGGCATGTGAGCGAGCCTTTGTTCAGCATGGCTGTCATTTCCTCTTTGCTGCATTTCACTCTTGCCCAGACCATGAACTCCTTCAGCAAGGGACCATCTCCTTTGTTCCAGTTTTGAAACGCGTCTGGTTGGAGTTTTCCACTGCTACCAGAGTCCAATTAAATACAAATAATAAATAGTTAATAGGTTGCAAAGCTGCAGAGGTGGGGCTAATCAGCTGAGGCTTCATGGGGTGGTTAATGATGGATTAGGAATGGGGGAACTGATAAAGCTGAATATTTAAAGGATAATGTTGTACAGCATGATGGATGCTTTGTCAGCTTCGATTGCATATGACCAGAACTAACATTGTGCTTATCTTCCTCCTCCTTCTTCTGTAGATTACTCGGCTCCAAAACATTGCTGTTTTGAGAGTCTCTGTCCAAATCCCCCTGAGTGGAGGGGCACTGCCCATCAGAGGAGACGGCCTAAGAGGCTGCCTTACAATTGAAATTGAGTTGGGAGGTGATAAAACAGTGACTCTACGAAGGAGGGGCATTATCAGCCACACACTCGTCTGCTCCTGTTCCTACTCGGCTTGCTGAAATGGAGGGATTTCAATTGATTTTGTTTTCTTTGCAGTGCTAGCTGGCGAGCCAGTGAGAAAGAAGCTGTGTTCTGCGAGCGTGCGGCACAGGAGGGGCACGTCCCACCGCCCGCACAGCGCTGCTGAGAGCTACCAGCAGCTTTGGCTTCTCATCCATGCTGCGCACTGACGAGCTACTCTGTCACTGCATATTGTGTGCAGAGTGAAAAGGTTAACATACACCTACCCATACAAAAGATCCCTCTGTATCACAGCTGTATCTATTTATTTGTTAAATAAAATAAAAATAATTATGCATTTATTATCATTTATTAACCAGCAACACGTCATCTTCTTATTTTGGTATATTTAGGCTTAAAAATTAATACATTTTTAGTGCTAAATTCTGTCGAAGGGACGTGACTCCTACTGAAATCAACTGATGCTAAACAATGCTGGGTTTTTTCAGCATCTAACTATAGGATCAATAAGGCGTTCATCCTTCTTGCTAGTCTGTCAGCTCGTAGGAACACAGGCAGCCTTGTAGACAAGCCACAGACAACGAGGTCAAGAGAAGTGGATTCTTTTCTCAGTTTGCCTTAGGGGTTTTGCGAAGCCTTGGACAAATCACACAATCTCTCTGTTAAACTTCCTGACTTCCAAAATGGAAATGATCATAACTGTCTACTTCCCCAGGATGTTATAGAGTAAATCAATTCTCTATATGTATGGGGTGGGGGGAACTACCTGGATGCTTTGGAAGGAACAGACATATTTCTGATAGCTTTCATTTTTGTAAACAGCCTTAGAGTACACCTAAGCTTGAACATATTAAAAAATTAAGCAACATCTAGAAGAACATTAGGTTATATAGGCAGGGTATAGTTAGTATATTAACATTGCTAGTCTCATTCTCCTATGGACATCATTTATTTTGAATAAGGCTAGAGTAACTATGAAAGATTGAAAGGTCAAATGTTCCAAATCAAATGAGAGTGCTTTGCAATTGCTTTACTTTAGATGGTAGTCAGAAAATATTTACACGTTTCATTTGTTAGAAAAGATATCCAGAGCTGTCATTAGTGGTGGCTTTGATGTATTCTCTTGTATATTACTCCAGAGCATGCTGCTGTAAACAGAAGTGTCTCTTCACCTTTCATCCTTGTTCTTCAACTTTGATACTGCCCCCCTGCAGTGGCTTCTTTCTCCTCCTGGGGAGGCTTAACAAAGTCAACTGATAGAGAAAAAAGAGCTTCATTTTTCTTCTCTACTTAAGACTCTAAAGAAATACACACATCTATTGTACAGTCGCTGAAGCTCTTGAAATAGTGTGGGTTTTTCTCTCGAATTCTGAGGGGAAATGAGCCAAGCAGGAAAGAAAAAAAGAAAGCATGCTGTTTTGTCCATGATTTAAAATATGGTAAGTATGTCATACTTGTGCTTCTGATGGTTTTTTGGAGAGAAAAACTGAGAAACTCTACATTACAAGCAGCGCAAGCAGCAATGCCTATGGGTAAGTTGGTCCATCACTACCCATTATAAGACCCTGGCTTTTCATGCCTGTAACTGTCAAATATTAACTAATTTGTAATGATTTTTTCTGTGATTGGTGTGTCAGCCTGAAGCTGATTTTTAAAATAGTTCAGTCTGTTTGCAAAATGAGGTTGGCGAAAAATACATTTTGCTTGTGTTAAAAAATATTGTTGGACTGCATGACTGGGAAACTCTCCTGTCTCCATGCTCTAAAACTGAAATTTGGCAAAGGATTTGCCAAGGATTTGATGGGTGGGGAATATTTCAGACTGTTTCCATTAAAAAACATAAATACAGAATGGTCTTTCCACATTCTACTGTCTGAAAAGTCCAACAGTAATGGATATCTGCTGTAGGTTTACTGGGGATGGGCAAGACTTTCCAGCAATGGCTTTTCCTAGCAACAGACACCTTTGTGGAGGTGAGCACAAGAACCGCGAGAAGGTTCTGCTGTTGCTCCCCACAGTCCCACCCATAAACATGCACGAAAAGAAGAGTCCATGATTAGGATGCAGGCTGTGCAGACAAGATGATGATTGGAACTTAACGAGAAAAAGATGAGGAGGCTGGGACAAGAATGAAAAAAAACCAGTAGCCAGTAAGGACGGTGTGTGGGACTGAAGAGAAGTGAGGAGGTAGGGAGAAAAAAAGCATAAACTTTGACCAGGAGTCAAAAATGGACTACCAAAGTAAGAACGCTGCATCGTTAAGAGAAGGGAAAGGGATAAAAGCATTGGGCTGAGAGTGGAAGACAGAGGGTCCTTGGGTTTTACAGTATAATCCTTTGAGAGAGTCTCTGTGGTCAAAAATAGCTGTGAAACTCACTGACAAAATGTATGCTTCATTTCTTCAGCGACTGCTGCATTTAAAGAACATTGACCTACTGCTTGTGAATCCTGAGGAAGCGCTAGTGGCAGTGTGTGGTGTTGTGGATATCAAGGGTCTTGCCCTACTTCTAAACCATTAGGACACAGGAGAATTCTACACAAAGGAGGCAGAGGTGTTCAGCTCCTTAGACTGTAACACAAAGAACAGCGATTTTGTAAAGCTAAAGTCTCACACATTAGGAGACGGTAGGTTTACTGCCCATAGAATCCTAATTGTCCTCAGTTTATATGTATGATTTTAAGCAGACTTTAATTGCATAATCATGTTAGTTTTTCACAGAACACTTACCACATTAAGTGCAAGAATGGACATGGCTCAGGAAATGAGTCAAGGAACTTGTCAACATTACAGGAGGATGTGCCTTGGTATCTCCTCTTAAGTGCATCCCTCCGGCAATTTTCATTAACTTAGTTTTTCTGCACAGAAACATGCCATTGCATTCTGTCATTTTTAGACTGTGTTTATAAGCTGAAATTCCCTATTTAGCAACAGTTTGTTCTGTGACACTAGCTAACTAAACTCAATGGCAGCTCCTTCAAAGCAAAGCTTTATTCTCTGAGACAGGTAGCACAGAAAGCAAAGATTTGACAGCAGAACCTTAACTCTCCTGTCACGTTTCCAGTTTTTGCATCTTCTCTTCATTCTAGTTTTCCCCTCTACAGTTTGGGAGAAGCCTCTTATAAGATGCCACAGGCACGTCCATCCATTGTTGACTCCACAGTCAAAGCCCCTTCCTTAGGACAGCAACATTTACAGTTTTGGTGCTGATTTTGAGTTGTCTCAGGTGTAAGAACAACAAACGCCTTGTCGTTGTCACTGGAAACAGGTAAAGGCATTCCTTTTTAGCAGCTCTCCCCTTGTAACTTCAGGAGTTATTTGTGCTTTCCTGGGCTGCACTTTATCTTTCTTTGTGATGGATTTGTTTGCTACTGGCACCTTCCTTTATGGTATCCTTCAATGTAACTATTTTTAATCATGTGGAATAATGCAAACAAAATAAAGTGACCTGTATCTTGTATTTGTAAAGATAAGAAATGTAACACACTAATTTTTCATGTGAATGTAGTCAATGAGGCTGTTTTCTCATCAGAACTCTGCCCAATTTGTTGCAACAAAGCCTGGAATTTATAGAAGGAATGCATGTAAGTGATTGCAAAGACAGAATAGATCATATTCTTGCTGAAGTGCTTGTGAAATTGAGCAAGTCACTTAAATGGCATTTTTGAAGATGGCCAGTGAATTTTCCTCCTTTATGGGGTACAGAAAATCTATTCTCTGAATTCACAAAAGCTTTGGGTGCGTGCAGCTGCAAAGAGGGACCAGTGACGGCTGTGCTCAGAAAAAGTGAAAGCCTACACAGTAGACCACACTGTGGAATTGCAGGACCCAGACACCTTCAGCTGGGCACTCAAAATGAGTTGTCACGTTTGATGTTAACCATTTGGTAGAAAGTACCTCTCCAGCTCACAAGGACATTCATAAACCCCTCAGCTGCATCCCAGGGAAGCACCACACGACAAACCTACAAGGAAAGGCAGAGCCTGCATTAAGTAAGGCCTGCTGGTGCCACGTTCCAAGGAACTATGGGAAAAGACAAAATAAAATGCCCACACACAGAGCACTGCAACTATAAATATAAAACATGACTGCGTAGTTAAAGACTACGCGTTGAACACTTCACGTGGGAACTTGAACTCTCTACCCCGTTGGTCTCTGTACGCGCCGCTGGGAGCAGACAGCCCGTATCGCTTTCTGTGGCGTACCCCCAGCCGGCCAAGAGCCCCGGCCCAGCCCGGGCAGCGCTCTCCCTCCAGCAGGGCACTCTGCCAGGCTGCCGGACTCGCCAGCCCGGCCCACACACCCCGCTCTGGGAGGCGAAAGGCACAGGGTGGGGAGGAAAGGCGGCAGCCCTTTGCCCAGTACAAGGGCTAAGGGTGAAAAAAAAAAAAGGGGGGAAAGGGGACATGCTCAGTAGCCATCAGAACCCCTTCCCCGCCTCCACCTCCGTCTCCCAAAACGCCTCAACTCCCCCACCGCCACCCTCCGCCCAACCACCGCAGCCGTCAGGCGAGGAAGCCGGGTGGGAGGGGGAAGAAGGAGACCTGCCGCCCTCGCTTTACGGCCCACCGTGTTTTGCGACGCCCAAGATGGCTGCCCCCAGGGCACAATGAGCCCGCTCCGGCCGCTGCCGCGCCGCTGGGGGGGAAGGCGGGTAGGCAGCGTGGCTGCCGTGCGATCGCGCCGCCCGGGGCTGAGTCGGCCGCTGACGGCGGGGTGCGGGGCAGAGAACGAGGAGGGGGACTCGTCTGCGGCCGTTTGGTCTGTGGGGCCCCGCCGGGGCGAGTAACGGGCGAGGGAGCCGCTGCCGGGGGCCCTCCCCCGGGCCGGCGGTGGGTGGGTGCGGGGGGGATGTGGGGCGCCCTGCTGCGGCGCGGGGGCCGCGGCGCCGGCGGCCTCCGGGGCCTGGTGTCGGTCGGTCCTCCCTGGAGCCAGGTGGTGTCGGAGGCCGAGAAGATCGTGGGGTACCCGACGTCCTTCATGAGCCTGCGGTGCCTGCTGAGCGACGAGCTCAGCAACATCGCCATGCAGGTCCGCAAGCTGGTGGGCACCAAGCACCCGCTGCTCGACACCGCCCGGTAAGCACCCGGCCCCGCGGGGGAAGTCACCCCGCCGCCCCACCGGCTGGGGGTGCCGGGGGGGGGGAGGGGGGTGTCCCGGAGGCGCTGGGGCCTCGGCTCCGGCCTCCGCGGTGGGAACCGCTCGGCAGCCCCCGGGAGGCTTGTCAGAACTCCTGGGAAGTTTGGGGCTTCGGTAGTTGTCAGGAGTCGGTGCTCGGGGTGTTGGCGGTGGTGGGCATCGCTTCATGGGGCGGGTGGGCGACTCGGCCGTGGCAGGTGGGGTGGCCGGGAGCGGCCGGGGAGGTGACAGGGCGGGTGTGTCCCCAGGGAAACCCTGCCCTGAGGTTCTGCGTGGGCGGTCAGCTCTCCGCTGCACAATCTGCATCTCCTTGCCGCAACAGGTTTTCCTTCAGTTATCCTCTGTCCTTCAGAAGTTACTTCATTGCAATGTCGCGTGCGATGAATGAGTTTCCTTCCCCTTGCAACGTGCAAAACCAAAAAAGTCCCTTGATAATGGAAGAAGTATGGCTGCCTCACTAACAGTTACGTATTTTTGAACATTAAGGATTATATTGTGAGGAAACCAGTGGAAAAAACGGAGGAACTACTCAGCTCAAAAGCTCAAAATGACACTGCTGTGAAGTGTGTGTTTTGTTACTAAGAGCTTTTGAAAACATTTTCTGTTTTGGAATATCCAGCTGGGACCTGTGAGTTTTTGTATGTTGTTGAGATTTTTAGGGTTGCTAAGCTGATTATCCACTCTTTCGTTTTTAAGGCAAACTGACGGAGGACTTGCGTTCCTGCCAATAAGCAGAAGTTGGGACTGTTGGGCAGTGTTTTCTTTGACTGTAAAACAAGAACTGATTGGCAATTTTTCTTAAACAATGAAATGCCAGAGGCTTAACAAAATAAAGTGAAAAAAAAATAGTGCAATTTTCCAAGGGCATTGGACTGTGGATTTGGGGTTTTGGGGCTTTTTATGTTTGATTGAACTGTGTTTACCATGACTACAAATATAGCAATGTTAGTAGAACCCAAATTTAATATACACAGTATTTTTGAACAGGTGTAAAACAAAAATTAGCATTTGTTCAAAACAAATGTTCTGCTTTTCTTTTAAAGAATAAAAATTGTAGCTGTTTAGTGGTCCTTGGCAACTCCATAATTCTGGTGTACTGATATAAAAACAAGGTTTGTTTTTCAAGCTCTCTGTCTCTAAATCTGGTCGTCTTGAGTGAACAAAAGGAGTAAAGGGGACAAACATAGCTTTTTAAAGAAACATTATTTTCAGGGAAGGGTATTTAGATACTGGCTTTAAGTAGACTTTTCTGGAAGAAACAAATCAACTTGTTAATAAAAATGGAAAATACCTGACTTTAGAAAATGCTGGTGGAGGGGATTTTGTTGAATTGTTTGTAAATGCAGGCTGTGATGTTATGATAAGCTTAGCAAAGATTTTTATTTTTCGTTTTTAAGAAGAGGGACAAGAAGAAAATGTTTTTCTGCCTTTGGATCCAACTTCAAGGTCGGTTGATGAAATGCGGGGTATAGGAGGACCGAAGTGCAATGTAATTGGGCTCTTCAGCTTCCACTGCAGTTGTAGAAGTATCAGAGACCCTCAGTGCTGAAGTGGGGCTTCAGCGTTAGCTTTAGATAGTTTGTTCAATGTGTAGTAGTTGTTGGTTTATTTGTGAATTAAGTTTAAGTACGGTATTTTGGGGTGTGGTTAGAGGTTTTGTGGTGGAGCTGTGATGTGTGGGGAGGGTGTTTTTGTTGTTTTAAGTGGGCTGCTTCAGGCTTAATTCTGTAAGCCTGTGGCTTGTGGAACACCAGTAGGAGTATGATCATGCACAGGGTCAGCAGGATTTAATCCATTCATTTTTTAAATTAATGTATATTTCAGACTACACTACTAACCTGATGTGTCTTGCTGGAAACAGAAGTCAGTATTTACTCACATAAAACCGAAACCGTATGCCCTTATTTTGGATGTTCTTATTTGGCTTCACTGGTATTTCCAAAGGCTTCATCGCAGATGCGTTTCTAATGGCCTTGACCTTTGTATTATAAGAAGAGTTAATTTCCTGCTGAGAAGTTTTAGTACACCTATAGCAATGCACAAATTGTACCTCACCTTGTTTTATGGTATGATTTTGCAATAAGGTGAATTTTGACCTTGTTCGTTCTTAATAATTCTAATAATCTCTTTCTCAAATTTGACTGCTGTATATTTCACTGTAAATGTGATTGATTTTAGTTATGGGTCTGAGATCTATGCTCTGACTTACCATAGCAGTTTCGGAAGCAGCTCTTGAATTTTTTATTTTTATTTTTTAAATACTAGGTACATGTTTTAAATCTCTGACTCATTACCCATGCTTATAAAGTAACATAGGTTTCCTCTTGTGTGTTCATGCAAATGTTTTAAAACATGGGTATCTAAAATATGTTCTTTGGTGATTTTTTTGAAAAACTTGTGGTTTATACGTTCTGCAACTATTAATTCAGACTGTGAGTGCATAAACACTGTATGTGTCTATTAAGTACTCCAACACTTAAGGAGATTTTTCTGTTTGTGGGTACATCTGAAAAATCTGCAGTAAAATTGATTAATTGCACGTGCTGTTTCTCAAGTTTCTACTCATTTATTTTTGAGGTTATAAGTGTTGATAATCAAATTATGATTGCCTGCTGTCATCTCTAAGTGATACTAATTTTCTTTAACTTTTTTAACCTTCTTTGACTGGTGGCATTTTGTCACCAGTGTTTTTGTCTACCCTCCCTTCATGTCAAAACGCTCTGCTAGCCTTTGAAGTCTTCCTTAGACCATTAGGGGTTTCTTAAGCATTGGTAGAAAACCCTGTGCTTTATCTGTGCAGAATAGGTTCTGAGCTGATACATTGCCACCACACTGAAAGCCTTTAGTGTAACAGGAGTACCGATAAGCATTTTTAACCTTTCACCAAGCTTTGGGTCACTAGGCTGTTGCAATGCATAGCCTGTGCTGAGAGCCTTAAAGAAGGCAGCTTAAAGATGACTGTCCACGTGAGACAGGACATGTGGAGAAACAGCTGTTGGGGCAGTATATGTTGCTC
Organism: Vanellus vanellus; assembly: GCF_965231255.1. Classification (NCBI taxonomy): domain Eukaryota; kingdom Metazoa; phylum Chordata; class Aves; order Charadriiformes; family Charadriidae; genus Vanellus; species Vanellus vanellus. Next base: position 79,052,326 of record NC_138907.1, read on the forward strand.
TGATGATCCCATCCATTTCTTCCTCTCATTTGGTTGTGGTGGTGGCGGCGGCAGCTCCTGGGTGTAAGTGCCTGCCATGAATCAGGACTGCAGCAGGTGTTCTTCTGGGATGATGTGCGACCCTGATACCTCCTACCAAGCCTGTGGCTGGCCAGCAGCTTTAAATCTGTGAGCTATTGCTGACTCTGCTTTTGGGAGGACAGAGACGGGTAACTGAGCCCTACAGTGAGGGATTTGGACTTCTGTAATCTGTGTGGTAAAGTCAAGTTTATCTTTCTTTATTTTTTTTTCCCTTTTTTTTTTTCTTTTAAAGTTTTTGGTTTCTTGAAAGTCAGCTACATGATGTGAACGTCCTCAGTACTAGGTTTGCCAGACTTTTTAGAAACAGGGTGAAATGTGAGGGAAAGGTTACATTTCATTTTAGAAAAGCTAAAGTTTAGTGGTTAACAGATCATTGGAAGGTGGGGTATCTGGATTATATTCGCAGCTGTGCTTTTGGCGCTCTGACTAGGGCAAGTCACTTAATTTTTCATACTTGCATTTACTTATCTGTAAAATGAATAATGTAGCATCTGTTTTCTGGAGGTGTTGCACTTCATTCATTATAGCTGGTATCAATCACTGTGATCTTTGAGTGGAAAAATGGTGCATAAGCAATATTAATAATGAATACTTCAAACAAATGCTGTCATTAAAATATTTACCTCTAATGGATACTCTGGAAATCTGACTACTTCTGGATCTTTCTGTTTGTAGTGCTGTGAGTCACTGTATGGTTCTTCAGAGCTTTTGGTTTTCTTTCCCTATAATGAAGTCTTTACAGCAGCTAACTCAGAACTAACATGTAAATTGTTTTGCTCTTCAGGCTTTGTTGGATGGACTAAAGGGAAACTTTTTCAACGCATGAATGTATGACCTTCTTTTCAGCTGGGAAGCAAACAAATCTCCAATCTTCTCTCTTCTTTTCCCCCCTCCTTTCTAGGCTAACGTACATCCTTCTTAATATAGGAAAGAATCTGTAATTGGCACAGCAATCTACTTTTCTCAAATACAGAGTGTGAATAACGTTTTCTTGATTATTCAGTCTCCCTTGAGAATGGTATAGCTTGCTGCAGATTGTAAACAGTAAACGTTATGGCCAATGCATCACTTTTATAATATCACTAAATGAAATGGAACACTTCATACACGTAAAATTATTATGGGATACCATTTAGCTGTAGCCATTCTGTCATTAGTACGTGGGAGGAATGGTTATATTTTAGTTCTGTCAGAATTGTTTGTTGGTGATAAATGCTTAAGTAGACTTAGTTACAGTTTTCCTGGATTATTACAGAAATAAAAAGCCTCAATAGACCAGGTTTTGTTCTGTCACAGCCCGCTCTGTGTAGATCTCTAGCCATTTTAGGCACGTAATGTAAAATGCAGTCCAGAGTAGCTTCAAGATTACATGCTTTTTGGTTAAAATGTCCAATAACATTGGTTTCTTAATAGTTCTGTTTCTCTGTCAGCTTGAAATGGCTTGGTTCAGTAACGCGTATCTTGCAGCTTCAGATGCGGTGTGCATTTGCCCTTCTATGTGGGTGACTGATTTCAGCATAGACCTAGGGATTTGTTTCAACCTGGTGTTGATGGAATTGTTATAGCCAGTTTATATTTTGTCTTAACAGAATGGTGACCTCAAAACTACTTTTTTTATAACTGTAGGTGCTGTGATTGACTACAAGTACCTTTTTAGCAACTTGTTTCAATGTTAATTAATTTTTTTTTCCTTGGCTTAAAAAATGGAAGTGTCTATTTACTTGGCAGTGGCTAATGAGGTAACTTTCTTGGAAAACAGCTAGCAGCTGGATACTCAAAGTGACAGGCATTGTCTGGTCAACTTACAGCTTCTAAAACTAAAACTTAGTACAATCTTTTAAGTTTTACTGAATTGCTCAATCTGTCATGGACCTTGGGGGCATAAAGTCCCTCTCCTGCTCTTGCTGGATCAGAAGCTAAAATGCATTTGCATTCACTAAATTTTATTATTTTTTCAGCCCTCTGTAACACTTTATACAAAATATTTTTGTGGTAGAGAGATGCGATTTTTATAATCGTGGTCAGAATGCATGTGAGGTAGCAGTTATGTCATTTCCTATGTTACCACAGAGATCTGTTGGACTTCCTGGAGGCACAGGCCACCAAAGCTAGCATGCAGGGCACCTCTGCAGAAAGTCTTAGTAGTGATGTCTGAAATGCAGGAATATTTTTCCTGCTTGGTATATCTGATACTATTTGCAAAAGTACTGAAATACTGATGGACCTTAAAGATCATCTAGTTCCAAACCCCCTGCCGTGGGCAGGGATACCTCCCACTAGACCAGGTTGATCAAAGCCCCATCCAGCCTGGCCTTGAACACTTCCAGGGATGGGGCATCCACAACTTCTCTGAGCAACTTGTTCCAGTGTCTCACCACCCTCACAGTAAAGAATTTCTTCCTGATATCTAATCTAAATCTACCCGCTTTCATTTTAAAACTGTTACCCCTCATCCTATTACTGCACTCCCTGATAAAGAGTCCCTCCACAACAACTGAATAATTATTTTTTTTTTTTTGCAATGATTCTCATTTAAATATCCATGTTGAATCCAGGTTTCTGTGCTTTTGAGGAATGTATTATTTCAGCATGTAGGGTGCTCTTAGTATATGAAGTGTATTCAGTAGGTGATGATGCTGTTTGATTTTTTTGATAGAATTATTTACAATGAAAATTAATATACAGTCCTGACACTGATAATTTCTAGTACGTTTTATAGGGAATAGGAGTCTGAAGATTTCAGCAGAATTTCGTGTACGACTCATCCTGCTTAAATGAAAGACCTTGGGATTTTTAAGCTTGGGTTTCAAGCATGTGAAAAAGGAAATGAATGTATAATGAACAGATCCAAGGGCCAATCAGGCTTGAAAGGATGTAGTATAACACACCTGGAGCAAACTTGGTTTTACTTTAGGCACATAGTAGCCTAAGAATCTTTTTAAAATAAAGGTAATTTTTTAAAGTTCACATCTGTTCTTTTCTGCTTTCAAGTGCAATCGATTTGTAACACATGAATATTGAATATCAAGTTTAACATACCAGTGAATTTCTGTTTTGTCAGTGTTTGCTCTACACAGTAAAAGAGTACTGAATAAGTGCAAATAGTTTCAAAATAATTATTTCTGTAACCCAGAAGGATTATATAAAGCGCAAATGAGAACTTATGTCATAGAATAATCAAAATTCATATTTGGGTCACTGGAAATGGTTTTCATTCAGTGAATCTTCTATTTGGCTGTGATAAGTTAACTTCCTTGCCTTACAAGAATAAGGAAGAAAGTACTTTTCCTAGGGCTTTTACTCTTTCTGAGGTCTATATTTTTTTGCTTGCAAAAAGTGTTCTCTACTACTTGAGATATTTCGCCCTTCCGCTGCCTTTTTGTTGATGCTGCCTCCCAGTTCTCTCCTTGTTTTGGAAGCCCTGGCAGTGGTAGGAGACCCCATTAAGAAGTCACCATGAGCATTTTGAGAACTCCTCCAAAAAACATGGGTAACACTATCCTCTACAGCACTTTGTGAATCTATTCAGGAAAATACAAAGTTCACAAAGGACAAACCTCAGCTTGGGAGTTAGATAGTTCTGTACTTACACTATTGCTTTCTCCTGGGGGTGGTAGACCATTGTCTTAAATTATTAATATTTTTCCTTTACCCCACATCTGAGTGTCTTAGTTTCCCTCAGGGTATGCAGACTGTCTGCAGTGCTTGCCCTAAAGGAACTACTGCTAGAGACAAACCTGACAGACTATAAAGGAACACCATGAATTTAAAAATCGGCTCTATTACAAAAATTAAGTTTGAAATCTGTACCAGCTGCTTTGCTGTCCTTGAATTGTCCCTGCCAATTCTCTAGCATTGACAATTGCTTTAGCCTAATTTTTTTTTTTTCTTCTCTCTTGCTGTGTGAAAATTAATTTAAGGAAAGAAATACTGATCATATAGGAAAACTGGTGAGACTCATTATACGTGAGCTTTTATCAAACACATGCTGTGAACTAGCTAGATTTTACTGATAATGATAGATAGGGCTTAGAAATTTGCCTTAATACCTGACTTAACTGGGAAACTCTAGGACCTGTTCAGCCTGCTGGAGGCTCTTCAGGTGAGCCACAGTCGTCTTTTCTTCAATCTTCAGCTATTCCTAAAGAAGCGTCAGGGGCTCCAGCTTCTGCATTCATCTTTCTCATTTCTTTTCCACTGAAATTGCATGTGATGGTTGTTCCCATTTTGCTTTCTTGCTCCTCCAGTTCCTTTCATAAAAATAGCAGTAGTTGCTTCTTCTCTGTGGCTGCTCTTCCATTTTTGGGGGGGAAAAAAAGAAAGGCTTACAGGTAACTATCTGTTTCTTAATAGAATGAAAGTGTATAGTAAACATCCTCCCCCCCCCCCCCCTTTTCTTCTTCCCAGCTAGGGAAATAAGTCATGCCTAGGAACTACTGATTCAGCTTTATTTTTCTAGCTGAAATGCATGAATAAGCAAACCCCATAGCCTCCACCCCCAATTTGTTTCAAAAAGTACTCCCTTTAGAAGGAGCTTTCTTCAAGATCAAATAGAAATTATTTTTGATTATTTGTTACTTAAATAGTCCTATAAACATGAATTGATTGGCTTGATAGCTGCCACTAATATGCTCAAAATTAATTCATTTTATAGAATTTGAACTAAAAAAAAAAAATCATTCTCCTTGTACCTTTTAAAAAGAAAAAGAGAAAAATTCTGTATTTCAGTCACAAAGTAGGTCTGGGGTTGTAACAGGATGTGCTTGTGTAGACCCATCCTGCAAATGCATAGTCCCGATTAAGGCAATTTGAGGGTAATGGTCTGTGCCAACACGCTTGTGTCTGGTTGTCATCTGAATGATTAGCTAGTAGCAGAAGTACTCTAATGAGTTGATTTGGTAAGACTGCTTTTAATCAAACTTAACAGAAAGTTCAAGTTGTGATGAGCTAAATGAAATACTTGTTAGGTCAAATACACAAGGCAAAAACTTTGTGATCACAAGATGCATTGTGGTCTTGTTAAATTAGCGTTTAGCTTTCAGACTGAATATGATGAAGCCACAGTGTTTTCATATTATGAAAATTCAGCTATTTTCATAGGCTAGAAAAAAAAGGTTCCTGTGATATATCAGTGCAGCCTGTGTGCATGTTTGTTATACAAGGGAAAGTTTTTACCTAGTAAACTTCCTGTCTCTGATTCCCAACTGCTTTTCATTTAATGTTGTTTCAGAAGATGAAGCTTTATTGTGTGCATATTTTAAAAGGATTTTGTTGATGTTAATGCTACATTATGAAGTTTATATTTGGATTGTTCTTTTAGAAGTCGACTTCTGAATGTGAATCTGTCTGATATGACATAAGTCAGTAATGAAAAATTAATCTACAGGAAAAACATGTCTTTCCCAAACCTGTGTTGCCTTGTGGAAGTGAAGCTGAAGTGTAAAGGGACGAAAGATCAATTCATTATCTGTTCTTGATCCCCATTTGTTAGAGCCAGAAATAGTCGGGAGGGTGTATTCTCTGTGTTTTATTGTCCACAGGAAGAATTTGTCACTTTCTGATTATTTGTAAGTTTAGATAATATGGGAGTCATTGACAGGCTCTGCAAGAAATCAGATGTCATATATCAGTAGGAGTAATAATGCAAAAAGACCGTTTTCAGAAATAAGGCTCAGAAGACTTGAGGAAGCTGGAAGAACAGAGACCTTTAGGGTAATTGTGGGGGAAGCCCTTCTTCCAATACTCATTTATTCAAGGAATGGAAGGCATTAAAGGAGTTTCTACTATTAGAATTTACAGTATGTTTTATGTGTCTTTTGTCCATAATGTAACTTCATAAAACTGAAACAAATAGTCTTGCCAGTTGGAAAGTAGGAAATGAATCCACGTAATGACTATAATGTGTCGTAGCAACGAAGTTTTAAAATAGTCAAATTCCAAAATAATGTTATAGAAATTACATCAGAGGAAAAAAGAGTATTATGTGTTATAGCAACAGAAACATAGGCTTGTTTTTTGCTTGTGAATCACTTGGGATCATATTGCTGCCTGTGGATTTTTGTAGGGGCAGGGGGAGAAGTTTCTGTCCTAACGCATAGTGCACATTCCGGAGTGGGGGGCAGATATATTTTTTTGGCCATCCTTGTTCCTGTGACACTTTGAAAGAGCTGAAGTTTTCCTGTTTTAATTTTTTTTTTTCTTCAAGTAAAATACTAACTGAATGTTCACCTTCTCGTTTGCTTTTCTACTTTTAAGTCTTTAGGAGTTCTTTTGGGTCTTTTACCAGGGCTTGTCAGAGAACAATTAAGCTTTAGTAGCAGGACATTATGAATGAAACTTCAAGAGGTTGTTGCTTGTTGTGTTTTGGTTGGTTTGTTTGTTTGTTGTGTTAATTAAAAAAAAAAAGAGTGTAGCATTATTGGTGGATGCCAGCCTGCAGCGTTGAAGTCTCAGCGCATCCCAGAGCCGCGGTGAGCTTCGCAGTGGGTATATGCACAACTCTGTGATACCTGGCGTGCGCACCGGGCTCTGAGCCGGGAGGAGGCACCTGGGTGGTGAGGCAGGCTCGCTCTCTACGTCTTCTTACCCGAGTGCCAGCTGAGACTATGGAGACCTGCTGTAAGGAATCAGCTTGCGGCCGTAGTGCATGTCTAATAACTGCGTGAATGCTCTGTGTCCGATTCAAAGTGTGGACCCAGAAACGGGTTATATCTTGCTGTACTTGCACAGATGCTCTGCTTTATGAGGTTAATGCATGCAGTTAGTTCCTTTGAATATGTTTTCATTTGAGAGCTGTGATTTCTAATTTTGACAGATCTCATCCTCTGTCCACAGCATTCTTTCAGATATACCATCTTCCTAGTAGTTCATTTATCAAAAAAAACTTTTTCAGACAACTGCGAAGAATTAAACGTGCATTGGAACCAGAAGTTGAGGAGTCTTCACAACTGAAATTGTTTCCCTCTCTTTTCCTCTTATGTTGTAATTGCCAGGTGACTGACTTGCTAGAAATATCAAGTCTGGCCTAATATATTGTCCCTGGGTGGTACCACTGCTTCGGATTACCTTGGTGTGCATGTAGGTATTAAATATTGAAAGCTGTTTTCATGTTCTAATGTGGTGAAGCTCTGTGTAAACAAGTCTTATTTACTGAGCAGTTTGGGAAGCATGTACATACCAGTATGCCTTAGGAAATCTGTCATTTAAGCCTTTGTCCTGATCTTCTCTGGCTATGATAAATGGAGTGGTAGAAAAGGAACCACAATACTGAGAGGAAGAAGCATTGTCCTGAGAATGTGAAGAAAATCTGTTTAAGCTCATGAATAACTTAAATGCTTACCAACTGCTGTCACTAGACCTCATGGAACATTTTTGAATCTGTTTTTCAAAGGAATTTGAAAGCAAAAGTCTCTGATGTAGTATAAAATAGTATCTTTGTCCTTTAAAGATTTGTACCCTGTGTGTTAAATCCAAAGAAAAACAAATATAAGCCCTTCTTATGAATGTAACTATTAGGAAAGCAAGAAAATACTTTGAAGAAGATTGAAGATGACATTAATACTTTAAAGGTGCATGGAATAAATGTTGCCATGCTATAGAATGAAGTGCAAACATATGAAACCTGTGCATGGTGTTGCTAATTACTGAAAGAGTATAGTTGTACGCTTCACATTAAAAAAAAAAATAAATCCAACCAATCAAAACCCCACTTCGGGAAGTGATGATGTGCAAATTTTATTTGTTTTCTACCTCCAAATGCATATTGTTAAAGACAGCAGATGCTCAAACCTTATATATGTTTAACCCTTGCCTTATTATGAGTAATTTGGAGATGTTCTTACACTTCTATATCAAAAATGATAAATCCTTTACTTCTTTTAATGCTAAACAAACTTTTCAGAGCTGATCTAGGTTTAGAAAGAGAGTTAGAGGAAGAAAGAGAGCTAGCTCGCTCTTAACTCTAAATTCCCTATTTATGATTTCTGTAAGTTCACAAACCATTGATTGATTATTTATTTATTTATTTTTACTACTGAGACACAAAAGGCAGAAACCTGCAGGCTGGTTATGGCGAAAGGAAATGAAACTGTGGATAGTCTATTGTGTTTCCATACCTGATGTAATTTTATTTCAAAATGGAATTTTGCATTAAATTACCTCAAGAATGTCATAATTTGTTGGTGTGAATAATTTTAAATTCTTCCCTCCCCTGTGAATGATGAATTATTCTTTCATGAGAGATCTAGATTGTTTTAATTAATTACTTGGAGGTTTAAATCTTTAAATTTTAAATTAAGTTACAGGTGAGTTAAGCTCTTCCCTGAGGAGCTTTTACTACGTTAGCAGTGGAAAAGGATAATATTTGCTGCATAATTCTCTAATGGGCTGTTGTATGCTGCTCTGTTGAAAAAGACTGCTGTTTTGCTTTTGGTTTCTGGTCTGTGTCTAGCATTTCAGGGAACAACTTGGACAATTAGAAGATATCACCAGAAACGTATTTTCCTGTCAGCTCTGGAAAAGAAAGATTAAGACCCGTTGAAATATATTGCTTTGGGAAATTGTTGAAGACTGCAGAAATTTAATGTAAAACTAAATGAGGCACTGATAACTGCATATATGAAAATTTTGTAGACAACGGGCAAAATACAGTGCTGTTAGTTTCATATGATGATTTCAGTAGGTATTCCCCTTGCTTTAACTATTTCTTGTTTGTGTATATATCTAAAACTGTATACAATTATAAAAAGGTAACCTTCTCAGTTGCTTATGGGCTGTGGGGATTGAACCAATGCTTATTTTGCTGTTCTGTACTATGATTACTTGTTGAAGGTGTGATAAATTTGGCCCATATTTGGCATGTGTTTAAACTAAGCCTGAGATTGACTTATGAAAAAGAGGGAATAACAAACCTAAACTGTGTGTTTTCTCTTGTGTGGCTATTGCAGCCAAGTTGCAATTTATTCTGTAGTGTCTTAAGTTATGATAAAAGATATATTCATAAAATAAAGTAGGGTAAAGAGTTCAGTCATTAAACTTTTCTTTTTTTTTTTTTAAGTTAGCTTTCATCGTTGTGCCTTTAATTGTGTTAATTACTTCAAAGAGTTTTCTTGGAAGCTAGTTGAAGAGCAGAATCAAAGGGGAAGGGAAATTGCCTTAAGCAAAGACTTTTTTGTGAGAATGTTCTTACAGTAACTTATAGGAGAGACATCACTAAAACAGTCACTTTTAAAATCCACACACACACTTCATGCTTTTTTTTAAATCTTAATATTTTTGGTTTCCTCATAATCTTCCAGAATACCATATTTCAGTGCCTGCAGCTAATGGTAGAGAGTAAAATGTTTGCCAGTAATTAAATTAAAATTTTCCCAAGTATTTTGATTTTTGATATATTTTGAAGACAGGATACTAAGTTAGATGAATTTAGTTGTTGAATTTTGCACGTTCTCTAGGCTACTTGTTTGGGTTTTTTTTCTTTTCTTAACCCCCCCCCCCCCCCCCCCCCAACGTTCAATGGTTAAGGTGCTAGCCTCTCACGTAAGAGGCCCAGGTTGGGTTGTTCAGTCTGCCTGTGTGACTGTCAGCAAGTCTTTTTTCTAGGCATACATTGGCAACTTTACATGCGTAGCATCGTTTAGGGATGCGGGCTCAGAACCCTGGGAGAAGCATACTGATGTCCTTATCTCCCAGACTACAAACTTTACGTTATTTCCTTATTTTCCTGAGCTAACCTGCTTATGCTTATGTGCAGCACTCCCAAAAAAGGTGGTATAGACAGAGCCATTCTGAAGAAGACGCCCTTGGATACCTTGAGGTCAGAACACATGTGCACGTTGTGCTTCCCACGTTGCTGTGCTGTGGACATCCCCATAAGGAGGGAAAAACAGGTGGCTTAGTCTAGGGCTTGTCAGGGTGAAAGAGCTAGAATATTAGCAGAAAAGTTTGTGAAAAATGTATATCTTGGTAATTGCATTTTGTAAAGTTAGGTTTTTGGTCTTTTTTTTTTTTTTTTTGGTGGTATTGGTTATCAAGAGGGGCAAGTGGTTGGAACTTGCCCGTGAAGTTTTGCAATTGATATACTTCAGTTTTGTTGGGTTGGTTTTTTTTTTTTTTTTTTTTTTTAGATTTTTGCCATCAGCTATTGTGAAGTTCTCCATTCAAACACTACTTGCAGTTAACTTGGAAAATGTTTATTTGTTGGTTTGGTTTTGGCTTTGGCTTGATTGTTGTTTTTGGTTTTTTTTTTACTACAAATGATGTAAGATTGTTTTGGGCATTGCAAATTCAATATAAGTTATTAATATTGAAATACAGTAACAGTTTAGGATAACAAATAGTGAAAAATTATTTACACAAAATGTTGAAATTCATGATACCAAGCAAATGAGAACTTTTTATTGCTATCCTGTGATTAAAAAAAAAAAAAGTTCCTGTTTATTTCATTTGTAAAGAAAGTTACATCCAACCTAGTTTATTCTTTTTTTTTGCTTCATGCACAAGTGGTCCTAACACATTTATAGACCTAGGCAGAAAGTAATCTCCAGGTAACAATATTCTGTGCTATTTTAGGGATGTATGCCGTACTGATGATTTTTAAAGTGCAAAATAATGATGACATACCATGCAGAGGTCTTGCTTGCCTGAGGCAAATTATCTGAATGCACTGGATGCAGACTTCTGTTTGCTGATGAAAGTGTTGAGAAGGAGCTGGGTTTCATTGTTTTGTGGTTGTGTTTTTGTGTTTGTTTTTTTTTTTTTTAAAGTGACATTTATCTTTTTTTAATTTGCCATTAATTATTCTGCATTCAATTAACAGCTGAAATATTTTACACAGAGTAAGAAAAGAAGAGCTTCTGGGAAAGAAGTTTGGAGCTCAATTTTGGCAAAAGTAAGGTTCAGTTGATTGCTTGATAATGGCAAGAAGAATGCCACACAGTTTGGACGAAGCGTGCCAAGCCAGGGGCAAGGTACCTTTTCAAGCATGGGATAAGGGCCCTGACAGATTTCCTAGCAAGTGGGGAACAGGAGTGTTACCACTAAATTAATAGAGAAACAGCTAAAGAGAGAAAGGAGTCAAGAAGGCTAAGAAACCCACAGATTTCAGGAAGGAAAAGTAAGACAAGTACATTACAGAAGTCAGACTACAGTAGAGTTTGTGTGCACTGGGGGCTGATCACGGTGAGGTTGTTGCAGATATGTATGAAGCGATTTCAGTTTGTGTCCAGAGCATTCCAGTGGTTTCAAGACGTTTTTGGCTGTGTAATGCTTTTAAAAGCTGAGCACTGTGTATGATCTTTTCATCACTTTAAATTGAAAACAACAGAAAGACATCGTTCAGCGGACTAGCAGCTCCCCTTATGAACAGCAGTTCATGAACTTCATTTGTTTTGCAGTGCTTGTCTGTATTGTGCATATACAGCCTGACAGCCTTTTTTCAGCATCAGTATGTACCTGTCAAGTAAAATTGGAAATACTAAGTGTTTTTCATACCAATCTTCAGAGAACATATGATACACAGAGGAAGGCAGTGACTTTTTTTTCTTTAATTGAAGAGGTATGTGAATAATATACTAGGAGGACTATAGTAAAGGAGAACCTGTACTAATTAAAATTTTGACATAGTACAGAAGTGATGGTAGTGTCTGAGCATGCAAATGACCAAGCATTAGCTTATTGCAAATGTATTTGGACACAGAAACAGGGAGTGCTTTCCTATGTTCTGTTGGAACTTCAAACTATTTAGTGTAATAGTTTTCTATTTTGTAGTGAAGTACCTTTAATTTTAGTTTCATGATTTGCTGAGAGATTTAATAGTTCATCTGAAATCTTGTATTGACTTTTGTAACAACTCTTGCAATTTGTATCTCTGGAATAAAGGTATTAAAACTCTGGAAAGTTCCCTTTAGCAAGGGAAGTTCTCAGGTATAGTGGGCTCTGAAAGTTTTACTCCTGTTGCCTTAGTCATTGCATTCTTGCTTCTCAGTCTTCTGGTTCAAGAGCTCTATGGAGAAAAAAAAACCCTGTAGCGAAATGGGAGACAGAAGGAAAATCCCTAAGAAATGTGAATCTCCTTTTCCTAGTAGACAAATGAAAGCTGTACTGAAATTGGGGAATATTGTGGAAAATGAGGCTTGTATCTGACTACTGTGTCAGAAATTATGAACCCATATAGTCACCAGAGTTCAGAAATAAACCAAATATTTTTTTTTCTTTTCCCAATTTAGTATCAAAGAACACTTGTTCTCTATAGGATTAGTACATAAGATGTATTTATTATTGCCATATTATAGTTATTTTAGTTTTAATTGCCTCTTTTGGGGGAAGAAATTTTTTTAAGGTGGAAGGAAAAAAAATCTTTGTACCTACGAGAAGATGACTGATGTTTTTGTGAGCTTCTAAATACTTGAGTTTTTAATGAGTCAGGGGAAACTTGCAGATAAACACTTTTATTAACTTACCTGAAAATCTTCTTTCTGGATATATTGCATAGTTTAGTTCAGAAAGCATGCAAGAAATGTTTTTGTTTTGGTTGGCTGCTAAGCGATGCAGTAGGATAGTTTTACCAAGTGGCTTAAAACTCATTGTATTGAGTGGAAGAAGCAGAATTGGCCAGAGAAGTCTTGGATTGTGGTTTCACAAGCAGCTGAGTTGGTCTGATGGCTATTGCGATTGGAAGGGAGAGATCACGCTCTTCTCTTCCCTGCTCTTGCCTGTGCAGGTCTACCCCTCCTGTGCATTGGCTGTGGTGTTGGTGTGGCTTTCCTGTGAACTGCTGTAATTTGTTAATCCAGGAAAAGAGAAAAACAGGTGTGTTCTTCGTTTGGGGTTTGTTTTTTGTTGGGCTGAACTGATTCACTGGAGGTTGTTTAATGTGCACCCTCTTGCAATGCATGATATTTAGGGTCCTTAGTGAGGCTGCTTTGTTGTGAGGAAGTTACTGCCTCCCTTTTTGTGTCAGCAGTCTGTAAGGACACTCTTGCCCCGGTGACTTAAATAACATTAATAGCATCTGAGCTTCTAAATTCTGCGGCACCTCATGTGTTTCCTCTAGTTTTCTGCCATTTCTCCTTTAGCTGAAATGAAAAAAAAAACTTTAACAATTCTCAGTTTCTCTCCTTGATTCCAAAATATGGATGAGTGGCTTTGCATATTGCAGTTCTTTGCTGTTACTACAGGTTGATTTCATTTATTGATGTAGTTCTTGTACAGACGGGCAGAAAAAGTAATATAAAGCCATGAATTCAGGCACATGTCTAGATTTTCCGTTTACCCCTTCACTTCAGGATCGAGTTGGTATGGGGGCACAACTGTTGGCATTCCTTGTATGTGTCTGGCAGGAGTGATCCTTCTCTATTTCATGATAATTTCATCTTAATGCAGAGCTCAGTGCAGGAAAGGATTTGTTTGTATTTCATAGGCTACCTAGCCTTGTGAGGTGAATAGGTGTCAAATATGCCTTGAATATTTTAACAGCTAGTTTCGTCTTGGCCATAAAAAGAGAAGATTACAGGTCTAATTTCCTCTTAAGGATAGCCAAGGTCATGCCCAGTCAGCTCTATATGTTTTCTGAAGTTTGAGTTGCCGGAGGAACTAAATGCATTTCAATGCTATTTTTTAAATACCTTGTGTGAAGAATCTCAGATAAGCTGAGATGAGAATGGCTACCCTCCCAGACAGGGTAAGTGGGATGCTTAAAATCTTCCAGCTGTTTGTCAGATACTTAACTCTCTGCTCTGAAACTGCTGTACCATCTGTCTAGCTAAAAAAGGTGCACTGAGCAAGAAGAAAAGCATCTTTCCAATTCAGATTAGTCTACTGCATCCTGTGAGATAATCAAGTCACAGATGATTACTGGAACAGTGAATTTTAAATTTTATCGGAATAGCTTCATAAAAGATATGAAAGATGAAGTTTGAATGAATTCAGCTTCTGGGTATCTCAAAGGAGCATACCATCCTATGTTTAAAGTCACGTTTTTGTCTGCTACATGAATTTATTTGTTATTCAACCTTGCATATAGATAATAGGTTTTGTTTCCTCTGTAAAATGTGCCATTTATTTAAATTATCGCTGTTAGCCATCCATTATTTTGTATTAGCTAGTCCAAATGCCTTATATCTGATGAACAAAGATTTTTTTTTTTTTCTGAAATTTCTGAAGAGATCTGAAATGTGTGGCAGGAGGACAGCGTAAATTTTAGATTTGAAATAATCAAGTTGCTTAAAAGATGAGTTCTACAGTACAATTCAGTGAACATGAAATGAATGGAGCATAAAAGGCCTCCGACAGGAAAAATATGAAAGAAATTTCTTAGCCCCTAGTGCCATCTGCAGGATTACCACTGGAACAGGCAGGGAAAGGAGGGGAACGGATATTTGGGTGGCAGTTTGAAGTGTCTGATAAGAAAACAAGAAAGTGTCGTCTGCAGCAAAACCTGATGAAACATGATTTCTTTGTCATGCTGAGTTTCATAACAATGTATATGTCGATTTGTTTTCAGCTTGTGAGCCGCATTAGATTTGTTGGGTAGGGAATGCACCACGTCATGAGGTTTCTCCACACATTTTGTTTTCTGCTTCTGCAGTAGCAGGTGGCTTAACTAAGCTTTCCTTCTTTAGATTTCTTGAAAGAAATAGCAATTATTTAAGATCATACATCCACTATGAGCCATTTTGGGGATGACTGGCCCTTTGGCTCTGCTTTCTTTTGGAAAGCTGTCTCCCCAGAGAGGAGTGATGGACCCTAAATATTTTCCTAATATTCCTTCAATCAGCATTTATATAAAGGTGCATGTCAGAAATAATGATGTAAATCTGCAGCTCCCCTGCTAGGTCTATTTCTTTTGTGCTATGAGAAAAGAATTGTTTTCTCCACAGACCAGTAGGCAAGCTGAGTGTAGACTCGCGTGTTAGCAGTACACAAATGATGTATACGTGAAAGGATATACATAACAACCAAGAAGAATCAAAGCTGGGGTTTTGGGAGATAGGGAGTGTAAGCTGAAACCAAATGTGGGTAAGATGGAGGCGATAATGGTGATGGTATCTGGAAAATTGTTAAGCCCCACAAAGTTGCCGTGGGTTAAGCGTACATGCCTGCTGTTTGGCCTGTGGCTTCAGCAAGACATCTGGGAGCGCTCCCATCTGCTCTGTGAGAGCTTAGCATTCACAAAGAATGTTTTCTCTTGCTTCTTGCTGACGGGAGAAACTCTGCCTTGTCAGAAGCTGACCTGACCTCAATTACTTACCTATTCATCACTTTCCTCCTGACTATTGTAATGTGATAATCCTGGGCACGAAGGCTGCAATTCCTCAGAAGCTCCAGCTGGTTTAGGGTCTCGTTGCATGTCATCTTGGCAGCACTGGCTGCCACAAGTTGAGTCTGATCTTTCTTTCTGTGTTGACTTTCTGCAGAACAGCAAGCTAAGGTATTGGTCCTTAATCTTCAGGGTGCTGGAAGGGGAAAGCTGTGGCTGCTTGCTGTGCTTTCTGGCATGCTGGAGCCCTTTGGGGTGAAAATTGTATGTGGCAGAACGTTCTCTAGGACTGGTCTCTCACCGGAGAGCCTTTGGGACTAAGGACATCTTCAACCTGTATTGGGCAGTTTTCTGATAGGTGTCTGTTGTACACACAAAGTTAATCACGTCAATTTTTGGAGTATCTTGGACTTGGGACAAAAATTTCAGCCTGTGTATTTACATGTCTGTAAGGAGTTAATTTTTACTATGTCAGTGTCTGTATCTGAGCTTGTTGCTGTGGACAGGCTTTATAATGAGCATAAGGAAAGGAATGCTTCAGAAAGCACAATCTGTGGCGTCCTATGCTATGCTACTAAAGCTGGATGGATGTCTTTTTGAGGAGCTATGCAGGAGGCAGGTGAATGATGCATGCTGACAGTGTTTCAGGTCTACAGGCAAAACTGTGTGAATCTCTAAAATTCACTTTACTTGAAGGAGTCTATGGTTCAGTGTAGGGAAGTGTCTATGGGAGGGAAAGATTTCAAAGTGATATCAGAGGTCCATTGAGGACTTTGCTGCAGAAGTGTAGATCAGACATACAATGGTAAGTCAGGCATACAGGGTTGGTCCTGTACTTTTGTCTTGTGAAAACCTGAATCAAGACAGATTCTCTTAATCCCAGGAGAGCAGATTTTTTTTCCCCAGATACACGCGCTACCACAGAAGGGACACCAAGACTTGCACAACAGAAGCTGGGATAATAAAGCAGCTTCAGCACTGAAACAGTGTCTTTACTCATAATGCTGTTCTGATGATTTTCTGAAAGTAAGAAAGAAGCACTCTAGCAGGACCAGGGATAGGAAGAGGCAAAGGCCTTACTTTGTAAGGACTTACAAAGGAAGTAAGCTTTTGCTTGTTTGAAAAAAGAAAAAAACCTGTGGTAGAACTAGATGTGCGTGTGATTGAAAGACTATGCCTCTCTGGCCTGATTAACCTAGCATTATATTTCCGAATTACAAGAAGTCTGCAATTTCTGAATCAGTTCTTTGCTTGGACCAGACCAAAACTAAAGTTCTGAAGTGAATTATTGCTCCTACAAGCCACCAGAGGAAAGAAAACAAATAGAAAAACGTAGGTGTATTGTACATGCACAGCCTTTGTCAAGATGCACATCAAACAAGTTGTCTTCTGGCCTTGAGTTCTCCTAGGAATAATAGAATCTTAGGATGGTTTGGGTTAGAAGGGACCTTAAAGATCGAGTTGCAACCCCCCCTGCCATGGGCAGGGACACCTCCCACTAGACCAGGTTGCTCAAAGCCCCATCCAGCCTGGCCTTGAACACTTCCAGGGATGGGGCCTCCACAACTTCTCTGAGCAACTTGTTCCAGTGTCTCACCACCCTCAGAGTAAAGGATTTCTTCCTAATATCTAATCTGAGTCTGGGATTGCTATGTCTTTTTTATTCTGCTGGTTTTTTTAATTGAAAAATTAAATATGAAAGTAAACTTCTGATGTAGATCAGACATTATCAAAAAGCAAGGGTATGTAGAAATGGTGCTGATGCTAAATGGACAAATTATGGGAAGGTTGCCATTGGGCACTTACTTCTTCACATTTGAAAGGGAGGTGTCTGCTCATACGAGAGAATCTGGAATGAGATGTTTCCATATAGAAGCATCGGTCCATTTCTTTTAACAGTAGTGCTTTAATCTGCAGGATAATGCTGGTTTTCATTGTCATTTGTGTCCTGTTTGTTTTTATTCCATCTTGGTTTAGGATATTATTGGTGTTTAGAAAGCATGCAGGGGTAAAGAAAAGTCTCAAACAGCAGGTTGTGGTATATGACATTAGTTCTGCTTCATTTAAAAAAAATGCCTGTTCATATCTTTTAAAAGTCTGACAGAAATCAGTATGTATTTGCTGTTGTTTAAGAACTAAGTGGGAATCGTAAACAGTTTGAGATCAGTGGAGCAGTTTGGACAGAGCAGAAGATGTTTCATTGTTTAAAGGTGGATGCTAAACGAAGTGTCATATACTGTTCTTTAGCTGAACGTATATGTATATAAGCTTTCTCTCAATAATTGATTTCCAAGGGCCTGTGGCGAAGAGAATAATTCCATTAGGCAAGTTCTTGTAATGAAAACCTATGTACTTTTGGCCCAAGTTCTCTAATTTGAATGATTTTCTTCAAAAAGAATTTGCCTATGAATGCATGTGCACCGAAGAGCAAGGTTAGCATTAGCATGAAAGAGTAAAAGCAGATGCCAAAGTTGATCCTCGATTAGAAGAGCTTGCCTCTCGGTTTTAAGTGACATGATTAGTCCTTCACAATGACACGGTGGGGAAGGTTTTCAGTGCAGCCTGCAAGAGTGCAACAATGAGTTCCTGTTCACAATGGGAATGGCGTAGTTAAATCCTCATGCGTCGTGCTGAATGTCTGTCACATCATGTCAGTTATTAAGATATGAACCTACTGGGCAAACCAAAGAGGAAAACTTAAAACACTTCTCAGGATAGTATTTTTACAGCTATTGAAAACTTTTATATTAGCAGGGCACCAAATTTATGTTAAAGTATTTGTGTGAATGTTTTTTTTTTTTCTATGTTCCTTTATATGCAAGAACTTCAGAGGGTTGCCGTAGAGGTTATTAGGACTGATAATTAGTTTTGTAAGTTAGCTATACATGTATAGTCATCATTTGTTCTGTGCTTGGATTGCAATGAATAAAGTGACATTTTAAGCACCCTACTGTATGGATTTCTTACGTCCTTGCAGCTTAAGTAGTCAACATTTTGATAGTTCTATTCAAAAGCAAGAGCGTAGAAGGAGATAGAAGATTTTTCTCTTTAACCCTCCTAAGATAATTTGACAAAAAACAATTATTATTATTTCTTTCATGGCAGTGAAAGAACCTGCCCAGACCATGAAAACTTTGTGTTCAAGGTTTTGGTTTCATCTAGCTTCTTTGAGCCTTTTCTCCCCTCTTTGTCTTTTCTTGTTAAAGAACTAACTAGCTGCTTTGGTTTTTTGTTTTTTTTTTTTTCTTTTTCCTGGCTGCAGGAATCCTGCTGATAGTGAAAGTCCTGAAAGTGAATTCGTTTTTCTAGTGTAGGGCCGCTCTCCTAACACAAAGCTTTCACTCAGCTAAAGAGAGAAGCACCAGCTGATAAAAGTGGAAGATTGCTCTGTGGCCAGGAGTCAAGAAAAGCCCTGGAGCCAGAGAGAACAGGGAGAATTCCCTGTATGGATTCCTTGTTAAATTGTAAATTGAGGCACTCCCATTTCCTCTTACTTTCTCTAGAATCCTCCAGGGGACCCCGTACCTTAGAGTTGTGGCCTGATGGGATGGTGCTTTGCTGCATTTCTGAGAAAAGAGCTTGCATGGGAAGTCAAGTACCTTTTGGAGAGGAGGAATCGACTCCTTTAGGACACATTTTCCTCTGTTTCCTCACCTTTTTTTTTTTTTTTTTTTTTTTCTTCTTTCTTCTCTGTTCGTCTTGCCTTCTTCCTGAGGCAGTTTATACTGTTCAACAGTTGCATGTTGTTCAAAAGGTTTCTACAACAGCTTTCCAAAGAAAAAAGTGAAGAGCTCTGACCAGGAGCAGAGGAGATTTTCCTGGTTGTAGACTACTGTGCTTATCTTGAGAACTCCAAATAAATGTGTGGATTCATATAGATTAAAACACTTATAAAAGCGGCCATTGGGATCTGGTAGAATTGAAGGATACTTTTGTGGAAAAATTTCTGTTCTCTGTAAGTAACTAGATCTTTCCAACCTCTCATGAAATTAATTTGGGTATTCATTCGGGTGCAGGTTGTAGAAAAATCTTGCTTTAGATGGTAATCTAAACTTAGAAAAATGTTGTCATTTTTGTATCCTATTTAACAACAAAAAAATTTTAAATCCTATAAGAGAAAAGGTGGGCAGATGTTAAACACAAACTCACAGTGACCCTTGTAGTGAAAATTCTGTAAATTCCTTCTATGGCTTTAGCTGCACAATAGTGATATTTTTTTTTTTTGGCAGGGGAATATCAGAAAAGCAAAACCATGTGCTAAGTTTTCAGGATTCATCCTTTGTGTTGCCAGTGGTAACATACTGTGACTGTACAACAGTATCTCAACACATGTGACTGAGTCTTGAAAACAGAATTGTTTATGAAGGGTGTGCAGTCAGGTTACTGCTCATCAGATGAGCTGTGAACACTGAATAATGTGCATTCACCTAGCCCAAAGCAAATGCAAAATAATGCAATGTATCTTGACCTTTTCTCATTGCAGGTTAACCTGAGTCTAATTATCTTGGATTTGCCTCAGGCTAAGAGTGGACAGGAATCACAGCTTGGCTGAGTAGTAACTTTTTAACTCTTAGTAACTCGATTTTGTGTTTACATCCTGTGATACTAGGGGGGAGACAAGGAATTGAAAGTAGAACAAAGGAAGACAAACCAAAAGTGCTTGTAGTAGCAGCGGTACTCCCCTACTATAAAACTTAACTGAAGTTCAGGACCCATCTACTGGGTGTTGTCCTGTAGTCTTCAGTGACTTACAGTCCAAACAACTTTAGGACCAATCCTGAAAATAAAAAGGGATCAGTAGCTTTATATCAGCAGCACTGTGTTGTGGGGGTTTTTTTGTCATTATTTTTTCCCTTTTTCACATTGTGAGAAAATGAAGCTGAATTGTAAATGTGCAGTGTCGAAACTTATACAGGTGTCTAAAGTGAAGTTCTTAAGTTTTCATTTTGTTTGGCTTCGTGATATTTCGGGAACTACATCTTATCACATTTATTTCTTTAAACTTGTGTTATTTTTATTTACAGTTATGAAGGTGGTTTTATTTCAATAAGTCTGTTTTCTTCACTGACTCCAAATGAGGCTCTTGAACTGGAGATTCAGTGCTCCAGGTTTAAAGTTTAGAATAAAGAAATACCCAGTTTTAAGAGATGTTTGGTTTTTTTCTGTGCCCTGTAAATTCATAAATTTGTTACTTTGCTCTGAAAGTATCCTAGATAGGGTTAACAAAGTAAGCTTTTGGTCATGTGCTGAGGTAGCTGTTGTGGCAACTTTCCCTTTCAAAATGCCAGTAGGAACTTTTTTCTTTTTTTGAATAATAAGTGGTTTCCTTGCTGTGTGTTCTACAGTGAGGTCTTGGTCATTGCAGCTTGAGGTACTAGTTGAAAAATTTGTAGCTTATACTATCAAGTCATTTCCAGCAGTTCATGTGAATTTTTGAAGGTCATACTTGTGCCAGTGTAGCTGAAAACCAGGAGTTTCACTACCTCATTGCAATTAATGTGTAAGGTCATGAAACTGAGAAATATATGTCTACATTCTAAATTTGCGAAGTGCCATATAGCTCAGCGCATGAAATTCTGTTTCACAAGTTATCAAAAAAGTTCACTGTGTAAAGCTTAAAACCCCACAGTTACAAATAACTTAGTTAAGCTAGTGATGGTATGTGCCAGGTATTCTCAATGTGTTTATGCCTTTATTTTGAGCGTGGTTCAAAATCTCCAACACTTCAGTCTAGTTTTTGTAGCTAGGAATAAATATACCAAATAAGCAGCTTCCAAATGGGAATGGATTTATGCCATAGCTTTTCATGTAGCCATAGCAAGATGAGAAGTGAGGTAGGAAAGTCTTGACTGATGAATTTGACTTCAAAACTATGTTAGCAAGTTTGCCATGAATTATTTGAAAATGCTGTGTGTCTCTGGACATACAAGACTTTTCATAACATGATATGGACAATTTAATGCCACACATGCCATCGTGCAGCAGCTACAGCATCCCTGGAGAACTGTTGAAAAGCTTCAGAAAAACATTCTCGCTTTATTTTGAAGAAACAGTAGTCCTTTTTTTTTCTTGTTAAGATTATGGCCAGCATCCATGTTATCCTGTTTCTTGACTTTGCTTTGAAAAAATAGTTTTGGTCTGGAAAATGACCAGTTTTACCCTGAAGAAAAATGCTTCTGTAAAACTGTAGGGAAAAGGGTGAAGTCTGAATTACGGTATGCTTGCAGTTTTGTTGCATTTTTTTTCCCTTTTAACTCAAAAAACAGCCTTCTTTTTCTACCTGAAACAGCTTTACTTGAAAGTATTTTCAACGTCTCTTCAGATTTATGTGGAGTCTATAGCTGAAGAAAAAAGGGTATAAGCCCATTCGTTGATACTTTCAAAAATAATTTTGAGCTAAATTCTGCTCTATCTTTTTGATGCCAGGAAAAAATTCTATTATACTTTGCAATTGACATAACAATGTGCAGTACATCTAGTAATACACAATATTTTGCCATTGACCTAGGAGACAGAAGGATCAGCCTATTGATTGCTTAAATGGAAAGCAAACCTGTTCACCATGCTGGCTCCCTACATAAAATTAACACAGTAGACCATGTGCATGTTTTATTGTGGGTGGATTTTTGGTGTTTTTTTTAATAGGATCCTACCTAGCAATGGTGCTTTTTCTCTGTACAGAATTGACTGGCACAACTATAGCACAAGAAGCTATTCCAGAGTAGGATGTAAACTCTCTCACAGCATAGAAGTGGCCCTTTCTAAATGGTGCAATTATTGAGAATCGCTTTCTTAAGTGGTGTTCGCCTACAGTTGCTGACATGAGTACTTTAAAAACCTGTAGCCATGGTCCCCCATGGTTGTCTTGTGAAGAACATCTTGCTTATGTGATTCTTTGTAGCCCTGGGAAAGAAAAAGTCAAAACTAATGCTGCCACTGCTATATTGACATGTAGAGCAAGTTACGGTGCTAACACTTCACAGGCCAGCTTGATAAATGTTTTCCCTGGGTCGCCAAATGTTTTGTATCACTGCTCTCTAGCTATTGCTGATAAACTTCATCCTTCAATTTGCTCCATTTTCTTGTAAGAGAGAAAACAGTTGTCATCTTTTCAGTTGATGCCTAGTGATGCTCAGGATGTGGTATGTAATTTCCTACATCTAACTGAATTTATCCTTTCCACATACGTTTGAGTGTAAGACGACTTGGTGAATGGTGGAGTTTGTGAACAGGGTTCAGGCTTCTTGAGGAGGAAGGCAAGGAAAGCCAGAGAACATCAGCTATGCCCTCTGGTAATGGATGTTTTGGTCTCCCCCTGAAAGAAATCTATTTGCCTGTCTCCCTGAACTGCGCAGTAGATCATCTCATCCCACATGCCACCAGTAATGCTTATGGACACACTTAACTGCTGCCCAGTCTCTAAAATTTTAATTATTTTGCACAGAAATGGGATTGGTGATCACTGACCTGCAGTAGCATGTAACATTAGCCACTGTCATTGGATATTCATAACTCTTGGGTTTAGATGAGGACACATTTCTAGAGGCATTCAAAATGATTAAACAGCTGTGAAATCACGTAGGAGCTCAGTGCTTATAGTGCTTAGACCCGTCCATAACTTTGTGAAAGACTATTCAGCTTGCCTGTGGTGGTATGGCAGGAGTGAGTGACTCAGCACTGTGGTGGCTCTGATCCTCTTTCTTCAGCAGAACCCAGCATGATGACTTTAACAAGTTATTCCCCTGTACTGAGCACTCCAAGGATAGCTTCTGAGCTCTTCCAGGATAATGTGCTTCTTGGAGAGATATGTGAAAGCAGAAACCAAGTATTGTTAGCTGAAGTGTTCTTGCTCTGGATCTTCTGGGACTTCAATTCCAGGGGAGATTTAGGGAAATTTTGGAGTTTTGTTGTTCCTAGATAATAGCAAAAACCTTTGTTGAAAGATCCTTCCACTGAAAGAATATTAATAACCATAATCTTTCATAACCTTAATAGCCAAGGGGGAAAACATGCCTCTAAATCAGTTGAAAGCAAGGTATGTTAATTGGAAAAGGAAAATAAAGATTTTTCTCAAGTTAAATTTTACCCTAAAATGAAATGGAGCCCGAACGTACTCAGATATGGAATTTTCTCTTGATTTCATGTGAGAGGTACAAGAAGTAGTGATGGACTCAGTCAATTATATCCCAGGGTTACTAAAAGAAAATAATGGAATTTTAAGAGTTAATTAACATTTTTGCCTTTCACTGTTTTCCGGTGTGCAATGTTTTTCCTCTTCCCTACGTGCTTGATGGAATCATTTTGACTGTAAAACTTAATTGGCTTAATGCAGTTTGGCATGACTGCCACCTTTTCCAAGATGAGATAGGAGATTGCCTCTTCACTGCTGCTTCATCAGCCAGCCACCACCTCCTACATTCCCAGCTTACGCAGTGCTGGGCTGTTTCTGGAGAAGGAGTTGGTGATTGTTAATCCACCTGTGTGTAACCTCAGCCATGAGAAGAGCCGTTTCAATGGGTGCTGTGACCTGTGGCACAGCTGCCAGCCTAGTTCTGTTCTTTATTTTTGCTTTCCTTTACGTCTTGTCCCCCCTCCTTGGGCTATAAGAGCAAGGACAGAAGCTTTAGCATGTGTGGCGGTAACTGCTGTCGTGAGGAGGAGCAATGGCAGCGTGGTGTAGGCAAAAAAAAAAAGGGGGACACTGAGAGGCAGCATTACTGCAGGATGCACTGGAGAAAGGTCAGTGAGAGAGTAGCCCAGCGCTCTAGTCCAACCACAGAAGCTGCCAAGATTGTGTCTTACAAAGGGCCTCCAAAAAGTCTCTGTATTCTAGATTAAGTATTGTAGTCTTTCTTAGGGTTTGACAATAGTGGTGACAGAAGACAATTCTAACTTCTAAAATAAAACAATAATAATAATAATAATTTAAAAAAATCAATTAGACACTGAGTCACATTCCCCAGAACAACACCTTCTCGGTGTCGGTTGCAATACTACCTTGTATTACATAGCAAAAATTTATGTTCCATTGTGTATACGATGCTGCATTAGCTATGATCCTTTTATTAGGTGTAGATTGTGTTGGGAGAGATTGAATTTGAGTTTCTGTGTGCTTTACTACATATCATTTATAAGGACAGTATCCTGATGAAGTCTAGTTAAAGAAGTTGTTCCTCTCCCTTCCCCTCTATCTCGCCCTTCAAGAAAACTGTGAAAATTTTTTGTTTTTTTTAAAAAAAAAGTAAGATATATGGATGGACCGTCAACATTCAGGAAGTGCTGATGTTGTGTTTGTAGTCTTGTATATATTCTTGGAAGAGTCATTGCACCCTCTTAGGTGAAAGAATAAAATGCAACAGAAGATTTTGGTTTGATTTTTAGGTGCGGACTAATAGTAGGATTATAGCAGATCCCCAAGAATAAGAGAGTGTACCAGAAGCACCAAGTCCATGCTATTTGAGATAAGACCTCATTTTCTTTCATGAATGGTGCTTTATCCTTTAGTTAAATCAGTCCTGCAAAGAAGTACTATCATACAGGCTTCATCACTCTGTTAGAGTTACAGGGTGCAGCTACTGTCTCTGCAAAATTGGAAGGAAATACAAGGTTAGCAAGGGAGTATTTGTTCCCATCTCTGTTGATCTCATAAGTTACATTGAAAACTTCCCTAAAAAGAGAGAGAATTCTCAGAGACTGTCAGAAGAACTTTGATTGCACAGTCCTAAAACTGGGAAGTTCATATTCACTACAAACCATTTTCACATGAAACTGATGGAATGTCATGACTCAATGGAAAAATTAAATTCCCGAGACAAGTTATTTTGCATAAGCACATTGTATATTTACTACAGTGGTTTTAATAAGAGAATATAATACAAGACTAAAACTCTATTCTGAGTGTTTATGTTCATGGCTACTATTGTATTTGAATATAACAAGCATAATCTATGTAGATATAAAAGTACAGTGTAATTTTTATATGATGAAAAAGGGAAATTATTTGAAAAGAATGAAGTAATTTAATTCATCAGAGTCTGACATTTCAATAACTTTGGATATCCCTGGAATTACATATTACATATGTTGCTTGTTATTTATATCAGGTTATAGCAGGTAACTCGGATTTTCTGCTTGATGCACTGTCTCAGATGTTTTCTTCAGAGCTAAACTGAAGTGTTACGAATTCCTAAGTCTTCATTTTTGTGGATTTTGAAGATATGTTTGGTGAATTTGATGCAGCATCATTGACTGACAAAAAAAGAATTTAGATGTTCCATGTTCAGGTGGTATCTTATATAAATGGTGGTGTACACTTCTTGTATTATTTTACAGAAAGAATGTTTTTCAGTGTTGTGTTTTGATTCTTCTGTAAGCATAGTAGGCCTGATAAGACTGGAACGTCAGTACTACAAAATTATTGTCGCATGTGGTAGTAAGAATTTGCAAATATAAGTTAAAGATAGTGGGATATTTGGCTTATCTTAATGTGGAGTCTTTGAAGGAGGGATTGTCCCACTACATGAATGTGCACTGGGACCCTGGTCAAGGGCAGTGTATTCTAGTAAATGTAATATTAAAGTTAGCAGATGAAACACCAAGAATTAGCATGTCTGTCCTACCTTTTATTGCCTGGGAGAAGCATTTACATTAAATTATGTCATTGTCATTCAAGTCTCTAGTGGTATTAGCAATGTCCTCTGACACAGTCACCAAATTTCTGTCTAATATGAAGACTGAATACACTGTTTTTATTCTTTTATCAAAATATGCTCCATGGAGTCAATTCTAAAAAGGTCAATAAGGGGAGCTAATTAAACTTTACTTGTTGAGAGTTTGCACCAGGGTTGACATTTTCTATATACAGTCTATTAACATTTACAAGTTCTTATTTTTAGATTTCTGACTTATCTATAACTTTGAGATGCACCCTTGACAGTTGAATTATCATTTTCAGTCATTAAATCTAGAGAACAAGAATCTGATTACTTAAAGACTACAAACCTTGATTTTTATCTCAAGTTCTGCTCAGTGAATATAACTAGTAACTACTGTTGTCATTAAATTTAGTGAGCATGCCATAGTGTTAAAGTGCCCTCAGAAGCTGCTGTGTTTTCAAAGCAGTGATTTCAGTACATGAAGAGAAAGGGCTTCTCATGAATGTTTCTATTTGCAGTGGATGAAAATGTGAAATACTTTTGCTTATAGACGTCATTCTCTGTATTTTTACTCTCTGTGCTTCTCTGCGAGATAACAGGCTGTCAGTAATTTGAAGTTTATACTCTGTCCAAGCTGGGCAAAACGGAGGTGCTCTCCAAAGATGTCATTGTTGAGAGTTATCCTGCTTATTGAGAAGTGACACTGTGGTACTATTATTCTGGTTTGTAGCACTGGTCAGTAGAAGTGTGTTTTTGTAGAGAGGATAGCGGTCTTGCAAAAATATGTAAATCCCAAAGCTGACCTGAAGGATCACGCTTCATTTTTATCTTCTTCACTGTGCTCCTCGTCCTGAAAGAATAGGAGCCCTGACTCATAACCGATTTCAAAGTTTTGGGGTTTGTTTTGGGGGTTTTTGTTATGACTTGCTAATAACAGCCTGCCCTTCTCTAGTTTATAATGTAGTGAAAGTGGAAAGAAGTTGAGGAGCTCATTGAGGCTGAGGAGGGCACTGCCTGGTCTCTGGTCTGCTGACAAAGCAAAGCTCTTGCAAGTTCGCTTTTGGAGTGGAGCCCATTTGGAGTGTGCAAATAACTTGGTTTGTTCTTTGACTTTTTAAAATTTGGGAAAGTTAAGGAGGATGGTAAGCATAAAATCTAGAAGAAAGTTTGCTGCAGTGTTATCAGACTATAATTAAAGTTGTACTTCAGTACTTTTTAGTGTTTTGGAGTTTGAACTGAAAGGTTGCCCAGCAGGTTGGACAGAAAAGTCAGGCCAGCCTCAATATATCGTGATGGCTTTTTTTCATCACTGGCTTTTGCAGATTTAATTGAAGAATTATCTATGTTATAAAAAACCAGTTTGTGTGTTCTTGAGTAGTTTTTTCCTTCTGAGAGATTGAATGATGTTTGTGGCAGGAGGTGGTAGATCCACAATTGTCTTTCCACATAGGCATCTCTCCTGAGGCTTGGCTATTAAGGAATGGTGTAGATGGGCAGGAGTGCATATATAGACTTTTTTCTGAATTATGTCATGCCTCTGGGTCAGACTGTTCATTGTGTTTGGACTTGCTTTTTTCCAAGAGTGTAAAATGTTTTCAGTTTCCTCATGGCAGGGTTGCATGTCTGTGCAGAAATTTGTCATGAGAGAGAAGGCCTTTATGATTTTTATTTTTTTCTTGAAGAATGAGTAGTCAAAATAAAATAAAACATAGAAGCGGATACTGGGTTTTAGGGGAGAATCCAATTTCTTAATTTTCTGCCATTTCTTTATGTCTTATCACTGACACTTCACCACAAAATACTAATTGCATTTCATTTTAAGAAACCTCAGGATCCACTGTGGCTGGCCTCTTTGGCAGAAAGGAGACATCTGAGCACAAACGCAGAGGCACCAAAAGGTTCTAGCGTGCTAGCTGGCTACCATGTAGTCTGGTGAAGAGAAAAAATGAAATCTCTGAAATTTTTTTGGAATGGCATCTAACAATGCGAACAGCAGTATTTGCCAACTGGCAAAAGCAAAGTTGATAGGTAAAGAAAATTGTTGAGAACACTGTATTATAATTGTAGTGGTACTGTATTTTTTTTTTAAAAGCTCTAATATATAATTCCAGTGACATGCTTCTTAGATATCTGTAGATTTTTCATTTACATTTTGACATTTAAATTTACATCGTTTTATGATCCTGTAATTTTACAGCTCATCTTACATACGCTTTTTTTCAATGGCAAATTGAAATCACAGATGAAGTGCGCTTAACTTGAGTAACGAAGAAAAAGAAATGTTTAGTGGGATGGGGGGAAAAAAAGTCACAGCACACAAACATATTCCTTGGCTGCAAGCTTGTATGTGCAAATTAGGCTCACTTATGAGAACGACCTTTTTCTTTTTTCTTGTGCTAACAAATCCTGAGGAAAGTGCATATGGTTCTTCAAAGTATTAAAATGTATCCCGCTGTTGGCATGGTAGGGAACACAGTTTGTAATACTCGAGAACTTGCCAGCAAACTGCAGTAAAAATATAACTGGACTATCGGATTTTTGGTGAAAGTTTAGCAAGCTTCCTAGAAGTACGTTGACTGATCCAAAGTTAAGTTCTATCCTTCAGATGTAAGATAATATAGGAGGGGAAAAAAGTTATTTGTTTATTTCTTTTGTCATGCTTTATCTCATAATTTTTTAAAAATGTAATTTTTGCAAGTCATATCTCAGAAGCATTTTCTGCTGAAGTATTTGCTCTAATATTTGTCTTCTAAAAGAAACTTAATAATTACACATCTGTTCATTAGAGATAATAAACAGTACCATTATATGCAGTGTAGCGGTAAGAAAATTTTATTTGAATGCATGGTATTATTTTGACCAAAGATAGCCAAATAGAAGAATAGAATAGGCTGGCACCTGTTCTTGAGCATGCAATCTTAATGTTTTTTTTTTTTTTTCCCAGGAGTGAAATTGTGTAGAGTATTTCATTCATCATATCAAGCTTAAGCTTCTCAATTAATCGAATAATTTTATGTGTAAATAGTTCAAAATTACTATTTCTAAAATCTTATAGAATGATGTAGAAATTAAAGTGAGAGTTTCAAGGCTGTTCAGTTGTGCTGAGATGGTAGCTCTCCTCAAATTCATTCAGATTTACTTACGGGAACATTTGTAGTTGCATGTCATAAGCAGAATGTAGTTAGCATCGTAGTGATTAATCAAGTCAGAACACATCAGGCAACGTGTGTATTGGATTTTGTCTTTTCCACTGTCTCATGTGAACTAAGTGAGGTCAGGCATAGTTGGTGTTTAGCTAAAGTAACAGCTGGAAAACTGGTGGAGGGAAAACCAGTGTTAACAGGTAACTTGTTAACTTGTTTCTGCAAGTCAGCACTCTGCTAATATTGACAAAGTATCATTTGGGAAAAACTGTTTCATAGAAGCTGCTAAATTTGGGGTGAGAGTTTAAAAAGATCCTGAAATCTGAGATTTGATTTTTTTTGTATAATTTTTTCTGCAGACGAGTTGTAGCACTTCCAGTTCTGTGCAATAGTCGTTACGGGTTTTCTGGGACGTTTTTGGTTTTTCAGAAGGTGGTGGTGATTTGTCTGAACCACTTTTTTTTTTTTTTTTCCCCCTTAAGGTCTTGCTTTAACTTTTTGAGTGTATCAATAAAGGTATTCCTGAAATACTATTTGTATTTCGTTCCAGAGGTGGCTTATATAACCAAAAATATGAAAGATAAAATAATGGAATACTGTTAATCATTGTCTTCTATTCATAATTGTATTTGCTGATTTTTTTATTTTCTTTTTTTCTGAAATGTCTGTATACTTGAGAGAATAAAAAACCTGGGAATTGCCATAGTTTTCAGTGAGTTATATCTTTACATGGGTTCCTTTTGCCATTGACAATAGTAACAGTTTGCTTTTGGTGTAAGTAAAGAATATTTGAAATAAATGTCGTATTACTTTCAGAAGCATTTGACACCTTTTGTCAGTAGAGTGGTGTTGGTTTGGATAATGTTACATTGTATGACTGCAAGCAGCATTTTGTTGATCTTCTTTCCAGACAGAATACAAACCATTTTCTTTTTTTAGGACAAAAGTTTAGGTATTTTTATGGCAATGCTGAATTGCAGTTTATGTGAATCAAAGTGTTAAGCAGAAACATTCTTGCAGATCTTTAAAGAAGTAGGTATTCTTCAAAATAAGCTGGACTTCCCATAGCAATTTGAGTTCACATTTTGTATATAACACAAATTCTATTATAATTTGTCTAAGATTAGGCTACTGCTGAAAATGCCAATCCTCTTCTGAGCTACTGTGAATGAAAATTTTTAGTGTTGTGAGCTATGTGGCAAGATGTGTGCCAGGTTAGAATAAAATATCAGCTACACCTGGATAATCTACATAGTTTTATAAATTGTTAAAAAAAACAAAAACAAACAAACAAAAAAAAAACAAAAACAAAAAACAACAACAACAAAAAACCCCCAAAAAAACCAACGCCAACCATTAATTCTTTTCTTGCATGTCACAGCCAAAGGTTTCTCTCTCCTCACTCCCACTCCACTTTATCTCAGCAAAGGTTTAATATCAGTGCTGTATTCCTTTGTCAGAGCCTGGCATTTCATTTTTATTTGCCTGTGTATCTCTTGGAGGCAGGATCAGATGAGTGACTTAAATTTCCTTCCTTGTGCCTCTTAATTCTGGGGTAGTTTTGCTACTGGCAGCTTCACCTTGAGCTGTCTTCAGTTTTCACTAGGTGGTGGACCTTGGGAAATCTTTATTTTTCAGATTGCCTGCAGAAGATTCCTCTGTTTTTACCTTTCCTATTACGATGTTTGTGTTGGAAATTTTTCCAGCGTTGCCTGACTTGTATAGTGAATAACAGTTTTCCTTGTATGTAGGCACCAGAAGTGGTAGATGCACTTCTTTAAAGCAAATTGACAAGTCTGGCATGTCATTCATTTTTCATTTTTCTTTTCATCCTTGCTTCTACTCCAAGAATGACATTTTTAGTAAGGTGCCCTCCTCCAGTTCTGGAGTGGCTCTTTTTTTCCCCCTCTGTTAGCAGTGCTGCTTTCCACTTGTTTGCTGTGTAGTCAAGGTTGCTCGGTTGGGGAGAAATGAGGTTCCTGCTTCACATTCCAGCATTGCTTCCTCTTGCCAGGTTTTTCTCGTGGACTCCAGTAGTTCCTACAGACTACTTTCCTTAACTTTGCACTGGCACCAGGCAGTCCAGGAAAAATTGAGGTGGTCAGTACCACCAACGCCTTTCCTGAATAACTACATAACTTTAGAACAGAAGCTCCATCTCTTTTTTATTTGTGTTGGTGTGCTGTTTTGAAATTGTGGTCCATCTTTTTGTATTATGTCTTATGTAGAGAAAGGAGTCAGTGTGAGGGCTGGGTTGTCTTACGTTACGCGTGAAGCCTAGAATCATTTTGAATGATAAAAAAACATGTTTTCGCCTTTCACTTCCCACCCCATTCCAAATTTGGTGATGTTCTGTATACTCACCAAGTTCACTGAAGTTCAGGCCCTTCACACAATACTTGTTCTGGTTTTCCACCCCTTTTGAAAGGGCTCTTTTAAATTGAAGTCTCATTTATTTGGAATGCAAATTAAAGGTTTTACCCTACCTGAAGCTTTAGTTGCATTTTTTGATTGTTCTTAAGTGTAGTTTTTCTTGTGCAAAAAAAATGCAGTCCTGTTAGTGTTAAAGTCCAAATAACCCCATCTTTTAGTCTGTCAGCTGTAGAAATTTTAGATTTTTCAAAAACAATCCATAAAATGTTTAGATAAAAATAAATAGGTAAGCCATAGGCAGTGACGTAGAGGATGGGGGGGAAGAAAAGCTTATACTCGAACTTAATAGTCATCCTGTTTAGGATCATTTTACTGATGCACTCTGAAACTGCTATTCCCATGCAGTTTAACGCTGATACCTGTGTTGTGCTAATTCAAGGAAGAATGAGATTAAATATTCTGTCATCTTTATTCCCTTACATTGGTTGTTTATGCACATTAATTTCCCTGAGCTTTCTCTTCTTGAGGCTAAACAACCCCAGCTCTCTCAACTTCTCTCCTATGAGAAGCATTCCAATCCCGTAATCATCTTTGTGGCCGCTCACACCGGTGTATCTGTGTCTGCTCTACTGGGGACCCCAGACCTGGTCTCACCAGTACTGAGTAGAGGGGAAATATCGCCTCCCTCAACCTCAATAGGCTGTCAGCTGCCTTTTCTGCAAGGGCACATTTGCTGGCTCATGTTCATCTTGGTGTTCATTGGGACCCCAGAGGTCCTTCTTTGCAAAGCTGTTTGGTCCTCCACCAATACTGCTGCCTGGGGTTTTTCCTCCCCAGCTGCAGGACTTTGCATTTACCTTTGTGGGACTTCCTGAGATTTCTGTTTGCTCATTTCTCCAGCCTGTCCACATCCCTCTGAATTGCAGAACAACCCTCTGGTGTATTAGTTGCTCGTCCCAGGTTTGTATTGTCCACAAACTCACTGAGGGTACACTCTGTCCTATCATCTAGGCCATTAATGAAGATATTAAACAATATTAGCCCCAATATCAACCTCTGAGGTACACTGCTAATTACTTACCTACAGCTGGACTTCATGCAGCTGGTCACAACCCTTTGAACCCAGCTGTTCAGCTGGCTTCCAATCCAACTCATTTTCCTTTTACTTGTACTTCATCAGTTTTTATCTGTGAGGATGTTACAGGAGACAGTGTTGAAAGTATTGTCAAAGTTGAGACAGACAACCTCTGCAGCTCCCTCATCATTCACTGAGCTAGTTATCTCACTGTAGAAGGCTGTCAGGTTGGTTAGGCATTATTTCCCCTACATAATCCATGGTGACTACTGCCAGTCATCGTCTTGTCCCTCATTTGATTTCAGAATTGTTTACAGGGTTACTTGCTCCTTTACCTTCACAGGGATTGAGTCTGACCAGCCTGTATTTTCCCAGCTTCTTCCTTACCCTTCTTGAGGGTAGGAGCGACACTTGCTTTCTTCCAGTCCTTGGGAACCTCCCCTGATCACCGTGACTTTTTAAAGATTATGGATTGACCTGGCGATAATATCAAGTAATTTCTTCAGCACTTGTGGGTGAGCCCCATTGACTTGATTTGTTTAAATCTTCCCTAACCTCATCCTCCTCCACCTGATATTGATCAAGTTTATATATCAAACATAAAGATTAGGACTGGATTTATCTTATGGTAAATCTAAATCACCTGGAGAATGGAAACGGTGGGTTTTGTTGTAGCCAGCACATGAACACCAGTATCCTAAAATGACAGAAATGTATTGGGATTGCTGGGATGTTGGTCATGGCAGTGGCTTGATGCTTGAAGACAAAGACAACAACAGGGACTTCGTGCCATCTGAATGTGTACTTCTGAATGGGCTTGTTGCAACCAAACCAAGCTAGGAGTGTTATGCTAAGTAGTGTTATGTATATACAATTTAAGCACTGTTGGAAACCGTTGGGACTTTGGCAGAACGGACCCCGCTGTTAAATGGTACTTGTGTAACATTTGCCTGGTATCAAACAGACAAATAGAAAACTAGCAACATAAAAACTGTGTGTGATTATCTATCTGCTGAACTTGTTGCTTAATTCAGTCCCATCTGATGTGCAGGAAGAATTCTCATCCATACCCTAGCGCATTTCTGTCTCCTTTGTGCATACTGAGTGTCTCCTCTTGGTCTTTGCCAAACATTCACATCTTTAGTAGTTCACACTTTTTCTAGAAAAACATATTATTGGTTGTTTTATGAAGCTGAGTGGGTTTTGAGAGCTTTGGGTTGTGTGGGGATTTTTTGAATCTCAAGCTTATTAGTGATGACTGCTGTTAGCAGATTCGATAGGAGAAAACTTGGAAATTTGTATTTGGACTAAAGAAAAGATAACTTTTTAGGTATTATATTTGTCCTTGAGATGCCACTGCTTAGTGGAAAACCCACCAGACTTTACAACTTCTCCATTGTCTATTTTTGTTAACCATTTTGTGGTTTGTGGGGACATTTTGGATTGGAAAATGACATTAATTTTCGTGGGAGTTGGATAAGAATTACTGATATTTTTAATAGTTTGATAATAAAGTAATTTGTAATCTTATTACAATACATATGATACTTTGATCTAAAATGTGTAATTTGGACTCCTGACATGCGGTCAGTAAACCTGATGGGAGTTTTTCCTTCTGCCTTTCTTCTACAATTTTTTTTTCAATTTGTGGAATGGAACCTATTAGGTGAAACACTGGAGGAATAAGTTGAATGCAATGGCAAGAGTCTATGTTATCTTGCACTGCTAGGAGTTAGTGCTTTAAACTTTTCCAGGGAGGTACCAAATCAGATGCTGTACCAACGCAAATTCTCTTGATGCTTCCAGCCATCTATAAAACAGGAACACTTGCACGTGGCGTAACATAGCTACAGTTGAAAGATGAAAATGCAACGAATCACCTGCAAGAATAGCCTGTGCTTATTATGACATGAGGAAGGCGATTTTACAGTTTGCTACACCTTCTCTGAACAATTCCAAATGTAATGCAACAAAATCATAATTCTAAAGCACACTTTAATACCAGTGGGTCTAATTATAGTCACATTTCTATTTCCTGTTCGAATTCATTATTTTAATCCCTGTCAGATTCATATTTGTGGTAGTAATGTACCCTGCATGGCAAGTGCTGCGAAAACATTTATAAAAAGCTTTGCCAAAGAAATCCAACTATATAGACTACAGTGACTTTACTGTTGAGAATCTTCATGTGTTTATGGAAAAAAAAAAAAAAAAAAAAAAAAGGTACTAGTTAAGCATGCCTGATTTGTAGATTTTGTTGCTCAAATACCTAAGTTACTTAATAACTCTAATACATGAGATAGAGTAGTACAGCAGTTCTATTGATATGCTGGCAAAGAAGCAAACATGACCGGTCTTTACCATCTGTTTATAATGCTATATAAAGAAGACCTTACTAGTTGCCATGGAAACCAGCATTTCCAAAACCACAAGTGTTTGCTTAAAATCTCAAGCCTTCTGAAGTCGTCTTTTCTGAGGGAAAAAGAATAGAAAATCTCTATAAAGTTTTTCAGTATTTTTTTTTCCCCAACAGTTGCTTTGCTGTAAAATGCTTTCAGCATTTTTGCGCTCTATCTTGTTTCATGACTTCATAAATTTAAAGCGTGCTTCTGATAACTTAATGAGTGTCTTTGATGCTTAGCAATGGTCCAGGAAAAAGGAGCAGATATTTGTTGTGGTTCGTGTTTCTCTCTTTGCAAAACCAGGTTTTCCTGTTCAGACAAACTTGCCTGATTGTGGTATTGACACAGCAGAATGAAAACTATGGAATTTGGGTGGAGGTCACTTTGAAAATACTTCTTACCTGAGCAAAAACCCAGATTCATCTTAATTATCAGTGTCAGCCACCTGGGTGTCACTGAGAAGATACTCTCTGGAATCAGTAATCTAGAGAAAAAACATCAAAATGAAGACTATATGGGTAAGAGTTATGGTCTAGGTTTGCCTGTATTTTCCACTATTGGCTTAAAATTGATGTGGTTTGGTTTTGTGTTTTTTTTTTTTTTTTTTTTTTTACTTGAAATAAACCCTTGAAAGGCTCTCAGCGTATAGTATTTAGAAGTATAAACGCTTGTCATAGTGTCTGGAAGTATTCATATTTCTTCGCATTTGTAACTGTATGTACATATTGCTGCCTTCTGTTCTAATTCTCCACTGTGTTTTAAGGTGGGTTTTTTCCCCACCAGTTTATGAGAGGTTTCTGCAGTGTATAACTACTTAACTTTGGTAGGTAGTGACAAATCTGTAGTCTTTAGAAGAGGTGCTGCATTTGGACTAAAGGCTGTGGTTGTTTTTCAACCATTTAAATAAAAAGAAATAAAAATTGTTTTTAAAGGAAGATTTGTATTTACAGGACTCTTAGTGTATATTTGCCTTAAGCTACTTTAAGTGAAGACAATCCATTCAAGCACAGAACTTGGAACATCCTTTCCACTACTAGTACGAAGCCTTCAGTGTTTTTAAGGAATAATTATTTATAATAAATTAATCTGAATAACACTGAGGATCAGTTAAGTTGTTATTTAGAAATATTGTTGACTACAGAAGGTTAAAAGAACTTTTTAGATCATTCTGTAATGACAATACATATCCTAACATTTTTTGCCTTTTTACGTGTCATCCATTTGTAAAACATGCTGTGAGCATTTTCAGTGTGAGATAATGGCCAGGAGTTGACCTGTTTCATTGTTCCATTTGCCTAGTAGAGTTTATTTAATGCAAAATACATCTTTATGACAGGCTTTACAATTGCAATATTGCTGAAGTGACACTGGACCTCCAGAGATGTCTGAATTCATTAGCCTTGTGAAGCTAATCGTATTTCTGTCATTCACAGAACTCTTCAAAAATATTTGCATTGCTTTCGCTTAGCAGAATATTCCTGCGTCCGAGAGAGCCTGCTTTCAAAAAGGTAGTCTTGTGCTTGAGTAGACCTGTTGATATTGGTCGACAGCGGGGTGCTAGACCTCCCACAAAGTTTAAATAAAGTAAATATTGATGGAGAAATCAGACACACAAAAACTGGGCTTCTGTCTAAGTATTTGCGGTTAAAAAAATAAGGGTGCCAGACCTGTAAGCTACTGCTGGTCAGAGTAATTGCACTCAGACAGTAACTGCAATTTTTGGTATTTGCTTGCCTGCTATACACATTGCATTCCAAGATCAAGTCAAACACTGACCAGGAAAAACAGCAGAGACTGGCAGTTGTTTAAAAATACATTTTGGTGGTTTATTTTCTGTGTTTTTTGCGTCACCCTTAAGGTAGTCCAAAAAGGTAGTCCAAAGCCCTTCTCCTACCACTCATAAGATCTGATGGGTGGAGGGTGGAATTATTAAAAACAAACAAAACCCAAACAAAACAAACAAACAAACAAAAAAACCCCACCCAAACCACCAAAAAAACCAAACCACAAAAAAACCTCTGCATAATCAATATATTTGAGATAAATGTCTGACTATAGCTGCCCTTTATTTTTATAGTGGTTTTTTTTTCCATGTCCATAGTAGGCTGTTTTCAGATCTTAAATGACCACGCAACCAAGCTCTTTTGAAACTTTAGTTTCAAATTGTTGCTGTGTGTCTTCATTCAAGTGAAAAAGTTGGTGGTTCCCTCCCTTGATTCTTACCAAGCAAAACTTTTTCCTCTTCAGCCTCAGCTGGTCATAAGTTTATACTGCAAAATGGGAGTTTAGAATGTTTTTGTTTGTTTGTTTTTTTAACAGAAACTCCTCCCATCGATCCTAGGGGATAACCTATCCTAAAGGAAGTACATTTAAAAAAAAAAAAAAAAAAAGCAAATATGTAGCTGATCTTTACGGCAGTGATTCAAATAACTGCTGCTTTTGGGAAACCCAATAAACCTAGTAGCCATGGATGGTAGACTGATACGGATGTCTAAATGGGGTTCTACAGGCTCCAATTCTTTCCAGAATTTGAAATGTGTATTGGTTTCTAGGAGCTGTAAATGCTCAAGTACAATGAACTGCAAGTAACCAAGGCCAAGTATCAGTATTTGCTTTGCACCTGCCTAAAAACCTGTAGTTTCTTAAACTTCATCTTTATGATGAGTTGATTTTTGTGAGATCTTGCCCATTTGCATCTCCACAACTTTATTTAACCTTCTGACTTTTACAGTTTCCTAGAAGGGTTCATCTTTTGTGGTCACTGCTTTGTTTAAAAGTTTGTTGAATTTTTCTTCTTGAAAGTACTATGATATGTGGGATATATACTGAAGCCTGAAGAAATAGGTACGTGTAGCAACTCTGGAAAGAGATCAGCCTCTCTTCTGATCTCTGATTTTTCCTAGAATTCCTTCAAAAACTTATGTCTTAAGATTTTCTCTTGTGATAAATTAGTTCTGGGAATGATGCGATTGACTCCAAGTTCTGCATGCCTCCTGACATTCTAAGCATAGTTTTCTATGCTCACAGTCCCTGCAAAGTTCACATTTAATAAGCAATGGAGTGATGAAACTTTGCATGGACTTTTTGACCTTTAGGTAAGAAATGTTTCGTCTTATAAGCAAAATGCTGTGAAAGCTGAACAGCTACTTTCTATTCTCATGGAGGCACTCAGGTTGGAAAGGACCTTAGGAGCTTTCCTCCAGGAGCTTCCTGTTCGTATTTTAAAGACACACTTTATGTGGATTTCTGGAACACTGTTTCATACAAGCTGTATTTTAAGTGTACAGTTGAGTGATCTTTAGTCAATCTTCCCAGATGAGTAGGTGTCTGAGACTTCATAAACGCAAAAAAAGTTACCCAAACCTATAAAGTTTTTTGTACCGTGAAAATTGCTGTGGCTTTTGTGGAACTGGGCATTTGGAGGCCTGTTTTTCATTGAAGGCCTCAGTTGCAATTCATAAAGTATTCTTAAGACTGCTAGCCAAATGGAAGCACAGATACAACATTGTATAAGTTATTCAGCCACTATGGCTATAGAGGTGCAGCTGTAAACCCATAATTTTCAGGCAAGTGCTTTCTTAGCATCCTTCTTTTGCATATAATTGAATTGCCATCTTGGCTTAACCTTAACTATTCAAGCATCACACCATGTGGTGGTCAAAGTTATGCGAAAGTTGCTTTACATCATAAGTGAAGGCCACCCTACTTCTAAATTGGCTTTTTTATTATTCTGGGGGGCTTTGGACAAAGAGCCAGTGCAGAGACAGGCCTCTCTCTTCTTCACACCAGAGTCCTTTTTGGTTTTTGCCTGTGAAATCTTGTGTTTCTTTGTGATTGGCTTCACAAAGCTAATGGGTTGAGACCCCTCGTTTGCTCAAAGGCAGGCAGAGCAGGAGTGCTGTTAGAAAGATCTCCCTTGTGACCTGCCATAAGAGCACCTTTCCGCAAAGTGGGGATGGGAACATCAATTCCCCCAAGCCTGATCTGACCCATTAGCCAGGTCTGCTCTTACTGGATAAAGGGTGGGATGAAGGAGGATGGAGCCAGGCTCTTTTCAATGATTCCCAGTGACAGGACGAGGGGCAATGGGCACAAGTTAGAACACAGGAAGTTCCGCTCAAATACACGGAAAAACTTCTTTACTGTGAGGGTGACAGAGCACTGGCACAGGCTGCCCAGGGAGGTTGTGGAGTCCCCTTCTCTGGAGATTTTCAAGACCCGCCTGGATGCAGTCCTGAGTAATGTGCTCTAGGCAATCCTGCTTCAGCAGGGGAGTTGGACTAGATGATCTCTAGAGGTCCCTTCCAACTCTGAAACTCCGTGATTCCATGATTCCGTGATAAACCCTGTAATTGCTAGACAGTTACATAACGGTAATGAGCCCCATCCCCATCACATTCTTGTTCTTCAGGTAAAGAAATTTCCCCAGCCCCAAAACTTATTTTCTGTACCCAAAGAAATGTTTAGTTGTCTAAGCCCAGGAATAAATTTCTGAAG
The DNA here is from genome assembly GCF_965231255.1 of Vanellus vanellus. Taxonomy (NCBI): domain Eukaryota; kingdom Metazoa; phylum Chordata; class Aves; order Charadriiformes; family Charadriidae; genus Vanellus; species Vanellus vanellus. Next base: position 79,091,808 of record NC_138907.1, read on the forward strand.
TGCGCGTGTTCTCATCTGCAGCCTCCAGTGGGCTTTTAAGTTGAGATTGCTTGTGGGTTTCAGAGCACCCCTCCTTCTGTCATTTCCTGTCAGATAGATATTTAATTGGAATACGACTTTTAAATTCTGTTCTCCCCATGTGAAATATGTTTGTCTTCTCCCCCGGCTGAACTGCGTCGTGACAAGGCTGATTCCCCTCTATAGATCTGGCTGTGGATGTTGGAATGGACCAGGGGTTTTAATATGGTTTGAAGATATGTTGTGCAGAAAGGTATTTAAGATATACTTGAAACTTGAGTAGCAGGTGAAAATAAGTCGCTGTAGACTGCTGTTAGGATACACCAAATATATAAAATTGAATGCTCCGAGTATTTAAATGTATGCATGTTTAAGTGTGATCATATGGTGAATCCTATGATTCAGATAAGTGCATCTATAATACAGTGGTTTAATATGTGGTTAAAAAATGAGTATGTCAGAGCGTTTTCTCTTATTTACTTCTGACAAGTCATTAATAAAGCAAATTGGATAAAAGCCCTGAGGCTGGTAGAACTCTTGCATTTCTAATAAGGAAGCTGACAACCTTCCCGAATAGCTCCATGCCTTACCTCTGGTGCTAGATATAGAATTGTCAGTTATAATTAATTTTGAAAAAGTGTTGTGTTTTTTTTTCAAATGTACAAATGTACACCTGTAATCATGAGTGCTTCCTGATAACCCTTCTATATTGAGCAAAATAGATGTTACTTTCTCGAGATGGTACAGATTTAAAACTCTGTTTATATTGTCACACATGGGATTGTCAGTTTGAATTAGAGGGGTTTCTTTTTTCAGGACAGTTTGTATTTCAGCCTAAAACTAGCCTGTGTTTTCAATGACATTATCCTAGGTTTATAAATCTTCTTCATCAGCGTAATTGATTTTGGTTGTGTTACAGACTTTCCCAGCTGCTTTTTATTAGAGCTGGGTGAATAGGTGATTATTTTTTTTTTTCCTCCTTTTGTTTGACATCTGAAGTGGGAAAGTAGAGGAATGGCTGATCACCACCTGGTATCTCTCCCTGTTTTCCTTCCCCATGTAGCTAAACAGAGCTCCTAAATGAGCTGAAACAGAACGATTGATCTTATCAGTGGGACACCTTCACCTTTCTTTCCATGCATTTTATTGAAAATCACCAGCAGAGGTGAGGAGGACAGTGATCTGTTCACTTCAGCCACCACCAGCAGGCTGGTGGCTGGAGCACACACCTGGACCATGGCGGAGGGGCTCCCGCCGGCCAGCCGGGATAACTGATGGAAGGGCTGCAGATCCAGCAGCTCTTGTCTGCTTCAGTCATGAGGCGAACGTTTGGGAAATACTAAAAACATTTGACTAAACATGTAGCAACCCCTTTTTGACCCTTCCAAAATACATTATCACATCTCTCTTGATGAGAAATTTGTTCTGTGTTCTTAGTGGTTAAATTCGAACTAGCGCTACTACCCCTAAATGCGCTCTCTTCTACTACACCCACTGGCAGAGTCAGTTGACTTCACAGCTGTCCTGTGCTTTTTTTTTTTTTTTTTTTTTTACTCCCATTTGGTACTGTGAAATTTCCCCCATGTCCATCTCTTCCTTACAGTAACTGCCATGTTGCTTCCTTACAGTAATTTGCCATGTTTCCTCTCTATTGTTTAATTTCAGAGTTTAATGAAAAAAGCGGTAAGAACATGAGCTATTTTTTCTCATGCAAACAATTTAAAATCTTTACAGTATTTAAATAAGATTGCTCAAAAATACGAATGGTGCTTGCAACAAATAGTAGACTTTTTTTTTTGTAATGAAAGTGTAAATTACTGATGGAGTTAAACCTGACAGTTATTGGAGGTGAATATTTTAACTGCGAAGTCTACTGAAATGGCTGCACATGTGGAGAAATACACAAAGCATTAAGTGAAATGCTCATGTTGGCTTGATTTATTCTCTGCAGCAGATGAACTCTGGTAGTAGGAGGTGTAATTTGCAGCATATTAGCTATTAGCCAGTGTCATTGCTGGAGTGGGTGGTGTGAGTCTCTTGTACAGTGTCATACTGCGCATGTGTCAGAGCTAGGCGCTGCTCCCCTCTGCTGTAAGATGAATTTTCTGTGAACAGTGTTCTGTATTTAAAACTGTGAATCTGCTAGTTTTCAAATGGGTTATTCTGTCACACGGATAATATCTAGAGTAAATGCTTTGTTTTCTTCCCATTTCTCTGCCACCCCCTCCCCAAATTCTTAATGTTTTGTGAAAACTGAATTGTAGAAGTGTTGTGACTTTCCTACCTTTTTTAGTACATGGTCCCCTGAGGATGAGGTATGTAATTTGCAGGATAGCCAGCCTGTAACTTAGAGCAAGGATATTGTTAATGTTTCTTTTTTGGGTACCCTATGCATGTACTTGTGGAGTTTCAGCTTGATGCATCTTTTTGTGTGTGTGTGCATGCGCAATTTCACTTGGGTTGCTTTTAGTTCACTTTTTTTCCCTAGAGGCACCTGTCTCCTGCCACATACCCATCAAGACTAATTGCACCATCTGGAAGACTTTTGTGTAGCTGTTACTTGTGCAGAATATCTCTTGGGAGCTTAATTCAGAATGTGAATGTGACCCCTGAAGCCATGTCAAGTAGCTGCAGTAGTTTCTAGCGACTAAAGGATGATCACCGTAGGGTTTATTTGTTTCAACTCTGATGTGGTTTGCTTTAGTGTGGATATGTTACATGTCAGTAACACAACTTCAGTCACGTTGTGAATGGAATTAGACTTTGACTACTGGTTTGGTAATTCATAGAAAATCCTGTCTAAAATTACATCCAAACCATATGTAACATATAGGCTATATGATTAGGTGTAGAAGTGACAGACCTGTTGCTCCTTATTATTACACTATTTGATTTTTATGCCCCGTTCTTTCCTCCCAGCCACAGCTGCACTTCTCATTAATCGTTTTCTGCTAAGAATGCAAGGCATTCATTGCTAGTGGTGTTGCAACCCCCCTGAACAGCACTGAACACTTGTTTTTGTTATTGCTATGAAACTGATAGTGTATTTTCAGCACAGGTAATTTTCTGTTTCTGTTTCTCACCTAGTCTGAATCAGGTAGAAGTGCTGTAGTGCTTCACTTCTACTGGTGTCTGTCAAGGCAGTGGTTTATTTAAAGGCCAGTGCTTTATAATCCTGTGGTGAACACCTTTCTTCTCTACTTCTGTAATATCTTGTCCCTTGACAAGCTGTAGAGCACTGTAGGGTGTGAAAAGCCAAAGTGTTCTGATTGTTAAAAGTATCACCAAAATTTGCAATATTTTGTTTAAAAAAAAAAAAAAAAGGTTATTCATTTCTCATGCTGATCCTGCATTAGTAAGGCACTCTGATTTTACCAGCATACATATGTGGGGAAAATCAATTTTTTCCTAAAACCACTTTTATTTAAAAATGATGGAGTTGTAAATAGTGTTAAGGAAATATAGTTGTATTTAGTTGCATCATCTGTGTAACTTGTGTGGTTGTGAGTAATGTGGTCAACTGAAGTTCAAGCCAGAGAAGTACTTAAACCACCACAAACAATTATGAGTTCTGTGTACGGGATGCATACACGCTATATATTATTCATTATATGTATTTTTTTTCCCCCCCTGGGTAGTTTAATGTTCATTGTGGCTCTGACTTTGGAAATCTATGGAGTTTTAAGTTTTAGTTTAAGTTTTAACTCTCTTGGCTGCATTCTGTTAACTGTATTTTGCAACCTGGTAAGAAAAGGGTTTTTGTGTGTGTGCTTGGTGAGAATAAAAGTATGCCAGTTATACATTCACAGAATGCTCAAGGCAAGCAGCTCTCCCCTCCTCCTTATAATCCCTCACTGCATGTATGGGGTAAACAAAATAAAGGTGCACATTGCAGGACCACAGCGTGTAATCTTGGGAAGGGATCTGAACTGTGTAAGCTTTCCTGGGTTTGAGTGGTTGGGAAGTACTGGGGGACTGATCTAAAAAAGAAATTATTTCTGCTCTGGGAAGTTATATAGTATGTTCCTTTCACTGGTTTTTATGTTGTTTTAGTCAGAATTGTGTTGTTGGGGTGGGTGCTTTTTGGTTTTGGGGTTTTTTTTAAGGTTCTTTGAGGATGGAAGAAGTGAGAGCTGGTGGCTCCATGGCATGGTTTCTCCTTAAGTTATGTTTGAATCTCATGTGCTAAGTCTGTCCTTGAACATCTTCCACTAAAATATTGATTACCCATGTTCTAATTTTCAGAAACATTTTAATTGGTTTATTTTAAGATAGCTAGCAAGGTAATGTGTTAATTGCTACTTGCGTTTTACTGCTCTGTTAAGAGAGACTAGCATTTAGTTGCATTATTGCAGATAAAGATTGGTGGCTAGTACTTGCTTTTGGCTAAATTTCAGCTTTGGCTCTAAATGTTGGGTATCCACTTGGTTCTTAAAACCTCAACTTAGTTGAACCAAACTCTGTTATTGTCTGAGGCCATGCACACTTGTTCTCTCTTTTGGAAATTTAGGAGCTCTTGATACCTTCTCTGACACCACAGCTCCCCACGTCACTGAGAGTGTGGGGTGTAGTGCCACCAGGCTTGGTACACCCCACCCGTAAGTTGTCCTGGATGGGCCAGCCCGTTAGTCTACAGGGGAAGTAAGTGGGATGTGGGCATATGAGAAAGGCACAGAACAAAAAGCCATGGCCTCATTTGGCTCATTAGATGCCACCAGAGCTAAAAATGTTGTGGGTTGTGGTAAAAAGCCATAGTAGCATCCTCTGATGTTAATCGTTAGTGGTATAGTCGTTGTAGGCTGTAGCTACGCTGAGTGTGAGCTCAGGTCTTCTCTGGAGGGGGAAATATTATCCTGGAATCACTGCAGGTGTGAAGGTCAAGCCCAGTAGTTGCCTCATACCAGCTATCTGGGCTGACCTCTCATTCTCCTCCTGGAGCTTTTTGAGACATGTAGTTTGGGCCATTTCCCCATTGCTGTAGGAAAGGTTGTAAAGACTCAAGAAGTCAAGATTTTTTATTTTTTTTTTTTTTTGCAGTAGCACAAGAGCTTTCACACAAAAGGGTCCGATTTAATTTTTTTTTTTTAATGTTTATGCGTCTGCGTAAATGAAGTAATTTACTGACGATATTCTTGCATTGTGAAGTGGTTTAAGTGTAATGAAAAAAATCCAAACAAAACTTTAAGGTTATGTCTACTGTTCTCTTTATTCAAATGTACTTCCTAGATCAACATCTTAGATTTTCATTCAAATGTTTTAAAGATAGGTCTGTTTTGATTTCCTCCAGTTATTAGGGCTAAAATGATACTCTGGAATAAAATGAGTTGAAGTGCTTAGAAATCTATGATGTAGTTCTTCATATGATTTATTTAACAAATATTTAGATGATATTGGAGATACGGGCTCTTATTTATTAGAAATTAATTTACAAATTTAGTAGCATCTGGAATGTGTTATCCTTTCTTCTAGTTATTTAGCCTTATTGATGAACATAGGAAGTAGAAAGCAGCTTAACAAGGACAGGAAGAATACAACTGGAGACATTGCAGTCAAAAAGGAAAGCTAAGCTTGTTTTAAATCAAGTTAATTTCGGAGATGGTATATCTAAGTGGTTATTTAGAACTGCTTTCAACAGACGTGTTTTTGGGGGGGTAGTTTCCTTCTGACCGCAAATTTAAAGGTGCAACATTTGAAACAGTTATTTTGTTTAAAACGGCCAGTCTCTGCTTCATTTATGTCTTATTTTATGTCTTTCTTCAGTTTCTGCAAAGTCTATTCCTAATACACTTAGACATGTTTTGTGTATTGTGTGGTCTGTTCTCAACCACTCTGATCTAAACAGTTTTCTTTCAGCAGGTTATAGATTTTGGTTGTACCTTTCCTCCTTTCCCTTTCTTCTCTTGAAGTACGAACCTTCTTTTGGCTTTTTTTAAACTTCAAACAACAAACCGAAAGCTTTTATGTTCCTGTTATAGTAGATCACATTGAAATATTCTGAAATACTCCTTTCATTGCGTGACATGAAATGCAGGATATATGCTGCTTCTTGGAAATAAACAAGATATAATCCTGAATACTTGCTTACTGCAATAGTAGTATTTAATTGTGTCAGGTAAAGGATGACAAAAGATCATGATTAATAATTGCAGCTTATTTCCATGCAAACGTGAATACTAAAGACTTGATGAAATGATGGCAGCCTGAGGTCCGAGTCTTTGTTTCCACTTTGGCATGACCAGTGAAAATGGATTGTGAAAACATGCTTTTTTTTCTTTCATTTTTGCAGGGGTTTTGTGTACGATAGCCGAAATAATTTACAGATGCGAGGTTTGGTTGTATTGCTTGTTTCCAAAGCTGCTGGACCCAGCACGGCAGAACTCTCTTTCCAGCACAACATGGTCAGTGGAATTTATTCCAGGTATGTAGTAACTTTCTTTATCAAGATACACCAAGGTACGGTTGATGGGCAACTTCATGGTGGTATCAAAGTATCTTAAGTGGCCTGCTCAGCTGTTAAGGAAAATCAGTGCTTACCTAATCACAGGAAGTTCCTCAGGATTATTATAAGCTTTCCACAGTGAAAAACACTTCCTGCTCTTTGTATAGCTCTTATAATTTCCATGCCTATATCTTGTGGCTTCTGGGCACAACCCAATTAAAAACATTTGGATCGAGAGTTATTTGAAAGTTCATGTTAAGAGGCACTCAGAATCAAAAAAGTAAAGATGCTAGAAAATATTTTTTAATAGAGTATTTTCATTTTGAGTTACTTGGATGTTACTTGGATATACCTACTTACTAGAAATTTCAGAGTCAGATTGCCAATCTTGTGGAATACCAGTTGGTTTCACTGAGCACGTAAGTTTTGCTATAGCCCCTTTGAAGAATATTTTCCCATGAAACAGCAGTGTAGAATAAAGTTTTTACCTCCCACGTGTCACAGCAGAATTACTACCATTAAGGTTCCTCAGGCTCTCAATGAGATAATTCAGCTTCATCGAGTTTCTAAATATTTTTTTTAAGTATTTAAGCTAAATTGCTTAGTACTAGTAACAACAGCAATAAAAAATAGTGGTTGCTCTCCTTTGTATATTTGACAGTTAATTGTTCCACTGAAATAATAAGTGAGATTTGGATGAAAGATGGTAAAATTTGAATTTTTGAAATCCTGTTGAAAAATTGAGAGTTGTTTAGTTGAGCGAACAGACTGCCATATTTTCAGTTAATTGTGTTTCTGACCACTGTGATGTATTAAATGAAGATGCACAAACTTTGTGACATGTTTGTTATTCTGATGTTTTAGAAGTGCAGAAGATGGCATTGTAAAATTGAAAAGACCAAACAAGTAAAGGTATTAAAATATATGATATATCTTAAAACAACAGAGAAGGAAAATATGTATGAATGGGTACAGACAGAAACAACAATAAGTAAGAAAAAAGACGAGGCTATAAAAGAGGCTTGTTATGGAGGGCTGTGTTGTCCCTTTAGCTGTTTAATTCCATTCTTGTTTTGTTTCGTCCTTAATATCCCCTTAGGGTTGTAAAAATTTTTATATTTATATGCAAATGATGCTGTATGAAAGCATAATTTTAGTTAATTATGGCACAGAAGGTATTTTAGTTTGTTTTGTAAATGATTAAAAAAGTTTACCTTAAGTATGCCTCATGAAAGGAGAGAAAAAGCATTATTTTCTGATAACTAAGTTCTTGAGTATGATGATTCTGACCATGGAGGTAAGGTTTGAGCGTTTAAAGCTGCCGTTGGGAAGGTGACTAGTGGAAGTATTCATTAAGGAGCAAATAAGACCTTGAATTAATAATGAGCCAGTTGGTGTAAATGGACATCATTGGAACTATGCCAGTTCAACCAGCTGAAAATCTAGCCTAATAATTCAAGTTTGAGCAAGTCAATAGCCATTATAATATCTAGTTCAGAGTTACAGAGGTACTCAAAAAAAATAAAGCAGTTTTGAATACACCCACACAGGTTCACTTAAGGTTGATTACTGTCTGCAGAAGTGATAACTATGGAGTTGTTAATTTAAATGGATTTTCAATGACACTTTAAGTCTGTAGCATGGTGTAAATACGAGCAAACTGATGCACGCGAGGAGAATGGTGGTGCGTTGTTTCATTTTGTGCCTTAGTGGCCAGTTCTTGCTCTCTACTGAAGTCACTGTGGGCCTTGCCTTTGACTTTGGACTCCTTTCTTTATTTAAGGTACTTTTCCAAATACACTCTTAAATGTGAGTCTAACTTCTGATTTTGATTTCTCCATTGTATAAAGCTAAGAGAACAGGCAGCTTGTAAAATTGTGAACTTGAAGGGCTTTTGTGATTGTTTTATGTATTACAAGTAGTGTTTTACAAACTGCTTTCTCCTGAATAAGAACAAAAGGACATCGTTTTCCATTAGTACATTTTTGTCTGCTGTCTTGGTTACAGTGTAATTATATATGGTGTGTATATTAGACATACATATCAAAGGCAAAGTATATTCCTCAGTGATGTGAAGAAATATGCTTAATCCTTTGTTGTTCTTATATGTCTCCAGCTTTGGAAAGTATTTTTTGGAAATAGATTCTTACAGATTTTCAGCTCAGCTGTAAACTATACAGCTCTTTTTGTTGTCATGCCATATAATTACTTCATCTTTATATATAATATTTTGCTGGAAATATTATTTCTGGCACTGTAATGAGCATCTTCATTGCCTGATACGTGCTGTGAACGTTATATTGTGGACTGTTAGCTGGGATATGGCTCACTTGATTTTAGGGTACTTAGTAGTGATTAATTAATTGCATTCCTGAAATTTGAGCATGAGCTAAGTTGTTCCAGTACTTGTCAGTGATTGCACCAGCCCAGTCTTTCTTTTCCCGCTGTTTGTGTTGGAACCAGCTCTTGTACTCTCTTCAAATACTCAGTCCCACAGTGGATAGCTAGGTTACATCAGTCTGCTATATCTGGTACTACGCTAAACGTACAATCTGTGACCAGGAAGATGTAACAGTGTGATAGTTATTTAACTTAGAAAACCACAAAAAAACCCATGGTGGACTTTTTCATCCCGGAACCTGGCTTGTTCTGCATAACCTGTTCTCCCTATTTCATGTTCTTGAATCACAATATAAGCAAGCAATACAATAACTATAATTAAAACAGAAAGACACTGAGAGCTGAATTTGGAATAGCCAAAAACTTTTTTTATCCTATTCTCCTGATCTCTAGATATGTCAATTCGTGAGACAATTGACCTAAATAGATTAGCTAGCTGCTTAGCTGGCATCTGTTTTTTACTGGTACACAATGGAACAAAACTGATGCCTGCTACCAGAGAGCAATCTTTTCCAGAATAATGAGGATTACAATTTAGGTAGTTACGGGATCAGGGCTAGTGTAGTTACATGGTGCTGCCTCTGGCCGGCATTGCCTCCAGCTTTAGCACTTCATAATTTGCAGGAGACGTGATCTGCCCGCATTAAGCAGGGGGCGTGGAGGTCATCGTATGCAGGGATATCACAGTAACACTGGTTGCCTTATGAGCCATGCTGAAGATAAGGGGGGAAGTGTTATAAAAGTCTGCTTGGCATGCTTTATCCTGTACAGCCGGCTCCCTATCGTGTTGCCAGCATCCTGACTTTATTCCTATTGGTGGGGAAAAGAACCTGGCTTCCAGCTCAGCACCAGTGATCCCAAAAGAGGATGAAGGGGAGAAGTAGCAGCATGATAAACAGCTCTATTTCAGCTGCTGGACAGGTTTCCTAAAGTTGAAACTTTCTGCCATTATCTTAGCTTTTAGGAAAATATTTCTTTGGCTACAGAAGCAGTGCAAATGTAATGAAGTGCAGTGCTCACTACAGAGTATGCAAGCAGTATCACGTAAGGGTTGATGTCATTACTTGTACTCAAGCAAAGCGTGCATCCCGTATTCCCTTCAAACTCCTTCCTACTCCTGTGCTGAAGAGAAAGCAGAACCCACATTTGGGTTTAGGCAGAATCTAAGTAATGATAATTTACTATCCTAATAGTATCAGAGAACACCTTAGATATGACACAGGAGCCTAGAGCTTCATAAGAGCTTTGAGACCCATTTCCTAACTGGTGATGACACTAGAGTCCGACACTTCTCTCTGCCTTCTTTAAGAGCAAATCTCACTTGAATAGTGAAATAAGCAGCTTGCTGTTCTTCTACTTTGCTGCTGGAAGTGAGGTTTTTAATTGAAGCTTCAGGATCATATGTTTCTAAACACTTACAGCTTTATGCTTCATAGTTGGAGCTAGATTCTTACAGTTGAAGATACCAAGACTGGCTCGGGTCCTCTCACTAAATACCCAAAGGGGTATCTTTTTCTGTTCCTGTCTGGCACGGCCAGACACTACTGGCTGGGGACTGAGGAATCTCCTTGGCTTTATGTTGAGTAATGAATTCCTCACATAGCCTCTATAGCGCAGCTTAAAATGCAGGTGAAATCAACGAACAAACTTATGCCATCTCTTCAGGCCTCAGTATCCTTGGCTCTAATACAGCAAGTTATTTTCTTTTTCTTCTCTCTCTCGTTTTGCATCTTTTTTTTTTTTTTTGTTCTTGCCATTAGTGCCAATTTCAAAAATACCCTCTAGCACTAGCATCCATTGAGTCAGCTCTGAAGATTTCCTTGGATGCTTGTCAGAGGTTTTTAAAAAAAAAAAAAAATCTTTTTTTTTTTTTTTTTTTAGTCAAATCTGCCTGGTCATTGACAAGCGAAGACCTTTCTCTTCTAGCAAATTCAGCAAGTGTGTGTCTATGTGTGTGTAGAGTGGAATATAGAAAGTACCAGTCCAGATCTGCGCTAAAACCTAGTAAATCCAGCAAACAGATTGATGGATTGGTACTATCAATGCTGGGCTCTGTCCCTGCCTCTTCTCCCTCAGAATGATGCGGCTGGCCTTTAAAGCTCCAGGAATTCATCTCTTGGAAGGTGAACAGTCTTTCCTACAAGAAGAAAGTGCTCACTGGATAAACTTGTCTCGAATCAGAATTCTTCCTCCTACTTGCAAGAGTGGTAGTACTACTGTAGTGACAGTGATCACGAACATATACTCCTTTTACTTAGTGCATTAGAAATTATTTTGGAACCAGCATTGATGCTGCTTCCAACAAAAGCCCAGTTTAAGTGGAAGTTAGCAGTAGATGCCAACTCCTTGTTATGGTCATGGGTCTTTCGCTTGTCCTGTTCCAGTAGTAATTCTTACTAAGTGCCCTGGATACCCTTTTTTGGAGATGCACACGTGGGTCACACAGTCTGATTTCACATGCACTTTGTCATTGTGGCAATGCCAATGTTGTCTTGTTCTCACCTCTCTAAAGGAAGATTGATTTGCAACTTAAAGGTCTCCAAGAAATACTGGATCTTAACCAGAGGGTTCAGGCATCCATGGGTTGCTTTTCCTCTGGAAGTTTCTTTGGTCGCAAAGATGTCTTGAGAGGATAGGTGTCATTCTAGGACCCTAAAGACAGAGGACGTACTACTCTGTCCCTTTGCAGTTTCATCTAGCTTACTCCCAGCTCTTCTTTGGAGATATGAAAACAAGTCTTTGCCTTAACTTAATTTTCTTCCCCTGGATTCCAAAGAGCTTTATGCCATCTTCAGAGAAAGTTCAAACTTCCATTACCCTCCTTTCAGGGCAAACCGGATGCTGCTGATACTACATCCAGGTTGACAGGATAATTCAAGTTGGAAGGGGTCTCAGGAGCTCTGTAGACCAACCTCCTTCTCAAAGCAGAGTCAGCAATGAGGTCAGAGTCATCCAGCTTTCTTCATGAAGGTCAGGTCTTTAAAGAACATGGTCATCTTCACAAGGTGATAATCAAAAGTAATCAAGGTGATGTGTTTTAAACAGATGAGTGAACTTTCTACCCCTGCCTTTGGCCTCATGCTCTGTGTTTGATGCTGTACATGACGTGCATTCATGAATAAGTAGATCGCAAGATGCCATACTGATGTTGTCATAATCTAGCCTGTTAGGTGTCCTTAAGGTCATTTGAGAACTGAAATATCCAAAGAACTCTCTATCACAAGATTTTCAAAATTAGTAATGTGGTCTGTGTCAAGGCCTACTATGAGAACACAAGCATAAAAACCTTGTCCGTCTTTGGGATATGCCACCAAAAGTTTCTGTGCATTAGTGGGAACACTAGGAATCTCTTCCATTTCTCACAGGTGACAGCTCACCATCTGCAGCTCTATCTGTTCTTTCTCCAAAACCCAAGCCATGGCAAGTATAACAGAGGTGATGCTGTGCTTGTTAGAGCAGTCTTTAATTACTGTATGCATGAAAGGCAATCAGGCTGCCTCCAGTGAACTGAAGTTACGTGAATGATGATCCTTGGATAACTTTAGTCTGTAAAGGTAAATATGGACTAGCATAGTCAAAGGCGTGGAGGTTATATACTTGTTATAGTATGCTTTTAAGACTTGCAGTCTGCACAAATTTACACAAATGGGCATTGGTTTGTTGACTTTACTTTTGCATGTGTCCTGAAGTGCTGTTGAACTGGGATTTTATGGTTGAGAGGGATCTGAAATGGCAATACTCTGCTTTGTGTATTTAGTGTAATAGTGTATGACGTGTGAGCACACCTTCTCTGGAAATTGAGAAAATGTAAAAGGTGTTCCACTTCAAGTGATAAACAGAATAAATACCCCAGGAAGATGTGCACCTTGGGCTATGCGTTCCCTTAGAGCTCCAATTATTGGCAAGTAGCCTCTGTCTTGCCTGGTGAATGCAACCAAACAGCTGAGAGATGATAATGCTGTTCTTAACTCGGAAGACTGTCACATCTCCAATTGGAGCAGATGACTATAATAGCTAAGGACTACCTTCTGGTTTAGGAACAGGTAATTGTTACTCTGGCAAAGGAGGTCTTTTACTGTGTAAGCTGCTCAGCTCACTAGTAAAGTTTTGCCAGCAAATTCTTTCTACTGTAGACAAGCTTAAAGATTTTTCTAATTTTTAATAATTGTTTAAATGCTCTCCAACTGAAATCTGTCTCCACATAAATCTGTATTTGATTAATTAGTAGATCTACACAAAGAAATCAGATAGTCTCCCTTTAAAAGGAAGAAAGGAAAATGCAAATCCATTCATTAAAAAAACCTCTTGGCTAATAAGCCATGGCAACCATGAGTTAATTTTGGTGAAGGTGAGATTAATTGTATGGTTACAGTGAAAGTGACATGTAGAGGTTGTCTTGCCCTGTTTGCTACTAAATTTTATAAAAGTCCTTTTTTCTGCCTTGCATGGTGTAGGTTTATCTGTGGATAAATTCTGTTTGAGAGTTATTGTAAAAGGCAAACTCAGATGAAATAACATCAAAGAATGACCATACAAATTATGATTTTGGTACCTACAAAACACAAAGAGCATGAGTGTGTGACTTTTTACCTCACCTTCAGACCTCGCTCTTCTTTCAGTTTCTGTACTCTGAACTGTATAGTGTATTAACTTGGGAGATTGGATTTGATGGTTTCTTACCTTCACATTTTGAAGTAAATAAATGATGCCTAACTCTATCGTGGACTTCTGTCATGTGAAGAGTACTTCCATATTTGTAAGAACTTGGTTTTTTTTTTTCCATTGCTATTTGTCTGAGTTTACTAGGAATGGAAAACTAAATGAGATTTACCCTGCCCTGGTGCGATGCAGAAGGAGTAGCTGTGAACCAGAGTTTGGGGGACTTCATGCTGCATTGCACCTATCCCCATCAATGATGTAAATCATGATAGAAAGTGTTTAAACTAAATAAAAAGCAAGAAATGAGAAAAATGTAGTAAAACTAATAGTGTATGTAGGAACTCAAAACTCAGAGAAGGCAGAGCTTTTTTCTTTTGTCTGGTGTAAGTATTTAAACTGGGGGTTTTGGTGCAGAATAGCTGTTGCACTTTAAATTCTCACTGGCTTATTGTACGCAAGCCCTGGGTCTCAGCTGCAGATATTGCAGAGATTAATCTTATTAATGGAACTGCTAATTGGTGTTTGACTTCTAATTATAGTAACAATAGGCCATAACAATCAATCCTCACCTTTACTGGGGCACATTAGGACTCTTTATCATAAAAATGATTTCCTTTGGGATTTACTCTTCTTACTCCTATCTTCTGGAAGACTGGCTTTCAGCGAAGGTGTAGTATCCCAACTAGCATGTACTTTGGGAGCTTAGCTAATTAACTGGTAGAGAAAATGCATGGTCCTAAAATATTCAATTTCTAAGTACATTAAGAAGTACAATGCTCTTGACAAAATTGTTTGAAAGATAATGGGGAAACTATGTCAAAATACAAGCAGTGGTATCTTACACGTTTCTTAAAGATTATAACATTTTGTTTCCCAGTCCTCAATAGCTTTCCTTTAGCTTTCAGTGAGAGGAAATCTAAGTGATTATTCTAAATTATTCTATTTAGTTTTTACTCTCCAGGATAAATCCTATGAGATTCTTCATCTCGTTTACAAGACGAGTCTCAGGAGGCAAAAAGCACATACAACTTGATTACATATTCCTATTGATCATCTTCCACCCACAACAATAAAAATCAACTCCAAATACAAATCTAACAATATTACTAATTCATTACAACCAGTACTTTTCTTCATTAACTTTTTATTGTTTTCAGCATACACGACGTGCAAATACAGCAATTATGTGTTGAATAAGAAAGGGTCCTCTCCTTATATTGTAGAATAAATCAAAAAGCACTGCATTAAAGCTAATGAAAGACTTCAGAGATACGGACTCAAATCATGTTCAAAATAAGTCTGTTTAGCACTAGATAGCTGAGCAACATTAACTCAGTATGTACATTACAAAGGGTTTTTATTTTGTTTTTTAAAAAGGAAGTATTTTTCAGTATCATAGAAAGCACAGTAGGGATCGCTTACCTTGGAGAAACCATAACTCTGCCTGCTGTCTGTCTGTCCAGCCCACCCGTTTCCTGGAGCTTCCTCCTCCCACTGCTTGTGAAGTGAGTACTGGACTGCCACAATGTGCAGTGTAGCATACAAAACCAGAGCAGCACTGATGAAATTGTGCAGTGGGTCAGAAGCAGCTGCGGGAGCAACAAAGTCCTGCCTTCACCCTAGTGGGACCTTTTCAAAGAAAGGCCAGATGGCCTGTGGGTAACAAGACCTAGCACAGCCTTCCTGGGGCATGACATCTCCGCGCACCAGAGCATTTTGCCAGAGCTGTTCTTTGGTGGTTTGCTATAAAAATCTCTCTCTTGCAACAAAACTCTGCTTAAGAACTTTCACCTTTTCTTTAAAAAAAAAGAAAAAAATCGTATTTGTGAAGAGAAATTTCCAACCATCACCTAAGCGCAATCCAGTGCTGTGATGAAAGCACACAACAGCTCTGGGGACTGCTTATCCCTCAGAACTATGATGTCAATAGGACCAATTGCTTTACAGCAAGTTCTTGAGTAACTGTATCGATGTAATTTATTTGTCCTACAGTCCCAAAATATCTCCCATGCTTTCCCATCTGCTGAAGTACCAGCTGTCCTCTTCCCAGGCACAAATTATTAACTTCTCCCTTGACAAATTTTAGAATGCAATTATGCAGTTTCAATACAAATTTCTGCAATACTTGGAAAATTGTAGCAATATGAATTTAAGTATTACAAGGCTTGCTGTACCAGTTAATTTATTTTCTTAATATGATTCAATCAGAGCTCTGATATAATGTAACTGAAGATATTACAAAATTCTTCATCTGCTGGGATGGAGTTGAGGAGAAGGTTTTCATTATACTCCACAAGTATATGTGTATAAAAATATATACTGATCTTTGGCATATTTGGATATGTATGGGGAATATGTTGTTTCTGTGATGGTAATGGATCGTTTTGGGGTTGACTATAAATAAGAGTGAGCCTCACTGCTAATGAGCAAAGTCTTCCTAGCTCAGAAAGTAACCTTTTTTGTTTAGAGTTCAAGAGACTGTATAAAGACTACACAACATCCGTTCTCTCCCACTTGAAATAACAGCATGTTCTGGACCCTGATCACGTTATAGATTAAGTGACTGAATATTTCTTATCACTTCACTGGTGTCTGCCCTTTAACTTTCAGTAGATTTTCATGTCGAATTTGGCAGCTCTGAGATGCTTCTGAAGCAAACAATAATTAAAAAAGAAACCAGCATATTATTGTGGGTAGTGTAGACGCAGGGCATAGTGTTGCTGGACAGAGAAGCTTGGTTATTTATAATATACTCCAATATAAAGGTGGGCAGGTAGGTATGGAAAATACGTGAAAGGGAAGTTACCACTTAATAGCCAGGATTGTTTAAGGTAATAAGAAATTTTCTTTGGCATGAAAAACAGGAAGAGAGGCAAGAGAAGATTGCTTAAGAACCTTTTGTGAGGGGTTTTTTTTGGTGGTGGTGGTTTGCTGGTTTGTTTTCTTTTTGAAGGTGGAGAGAAAGTGGTCTAAGTTGAATTCTGGTAAAGAATGTGAAGTCAAAAATTCCGTATTTCAGGAACTTATTTTTTTTCAGGGGATGACAGCTGGATTGGGGGAAACAAATTTTTGGGCTGACTCCCTTCTAAGTAGACGTTGACTGTAAAATAAAAGTGCATGCTCGCATCTTCATATGGTAGATCTTCATCTTCACAAGCAAAGTGGGATTTTATTTGATGGATTAGTGGAAGAGAAATTACTCATGAAATGACTCATTAATAAAAATTAAATCCTCTTTGCAGAAACATTTTCAACGGGCATGAGATGGTATTTCAGTAGATTGGAATGGGAAATATTAGTCCTTGTTTTGTTGTACAGTGGCTATTGGAATAAGGGGGAAGTTAAGTTGTGATTTAAGTTAAAAGGTTTTAGGTATGGAAGGATTGCAAGACTGAAAAGTCCAGATTTGGAGATAATGGTTGCATCCTGAGTTGCTAGAAATATGTATGATAGTAACAGTGATTTGAAAAGAGGAAAAAGGAGTTAGAGAATTGGGGATAAAGATTTCAAGAATATGAATGCAACATGTTATTCTAACCACGTTGTATTTGAGAAGGTGCTTAGGCAGTCAAAACAGAAATCAGAAAGGTGATGGTTTTTTTTCTAGGGTTTGCAGCAATTGAAAACTTCTGATCAGCACTGACAGCATGATTATGGAGCCTGTTCAGTGCACATGAGATTTTGGGAGCTTGATTGCCCAACTCTTGAAGTCCATTAAAGTATTTGCAGTTGTAGTTTTTAATTTTTCAAAAGACTTGGCCAAATTTGTGGAAATTTTTGTGGAAAGAGATGATGCAGCCAAATAAATTGTGCATCTAATATTTCCAGAAAGAGAAGAAAGATAAGGAAGTTTCAGATATTGTAGAATATTTCTTATTTCTTTCTCATAACTGTTATGTTTCACAAAAACAGTGTTCTTTGGAAAGTGTACTTCAGTCTTTTATAGCTGAAACTTCATTCTGGCTTCTGATATCCACGCAACAACAACAACAAAAAACGATACAAAAACTTCAGCTAAATTCATGTGCTCTTCTAGTCAGCAAACTGAATTTTAGCAGAACTACAGTAGTGGCTGCAATCAATAAATGATCCTGTTTTGTGGACTTGGGTAGGAATTCTGCAGGAATTAAGTTTGTTCTTGGAGGTGGTTTATTAGCATATAGCTGTCTCTCCATGATCACCCACTTGGGGTTAATGTTGCTTGAATTGGTTGATGTCAACCCTTATTAAAATGTGTAGATTGAATCACTCTGGAATGAAAGGACCAAAAAAATGAAAGCATGAGATTTTCAGATACCTTATAGAACTGATGTAAATAAGGTAAAAATAGATGAAAATTATGCCAATGGTATAATAGTAGGTAGGGTTTTTTCATCAAAAGATACATTTTCTCAATATCACACGATACTCTATTTGCATAAAATATATACTAGTAATAATGATAAAACTTTGCAGGCATCAACAGCACCAAATGCTTGTTACTGTGCTGATATGGTCCCAGAAGCAGCAGTCGTTGCCTTGCTCCAAAAGGTTTATTATCCTTTCCCTGCTGGCAATTCTGTCAACACACCTGGTGTAAAGGGGCAAGGTCTCCAAGAAGTCTGCTGTCTCCCTTTAGCTATTAGTCTCGTTCCTTGTACATGGCAGGCAATATCCATCTGCTGCATACTTCTGCTTTGTGAAAAGCGAAAACAATCCTATAATAAACCATTTTAATCTACGGTATTAATGTCCCTATCCAATTCTGAACATTGAAAGTTCAGGAGGGGAGAGGAGAGCAGGTGTGATAACCATAGTTTTAATTGCTGACTAACATAAATGCAGTTACAGCTGCTCAGAATAGGGCAGGTTTCCTTGATAGTATGAGGTATCTGTGGTTGCACAAGCAGCGTACGTTTTGATTTTTTCTTTCCTCTGTCAGTTGGATATTTATTGCTATTTCAGAATATACTGTATCTTTTATGTAAGTATGATAAAAAATACATATATTTATATATGTAAAATAAACCCCAACCTTATCTGGTACAGTGTATTCTGGTGATTCACATTTTATTTTTTAATGCCCTTTTCCTGTGCAGTTAGATATATGAACAATCTATTCTCTTAACAGGACTGCTCATTTATCAGGTGCTCGTTCTTCACTGCATAAAAAAGGTTACCTTCTTTTCTCTCGCATAAAAAGATTCTGTGTATTTCAAGTGTCATTAGTAGCAGAGCTTTAATGTCGAGGTTACTGCACCTTAACTTTCAGCTACATTGAATACAATTATAGACAAACTCTTCAGAGATATTTCAGAGAAACACTTGGAGTGATAAGTCATGCTGGCGATCTCTGCATAGTTGACAGTCTACAGTAATGGGAATTTCTGTTAGGTTGGTTCAAACCATCTCCCATAGTCACTGCAAATAAAATCATAGCCGTGCTTCAAAGTCTTGGAGGGCTGAGAAACAAATAATATAAGTTAAGAGAAAGTATGGTCATAAAATTAATTGTTAGTAGCCTGTTTCTTGCATTTACCTGCAAGTAAAATTTTTTATTTCCCTTCATATCCTTGCAGTTGGTTTTAGTGCAAGTATTTAAATATTTAATATTTAAATAAAACTCAGAATAGTCAATGATTTTTAAACTCTGATGTGAAATTTGTTATGGAATAGATGCATGAAAGATAATTGGAGGATACTTGTTGTTGAGGGCCTATAAAGCAAATCTGGGTAATCCGGGATGGATGGGTATCCTGCGTGGTGCCTAGTCATTCCATAAGCAGTCTGGCTGACACATGCTGCTGTCATAAGGGAAGGAATCTTGGTCATTTCCATAACAAAATATGTGATTTTCTCCATCATCGTGTTCTTTTGGATTTCTGCTTTGATGACAACACTGTCATCTAATCCACAAATTAATCCTTTAGTTCATACCTCATCTTTTGAGTTTTTTCATCAACATACCTTATTCAGTTCTGAGTCTTACTGCCTTTCCTTGCATCGTATATCCTACCATCCCATTTTTTTCCAAGGCCATGCTATAGCAGCTGTCGCCAAAGCTTTCGATCACCTCTTACCTTGCCTTTTTCAGACTCCTGTTTACAATACCGGCAACTTGCTCACTTCAGTAAGCCAAAAATAAGGCCTTTATGCTAGATCCATTTTAAACTCTTCTTTTGGCTTGTTCTTCTTCTACCCTGTCAGGTTCAAATGTCTTATTTTTTACCTTCGGTTTTTAAAAATACAGTACTGCTGTTTTAAGGAAACAGTGGTTCTGTTGTTTCTAGACCACTGGTAGTTGTGCAGAGGTGGGCTGCTTGTGATCAGCTTGCTTGGAATTGGCCACTGGTCTTCCGTTTTTGAATCAGCACGAGAGAATTTAAACCTACACTGAATCGTCTGGAAACTTAGCGTGCAAATAACTATGTAATTTTTTTGCAGAGTGTTTTGCTATGTTCTGCTTAGACCTTTGAATTAGCCTGATGCCCTTTTGATTTTATAATGAATCAGGGGCTTGCGTTTGTCTCACATTGCACAGGTTTCATATTTGTTTCGTGTTTGCTGGTGTCTGCCTGCAAAAGTGCCACCTTGCTGAGATAAGTAGTGTTGTCAGTAATAAAATTAACTGTACAAATAGCAAGTAGTAGAACAAACTTGGTGCAAAATATTGTTGATAGAAAACTTTTTACTGTACTTAGTTATCAGAGTACCTGTTTGGCTACCAGAGACTTGCATTGCCTTGAATTAATGGAGTTGTTTTAATTTTGTAAGCTTTTTTTTTTTTTAGACCCTATTAAATAAAACATGCTTTTTATCTTTCAAACAATTGCAAAACACAGATAAGATTTGTTGGCTGGTTTGACTAGGGAATGATCTAGGTGGGATTCCCAGGCTGGAGATGTGCTGTTAACACTGCTCCGCATTCTGACTAAGCGTTCACTGAGGCTGCAGGAAGACGAGGCTTGGCTCCCTCAAGCATTTGAAAGGATGCAAATCCCCAGTACTCCTCTGTCTGAATTTTCAGAAAAATCCTCCTCACACAGGCATATAGGATGCCGAAGTCAGGAATGCCCAAATATGTAATATTGTTTCCCTCCCAGTAACTTTGTGGAGCAGGAACTGGAGTCCAGGTGTCCCACCTTTCTCTTCTGTAATCTCCTGGAGATTGACTGACTTCTTTTTTTTTCACTCTGTTGCCATCTGGCTGAATGAATAATTCAGCATTTTGCGTAAAGGCAGAATAGCTCAGCAGGAGTGGTTGGGGAAGGAGGTGTAAGGACACCCTGGTCTTGTGAGCCGACTGGCTGCCTGGTGCAAGACCCAGATTTCCGAGTGATGCTCTGCATGCTTCAAAAGAGGAGCTTGGACTGAAAAGCCGATTGTTCACAGTCATGGTGTCAGGTGGCACGTCCAGGGCTCAAATCCTCCCCCTCTCTCGCAGTTTTTTGACTTCCAAATTCTGGCTGTCACTTGGAGTTTGGGGGACGTCGGCATGTTTTTAAGCAACAAACTTACCCTTGCTTGTGCTGACAGATACTCACATTTGACCCGTTGCATCTTTTCACCCACATACCTCCTATAAACACAGAAAGGCATGAAAATAAATGTTTCCAACAGTCATTTTCTAGCTGGAAGTCAACACATGCAGCTGGGTAGAAAGGTACTTTAAATTATATCTTATAGGTGTTTTCTCAGAGATGGCACTCTAGTTATTTGAGACAACTGTTTCTCCAACCTGCTGTGAAGGATGAGTTGCCTTTTATACACTTAAATATTTTTGTGCTGTTAAAGCAGATGAGAAAGTTCAAAGCCAAGGCTGAAAGTTCGGTTTCAACTTCTAGTTTTATGACTTTTGTCACTTTGTGTCACAGCCTAACCATTGTTTTCACTTAGTGTTATTAATTAAATAATACAGAGTTTGCTCATTTGAAATAGGCTATCTTTCTTCACGGCGAATGACAGTGAATTTCATTCTTTTTAGTATCCTGTGTTAGATAATAGTTGAGAGAATAATAGATTCCAGGGACCTTTGATCCACCATTACTGTAAAATAAAAATACAACTTAATTTTTTTCCCTCTGACCATAATGATTTTAACCTTGTGTACTAATTTGAATGGGCTTGTGGGGGCAGAGTCTTAAATGAGACACAAATGAAGGAAAAATTGCTAATGCTGCCACTGTATATCTAATGAGCACTGTGTAATAAACCATAACCTCTTCAACATTTCTGTGGAAAATGGTGTGATTATTTTGGATGGCTGGCCCTTTGTGTATGGCTCATTACCATCTGGCATAATGTGTATTGATATAGCCTGTAATTGTCAACTCTTATTTGACATGCTGCCTTTAATAAATGTGACTTGCATGGCTAGAACCCCCTAATGGTTATATGGAAAACTGTAATTAAAAAAAATATGTATACTTAGGTAAAATACACACCCTTATATACATAAAATAATTTTGTAGATAGTCTCTGTGTGTCTTTGTCTCCTGTTTTTTGTGGGAATACTTGTATGTATTCCCAGGTTAGTACAGCACCAAATACATTGCATTACCAACGCAGATACCTAAATGTGTAAAGACAGATGTGAATCCTGAATGTAGGATCCTGTTTCCTCTTGCAGAACTTGCTTAAAATGAATTTTGAAATGTTTATTCTCTGCGTGCAGTAAGACAGAATTAAACTCATGATACCTGCAGTTCCCAGCCTGCTGGTGGCTTTGGATGCTCCTGTGCTGGGAATGGGAGGTAACTGTAATGGGCAAAGTGGCTCTGGGTTTGATGTGTCACCTGGCTAAGGTGGCTGAAATAAATGCATTCGGAAGTCCCAATGCTGAAAGCTTCTATACCTCCTTAAAAGAAAATGGGCTGCTGGCCAATAGTAAGTTTTCAGATACAGGGACCAACCTTAACTGCTGCCAAATCTAAGTTGTCTTTTGTTTATTTTCTGAAAAGTTTCCTTCCCTTGGCTTTATGGTTCATGAATACATGAATAACTAAGAGACGTTGTTTTGCTAGTCAGATTGGCGTGCAATCCAAAACAGGCCACAGGATTTCCCCAACTTTAATCAGGTCTAATACTTGTGCTTAAGTAGGATTTCATCAGATACTGCCTTCAATTGTGCCATTGTTGGACAATCCATCATTACTCTTTGTAATAGATTTTGGCAAGTGCCTTTACCTTAGTCCTTTCTGAATTTGCTTAGGTTCAAGCTACTAGATCTTATTTTATCTTTGTGTGATAATCTGAGTGTTTTCTTCTCTTGATTTTTTTTTTTCTTAAACCTTCCTTAAGTGGCTGTGACTGAGTCAATGTACAGATTCAATATCTGTCTTCTCTGTACATTAAACAGGTTTCATTTCTCACTTCGTATGTTTTCTTTTACTCTGATTGTTAGTGTGACTCTTCTCTAAACTTTTTCCTGCTTTCCCAAATTCTACCTGAATGAGTTATTTTTACTGATGTTGGAAACCCAGGGTTGACAGAAGCACTGCTTTTGCTGGTATTCTTCCCCTAAATTATCAATGGATCCTGTTAACCTTGTTGACTGCGGTGGTATCATGTGTTTTAACTGATTAATTGGGATGATCCGTTCCTTCACCCTCCTTCCACCCTTTTCCAAACCTTCAGTGTTTTCTTCCCGAAAGAGTCCCTGTATGTATATGGTCTGCTTTCTGTAATGCTAGCTGAGATCTTTTGGATGATCTTTTTTTTGCAATGCATATTTTTACTTGAGTAAAGCATATTGAACTAGCTCAGTTGACTCTGTACTGAGGATGATTCATTCTCTGTGCTGTTTATCAGTTATGTCATTCCTTTTCTGTTGCCTTTCCTCCTGAGTGCAAGTTCTCTGGACCTACTGACTATGAAATCTTAACCACTGCTGCTGTTCATGAGCATTATTATTCACTATTGAGCTAGAAGATATTTATATCTGGTTGTGTAAATATATTGCTTAAAAATATAACAGGCTTTCTAAAATCCTTTGCCTTTGTGTTGTTATGTTTCTGCCCACCCTTAACTAATGGACCAATGCAGTTCTTAAAATTCTTTTTGGCTTTGTTTTTTTAGTATATCCTTTTAAAATTTCCTTTGCTCAGCTTCCTGCCCATCTCTGCATTTTTGCATTCATTCCTTTATCAATTTTCCTCCTTGCCTAGTTTCTCTGATTTGCATTTTTTGCTATCAGTTTTCCAGTTTGTTTGAGCTAGAGAGGGAAATATTATAGCTGGTTTGGTTGTCTAAGTCATGATTTTTTTGGCTTTTTGTTTTTAATCAGCTTAGTCTTTTTAACTGGGGAATTGTGGCTATTTGGTCATATAGCAAAATATTCTTGATTAGTTTCCAAAAAGTATTCACATTTTTCTGATTAATTTATCTAACCGTTTCAGTTTATAATTGAAAATATTGCTTATATGTAATATTATGTGCTTCTGAATATTATATGTCATATTTATAAAGAATGCTTGTATACTGCTGTGGTTTTGATTATATTGTGTTCATATAACAAATGTGTTGAGATCATGTTCGCGTCTACCTAAATTTTTAGTTCTGATGTGAACTCTTTGTAGCAAATTAAATTTTTAATAGAGAACTCAAGTTGAATGCAACATTTCTTGAGGTAGGAAATGTCCTTTTAGAACTTCAAGACAGTGACAATACATTATATTGCCAATATACATTATTTGGAGTATTCAGTATTTTCATGTAATATCAGCATTGTTATTTACAAAATGAGAAAAGTAGTGCTTTAAAGAAGTAAACATCTTAGCTTTTGCTATTACTTGATGTAGTACTTGGTATGGTTTACATCTCTGTTAATACAACCTATAGCGAACACCAACTAGCATTTAAACTTGTATTTTAGTAGTAGTTTAAGCCTTGATAATTGCCTTATAAAAAGACAATATTGCATTTGACAGCTTTACTTCATTTTGGAAATATGAATCTTCCCATAGGGATAACCAGTGATTTTAATATGGGAATTATGGTATGTGATTTTAAAAATGCCAAATTTTAATAAATTTGAAAATATGCTTATAAATGAGTAGCTCCAGTTTTTATTACCTGATTTCTTAGCATCAGTGTTCAAGTAATCCAAAAAATCTTTTTTTCCAGGTAGCTTTTAAAATTTTTTTTCTTTACATTTTCAGGAATGTTCTTGGTTTTTTCCTCTGGTTTGATTAGTTAGGTTAAGCTAGCCGGTGTTCCTTTAAAAAAAAACCCAAACAAACAAACAAACAAAAAACAAACAAACAAAAAAAACCACACACACACAAAAAAAATCCAACCCCACAACAACAAATCTCTGAACTGTAGAGCCACTTTTTTTTTTAGCAATACTTACATAGCTACTGGCTCATGTCTAGAGTCTACTTTTTCTTCCTTAGCAGTGTAGAAAGGGCCTATAAGAAAAGGAAAAGTAATGGATGTCTCCCTTTTTAACGCTTTCTAGTGGTTATGAAATCTGTAATAAGAGAAAAAAGATGTGAAGCTATTTAAGTTTCTCATATCCTTGTCTGTGGGGCTTTATAAACATACCTGGGCTTGCTACCACTCCTCACATCAGGTTTGAGCGATGCAAATACTCTTTTAATAGCTGTCCCTTGCTGAATGTCCTTTGCATCCTTGTCGCTATGAAAGTCCTAACATGACAAGAATTGTCTTTATGATGAGCGTATCTGGATTCTTGCCTTGTCGGCCTAGCCCGCCTGCTCCTCATCTGTTCGCTCAGCTAGATTGTCGCTGATTTTCTGGGTCCTGCAATGATGAGATGCTGCTTCTCGATGTTCTCTTTTTTTATTGGTCCCAGCCTGCATGTCTGCCTCCAAGTACTGGAAAACATCATTTTGACTTATTGATTCTGGTGGTATTCTTCTGCTGACTTCTCTGATTAACCCTTTTTTTTTGTTTTCCCAACTGAACGTGGGGTGTGGTGATTCTTACCAGTTCTTTAGATTCTCTCACCTGCTTCCCAGAATTGATGATTTTGCTTCCAGGCTGGGAATATTTTTCTTTTAGCCTGTGCAATTGGAAAGGGTAATTGCCACGATGATGCCATCCAGCACGAGAAAGATGTGCTGTGCGGTAGATTGTGATCACTGTTACTTTGCTGGACACCGATACCAAATACAGGAGCAAGCCAGACAGCCTTCAGACCCCGAAGTTTATCAATTAAGGCTTCATTTTGCCCAGAGATGATGCCGTTCAGTGCAGGCAGCTGGCTCCAAGGCTCGAGGGCCCCTAGCTGCACTGTAGTGACACAGTGGTGGCCGCCCTTGCACATCAGTGGCACTAGTTGGAAACTGATACAGACTGGGTAATTTTCATATTGCTGTCTGGAGTACAAAGGGGGAATTGGTTGTTCTGTGGTAGGCCTAAATTAATTATTGGTGAAGTCAAGACTGCCAAAACCCGTATTCGTAATTCCTACATTAAGAAAAGGAACAGGAGCCTGACTTCAAGTGCCCCTCTCCCCGCCTGCCGACTACCCACAATGTTTAGGGAAACTGGCTTGCCTAATTCAAGTGAACTTCTGCCCACTAAAAATCAGAAGATGTTTTCAAATCTTATAATGGTCTGAGGGAAGAGCTTACTGAGACAAATTAGGAAAAAGAAATTAAGCAATATTTGGGGGAGGAGATAAATGAAAATGTAAGATCTTTTCAAGAATAAAGAAGGAAAAATACATGAAGGAGTATGGGTAGAAGTTTTACTTGAAAAACTTTATGATGCTAGGAAAGGAAGGAAATGAAAGAGGTAAGATATGTAACCGGTTTAAAAATAAATGGATTGACAGGAATGCAATTAAACAGCACACTCAATAAACTTAATAGAATTGTTGTCTTTCAACTTCATTTATCCCGCAGGTGGAAGATGCCCCTACAGTAGCTTAGTGACGAAGAGAGGAGGAACCACAGAAGGCTTAGTCTCTGACCTTGTTAAAGGATAACAGTGGGTAGATATTCTCTGCTGGATAACAGATACACAAATCATGATCATGGAATTAATAATTGGTGCTGTGCTTAAGTCTGCTGCTTTATCATGAACATTTTTCCTGTTAGGGAAACCACAGCGCCTACCATACATGTTGACTAGTTTAAACACCTTCCCCCCTCCTCCTTTCATTTCTTGTAAAAAAGACTATATGGAGAAGATGAGAATAAGACTTTCCATCACTGTGATGCTATTTATTACTCACTATACAGTGTTCCTTTAATCGTGGTTTTATTAACCATGGCATTGACTTTGACAGGTGAATGGAAAAAAAGAACGCTAAAAATCCCAGCCCTTTCTTGCCATGTAACTAAGCGGGTTATCTTGGTGCAGCTCAATGACCAGAGCATACAGGATGAACTTGAATTTAGTGTATGCACTTTCCAAAGGTTTTTCTTCCTGTTCATTGGTCACAAAAAAATAATCAGAAGATTATCACTTTAATTCTTTAGTTAATGCTTTTTCATATGTAGTTTTCCACTAAAGAATTATTGCATTTTTCAGATTCATAGGTATGTATAGACTATTATAGTTGTCACTAAAATTGAACGGATGCTGGTATTTTTTATGTATTTATTTTTTAAAAAATCCTGAACGTAAGGCTTTACAATTAATTGCAAGGTAATACTTTGTGTGTTGAAGGGAAACTAATGGATTGACAATCACAGAGAAAATGTTCAAAACTTGGGTGTATACTCTTAGTCACTTCAAATGTTCAATGATAAGAGTTCTTAAAGAATTTTTGATCTATCAGTTCCATTGTCTTTGTTCACTGCAGTTGCTTCCATTGCTGAAAATTTTAGAATATGGATTTCAGTGGCTAATTTAAGTCTTTAGTCCATTTCTGTGAAATATTATGTCTACTATTAACATTTTAAATTATTAAATGCTTCTTTGCATAACTTATCATCCTTTAAGAGGGTCAGTATATTTCTGGCGGTTAGCTGATAATGAAAGGTAAACTGACTCAAGTTTTCTTGCTGTTACTGAGAGCTTAAGTTTCTATCGCAAGTATTGCAGAGGAGTTTTTCAGCTGAAGTAGTCTTTTGTTCACAGCAATGCAATTGCACAATTTAATGTTTCTATTTTATCATATGTTTTGCAAAATGCTATTTTTTCTTTTTAGAGTAGGACTTGAAATTAGGGACTAAAGTCACTAACAAGGACTCTCTCTACAAGGAGATTGTACTGGCTAATGTTTCATTGCTGCAAGTCCTTAAAGATAACACAAATAACAAAGAGGATATTCAGGATGCCAGGAAGGAACACTTGCATGGGAAATCTACTATCAAAGCCTATTTTGTTTTCACAAAATTTTGTTTCATTATTTTGCCAATCCCCCTTACCGTTTCATGCGGTTTTGTGTAGGCTTTAAAATTTGTGTTGAATTCTGCATGAGAAGTTCATCTGCGTAATAAGACCGTTAGTAACAGTGTTACTGTGATGAGGCAGACTCCCAGGCATACAAACAGGAAACTTTAATCCAAAACAAAATTGTGAAATGCATTTTTTGAAATAGAAGCATATTTACAAAGTTTCTCCATTAGTTCTTTATTTTTCTCTATAGATGTGGTGCCTGTATGAGTGTAGGGTTTCTACAAAACCTGTTTTCCTTACTTTGGCGTTGCAGCAGCAGAATGTTGCTGCTAATGCATTTACTTATAAAGGCAGATATAAAAGATTTCTTGAAGTGTGCTCAGCAGTTTGTCAAAGTTCACATATTTGAATGTCAATGATCAGTGTGACTTCATTGGGGGAGGGGAGCAAAGAGGAAGGATAGAAATTGCACTTGTTTTTATTGTTGCAGGATGTCTATATAACTGAATTCTACTTTTTTCTAGTATCTTCCTGCAAGCTGGTGTTTCAGACTCCTCATGTCAATATAGCTCAAATTAACCTTGCTGAAGAGTTTTTTTTAGTTACTAGTGAAGTTAGTGTTTTTTTTGCACTTTCTAGGATGACATTTACAGCTTGAGGAACTCATAACCTAAGGGATACTTTATAGCAAGCATTTTACAGAGATTTAGGTTAGTTACACTGGTGCTAAACCTGCAGGAACAAGGAGTCAGGAGGAGAAAAACAAGAAGCAACTTACACACTGCTCCCTTTTACACACCACAGGCAAGAAAAGTCGGTAAATTCCGATTTTTTTCATGGAGTAGAGTAAAAAAAAAACAAAAAAAAAAAAAAACCAAACAAAAGCACCAAGAACAAGTCTGAGGATCTTAGGATCTTATCAAAGACTGGAAGAGAAGGGAAAAGTATTCACTGAAGATGTAGACAGTAATTGGCTTGAAAGGGTAATGAGCCAACATGTCCTGTTGTCCTGTTTACAGGCTGCCCAAAGACGTTGTGGAGTCTCCATCCTTGGAGGTATTCAAAAGCTGTCTGGACGTGGTCCTGGGCAGCTGTCTCTAGGTGGCCATGCTTGAGCAGAGAGGTTTGATCAGATGGCCTCCAGAGGTCCCTTGCAGCCTCAACAATTCTGGGATTCTCTTAGTTGAGAGGGCAGGCGGCGGGAGAGATGTATTTCACAATTAACTCTGCTTAAGTAATGCACCTAACAGCGGAACTCGTGCCTGTTTGACTGTGACCAACCAAAACTTTTTAGTAGGGTCTCCCTGGTACTGTCCAAGCTTCTGTACTGTTCTCTTTAGAATGACATCACGGCACGTAGGTTGATTTTTGGAAGGGGAGAAAGAAAAGGAGACTAGGGGATGTGTGGATCTCAAAACGGTATCATCTTTTGAAACGTGATGTCTGTACATGGAGACTCTGGGGCAGTTAGTGATGGTTTGCAGGAACCTCTTGCTTCAGTGGTGAAGGCCACAAAAGACAGATGGAAGTATGTTGGCATTTGATGAAAAAGTGTTCCTTATTCTTAGGCTGCTTCCATTTGGAGACTTTGTGTGTTTTAAAAATGTTGACTGTTTTCTCAGTACTACCTTGTTATTTAAGTAATTCTTGTGGCAACCACTTCTTTGTTGTGTAAACATGGGCTCTGGAGCAAGAAGAGGATGAAGGCAGTAGGAATTCGTAATCCGGTTGTCCTGTTGCTTCTGCTTTTGTACTCTGTCATACGTTGTTGTAAGTCCAGCATTGTGTAAACATTATTTTTTTTTGTATTTTGGGATTAGCTGCTTTCAAATACGGAATTATTTAATCACTGCCTTTTGCTTCAGATCGAGAAAGCTGTATATAGTATTGCTTTAGCCATTCAATAGCAACTTCATAACAGTGGGAGAGAGTTGCTGGATGCTTTACAAAGTTGCATCAAGAAGCACTGTGTCCATAGCAGCACCGTGGACTTCTTAGTTGCGCCTGGGTATTATGGGGTTCATCACAGAAAACGTTAAGAAATCTATTGCCTGGGATTTCTGCAATAGCTTTGGTTCTTAGATTTCTAGTTTGCTAGAGAGAGAGGGTGGAAGAGCAAGTGTGTAAGACTAGAATTGGATGCAGATTATCTGCCTAATATGGTTCTCTCGTTAGCACAGATAATATGAATACCGTTTGGAGAACAAACGGATTATAGAAAAAGAAATGAAAACATCCAGATCCTGAACATTTGGAAAGCATGACACTGATATATTTGTGTAACCTTTTCATGAAGAGCGATGCTGAAGTCAAAGAGGGGATTTTGATTTCCTTCATTAAAAGCTTATTAAATGAAGAAATAGGACAGTCGTTGTTTTGCTTCAATAGTTGGGGGTCACAGAGGCGGGCCTGATCTCCTCGGGATATTAATGCCTGCTTTCAGCTGGGGGAAATGAGCCGTCGCTTGAGTTAGCTGCAGCTTTATGTGCTCGTCACTAGGGATCCCCATATGTCCTGGGATCTGCGGCAGTCGGAAATGGCAGAGCTCGGCAGCAGGGAGCAGAGGGCTCTCATTGCTATTCATAACAGGTAGCTCGGCTCAATCTGCCCAGAGCAAGTCTGTTTAATGTTGATCAGCTGTCCATCTGATAAACCGAATTGATATGGACATTTCCTCCAAGGGCTGCCCTGACAATGACAGCAGGAGCATCGGGATGTCTTGTTAGTCTTTTTCTCCGAGCTTGAAATTTTATTAACCCTTTGTTAGAGCCGAGCCGAGCGTGATGACAATACTGCGGCTGTAGGTTCTGTGCATTTCTCCTTCGCCTCTTTGAAAAACAGCATCAACCTTCAATTTTGCTGTCTACGTGGAGAATGGCTAGCTGTTTTGTTTTCAGATTGTTTTTCTCTGCATGGAGAAAAAATTGTGAATTATAAAGGCAACTTTTAGAACAGCTTAGGTTTTCTGTGTGTGACAAAATACGTTGGGAACCTCTGTTTATCCTCTCCCCCCAGTCATCTCTCTTTTGCATGTCTGCCCAGGCTGTGTGGCTCTTCTGGCTTTTCTCTCTTGCTAATTGGCACGGCTCACTGGCCTGAAACAGTTGCTGCTGGGGCTCTTCGCAGGTCAGCTATATTTGGGGCAGAAGGTTACTTTAGATTAATATCATTGGAGGCAGTTGCAAGACACATGCACTGTTCAGAGGAATCAGTATTAATGTACTCAGTACCATGCCTGTAGGGAGGCAGAATCTAACCTGAGCATCTATCAGCAGGTATGTGAATGTATAGAGCAGTTTAGTTGCTCAGTGAATCAGTGCGTGGCCACTTTTGAATAAGCTCAGGGAGCATAACATGCCTTTGTACTGGGTTGCAATTTAATTTGAACTTCAAGGCCTTTTAGTCATCTGTCTGGTTGAGGGACACACATTGCGATTTTGCTCGTATGTGAAGTCTCCCTGACATAAAGGGAACTGTTTCAGTCAGAAAAGATGTGAATGTGCTGAAGGTTTCGTAAGAGGGGGGGGCTGTGTGTATCTAAGTTTGCAGCATTAAGAGGATGCTCCAGTGCGTTGCTCTGTTCCCCCCTCCCCTTGTCCCTGCTCCGTTATTATGTCTGTTCATCGCAGTGTTGTAGTTCTGAGCTAAGGTGA
Organism: Vanellus vanellus; assembly: GCF_965231255.1. Lineage (NCBI taxonomy): Eukaryota > Metazoa > Chordata > Aves > Charadriiformes > Charadriidae > Vanellus > Vanellus vanellus. Next base: position 79,123,275 of record NC_138907.1, read on the forward strand.
CATCTCTGGGCTCCATGGAGTGACAGTCGCTAACTATCGGGGGCTACAGGGTTGAATTGTGGGAGGAGGGGAGGAGAGAGCTGTGCTAATGACTCTTTTCATGCCTTTTCCAAAAAATGAAAATAAATAGAGGGCAAGCCTCTATGGGGTAACCTCTGTGGCAAGCCTCTCACAGGGATTTTAAACCCCTAAATTCAGAATGTAGCACACTATGTGCCTGAATAAGAAGTGATTTGTAAACCTATCCAAATAAAATTGGGTCTGCCCCTTTGCTGGACAATAACCTTTATTTTTTCTGACTGAAACAAGCAGTGAAATATCATTAGTATATAGTTTTAAAATGTTCAGCTGTTTCTGTTTTCCCCTTGCGCCCTCCCCCCTTGGTATTATTGAACTGCAAGGTATCCCGTTATTAATTTAACTCCAATTTGAGCAGTCATTGACTGCCGCATTCTTACGGTGTTCAGATCAGCTTGCTTGCAACTCCCCTGCTGATGTGTCCTTTGTTCCTTCCCATCAGTACTTTCTGCTTGGCATTTTCTTCGTGTCGGTGTCCCTCAAGCTTCTAGAAGACAAAACAAAAAAAAAAAGAAAGCACCATGAGGACTGTATTGATTACTTAGCTTTATTTTGCGAAAGAATTCAAACAAAGGGCAGCGTTCCTCCAAATGAAACCTGTGGTACCTGTGGCTTACCTGGAAATACCGAGTGATAGTGCTCTGTGCTTAACACCTTTGGGTTGTGGCTTCTAGAAGTACATAGAAGAGCTACGTGATGATAAAGTATCTGTTTAGCACATGTGGTTGATTTTCCCCCCTCTCCCCCTCCCCCCCCCCCCCCAGTATTTTATTCATAGCATCAAAAATAATTGTATTTTTTCTTTGCTTTCAGTCAAAGAAGTCTGGCTGAGATTACAGAACTGATCCACACTGCCTTTCTGGTGCATCGTGGAATAGTGAATATTGGTGAGCTCAAGTCCTGCGATGGCCCGCTGAAGGATATGCAGTTTGGAAATAAAATGGCTGTTTTGAGTGGAGATTTTCTTCTAGCAAATGCTTGCACAAGCCTTGCGCAGTTGCAGAATACCAAGGTAAAAAAAAAATACTTCTGCTGCCAGAGCAAGTATCTGTTATTGAATCTTCCCAAAGAGAGGTCCGTTAAAAAATCAGCAGTTGTGTTACGTATGTATATATGGAGCATCCTTTAAAAGTCAGCTTACTTACATTATAGCTGTGGATGGATTGACAGGTTGCTGCTGCAGTGAACATGTTTAGGGACATGGTTTAGTGGTGGACTTGGCAGCGTTAGGTTAATGGTTGAACTCGATGATCTTAAAGGCCTTTTCCAACCTAAATGATTCTATGATTCACTACAGTCTTATAGAATTACTATATTGAGGCCTCTGAAGCAGTGTAGCCGTAAGTGGTAATGGATGAGCAGTTAATTTGATGAATTTAACATATATGCAGTGGCATCCTCGTGACATGTTGGACTACAATGCAGCTGTCCAACTGCCAGCTGAAGACATATTTGGTTTGTTATTTTGTTTTACCTTGAGCTTTGTGAATGGTTTGTCTGTCTTAGGGAATTTTTGGTGCAAAAGGCTGCTTCCCCCTCCCCCTACACAGTGCTCAGGTGACTTTTTACTCTTAAGAAAATTATTTTGTTAGGCATTTGGATGCCCCTTGAGTATTGGATTGCCCTATTAACGTGGATGTACTGGCTTCTAAAGGGCAGCTACAATCCAGCTGCTCAGCCAAACTGTTTGAACATTTACAGGGAAATGTTTTTCATGACAAACAAATTGCGTATATATGTATGATCTTAGAAAATAAGACTGGTGGAGACCTTAAGAGATCATCTGTGTGGTTGGTTCTTCTTTTCTCCAGAAAGGATCAGCTACACCAAATCGTTCTTGACATGTGTTTGTCTAGCTTGTTCTTAAAACCTCTTGTGGTAGAGAGATATTCCTGAGCATCCCTGTGCAGTCTGGTGTAATGCCTAACTATGTGTATGGCTGAAGAGTTAAGTGTGCTGTTCCAGTGGAAACGGAGAACAATTCTTTGAAGGGTTACTTTTTATATATCTGAAAATTGCTGCCATATTGTTACGTAAAATAAATGTTTGTCACGTGTTCAGTTGTCAATAATCAACATAGTTTTAATCCTGAGCTTAAAGAGTCTATTGTTTTTAGATTCTCGTGCTAAGCCTCCTCATGATGGTAGTTAAGTATTTTTGTACCGCTTTGATTGTGAGTGTGACAGTTTCTCTCAAAAGTGGTGTCATTTTGTAACATAGAGCTGAGTGAGATTCAGGAGAGGAGACAGAAAATTAGATGTCAGCCTGCTGGAATAGTGGGTTAAGCCACTATGGTGATAACTGGTAGTAAGTATTTAAAAAAAGTTTTAAATAGTGCAAAATTTTAGTCATACGATAACCAAAATGGGGTGCAGTTGATTTTACTAATTATTGTTGATTTGTATCCATTAATAATTTTTTTTCACTACTTAGTAAGATTCTCAAGACAGACCAAAGGATTTAACTCTACATCCATTTTTTGTTTCAACATAAGAGAAAACTTTTCTAAAATGTAGGACCCGTTACTTTGCATTTAGTACATCATTAAGTATTGCAGCAGCAATGTATAATCCCTGAAGACTTGCCAGGAAACAAGCCTACAGTGAAATGAAGCACAAGTGCAAAGAAATACTTTTTTTTTTTTTTTTTTTTTTTTTTTTAAAGCAATCATTATACTGCATGTCGGAAAATTCTGCCAAAACATTTTAACACTTTTTTTTTCATTTTTCTGACATCTAAATACTTTCATAGCTTCTACATACGATAAGTGGGATGCCATTATGGAAACTGATTGACTTAGTAAATTATTCTTTTTCATACGTCTAACCCTACTAGCAAAGTTAGAAAAATTGAAGTACAAGCTATAGAAATCTCTTGACAGGTGCAATGATTTAAACATACTGTATTTATTCTTTTGTAAATGATGAATTTTCAAATCTGGCATCTGTTTTTCAGCAGTGTGAAATAACTGTGACTTTTTTCCTTCATAATGTTTTGTTTTCTTTGATGTAAAAAGTAAAAATCACAGTACTGCTTTTTTCTGGCGTTTATTTGGTAGCTCAGCAAATTGGCTAATGAAATGAGCAGCATTATATCATACATGGTACTGACCATGGTAGGGTATAGCCTCTATAGACGTGCATAGCTGTTGTATAGACTAGAATTTGAACTAAAGGGAGCTTTAACATTAACTGAAACCACTACTACCAAGATAATTTTATTGTGCTGTTAAACTCTTGTCTAAGCTTGTGTATGATGCATTTATCTCTGTGCTTCTCTTGGGGCTGACAATTAGATGTGAAATTCTGTAGTCGTAATGAAATGCAGAGCTATTTTATAATTGCCAAGGGTAAAATTAGCAAAGTCAATTATTTTCCCTTAGGCTTTTCCCTGTAGATATTAAAAGGCTGCAAGGTAATTGCCTTAGGTAACACTTTGATTTTTAAATAACATTAAATATAGGAATTGTTGTTGTTAATTCGTAGTAATTTTCCTCTTCTTGCTACTGTTGTAGAATATAACTGTAATGATGTTAACAAGATTCAAGGCTCAGGCTTTGTGTTTTGGGGGGTTTCTTTTAAACTAGTGCTCATACTTTTCGTGGGTTTGATAAAGTTATGCAAAAGAAGGGGTTTGGAGTTGGTGTCTTGGTTTGTGGGTTTTTTAATATCTGAGGTACAAGGACTCAAACTTTCTTGAAATGTCAGTTAGGAACCCTCCTGTAAAATAAATTCTGCTGTTGTGCTGTTATAGTCATCTAAAATTTTGTTGTTTGAACACACATAATAATTCAGAAAAAAGCGTTCTTATTTTCTTTGTGGAATTGAGACATTAATTATGATTACAAAGTTGATATTGACTAAGGCTTAAAATAAAGTATTGAAGGGCAAATGCAACTGCATGCTACTTTTTGGTAACCATGGCAAAGTTTTTCATTTATTCAGGTAATAAAAACTGTTTAAAATGAACAGTAATTTCTTCAAAAAACTTTTACAGCTACAAAGCATTAGATAGATCAGATCATGTATTTAAAATTCTTCTGTACGTTATGTTAACTTTTTGGTTACCTTATATAAACTATCTCTTTTTTTTTTTTTTTGTCTGCTCTGTTTATCTTTTGGATGGTGGATTTTCTCAGCCTGCTGATTGCAGTGATAAATTCTATTGTTGATTGAAGATAATATGAATATAATCTTACTTCAGAACCACATCCTGTAGTAGAACAGAGTTGAGCCCAAAGAGGAATCGGGTTGGGATCTTTTAGTAGTTTGTAAATCAGCAGTGGGTATGGGAATGGTGAGCCTTTGCCAAGGAAGGGCATGGTTCGTTTTTACTACTTAAATAACAACACAGTAATGCCTGGTAATGTGCTGATTTGTTGGGCAGGGGAGTGTTTATAGGGGATGGTGGGGCTGTTTTGATTAGTTTTCTGATTGTGAGGTTGCAGTGTTTCGATGCTAGGATTGCAATAAGGTATTTGTAAAAGTCATCGTAAATGTGTGGATGTGAGGGGGGTGGAAGAATAAATATGTGTGCCTAACAAAATAAGATACCTTCCAAATATGTTGTGGGATATGTGACCATATACAGTTTTAAATGAATACATGAATAAATTATTAAGACCTGTAAAAGGATATGTTTAAGGGTTGGTTCTCTGTTGCCATCTTTAACATTCGTTATCTCACTTTGCTGAGCCGGGCATGTGTGGATGAAACCACTAACAGCAAGTTGTGTTGCATGGAAGTGCTTCTTTGACTCTGATAGCAAAAAGTGTTAGTTTTGTCTTTGATTTCTGCCTAAGTAACCTTCACTTCTTGTAATATTTTTAGGGTGGTATTCAGATGCAAACATAGCAAAAGTAACAAGCATTAATTGGCATTTCTGTCTGGATACATCATATGGATACGTGAACACAAGTGATGTGTGAATATTGGCCACAATATTATCAAATAATGTGCTTTTCAGGGTATATCAGAGATAAGTTGGAAGAAACCTGGTGCGGCATGGAAGCTGGAGCTTCCTAGAACATCTGAATCACACAATCATAGAATAGTTTGGGTTGGAAGGGGCCTTTAAAGGTCATCTAGTCCACCCCCCCCTGCAATGAGCAGGGACATCTTCAACTATATCAGGTAGCTCAGAGTCCTGTCCAACCTGACCTTGAATGTTTCCAGGGATGGGGCATCTACCACCTCTCTGGGCAACCTGTTCCAGTGTTTCACCACCCTCACTGTAAAAAATGTCTTCCTTATATCTAGTCTAAATCTACCCTCTTTTGGTTTAAAACCATTACTCCTTGACCTGTCACAAAAGGCCCTGCTAAAAAGTTTGTCCCCATCTTCCTTATAAACCTCCTCTAAGAACTGGAAGGCTGCGATAAGGTGTCCCCAGAGCCTTCTCTTCTCCAAGATAAACAACCCCAACTCTCTCAGCCTGTCTTCATAGGATGATCATCTTTGTGGCCCTCCTCTGGACCCACTCCAAGAGGTCCGTGTTCTTATGTTGGGGGCCACGCAGCTGGACACAGTACTCCAGGTGGGGTCTCATGAGAGCGGAGTAGAGGGGAAGAATACTCTCCCTCAACCTGCTGGCCACGCTTCTTTTGATACAGCCCAGGATATCAACAGTTGTCTTCTGAAACTATGGAGAGGGTGCATAAAAGATGTAATTGTGACCAGTTTTGATCTGTAAAACTTCAGAAGGATGAAATGATGCATTGTAGTGCAACGCCTACTGTAATGTGCTGCTAACTAAAGAAAATTATAAAGTAATCTGTGAATGCATTGCTTGTAACTCCATAAACTGATAGGAAGGCATCCCTTTTTATTAAAAAAAAAAGAAGAAGAAAAACCCACCCACAAACAAAGAAACCACCAAAAAAAAGCCATATCCAAAACAAAACATAAAATCCCAGAAAAAATAAAGGGGGAAAAAGAAAAAAAGCCCAGCCCAAAAACTTGAAATACATGTAATGGTAGTGTTTTCCATAGTTCTTACTGAAATCTTAAGAATGACTCTATTTTTCCCCAGTATAATTCAGTGAGCTCTTGTTGGAATGTTAAGCTGTTCACAGAAGCACTTCAAAATCTACAGCCTGAAAGCTTGGAATTGAATTGAAGAATCTTGTCTGTTGATGCAGAGCTCTGCCAGAAGACCACATTATAGAGCATTGTTTTATTAAGCATTATTTGTTTATAAATAAACAGTAGCACAGATGTAGCACTTATATAGTGGATGCATTTCCTTGTGTTAAGTTTATGTATTCCTAAAGGCATAAACGTGTTGTTTACAAAATAGGCCTTGTGTTTGCATAAACATCAACAAGTTATTCATGTAAGTCTCCTTAAGTCTTCCTGTTGTAACAATCTGAATGTACACTGTGCTTCATAGAAGAACTGCTTATCTTGAACTGTGGTTTCTACTTCTGTAACATCAGTTGTGGTCCCGTGGAGAAGGCTCTGTTTTGAACTTGAGCGACTTGGTTCCTTGCTGACCAGTGAAGGATATGGAGAGTATCCTCTTTCTGGAATTATGCCAGTTGCTCTTTCAATGTAAATTGACCTTCTTGAGAATTGATAAACAGGTCAGCTAGACTTTAGAATTTTAATTTTTGAAGTTGTGTAAGAAAGGCAGTACTTGTTTTTTCTTTTCCTGAATGATGTCAAGAGAAGAACATAAACTTTTCAAAAAATGTTTTAAGTATTTAAACAGTGAAAAGTCATGGATTGGCTAAAGAAATGATTCCTAGGATCATTGGCAGTTTTCTGGCCCTCTCTTCAAAACTGAAAACTTATTCTAAAGAACATGGAGAGTGCATACCATCGAGAATCCTGTAAGAAATATCCTTTTTAAAAGGAAATGTCTTGTTGCCTATGTAAAGGAGCATTTAGCAGCCACTGACTTGTAATAGGTCCAAATTACTGTCCCTCAGAACAGCGCTTTTCATTTTGTTTTGGTAAAGGTAGTTGTGAGATGAGTTATTTTCAGAGCAATGAAAGTTATTTTCAAAAAGCTATTCTCTATTGTTTTTTTCTGGTGGAAAATATTAACCATAAATACCTGCTAAGTATATTTCCATTATATTTTACATAAAAGAAACCCTTAATCTGAATTTTCCTTCTGAGATTCAGTAGCTGTATTGATCAGAGAAGGCAGGATGAAAAAATGGAGAAAAGGTGAGAACCAGCAGTTACGTGTTTGCTCCCAGTTACAGTGTTAATGTAGAAAACTGAAGACGATGATAAAACCATTTTCAAATTCTGTATGTTTTTAATTATTCTCAATTTGTCACCTCTGCTTACTTATCTGCTTCCTTTTTCTTCCCTGATACAAGCTGCTGTTAGAGATGAGTACCTTTAAAATGATCAGCTCACAGAGCAGGTAGGTGACACTGAGACATAAATTTGGTAAGAGACAGAGATCGGATTGGATTAAGAGACCCGGGTTATGAAGTTTCATAGTGAAGTTGAGTTCTCAAGAGGAAAAAAAAAAAAAATTTCTAGAGAGGAAGATAAAGAGCTTTTCAAAAGGACGTTATCATGTCTGTCTTGCTGTAGCTTCCCTTGAGGCACTGTTTGATGGTGATGTACTGGACTAGATAGGGAGTAGGATAGTATCTATATAGATATCTATGGATGTGATATGTATTCCATGAAATGTTTCTGTCAGTCTAAAATTTCCACACTACAAATTCTTCTCCATTTTATCCACAGCATAAACTGCAGCAATGGAAGTAGTTTTGTCATTATATATATCTATATATGTCATTGTTAAAGCATGCCTGTATGCTAAGGCATGTATCCACAGTATCTATATTGCTAAGTATTTTTATTCTAATTTAGTATTTTAGAGTGCCAAAGGGGCATGTCAAAACCAGACACTACTGAAAAATATAGATAAGTTTAAAGAGCTCTGAACTGATTTATGGAAAAGTACACTTAAGGAACACTGTTTATTTGGCTCATAGGATAGAAGAAAACAGAGAGAATTGTGATGTTTTTGAACCATTAACCTAATATGAAATGATTTAAGACAACATAGCCGTCATGATTGCATTATTACTCTTCTTTGGGCAACCCTAAATAAGCAGTTCTGTATCTTAAAATATTGAGATACATATTCAATATTGACATACAACTTAGTATAGATTTTATTGGAGAATGCCAACACACTTTCATCATTTCTCAGTACTGAGAAATAGGTAGTTATGATTTCTACATAGTATTGAATCGATTCTTAAGAAAACTGTTACTTGTTTTAATAATTATTTTTAGGGTGCACCAAAATGTACTAGTTTTGCACCCACTTCTGAGAGGTAAATTTGGTTGTAGTTTACCTCAAAGTAAAACATAAAACAGATTGTAATTCAAACAAACTTTATGTCCATGTGATGGACATGTATTGGTTTTTCTGCCCAATGTTCTCAAACACTGGATTTTTAAAAAGAAGATTTCTTTATTAAAGTTTTGTTGACAGTCGTGTGAAGAACCTCTGGTAGCAAAAAGACACTCTTTATAATAGTTTATGAAAGTATTTAAGCATTAGGGAATAAAATTCATGTATGTTAGAGAAAAAAGATGAAAATCTATTGGAATCGGTACTAGGTAATCAAATTTTTCCCACACTACTGCCTTAAAACTTTTGTCTAGCATTTCTGCTGTCATTAGAGGTAACATTTCTTGTGATGATGATGATAAAATTGTAGAATGATGTTAGTGAATCTCCTACTTGCTGCATTGTGCTCTTCCCATTGCCCCTTTCTATGCTTTGTGTCAGTGGAACAGTTCCTTAGCAAGTGCATCATTTGCCTTTGTTTTCAAGAAGTGAATTTATAGCCTCTAAAATAACACCTGAGCAAATGAAGCATTCAGTTTTCTGAATCTTTTACAGATTTTTTTCTATTTTGCTTTTGCTATCTATAACGGGCAGTATAATTAAATATTTGTAAAATTTCATTACCTTAATGGCTGCCGTTATGTATGTGAAAAGTAATCTTTTGGAGAAGTTAAATTAGAGGATTAGGTGACACAGCTTATTAACTTATTAATTTAATTGAAATTCTAAAAAGTTGACAATCTGTAATTGTGGTGATAGGTTAGAAACAGTCTCCTTTTTGATCTCTTAAAAGTTCCATTGCATTGCAGTGAATGTCAGTTTTGATATTACAACCACTTAACTTTGTTTTGATTCCTAATCAGTGCATTCCTCAAATAAGTCTCATCCTTTACCTTAGTGGTCTTTTGCACCTGTACTGGTTTTTAAAGGTAATGCTTATGTTAAACTTTCCCAAAGCTAGACTCCACTGGGGTTAGTATAGGTCTGTATTGAAAGAGTTTATTTTTCTGTGGTTCTTGGCCATGGCACTGCTGGAAAATTTTATGTTTAGATTTCAGTCTGTTTTCTACCCTCCCACTTCTGCGTGAAAAAATAGGGTGGGGGTGGGGGGAGAAAAAAGAGTGATTTCTGCCACTTCCCTTATGGACGTGTATGACTTGTAGCCAGTGCCTTGTAGCAGAATGACTGCTGCAGAACATGGAAGGACTGAGATTGAGGCTGATATCAAAATACATAGTCATAGGTATCACTGTGAATCATCAAGTCTAAGATTGAAGCTCTTTCCCAAAAATACACTGCAAGAATATTTTGAAAGCATTGAGGCATGGTGCTATCAAGAACAGAATTGCGAGTGTTTGAGATTCTGTCTCAATGCTATGTTGACTGAATAAGTAACAGTCTCAGGAAAAAGTTATCCACTCAGTTCCGGTGAATTTTCAATAGAATACTAAAGATTTTCATACTGGTTTGCACAAAGTCCATTTAATGTTCTTGTCTCTTAATCGTCTTACTAGCAATTTCCTCAATTTACATCCAAATTTGTCTTCCTCATAGTAGCAATCGGTCATGTCTTTCTGCTTCTTTGGTTTGCCAGCAGAACAAAGTCAATGTTTACTGCTTCAGTTCCTGAATGAAATACATGTCATTATTCCAGATATTGTCCTCCTCACACAGTAAAGCACACAGCTGGTTAACACCTGGTTAAGTAGTTCTTTTTCTGATAAAACTACTGTATGCCTCATTCTAACTAAACAGAATGGTCTGGAAAATACTAATATGCTATCTATACATGAAAGAGGGGGGGCTTTTCAGGGATGACTGAGCATCAGTGAAGAAGAAAGTGATAAACTAATTGGAAGAAACTGAAGAAAAAGCTGGTTTTGTTGAGAGGAAAGTCAGAAGTCATCCAAGATCTCAATATAATTGCTGTACCTGGGAATTGTGTTCTAGATAGTTGGGGTAGCAGTGTCTGTCCCTCTGTTGTTTGCTCCCTTAATCTATATAACAGCGAATTGGCAGCTGTCTAGTGGTGAAGACAAATGACTTAGGAGTCAAAAATACTTGCAGGCTTTGAGATATATATATATATATATATGCATATAGTGTGTGTATATATACGCATACATTAAAAAAATCAGTGTCATTGGATGTTAAGGCCAAATTATAGAAGAAAAATTACTATTTTTTTTTTTTTTTAAAGCAAACCTCCCCACTTTTCAAAGAAGAAATTGCCTTTCAAAGACTTAAGGCAAACATTAAAAAGTGGCTATGTTTGATATTTCCTTAAGTGTTACAAGAAGCTGTATCCAAGATGTTGATCTCTGCCAGAATATGTAGGAAATGGATATTCAAAAGAAAACAAAATTTATTCTAAGAAATTGAAGTAACAAAAACTTGTGGGTATGTGATGTTTTATTCTGCCTGAAATGCACACTGTGAGAAAGGACTCTCAAGAGCCAGCAGTTCTGTGGCTTCGTTCACCACCTACTTAGAATAGGTATTGCCACTGTCTGGGTTTCTTGTAGCAGAAATGTTCGTTACAGCTCTTTCTTTCACAGCCCTGAATAATCATCATGTGGAAGTTCTTTGCTAAATAGCTTTAGTTCATACACAAATTATGAAATGAAAATTAATGTTCATAAAGTTCCAGAAGGTGATATCCTCCATGAGCGATATTTGTGATGCCAACTTCATTCTTTTTATAGCTGAAGTAGTGGAAGATTGCAAGGTCTGTTTTCTTGGCTTTATTTGAAGTCTGTTTCTTAAACATAATAAGATTCATATTGAGAGTGTATAGTAGGATGAAAAGTAATCAAATCTGTTTCTGGTGAAATACTGTCTTAATATTATCTCAAACAGGGTTTGGTTTTTTTTTTTTTTTGGGGGGGGTGAGGACTTAATCCGTATTAACATCCATCTTTGAGTGGGTGGGATCTTAGGACATACTTGGTTCTAGAGGTGGCCTTTCATGACAAGGTGGTTAATAAACAAATTGCAGAAGGACTGGATCTCACAGTGGTTAGTATTTAGTCAGCTGCCCACCTGGAATACTTCAACAGAGAATATACTTTTAAAGTGTGAAAATAGATTTTTTTTTTTTTTTTTTTTTTTTTTTTGTGAAGATTCAGTTGCAATTCAAAGCTGTTAGCAATAGTGATGAGAATGTAAAATTTATCTGGATGGCCTTTCTTAGTCTCCGAAGAATTTAACTATTTATAGTAGGTATATCTGTTCCCAGTACAATCAGTAGACTTAACCCTTCCCTAAGACAGTATTTGGCACCAGCTTTGTAGCCTTGCTTGTATTATTTTGAAGAAAAGTTATTGTTACTGGTGCTGCAGATGTGAGTATGCAACGTCAGCTGTGGTCCTCCTCCACCAGCTGCTAGTGTCACAGGATGGTTGAGCTTGGGAGGGACCTCTTGAGATGATCTAGTCCAAACCCTCTGTTCAAGCAGGGTCAGCTATAGCATGTTGCCCAGGACCATGTCCAGAAGGCTTTTGAATATCTCCACAGATGGAGACTTCACAACCCCTTTGGGGAACCTGTTCCACTGTGTGTTGCCCTCACAGCAAAGTGTTTTCACGTGTCCAGGTGGAATTTCATGTTATAATTTGTGCCCATTGCCTCGTCCTGTCAGGGGGAATGAGAAGAATTTGGCTCCCTCTTCGTCATTCCTTCCCAGCAGGTGTTTAGACAAGTTGTGCTACTAAGAGAGGTTAAAATATGTGTCTTGTAAATAGGGTGATAGATTATGTGTCCTCCCCTCTTTTTGCACTGCAGTAAAGCTTGTCTTAAAAATGAACCTTCCCGGGGTCAAAGTTTTACTAAAAGTGCCTTTATATCTGGAGTGCCTTCAGTGCAATAATGTAGTGTAGTGCATAAAATTATTATAGTAGTGTGGATGAGTTAATTGTATTTTCACATCTTGTTGGCTAGCAAGAAGATGGAATCTTTGGAAGTAGTGGTTAATATTTTGAAATTCAGCAGCATTTCACTTGGAGTCTAGATAATCTGCTGCTACTCCTGGTACAGTGGGTTGTTGATTTGATAGTTTAACAAACATTTGCAGCTTCGTTTAGTTGATTCCATCTGTCAGATGCTAAATAGTATTATTTGATTCACGTTTATTCAGATGCAGTCTATGCAAAATAGTTAATACCACTTACAGGTATAATTTCTGTCAACTCGGAGCTGATCGGATTCTTTTTATTCAGTTTAATCCACTATTCATTTGTGAACATATCCCAGTTTAACGGTTATTTGCACCGGCGTGGCTGGAAGTAGTGTTTTATAGCCATGCTCTCCTGCGTCGTTCATTGATGAGGATTGTTATAGCTACAGAGGCCTGAGTCACAATACCTTCTTTGTTCACCGTTTTATACAGAAGAAAGATACGTAATGAAATTACCCCGTCCAAAAGAGTCAAGCTGAAGAAATCACATACTTCTTTAACCTGAGTCACTCACTCATCAACAGTTGGTTGAGTGTTTCAGTGCGAGGATCTGCTGCATTGGATCTGCAAAGACGTTAATACACTGTGTAAAGTACCATGTGGAGGTAGAGAAGGGAAAATGATATTTCTCCTGTTGGTTAAGTTATCGTTAAGGAAAATGACTGAATTATGCACTAGAAGTCTTTATAGGAGTGAAAACCCCTTCTGTGGCTAGAGTTGCATCAGCATAAAAAGAGTAATTCAACACTTGAAAATCCTTAAGGTAGACTGATCTTAAGGTAGATATTTAACAATGCCAACAATCTTTAAATTGACTGCTGCTGATGGTGGAGGGTTTGGGTGATGTGTTTACATTGCACATTGTATTTTGCTACTAATTCATCATTAACAGAGAGAAGAAAACCATAAATGTGTTTTCCAAGAGCGTTTAAAACTTGCTAGAAAGCAAACCACTGTGAGGAGTCCTTCAGTGCGTTTCAGCTAAGAGAGGGACAGCTTCAAAAAGCAGTAAAGCTCAAGATAATTTCAAATAGTAAATCCAATAGGGTTCAATAAACTTTACATTTTAAAAAATGCTGTTGGCTGGCACACTTAGTGACCTGTATGACTAATGATATTTAAGGAGATTACCAAGAAAGAAAATTGAATTCCAGTGGTCTTGGAACTCCTTAGAGTTTTTGCTCCCCTCTCCCCACTTTTTTTTTTTTTTTTAGGTGTTATTGAACAATCAAAATCCAATTTCCACTGTTTACCAAGTTTCGTCTTTAGCTTCCTAGTGTTGCAATGGTTCTGGGTCAAATGCAGGAGAATATTTAATTTTAATAACTTTTCATGGATTTTTTAAGTGTGGAAATATTTCCAAAAATTAATATTTGTTTGTGGGGGAAGGGGGGCAGTCAAATGCAAGTTGAAGGAATTATCTGTTTATTTACTGTTTCCAGACTATCTAATTTTCTTCTTTACTTGTATGGAGAAGTCTTGGTACATTTTCAAGTCTACACATCATCAGCAGGGAGTAGGGCCTGTCATAGCAGCTGTGTGGGGAAAGAATATTGTTTCCAGACCAGCAGCCCAAAGAGACAGAAAGAGAAGGACTAAAAGGAAGGAATTACTTTTGGTCCTTCTTGAAAGGAGTTTGGCAAAGCTAAGGATGTTTCTCAGATAGAAATCGGGAAGGATGAGGAACAAAGATATATCCATTGCTTCCTAGTGCTGTTTCCTGTCTTCCTGCAAGAGTTTCATCCTTTCCCTGATGTTCCCCTTGAAAATATCTGGTAGATTCTGGAGAGACACTGTATTAATACTCTGAAATAAAGCGGTGTGTGTAATCAATTCCATTTCAGCTGCTGAATTTAAAATAAAAGCACCGCACATTGAATGGAGCTCAAATTCATTCCTTTTTTTAAACTAGTTTGAGAAACAGGAAAAAATACATATGCAGTGTTATGTTGCAGTGAACTTTAAACAAAATATTTCAAAGACAAGTAAAGGGAACAAAGTGCTTGAGTTGCTAAACTGATGGCAGCAATGTCTTCTTTTCATGCGGAGTGTTTAGAATTCTCATGAAGTGGGACCGAAAATCCATTCTTTTTACTGTGCTTGAAGGAGTCTGAATGGTATCTTCTAACTTCAAAGGAAGCGTTCTACCAAAATGTCTTTTATTCTGTGATTTCCCTGTAGTCCTTCTAGTTTTAAAGTTTCACTTTAATTAAAATACATGGCTGGTTTTTTTATAGACAGAACTGGATTTCCCAAGGCAGTCAGCTGTGACAGTGACCACGTGGCCCTGTTCTGTATCATCATGTACGCAGAATGCTTTGGGAATTCTGAACCTTGAAATATCTTATAGATGGGTCCTGAGTAAACTACCTGAAAGATTTAGTCTGGGCTCAGGAAAAGGAGGGAGGAGATTCGATATGTGGTTAGTTGAACATCCCGAGTAGTTTTCTGAACTGCTAAGAAAATTACCACTGCTGTGTTTTATTTCTTCAATCGATATTTGGAAAATCTGAGCTTGAGAAACCAGAGTTAAAGTAAATTTAAAGAACCTTGAAGGGCTAAAGGTGTGCATTTTTGACAAATAAGTTACTATACTAGAAAAGGGGGAATTAAATTTCACAAAGCTTCTGATCTTCAAACCTATAGAGCTCTTCTGGCATTGAAACATAGCACAGGCTTCTGGAGTATTCCATGTTTGCATAAATCAGAGTCAGAGCATGAGCTCTGTCTTACTATGGAGTCAGGCATCATGTGCTTGTGTCCAGAATTTACATCATGTTAAACACTTAGTCTGCCTAAATAGTAGGAGAGATTTTAGCATTAACCATTAACAATCCATCTCTTTCGTATGTTCATCGTGAACTGATGGCTTTGTGTTGACCTTTCAAAAGCAGAAGAGATCACATCTTTACAAAAGGTGTTGAAGTAATACCTCCTTAGGAAAAAAAAAAAAAAGAAAAAAAAAAAAACAACAAAACAAAAAAACCCAAACCCTGGCAGAACTGTTGAAGAACATGTGTTTAAAGGGCGTGAAATTATTGGCCTGTGATTTCACTTACCTCCTGCAATGAATGGGTCATCCCCTGGGCTGTTCCTAGCCCTGCGGATGCTCCGGGGGAGCAGAATACACAGTGCTTTGGAAGATGCTGATGTAGAGTAGAAAATGAAAAATAAAGTGGAAGTTTGTTTTCTCTCAATATGATGTTACTCCTGCTCATCTCAACTACCTAAGAGGGAGCAGGCTTCTCAAAAATGTGGAGTGGAAAAATAGTGGAAGAGAGATTATGAATAGGCTGCCTTTGGTCTTTTTTGAGATGCTGCTGTTTTCAAGCACTAATTCTGGCAATCCTTTCTTCTCTTTCCCCATCTTTGAACTTGTTTAAAATGGAGCTCAACCTTCAAATGAGAGGAGAAGAAAAGCAGTTGTGAGCACTTGATTTTTCATCTACCTTTCCTGCTCTTCAAACTTGCTTATCAGAAACATCAGCAAGTAGAACAGGGCACTGGTCAGGCAGAAAGGCACCGATGAGAACAGAGATGACTTGGATACTGTTTTCCGCTCTTCCACTGGCACGCTGCGTGATTTTAGGGAAAATCAGTTCCCTATTGCTTTTTTCTCCTTATATAAAACAGGAAGGAATAAATTTCACAGGGGATGTTGATTGCTTTCAAATTTTCTGATGAAAAGTGCTGCATGAGAACTAGTCAATGTATCATTGACTGCATGAATACTACTGAATCTGTAATAATTTTTCTTCCCCTGTGTCAGTTTGGGATACAGAGGAAAATTACCTGGTTTCCTCATTTCTCATTGCTTTCCCTAGTGCTCAGGACCCCAGGCCACTGATGTTATGCAGCAGATGCTTTTCATAGATTGGATTAAGAGTTGATGAAGTAACAGAGCCTCACGCAAGCATCCCACTGTGCTTTTGAAGCTGGAATTTCATTCCTGGTAGTGATCTGTATGGCCTTGCATTTACCTAAGAAAAATATTATTAAAAAAAAAAAGACCTTTGGAAAGAAGGGAGGTGATATTAATACTAAATTCTTGCTAACATATAGTGTTCAATATGTCACTGAAGGCCTAACGGTATTTAATACGTAGATTCTTCTAAATAGTGGATGTGTAATTCTCCTAAGATGTTTTATAAACTATAAGAGGAAGAGGTACAATTGTTCACAAATGTTTCACCGAGATTGTGTTAAGTCAGTTAAAATTGCCTTTGAGAGTAGAGTTGCACTAAAAAGAGAGAGGAGAGATGGAAAAAAGAAACCCCAAAACAGGGTCCTGCTCAGTCTAGGGTTTCAGGCGAGAGAGGAAAAGGTCTGCTTATCCAGAGCCAGATGCATTGTTAAAAGTTCATACTATCACTTTGACATTTAGAGTAGGACTCAGTGTCTTTGTAAATTCCTCTTCGTATTACCAGTGTAGGTCTCTGAGCTCAGACCATTTCACAAACCATAACATTTTTTAGTGAGTGATTGATCTGTATTATGTGTCCTAGCCATCAGAAGAATCTTGGGATGTTGCTTGTATAAACTGTAATACAATCTGATCCCGGGCATTTAGTTACAGACTTTCATAGACCTATTGGCGATACTCAATCCTCCTGGATTTGGGAATAGGGCTTATCTGATACGTTAAAAAAAAAAAAAGGGGGGGGGGGGATAGATGAAAAAATAAAAGCCCCTCATTTTCTCTGTTCCCCACTTAAATAACTCAACACATCTGGTAACACTGTAGGATCATTGTCCTTTCAGTTGCTCTGCAGCTCTTATTGCTACAATATTTCTTTGGTATCTAGTTTCCTAAAGGGCAACGTGATTTTTTTTTAAGACTGTTTTTATGGGTCTTGCAAATTAACCCATATGCATTGCAAGAAAAAACATGACTTTTAATCAGCACCATTTCTAAAGTTAGCGCTTGCTCTGTGTATATGAATATGTATATGAACCAGTGTTTAAAAAAAAAGAAAACATACAACCTTTCTGCTAGTACTCAAAACTAGCATACAAATGTGTTTTTATTATCAAATAAAGTATGCCTAATGTTAAAATATCTTTCTGTTAGGGGTTTTATCATTTCGCTTTTTGTCTTCAGTTACAAGAATGATAAAAATTGAAACTAAATCTTTTAATTCAATAAGAACTATGTTGAATTGTAGGAAGCAAAAAGAGGGATCAGATATAGACTCATATGCATAGGAAATTAAACATTCAATAAATTAAAACTTTGTGAGCAACTAAAGGGGTAGCCTTAAGGTGTGCTTATTTGAAATGCCTGTATTTAATTTTACAATAAATGTGAGTATTTTGTTCCAATTAAGACAGTTCATGTGCACAACTTTAAATTGTACAGTAGTTCCAGGGAGACCATGGACTGCTTGTTTTACATTCTGGATCAAGTTCAGATTTTTAGGCTTTGCTTGAATAAAATAAAAAGTCTGAACCCTGAAGATAATACAGATTGATAAATCTGATTTAAACATTCCCGTGTTGCAGACTTTCAGTGTATGTGGTACAGCTGAGCCTCAGGCCATGCACTAAATACATCCACAGTGCATTCCCAGGGCACCCGAATACCAAATGATCACATTTGAAAGGTTACCTTTCTATGGATTCTGACTTTTCTGTATTAGCCACGAAGATTAGAATTTTAACAGCTCCCTATGAGAGGTATTGTGAAGTATTTACTTGGCAGGAAAAAAACAAAACAAAACAAAGCCCAGATGAGGTACTGTCTCATATTCATGAACTGGGATTTATTAGTTCTGTGAACGTCCTTGTGAGAATACACTCCATAGTTCACACTTTAGGGAAAAAAAAAAAAAAAAAAAAGTCTTGTTTTTCATTTATATTAACTTAAAACTTTGATAGAAGAGTTACTGTAGTAGAGGTTTTAGCAGAGAGACAGAATCATGCTTGTGCAGAATATATCGCAGTAAATCCTGCAATCTTTCACAACTAGCTTTCTGCAAGGAAAGTTATGACTGTTTATCTCTCTGGAAATCTGGCAGTAGCTTTGTTAGTAAATCTGGTCATAATTAAAGATGTAAGGCTTTTTCTCCTTTTCTGTTACAGGTTGTGGAACTCATTTCAAGTGCTATTGGTGACTTAGTTCAAGGTATATATTATGAAAACTCAAAATCATCAGAGGTAAGAATTTCAGTAATTTTACATACCAAAGAAGTTTGTTGATGTTAACGTGTGACTACAGTAAATGTGATTACTTTCTCATCTGTTTAAAAGGAGGAGGGAGAGGGAGGAAAAGAATTAGCTGCAGTCCTAGTGAGTGTCAGCAGTAACATCGTTATGACACCTGTGAACGCTGATGGAAGTTTCTAGAAATACTAAAGGAGGGACTATTTTATTTCTGTGAGTGCTTACTAAAGTAATATTATACGTCATTACCAGGAGCTCTGGATTTGTCTTACTATGGGCTTTCCAAACACTTCCAGAGGTTTCTAGTCAAGGTTCTGTTAGAGGCATTTATTGCAATGTTGTCAACATCATTAATATTTTCATGCTAAATCTCTCATTTCCAAGCCCAAAGATGTTTACAAAATGCTTCATCCCAAAATTAAATCAGGTCCTTTCTCCTTCTGAGTGTTCACCTTTTGACAATATAAACATGAATTTTGTCCTGAAGCGGTAGGAGTGCAGCACTGTACTCTTCACCAAAAGTCACCGTGCCTGCATTACAGAAGTCGGCATGGGCAAAGACAGCAGCTGCCAGCATTTCACACAAAATAGGCTTGTATTTCTTCAAGGGAAGTTACGGATGTACTGTGTTGTTGTTTGGCAAGAATTGTAATGAATATCGGTCGAATTAGAACTAGGTATTTTTGTCTGTACCAGAATATTTAAGGAAACTTGTAGAAACACTTCTTGAAGTAGGCTTGTTTGGGCGGGGTGTTGGAGCATTTCTTTCATTTGCCGTGACTGTAAAAAATTGATAATTTCAATTTGCCATGACCTCTACAGGTTTTATGATAGCAAGTTTGCACTGAATGGGAGTGATGAGTGGTGTGTGTATATGTGAAGATCTATCTTGAAATCCACTAAGGTAGATAGAGTTACTTATAGTGACATTGTCTCACGTGCCTAGTTTGCCTCAGAGACCTGAATCTTGAATATTCAGTAGGTGAAATGGCTTGAAGATTGCAGAAATCTATGAATCCATTTATATTTGTTGTGTATTTAGATTGCAGCTCTGGTTTACGATTGCAGTGTTGTAGTCTGTCGCAAAATGAATACCTCAGCAGAAGCCCCGATCTCATGGGTTACTGCCACAGGAGATACCTGCACTGATGGCTCTGTACCAGCCAAACCGCAGTGGGCAAGTAGAGACTATCACGCTGTGGATATGATGTCAGCTAGCCATGGCTGGATCCTGGAGGGAGGGTGCTGCTGCACCCAGCAGCTCTGTTGGTCGGTATCTGTCTCTCTTGCTCTGCAGCGGCAAAGACGTTGCTAAAACTAACCTCATTTAAGCTTACCCCTCTCATTTTGATTGAAACCAGTTAGGTTGGAAGTGATCACGCTGATGAGCTGAGCTTCTCCCTTGAAGGAGGCGAGAGCCTCTAGCAGGAAAGCGATAATGGCACGCTCGGGAGATGCCAGGGGCCGCGGGCTCACCGGGCAGCTTGGCAGAGATGACGTGCGCAGAGCCGTCCTCTGGCACCTCTCAGGAGGGGACCCCGGGTGGAAGCGTGGCAGCAATGCGATGCTGGGAACTCGGCCGTCCTTCTGCACCCGCTGTGTTTAACTCGTGGATAAACAGACTGCAGCCTTCAGTCTGCTATTCCCAAGTACTGTGCTCTGGGTTATGTGTTAAAATAGATGACGTCTTTGAGATTTTTGCAAAGAATGCTTAGATTTTTATTTTCTCTATTCAAGCAGGGTTCTAAATACAAGTAGATCCCAGATATATTTAAAAAAACAACTACTCTTGTCTGTGTAGAAGTAAAGCTTTACAAGTTCATCTCGGCAATCAAACTGCATTTTATTTTAACCATGGCCCCTGTATAAATGAGAAATGTTGTGCACTCTTTTGGGTTCTTGCCACTGCAGAAGGTCTTAATGTTCTTTTTCTTAGTCTTTCTTTTTCTGTTTATTTTCTGTTGCATTACTGAAGCACTCCACGTGTGTAGATTGCAGGGGAAGTGTGAGATAAACTAAGCACAGCTGCATGGTGTTTACCCTGCCCTGGCCCAATTACAAATTGCAAAGACTTATTTTGTTTCAGTGACTTTTTCTGTCTGAGGAGAGTTGAAAGTACAGTATACCTTTCCGAAGTGGAACCCAGTTAACTCAAAACACAATTAGTATGCTGGCATAATAGAAACTGAAAATTACATGAGTGTCTGAAGTTTAGTCTTTCTAATGGGTAGTGCATGGCTTCTGATGAGACCAAACAAACAAGTGTGGGATCTACTTTGATATTTTTTTTTATCTTGTCCTCTGAGAAATTTATTTCCATGCTGTGTATGAGACATATCCCTGCTGCTTTTCTGAGGCAGTGTCCCATTCGTGTCCTGAACGCTCCATTAGCAAAGACTGCCAAATGGACTAGGTCAGTTGTTGGTCTGTCTTATTTGTATCCTTTGTGCATCTTGCC
Organism: Vanellus vanellus; assembly: GCF_965231255.1. Taxonomy (NCBI): domain Eukaryota; kingdom Metazoa; phylum Chordata; class Aves; order Charadriiformes; family Charadriidae; genus Vanellus; species Vanellus vanellus. The sequence goes on from NC_138907.1 coordinate 79,144,262, forward strand.
TCCATCCCTCATTGCAATTTGACTGAAAGAAAAATGTGAACTACATTTCCTAGAGGTAAGACAAATGCTTTAATCTACTCTGCAACTAAATCTCATATGTCAAATTCTATTTCTTTTTTAGACTAGGGTATTGGGATGTTAGTAATGGCATTTTCATTGCTTGGAATGTCTTAAATTTGGAAAAGCAGAAGGATATCTTCTGACCTTTTTTTTTTTCCTTTTTGAGGCAGGAAAATTGTACTTCATATGTTAAATGTCTTTAATACAGTTGTTATAAAGCTGCTTAGTACCATAAAATAGACTAATTTGGCAGCAAGTTGGTTTGAACTTTGCTCGATGTCTACCTACATGGTTTTAATCTTTCACTTTAGACAAAAATAACTCTGCAAAATTCACCTTTCTCCTCTGAGACCCTAAGTTCATGTTTACCCAAAAAAAAGTTTCAGTTTGCTTCATTTGGATGACCCAGTAGGAAAATTAAAAGAATCATTTGACCTAACAAGACTGACCTTATTTACTCCTGAAGACATATAATGGATATAATTATTTGACAGCTCTCATTACCACTTTTTTTCCTCTGTAAAACCACATGCAGTTCTACAGCCATCCCATTTTCGTATGTTCTGTTTGGTCATTCTTCATCTTGTCTGCATAGTGAGTCTTTAGATCTGTGTGAAATGGGGAAAATGAAGATAATATTTAACTTTTCATCTTTATTTGAAGTGAGAATCCAAACTACAAAGTGTAGGCTTTGGTTGCAAAGACAGCCTGAAGGTTAGGGCTGCCACACATGTTCAAAGTAGCAAATAGCTGCTGTGGTTTAGGACATTGCATTAGTGGCTTAAGCTAATATTTTGGACCGTAAGCTGGAGCAAAAAGGGGTGATGTGATAAATCTTTGCAGCTTTGTATGCTAAATCCCCTCGCAGCCCAAAATTCTGTGAGTTGAAGTACATTCTTCCCAGTTCCTGTCTGTCTTCCCTAAGTCTAGATCTAATTTGGGAGTAAAAAATTGTGCCTTCACTGAGTGCAAAGATAAAAGTTGTCTAATCTGGCCTTCAGTCATGATCGTGGTATCTATTCTTAACGGAAGAACATTGCACTGAGTCTGTTTCCTACCTTCAGGAGATTGAAGGCTTCTGAAACATTTGCGAAGTCGCAAAATACTGTTGCGCTTTTAGAAGCCTTCTGTCTTAATATCCCAGATCATTTAACAAGTATTAATGAAGAATGCTTTAACATCCCTGTCAGTTTGTTGAACAGGGATGGGAGATACAGGGAAGCTCAAGGTCAAACAACAGAATCAAGAGCAGGACTTGAGCGTGTTGGTTCTTGTGCTTTACCTGCCAGACCATTCTTGTAATCTTGGAGTATTAGAGATTTTCATGGGAAGCTGCCCTGAGTTGGTTTTTACCTCACCTCCCAGAATGTCTAGCTGATGCTAAATGTGCATTACCAAAACTCATTTTTAGAGTCAGAATGGGACTGTTATGTAAGACGAGACCATTTCCAACATGTTCCACTGGCGGCTAGAAGAGCTGTTGGGTATTTTTGAAATTTTCAGTGCAGTTGTGTGAAAATAGTGTATAAGTAATATGTAAAACAAGTTGAAAAAAGAAATACGTTAGTGGCAAGTACTCATTGTACCAAATAGTGAATTAACAGGTATTTATTTTAAAACAATAAAGTTTTTTTTAATGGAAATAAGTGGGGTTTTTTTCCAGCAAAATACAGACTACATGCAGTGAGTTGTACCAATTCTTGTTTGATATTTGGTCACCAGTCCTGCTTTGAGGACTAATTTTTTGGATACTGCACATGTCCATCAACTGAACTACTGTGAGTCTATGTTATAAGTAAAGAATTTGCTTATAAATATCAAATGTATTTTGAGTTTTGTAAACAACCTTTTAGCAGGGCAGCAGTGAGAGTCAGAGCTTTCACTTTTTCTTTTTTTTCCAAACAAATGTTTCTGTTGCAAGACTAAAGGGAAGGATAAAATATGGAATTTGAGTAAAGAGCATCTGTGAAAAGAATGGGTAAAAGTGTCAGAGGGGAAAAAAAAAAGCATAGCTAGAGAGAAGGCCAATGCTATTTGTTTACTGCTTTTGTTCTTTCAAATACTAAACTTTTCCAGAGAGATTTAAAATAACAGATGTGGAGAGATATTTAAATTTATTATAATTTTTCAAACTTTTTTTTAAATCAAGTGTCGCTTTTTTACAGTGTCACAATAAAAGTATTAGGTATTCATCGGCATGTTTTATTGACCCATTTGCAGACACCCTTCTTCCTTCAAAAGCAGTGAAGACATGTATTGATAGACCAATAAAACATACCCTGTCATGTTCAGCAAGCAGGAGTACATCTGTTGAAGGCTTATGTGAACCACGTGCAAAACGTTTTGCTACTGGTAGAGAGATTCAGAGTTGCACTGGAATTTATTTATGTAAAATAAACTTGAACTACCTAATTTAAAACTTAAAAATCCTATTTAAAAATATTCCTGTGTGTTTCTGTGGATTATTTGCCCACTGAGAACTGAACTAAAGTTTGATCTAAGGGGTTCAGACATTTTGATAATTTTGTGCAACAGCATGTGGCTAAGAAAGAGCTGCTGTGGTATGGAAATAAAATAAAGGCTCCCTTACAAACTATAGCTGAAGTCTTACATTGAAAAGTCTCTGACTGTTACTCCTTCCTGGTTTTGCAAATGGTTTTGTGCACTTTGAAGACACAGTTTTCATTCATATTTTCCTTTATATACTGAACTGCGTTTAAGCATCTTCTTTGGTGTGACAAATCAAACTGAGTTATTATAAGTGCCACATTTGTACCAGGGATCCTTGTTACCGTCGCTAAGACCTGCCCTTCCTGATGGGTGTGATTGCATATTTTGTCCTGCAATTTTGTTTTCTAAAAGTTTCTTGTTTCCTGTTGCCTGAGATGATTGTTTCAAACCCAATTTAAATTATGGAAGTAGTTTAACAAAAAAATCTCAACTAGCCAATTTCTTTCTAACAAAACAGTAACTGACCTTGCCATTAGTAAAATGGGAGCACCCTCAGCTGTTCTTCATTTCAGGAAGTTATGATCGACAGAGCTGGATTTGGAGATTTTGCCTGTACTCCCATGCTGACATTATCCAAACCGTGTCTAGAGTTGGCTGCTTTCTTCCAGGGATGGTGAGGTGTTCGGATCTCTTCATGCAGCTTCTGCTACCCAGACAGCATCAGGGTTGGTTGTGATCTGGACCCATTTCTTGGTGACAGAACTTGTGAATGAGGTCACTCCATCAGCATTAGTTAATCAAATGTTTGAGCACTGTCAATTACAGGTAGAAGTAATTTAGGTTTAAAAAGGCTTTTATATGAAAGGCTGATAGGAGTCTTCTGGGTCAGCTAATGTCCACTTTTTTATTTATCCTTTGAAATATCCACTCCTGACAAAACAAAACAAAGCTTACAAAAAAAGGGAACATTTCTCTAAAAATAGTAAGTTCAGTCATAATGTCAGATTTCAGAGACTTTGCAATGTAGAACTAGTTCCATTTTTCCCTTGATGTTTTAAAATAGTGTTCAAATCTTGTCATACATCGCATTGTTGTAAGAAAGGCAGTGTGGTTGGTGGAGAGTTTATATATAACATGAGGGTTAAGCTTGGGAAAAATTGGCTTTTGGCTTGTTGGAAAACTTTGCTGAAGAAAGGTCGTGTCTGCCTCTGCTGTCTTGAGCAGCATAAGATTTAGGGGGGTGTGGTCATAAGACGTTCTGTGATTAAAATCAGCTATATCTTGGCTTGCAAGCCCATATGCTAAAGCACATCCGTATGGGCATAACACCTTTTTACAACCGGCTTCTTTCTGTAACCCTGTGATTCACAATACCTATGTTTTTAAGATTTCAGTACTGTATCTTCAAATATATCTCAAGTTTTTGTCTTTTTTTTTTTTTTTTTTGGAAGTTAGTTGACCATTTTAGATGCTTGAAGCTTCTACATGATGTTCATGTAGTGGATAGTAGCGTGTGCCATCATTTTCAATCCTGTGATGAAATTCAACTTACTTAAGAATAATATATTTTTGTAACAAATGAAAGAATGAATTTCCCGGTATACATCGAGTTGCAGTGACTATTTAAGCTTCTTCAATTCCTGCAGTTGATACTTGATAATGTCTGCATTTCTGTTACTGCTCAAAGGTTCCAGCAAGCAAACATTTTCAACTTATGGGTCTTCTGAAACATTTTTTAACTTCATAAATTGTTTCAGGATACCTTTCTAGAATATTTTTGTCTTGGTTGGATTTAAAACAAATAATTATAAAAATCACTGCCAACTTGCAATATCATCCAGCAAATTTTAGTAAATACTGTTTTTTCACTGAGCAGATTGGTTGTTAAGGAAAAGATTGTGTTGCGTCTTCCAAGAGCTCCTGATTTTAAATTTAAAATAAATTGATCTATATCTGAGTGGAAAAAAAAAAAAAAAAAGACTTGATATATAGGAAACTACTTGAATTAAATGCTCATTTTGACATTTTGCCAGTCATGGGAATTTGCACATGATCTGGGCTGAGTTAAGATATTAAAATAAAAATACTACAGTAAAATGAAACATGAGGAAAATTTAGGCTTGACTTTGTAAGTTATCATATGCATAATAGCAAACATGTGGTTTCTGTGTTCTTCACTTTCCTTGTATAAGTTAATAGTATGTCTGAAAGCAAAGGCATTTTGATACAGCTCTGTGTTACTTGGCATTGCAGAATTCTCCTACTTTTCCCATTAGTCTCAAATTATCCTCTCCCTTGTAACACAGCACTTCTGGGTGATATCCATAAGGGAGGAAAATTAGAGCTGAACGGATGGATTCTATTTCATTTGTTACCGATTTCATGACAGATAATACCTTGCTAGAAAACTATAGGGTCACACAGAATTACTTCTTGCTCATTTCCAAGTAATTTAATTGACGTCACTTTGAGGGAAAAGGCTTGTTATATAAGAGGTTTTTTTATATTACTATTTTAAAGAATACCTTTTGGCTTAGTGTACACTACAGATTTGACCGAACTGAGAAATTACAAACTTTTTAACATCTATATGCTTGAAATTTTTTTCTGTAGCTTCTCATTACTGATTTTAGTGTTTTCTAAGCAAAACAACTGTGGTCTTTTCTGGTTTTGTTTTTTCTTCCTTATAGAGAACCTAAAGGAGTGACAGTAATATGTGTGTGTGAGAAAGCTTACAAAGTCGTGTCTAGCTTTGAAAACCAGTTAGTAATCTACTGTCATATTGACACCTTGTGAGCCAAAGGAGCTGCAGTTGAATTTGGGGCTCGGGGAAAAGGATTGGATTTGTGGTAATTAAAACACTTTGTGGAAAGTAATCCAAATTAGTATTTTGGATACAAAGGATTTTGAGAAGCACTGAGCATCTCTGACCAAGGTGATAAAGTTCAATAGAGGCATCAAAGGGGTCTCTGTCAGTCCCTTGGGAAAGCTAATACTGACATTTCTAAATTACAGCATTATTTATTTATTTTTGAATACTTCCATTCATTCCTCGTCCTTAATATGAGAGTGGAAGAGGTACAAGTCCTCCATCATAGCTCTTCATTTTTCCAGTGCAGTTCTATAAGGATTTTTAATACCTTTTGTGATTACTTTTTTTCTTGACTACAAAGCACAAAGGAGAAATTGCAGGGCCTTCTCAAGTTTGTTTGGGATTGCTGGATCTTGCTAAGTGGCAGGGGGCTGAAGTGCGGATGTACTCTGGGATTTTGGGTCGGTTTTTTTTTAGTCTTTTTTTCTTTTTTCTCCCGAGTCCCTCGTGAGGAATATAGTCATCTGTTAATGTTCAGCGTAATGATATGGTCATTACAAGAAAAGAATCTATGTTGAATCTGTTGACAACCCCATGTATTTTGCATTGTTCTTTTTGATCAGAAAATGTAAATGATGTTTGTTGAAGCTGCCAGTATATTTATTCTGATACTTTTCTCTACTTATCCCCAAAATAATGCCCTTCTTTATTTGGCACTGTGGCACCCAGGTTTTTGTTACTCACCACGTGTCGCATTATCCTGTGCCACACCATTAACTTCTGCGAGCTGACACAGCTGCAATTTTGGTGTTTTCATGTTAGCCTTTGTTTCATTTTCAGGAGAACTGTCTTACAGATGATATTGGCATATCTACGTGGAAGGAGCAGGTTTTCCTGTCACATAGTGCCTTGCTGGCAAAGAGCTGCCAGGCTGCAATGGAGCTAGCAAAGCACAGCGCTGAGATTCAGGACATGGCATTTCAGTATGGAAAGCACATGTCTATGAGTCATAAGGTACACCTTTTCCTTTCATTCTGGGATCTTAAAAACAGAAAGACTTGGAAGATATGTTGCTCTTGAGCTGTCATATACTGCCGCTATGCTGTAGACTTTTGCCAGCGGGTCAGTGGTGTTGAGATGTTTGACTGCTGCCTCATGTGAAGAAGTTTGCAGAAACTGCTGATATGAACGATGCTTATGAACTGGCAAAATCACAATTCTGGCAATGTAGCTTATTTCATTCAAGGCTCTGTTAACATCCCTCTAGCGCGTGTTTCTGTAGCAGCTTAAAACTTTACCTTTTCTTCTCCTACGTTCTTCTTGAAGCCACTGTCCCAGTAGCAGGAGTTGCAGGAGAAAACGTCTGTTGGGTCTTGGCTGCCACTGTGCAGAGGTTTGTACCGAGAGGCTCAACTGCCTGCAGTAGCACACGAGGCTGAGGCATGAGCTGCAGTGGCTGAAGGACCTGCATATGTTCCCTTCTGAATAATCTGCTGGGGAGGTAACTTCCAGAGTGGGTAGTTGGGGGATAAGGGGGGGAGGTCACCAGATACGGACAGTAGCAGCCCGCGCCTCTGTAGCAGTAGGATTTCCCAGAGAAGACCTCTGATCTCCATTAGAAGTCTTTCAGTCCACACCTAGAGTTAGTCCAAAGGAAAACACAGTGTGGAACTTGTGTCCTCGGCACTCTGGTTTTGCCCTAAAGGTCTGCTCCTACTGTATTGCAGTACTTGGAAGTATTGACGTAGCTTGAGACAGGCAGACAGACCTCCCATCCGCTTCGGCTGAGTTTGTTTAGATAGTTTCTAGTTCCTCCAGGAGAAGGAAGTGGTTTTATAAAGCACAGCGTTGCTGCTGTAGAAATGCCACTGTATGCTATTACCAGGTACAACTCTACTAGTAAATTGCTTCTAGTGCAGGCTATAGCCTTGATATTTTGTGTATGCTTCAATATCAATACATTCACCATTGACATATAGTTGTGTAGAAAAGATTGCATAATTTTCATAGAAAGCTCTTAGCTATGTAACGTTTCCTTTGTCAGAAGGAGGGTCGTCATATTGCATCAGCTTCCTCAGGTACTGAAAAGTAGATTAAAAACTGATATTCTTCCCACCAAAGACTGGTTCATTCTTTCCTTTATATTTTTTCTGCTTCTTGCCACTCAAAAATTGCCTACCTGGCTGTGTCCCATCACTTGCCCAGCTCTGCAAGCTGTCCTTTATGCATTTCTTTGCAGGTTCTCTACATGCTTCTCTTTACCACAACTTTCTGCCACTGCAATAACTTCCCCCCCTTTCCTCTTCCTCTCCCTCCTGCAAACTTGAAAAAGTACAACTAAAGTACAAGTGACAAAGTAGGTATACGATGAAGATACGGACCTTGATTTGGTGAGTGGGTGGATATGAATAGACTGTTCCTGGGAACTGAAGTAAGGTGTTCTCTTTCAGCTACATTCGGACCTTCAGCCATTTGTTAAAGAAAGTTCTAGTGACACCCTGGCCTTCAGTTTGAATTCTGCTCCTGCAGTCCTGCATCAGGAATTCCTTGGAAGGGAGGCATGGATTAAACAGATCAGAGAGGTAAATTAAAGCATTGTTTAGAATTTCATAGTTTTGCAATTTGTATGTCTCTTCCTATCTGTACTTTCAACCTGCAAAGAAACTTAGAAACTAACAATGGACAAGACAATGTATAGAGGTTCCTTCTGTTCTCCAATACTTAATACCTCTCTCTTCCATGCTTTCAAGAGGGGCAAATCTAGGGACCTGACAGTCAACCTCTGTCAGGCTTCTGTGTGTCAGCATAACAAGTGGATTCGTTTGCATGGAGCATATGTCTGTTCCTCTGCACTACTTGTGCAGTCCCACGTCTTCGCTTAAAGCCACTTTCACTGGCAGCTTAAAGGAGAGAACTTTGCATTACAGTGGTTGAAAGGTAGGCACACATTTCTTTCTGCCAACTTGGCTCTGGGAACAATAATTTTGGATGGGGGGAAAAGATCTAGGAAACTTGGCTTCCTGACCACTACAAAATATTTGTGAGATGTAGCTGGTTGATGTCCTTATTCCCAGTTCTCTTAGTTCAGCTGCCTTCCTCTGCCTCTTAGATGAAGGAGGCAGTAAGAACAAGATAGCTGTGGTGTAGATCTATTTTACATACCATGTAGCACAGCAGGGTTCAGATAGCTTCCCTGGGTGTTGTCGAAACACAAATAAGTAACTGTCCAAGACAGAGGGGGAGAGACACCAAAAACAGCCAAAATGAAGCAGTTTGTTGAGTTCCTCCATCAGTCAGACGTGTTTTGCCTGTCTAAACAGCTGTGATAAGTAGCATTTGGAAGTTCCTGCAGTTGTTATACACATTCTTCAGTAGAAAGACTTTTGCCTTCAATAAGAAGCTAGCTCTGTGCCAGCATATTCATTCAAGACGTGCTTGCCCATAGCTCCTTTCCTTGCTGGTTTGAAGGCAGGACTCTCAGGCAGAGCACATGGAGTCTGAGCTTCTTCCTAGTTCTGCGTTCATGATGGCCAAGTTGCAGCCTTCCTTCACGTACTTCAAGCAAGAGGTCTAGTCTCTTCAGCAGTGAAATTTTGGGAAGTATATGCAAAATCTACAACATTACAGTGGTATGGAGTTGGGGGATCTTAAAACGAAGCAAACCTTTTGTCATTTTGAAATTAAGGGCTGGTAGTTTATAATCTGTGACAAGGAATTTTGGAATTCTATAATCTCGACACAAGGCTCATATGCGAGTTGAATATAAATAGATTCGGGTGATTGCAGTTGGAGAATAATGGTATTACCACAGCACAGTTTATAAAAGCTTTGAAACAATTTCCCATCTGCAGAATCTAGAGGAGACTGCGGGACTCCAGAAGTGCCGTCTGTCTGCTTAATAATTCTCATACCAAAAATGGGCATTGTAGAAACAATGAAGCATTTCTCACTGAAGGGAGGAGAAAAAAAAAAAAGGGGGGGGGGGGGAATATTCACTATGCAAAAGCATCTACTAACTGCTACTTTAGCTAAATACAAAGTGGAATGCCTAGTCCAAGAGCCTTTCTTGGCTTGTGTTGATTTAGAAAGGAAAATTGCCTCTCATTAACTACGGGCTCTTTCAGATGTCATCCATAGTCACATTCACTATGTGACATTCAACCTAGGCCAAGCACTCAAACCAGAGACTTTCTCATATTGGCAGTATGGGTAAGAGTACACTCATAAGCCACCCTCTTGCGCAATGTCATTTGTATGGTTTAAATAGGCAAAGCATGCACAGTGCACTCAGTCGCTGTCAGGTAGAATTTTTCTCAGTAGCTGAGTCATGACTATGAATACGGAAATCACATTATGGACCTGTAGTTACTGCTAAGTAGTTTGACTTTCTCCTTTGACTGTTTGCCCATATAAGCATTCATACGACGGATTGAAGGTAGCACCTCCTCTTGACAGCTTCCTCCTCCTGCAGAAAGGTCTTGGAGTTTAAGAAAGTGGAGGTAGTGAGCCCCATTGCACCTAACAGCCTCCACAGTAATATACCGCTCAGAAAGCGTGTGACTGGGACTCAGTGCCTGTCATGCATATCTTGGATGAAAGCAGTCTTCAGAGACATCATGAAGGATGCCTGAACTGCTATGAAGTGCCCAGAACTTGAGTGATTGTCTCACCACGGTTGTCTTGTCAGAGGTCCGGATACAGCTGCTGTTCCCAAGGTGGCCCTTTAGTGGAGGTAGCCATGTGCACCTTTCTGCTGCTGAGCTGAAGACCTTTTAAAAGCTCCCTTGTCTCTTCATTTGGAAAGAGCGAAACGCATCAGATATCCAAGTGCAGAAGGTTGCATCAACGCTAAATATAATGTGTTTTGAGAAGATTAGATTTTGATTTTGATGAGATTTAGAGTCTGCCTTAAAAGGGACTTGGGATGTGTATAGGGGGAAGCCTTTTCATAGGAGGAAAAGAATGTGTAGGTATGTGTACATTTGTGTATATACATGGGTGTATATATGTATAAAAACACACGAATGAATGATCCATAAAGACCCGAGTCTTACCTGTTCTCACTGACCTCACCACCAACACCCTCCACCTTTGTGCATTTAAAATTAAAATGCTCAATGAACTGTTTGGTCAAGTGTCTATTTTAAAAGCAGTATGGGTTGGAGTAGAGTCCTGAAATGTTTAAAAAAAAAAAAAAAAAAAACAAAACAAAAAACCAGCTAATCTTAAATGGTGCCTAGGAAACACCAGTATAAAGGCAAAGAAATACTTGAATGCTCTTCAGACAAAGTGGTGTAATAGTTGCTGAATGCAGTCCCACTGAGCTTTTGGAACACCCTGTATTCTTAAAATTTAGCAGATAAACCAGGATTATAGGATGGAGGATTTACTGAGGGTCAAAAGACAGAAGAGTTGGTCACTTTTAGCCACTTACAGATACCTCTCACTAGACAAGAGCAAAAATTCTCTGGCTTCAACAGGCATCCAACATCTAAGCAGTGAGGTACAAAAGATCAAAGTCTGAGCGAAGAAATTAAGTGGAATCCCTCAAGAACAGGTCTAGAGTCCATTTTAGCTCATACCATTTGTAATTTTAGAAAGGAGTAAGTCAGAAACCAGACCCATCTCATCTAGGCCAGGGTAATCCATGCACCTTTCACCGTATCTTTCTGAGCCTTCTCAGAAGCAGCAGGGCTGGAAGAAAAGCATTTATCAAATGCTTTATCAAGCATTTCTCAAGTATAGGCTTTAAGACATGTAAAAGGGACCATCTCATCCGAGAAAGAAAAATCAATCTTGGAAAACATCTGAAAACCTGCACCAAAAAGCATTGTCTTAAACCATCCACTTGTGGTCTGCTTATCTGATGCATTTTGAGTAATTTCATGGGGGATTCAGGCATCCTTCTTCCTGTCAAGGTGAGTTGATTTCACACCGCCTCATTTATTAATGAAGAATGTCATGGTATAATTGTCCGTCACTACTGGCACGTGGTGATCTTTGATGTTCAGGAGGAAGGCTGAGCTGATCCGGCTGTTAATGTCTCTAATACGCAGGCAAACAGATGCTTCTCTTTGAGGGCCCAGAGGCTCCACATGCAGAGGCTGAGCTCCTCAGCCAAGCAGTGAGACCTAGAAAGTTATGCAAGTTTGACAGGAATGTATGCCTTTTGCAAATCAGGCTTAATACCTTTGAGGAACCTAAACCAGATGCAGAAGTCTGATGTAAAAGGAAAAACAAAAAATCTGTGTGTCTGAAATCAGGGTCAGTGAAAGTCAAAGAGCCAAACTACTGTGAGGGAAAAAAAGAAAGAAAAAAAAAAAAAAAGCGGAGGTGCGGTTGTAAAGAAGGCTTAGGAAACAGATTAGATAAGGTTGCTGCTTGGAGAAGCACAACTGCCGTTGACTTGTATGCTTGAGAGGAACAGAGCATGAGAAAATGTTCTTGCTGTTTGTTAACGTGTATTGTATGCAGGAGGAGGCACGCTGAGCACACCTCTTCTAGTATTGCTAAGACTAGAAAGCATCTTCCTCAAACGTGTTGGCAAATTCTCTGCTGCAGTGTGAATCTGCATATAGGCAACCATTTGTTAAAGAACATATTTTTGGTATGTTCTGATACACAATATAACTACTAGATTTATCTTGAAGAAGTCATAAGATCCAACCGGTACGTATAAAAGTTGGCAAATCAAAGAGATGGGAATACAAAAATAAGGAAGCAGTTATTGGCAGTGGTTTTGCTACTCCCAAATGCTATCAGGCTGTTTTCTTAATATGCATTCCAGAAAAGCTGATTCTTAAGAAGCTTAAAGAGAGTATTAAAGAGGTTTTGTGGATCAGTCTCTTTTCTCCTTCAGTGAAATCAGTTTTATCTGCTGTTTTGATTCCTGTTCTGCTTGCTTTGCCCCTTGTTGGCTCTTTTCTCTATTTTATTTTTCTTCCCTTACAAAACTTAATTTATTTTCCAAATCTGTGCTATCTCGGTAACATCTCTTCCAAGATGTGCTTGCCACATAGTGTTCATTCCTCTTCACTGCAGGCTTCAGCTCTTCTCCTTATGCCGGTTGACCTCCTCTTCTTGGCTGCTCTCTGAAGTCCCCACAGAGGACCCAGAGAGGCAGTGGTCCTAATCTACATCCTTTCAGGGGTTTGTGGTGTTCCCTTGTGGAGGCAAAAGGGAAAGAAACAGCGGAGATTTTTTCTCAATGTGCCTGAAAAGAGAGGAGCTGGATTTGGCTGAAGTGATAAGACACAGCTCGATCTGACCTAAGGAAAGGGTTCCAGGTTGGCTAAGCAGGAATGCTCTGAGTCTGGCAGAGCACTGCCACTGGGTGAGAAAGACTTAGAATCATAGAATGGTTTAGGTTGGAAGGGACCTTGAAGTTCATTGCTCTCCAGCCATTCCCTGCTGAGCCTGTATTTGTGCTTGGGATTGCCCCAAGCACATAGACATCTTCTCTTCTGCATCGCCCTCTGACAAAATTGAGGAACTTTGTCTACGTACTTTATGCATCTGGACGAGAAGAAATTTATAATGTATTCATACTTCTTTCTGAATGTGCTAGGCATCATAGGTTGTATGTATCTGCTGCTTAAGTAAAGGGTGATGCTGTATGCTTAAATACAATTCTAAATCAAAAGCACAATTAGCATATCTAACGTGGGTCTAATAGTGCTGACAAGGTCCTGACATCCCCTTTTGAGAGCTCTAGACTATTAACTGTGTGCAAATCACTATAGATACAGAGAGAGTTCTCTTAGGAAATTAAATCCTGTTATTGATGATATGAAGTATAGTTTATTTCAGAATCTCATAGGAGAGATTAATTAATAAAAACAGCAAGATTTTGTAAGACCAAATAATTTTGGGTTCAACAAATGTTTAACTACAAGTTGTAATAAAAAAACCCTAAAAATTACACTGAGTATCTGCAGCTCTTACCTGAAACAGAATCACGTTGTATAAGCTGGTAACGCATTTGATTGTGGTTTAGGTTTTTCCACATTAGACTCCTAAAGAAAGTTGTTTGTGTTTAAAGTAGTAGCTCTTTTAATAGCATTCTCTATTCTTGCAACTCTAGTTTGTAGTATATAATGTCTTATATAAAATCTCCCTTTCTCTTTAAGGCACAAGGAAAAGGAAATATAACGGACTACAAGAAGGTTGGTAAATTATATTTAAATCTGCTTATTATTTTTTAATGCTTCTTTTAATATTTTCAAGGATATTCTTGACAGAGAGTAACTTCCTTATTAAAGTCAAGTTATAATTTGTGCATGTGTATATGGAGAGAGAGAGAGAATGGCTTGTGCAATTTCTTGTTAGAAAGCCAGTAACAGTGAGCTGTAGTGTTAGTATCAAATGTAGCTATTTAATAATCATTTTTGCCATTATTTATACCATTTACTTCTCCAAACTTACTTTAGAAACAAGACTTCTGATGTCTTTTGCTGTCGTCTTTTTATGCAGTGATTTGCAGGTTAGCTCCTATCAGCAGTCTCTCTATATTGATAGAGTATGCTGTTACATTTTTAATCTCACCTTATTGCCATGCCATCTATTCAAAAATACGCACAAATACATTGTATAGTAATTTGTGTTTCTTCCAGTCCCCATTACCACTGCGTTTGCTACTGGGACTGCTTTGTAGTAAAAGCAGACCTGAACTAAGTAGCTTATTTGCTGAAAGTACCTGGGACACCATAAAGCTCTTAGAGAGCTGCAGGAGATGGCTGAGAAGGTTCCCCTGGTTAAATACTGGAGCACAAATTTCTTGTGCTGGAGACAGAAGATGAGATTGTGTCCCCAAATCGCTCACTGAGCACAAGCCTGACTTGTTCCAAATCTTAAGTAGATCATGAGAGACCAGTTAGTTATCTCCAGCATTAATGGGAAATAATATATAAATTATTGAGCCACACGCATGATTGAGAATTGCTTCTTGAACTGAGGCCTGAAGAGTGTTACAGCTATGACTGATTGCTGCTAGTACATAAGGCTAACATGCATGTATAGGTCAAGCGTTTTTATTATAATGATGCTGTATTAAGAAAATTTGTAATTTGGATTATTAAAAAAGCTCTCTGTCCTTCCTTCCTATTAGACCATAAAAAAGATCTCAACCTTAGCTTGCTATTTAAAATCAATGTGCTTTTGGGTTTTTCTACAATAGAAGAAACTGATACAGCTGTGACTTGCTAAATCACCACTCAGAGCGCTAATTTTCTTCTTCATATATGTCTGAGTACGTGAGACATTTCTGTGAATGGTTAAGTTAGGTTACTTGTTTTTGTAAGTCCAGAAAGGATTTTCTCCTTTTAATTGTTAGAATTGTGATCTGCCCAATGTAATTTCCATAATTTAAAAAAAGGGAAAAAAATAATCTAAAGTGGTTTTACTGAATTAAATATTTCTTAGTAGATTCTGTATTTGACTTAAATTATTTCATATTTTGGATCCTTCTGATTAAATTGAAAAACTTATAGTGTGCCTAGGCAACTTGAACACTGGAATAAAAAGAAGGAAGGAAGGGGAAAAGCCCTTTTTCAAGTGTTGTGTTTTGTCCAATTGACTTCAGCCAGGAAGCGTGTAGTTTCACTAGCTCCAAGTAGTCATCTCTTACATAAGCACGGATATTATGACTTTTGTAATGATAGTAAAAAATTCTCTGGGTTTTTTTGTGAGCTCAAACTGTAATCAACTTGGGTTTTATAGAAGTCGTTTTCAAAACTGTGATGTGATGTCGTGTCCCTCTCTTCTATGTCTCTGTTTAAAATAAAAGTCATTAGTTACATCCATGCTAAATGAACCCAGTAACCTGCAGCTCATCCCATCCTAGTAGCTTGGCCAGTACGTGCACACAGCCAATTAGAAGGCATGTTGTGCATTATAAATTAGTATTTCGGGTTTTGCCCTTTGCTATGTTGTCTTTATTTCTATACCACTAGAGTCAGTGTTTTGCACATTTGGTCAGTCTTTTCTTCCCAGCATCAAGGTCCCTTCTCATCTTTCTATTCAGTTGTTAGAATTACTTTAATATTCCTAATCAAATTTGGGGACTGGCTTCTCATTGAGTCTCTGAAACAGCTTCTCTTTAATTTTGTAAAAACGAAGGTCACCAAAACTAGCTGTAGAACGTCTAAAAATTTGTATTGTTTTTGTTCTTTTAATTTATGTATACAAAAATTGTTAGGTGTTTAGCCTGTTTAAGAATATTTTACCTTACTTGCTGTGGCTTTTAATTAAAGTAATGAATGAAGGTAAATTTGACAAATTGAGATCCACCCATTTAACATGCTTCCTTAAAAGTCTTATTTTATTTCAACTTTGAGACTGTTCAAGATTTTGAATTGGTCTTTTGATGCATGTTATTTTAAAATGGTATCCCTGATGGTTTTTTCACTGACAAAAAAATATCTAGATGGTACTAGTAAATTTAGTGAGGGCTCTGACATAAATATAGAAGTGGAAAACTTTCTGTTAATCTAATTAGGTCTGAGACTGTCATGTCAATAAGGTCACTATGTTCCGCAAAATATTTTAGTATTTTTTTTCTCCCAGCTTTTCTTAATCTTTTTATCTGAAGGACTTTGATATCACAAAAGGCTTATTGTAAGGTCTGTGTTTCTGAATGTATTTTCCCACATTAGTATCTGAATGTTTCACCCTTTTTTTTTTTTTTTTTTTTTTTTCCCTTACACCATCATACCGCATCCAGACAAGTTATTGATCCATCATTGTGGTGGTTGAAAGTCTCTTCCAGATATGAAAAATTAGTTTCAGCTCTGTTTTAGTGGTGTTTCTCAGATAACAAAAGGGAAAGTACCAATATATGGCAGGGACAAAATTCATGTATGTCATTGAAAGAGACAGCGACTTTCCTGTCACCCTCATTTGTATGTGGATTTTGGCAAAAATCTCAGACTTTTTGAAATCAAAAAGCTTTTATCCATTTTATATCTACTTTGCATGCAATTCTAAAACAACAAAATGAGATTCTCAATTTAATTGTTACTATTTTATAATATTGATTAAAAACTCTCCACTGAAGTCAAGGCCTTAGTGGTGCTTGGCATTATACAGACTTGTTAAATGAGTGTTACAAAGGCACAACTTGTAGCAGTTGTAAGCTAGGAAAAATTCTTGTTTTCTGGCCAAGACTCTAGAAAAATTATAAGACTAAATAAAGAAATAAATCCTGTATTTTACAGGCAACAACTATGCTACTGCAAGGCTTTGTCATTTTTCTAAGTGGAATATTCAGAAAAGATAAATGAAGTCAGGTGAAAGGGGACATAGCAAAACTTTCTATTCTTTTTTAATGCCACCCTGTCCATTAGCTCTGCTGTCTGTTATAGAGGCCTTTCATCCAAACTGGCATGGGAAATGCGGTACATCAGCATAGTATGCTGTGTCATACTTTTTTGGTTTGTATATGAAACACTGTGCAACGACATTAACACAGGGAGCAGATTTTGTACAGTGCTGGAACTAGCATGAGTCAAGAAGTGGTGGATCCAGCCATTCACTGCATGGCACTAATGTCTTGACTTCCCATACGGTAGGAAAGAGAGAAGAAAAATGGGAAAGGTCACATCCAGAAACAGGATTCTCAGCGGTAGCCTGCTGTCATGCAGCTAATAAATAATAACAATAACACAGTGCCATCCAGTTGCATTAGCAAGAGTCGCATGGCTCCCCTTCCCCAGCTCACCATTGACTCCCACCGTTAGTGTATTCATCCTCCCTGCAGTGCTGTCTGCAGAGCAGTTTTCCAGTCTGCGCTGTAAATTACAGCGGTCCCACAGTTCTGTGTGTTTAAATGCCAGAGACTCATTGTGAGATGTGTCATGGGACTGTAGGCTGTAGACTATTCGCTCTCTTGCTCCTGAAATGCAGCAAAGAGTTAAAAACAGAGGCTTGTTGTTTATAGATGCTTATGACCTGTGGCAGTTTTCCATGAAAGTTTGTCTTGTTTGTTTTGGACCAGCCACTGTCATTAATTGCGTATATTAACTCCCCCACCCCCCAAAAAAAAAAAAAAAAAAAACCAAACAGAATAGTCAGTGATTTAATGAATATAGGGGGTTTTAGCTGTGTTAGTAATATTACAAAAGCAGCCAAAACCATTCAGAAGAAGCGATTTTCTCCTTCGTTGGCATTAACCATATCTGAACGATCAAGGTGTACATCCAGTACCAATAATCAGTTGCATCTTTGTTTTTAATCAGTGGGTATTTTCCATGGCTTCTTTGGGGTGAGAACCCAGCACAACTTTTACTTCATTAAAGCAAACAACTATCACATCTTTTAACATAAATATCAAGTTAATTGCTTGTGTGTGCTAAGATTACAGTTAACAATCACTGTTTTCATTAATGTGATTTAAGATTTTGCTAAAAAGGCATCGCTTAACTACCATTGTTTAGATGTAAAAGCTAGTGGGCCTTGTAAGTTCATAGTGAAAGACATGGAAAGGCATAAGGAGGAGGAGTTGGTATCTGTACAATCAATCAATCAATCAGTGTCTCAGAATGACTTGTAATTTTTCGGCAAAGTGTACTACAAGAACTGCCTAACAGCTGGACTAGCTGCATTCCCTGTAAGCAGGCCATCTTTCCTCTGCTACTGGGGGTAACTGTCCAGATTTGGTCTCTTCCTAGATAAAGTGGTTTTGAGTTTAAGGAAAAAGAGAATTTTTCTATTTGTCAGATGAGCAGTGCTACTAATGGAAGTTTCTACAGGGTGCTTATGCCCTTTAAAAGATGCATTTCTTTACCTTTTATTTAGAAAAAGTTTCTAAGAAAATATTGAATAAGTACATTTACTGCTCCAATTTCAAGTGGCATATCATTCTACATATATAGCCAACAAAGATTTTTTAAAAAATAAATGTATCTTACAACATTATGAAGTGATGCATTCAAATTATTGTCCAGCCCATTTTGAGAAGGAAGAGCATAACCCTGTGTCCAGCCACAAAAACTGTGAGAGTGGATGCTGAGATATTCCAAGGTACTTAAAAAACAAAGAAAAAAAATGACAAAAGTTGATCCACTAGCTGTGAAACACGTCAGTGCCTTTTCAAGGTAACGTTTCAGCAGTCTAAAACATCAGTGCTTATTGAACATGATGGTCAAAAGCTAGTGCAGAACACTGCGAACACTTAGAGCATTATTCAGCCACTCAGCCACAGATCAATTTAATTTTTGTGTATTGGGGTTTCTTTTTGTTTCAGTGAGTGCTTCAGAAATGTAGAATGTTTTGACTCCCTTCAAGATCAGAGAGAATGCATGATGTTTGAAGATTTCAGTATATAAGAAATTTAGCTGTTTAGGATTTCTCTAAAACACCAAAAAATATTCTGAAGTTACTTGTTGATATCTTATCACTTAAATAATTAATCGTAAGTTTGACCATTGCAAAAAAAAAAAAAGTGTGTCAGTGTTTTCATTTTTATTTTGCATATAAAGTCTAGTACAGCCAAAATATTCACCACGTATTAAGAGAGTCTTCCCCCCCAAAAATTATTGTTCCCTACAGGTAGAGCTCTCTGAAAGGAGTCTTCTTTCCTTCGGCTAGGAAATAAGGTAGAAGTATCTCAGCAGACAAGATTTGAAGTTAGTTGTCTCTGTACTTGAACACTTGCTTAGTTTTTGTCTTCTTTAATTCTTCAGTCTCCAAAATCCAGCGGTCCCCAGCTTGCCTCTTTGATCTCTTGCAGCCCTCAGACAAGCCATTCTGTCCAACAGCAATCCAGAACAGTTGGTCTGAAAGGCAAATACTTACCTGCTGTGGTATGGATAAGGATTTTTCTCTTTGTCTTTTTGAAACAAAGAGGCTGGGAAACCTACTACTTCGAACTACTATTTTATTCACAGAATCATACAATAATTTAAGTTGGAAGGGACCTCTGGGGCATGTCTGATTCAACCACTTGCTCAGTGCAGAGCCCGTATGGGTTTGCTCAGCTGAGTTTTGAGTAGCTGCAAGGACAGAGATTTCACAGCCAGTGCAAGCAAGCTGTTCTAGTGCTTGACCTTTCTACCAGTGGAAAAGAATTTCCTTGGGTCTTATCAGCATTTCCCATGCTGCAACCCATGCCGATTGCCTCTCATTCCTTCCATGGACACCTTTGAGAAGGATCCAGTTCTGACTCCTTTGCACTTGCCCATGAGGTAGCTGGGACAGCAATAACGGCCTTCTCTTCTTAGGCTGATCTAAGCAATTCCCAGCATTTCCTTGTAGATCATGTGCTCCTCTGGTCCAGTATCATCTGGGCAGCCTCCTGCTGCGCTTGCTGCAGTATGGCAATGCCTTTCACTTAGTGGGAAGCCCAAAATTGGGCACAGCGCTACAGACATGGTCCCAACAAGCCGCAAACAGGGGGCAGTAATTGCCTGCTGAATACACTTGTTAACACAGCCCAAGAAGTGGTTGATGATCTTTGCTGCAAGGACACACTGCTTCAAGCAAAAAACACGCATGTAGATAACTAACTGTGAAGGAAAAAGAGTCTAGTTGAAACATCAGAAAAACAGTATGTGGACTTCTTGGCCTGTTGGTCATTTATTTGAATCTAGTTGAATGTTGTCAGATCTGGTTAGAGGCAACTTGTTGGATGACCGTTTAATACCATATTTGAAACTAGCAGTTGGTTTGAGATTCACCATCACCATTTCATTACTCTTTGTATAACAGATCAGTAGAATCTAAAAGCTATGTAGACCCTGTCAAGGTTGTTAATCCAAATTTAGACTGTCCTCCCTTACTTATTAATGTGCCTAAATACTTAATAAAAAAAAAAACCCAGATATTAATGCCACAAAGTAGGAGCAGGAATGCAAGTTCATTACAATTTTATATATGGCATGACCTAGACAACACAGGTTTTCTTTTTATTATTCACTTATGCTCTACTGTAGGAAATTATTTCTTAGTTTTAATGTCTTACTAGCTCATAAGCAGAGAGATGGGACATGCAAGTATACTCTTTTTGGTTTTATGGTGGAGTTATGAGGGTAAGTCAGTGAACAGAGAAGTAAAGTTCTCATCCATAAGCATCCTTCTGTTCCTACATATAGGGCCAGAACCATGAATGGGCTATATATGGTTACATGGCCATTGCTCCAAAACTTCTGTATTTTGTCCAGTAGCTTTTAATGTGAGATGTGGAAGCAGTCCTGAGACCCAAGTCTTGAACTCAGATCCCCCTTTTCGTAGGAAGTGGTTGCTGTTCTGGTTTTTGGTTCTGTTCTTTGCCCAGCAAACCTCAGAGGGTTGAGTGGAAAATATCCCAACTCCTACTATTTGGTGCTTATGGCTGTCTCCTGAAGAACAGGAAATGAAAGCTTGAAACCAAGGTGCTGATACAAAATTCTCCTTTCCAGCAGACAGTCTCTTTTCCAAGAGGCAGTCTTCAAGGAACAATCAATAGCTTCTTACCATTTATTTGCAGGACATGCTTAGAGTGTGCGGGTGCAGAGGGAGATAGTGGAAAGCAGCCTTAAACCTGGAAGGGCTCAGAAAGCATCCTTTCTCCTACTCTTGATTTGCTGGTATAAGGCGACTGAAGAGACAGAAGTGGTGAGAAAGGAAGGAGGAAGCTGGAGAAATAGAGCCTGGTCTCTCATTCAGCAGTTTGTCCCCCTGTCTGTATTCAGAGCATGCAGAATAAGAAGCCCACAGTACTTCCCTCCTTTCCATATATTTTTTTCTTGCGCTTTTCCTGTACCTCTTGATCAGAACCATTCTTCCTTCCAGCCAAAGACTAGGGAATGAGAAGAAATGAAAATAAATTCATTGCAGATCAAATGGGTGAGGCTGGGCTTAGCACAGGCGGAGCAGGCTGAATGGGGCAACGCTCTTGATGTGCTTTGTTCTCAGTGCTCAGCCAGGCATCTTTTTTCCCAGACTGAAGATAAAGATGATGATGTTGCTTTTTCCTTTAGATTCATAGAACAACCTTCAGACATAAAACTTGGGGATTCTGAGCTTCACGTGTACCAGGCAAAAGTGTCAAGCCTGGTCAATATCTGAATACATTGAGGAAAATAGAAGGTGCTGACAGAAAACAGTGTTGGTACATTGTGGGGGCATCACTTCCCATCTAAGTCTTAACTTGGCTGCACTATTGCAAGACTATAATTTAAGCTGAATTTAAATAATGAAAACCCAGTCGGTGATTTTTCAGGTTCTTGGCACCTTTGGAATGAAGTAGGGCTTTAGCACCGGTGGTCTGAACAAAACCTTAAAAGTTAAAATGCAGTATTCCAGCATATCTAGCAGTTCAACTGAAGAAAAGTGTGTTGAAGCAATCTGTATTTTGACTTGTATTTGGTTTTAATTATTGAATGCCACTCTGAGGAAGGCTGTGTTTTAATGATGGATCAAATTGTTCTGCACAAAATGATGCCATATAAGTAGAGACTATAAGAGCAGATTTCTTTGTTTAGAAGAAATTAATGAGGGACTGTAATTAAAGTTTACAAAGTGACAAATAAAAGCAGTTCATTTTGCTTTTCTGTTTAATTGCCTCAAAAATTAGCAGCTTCTATCCAAATGAAATTTAAAAAATAGTACATCTAAACTGGATACATGGATTTATTATTTTTAACATACTTAAGTTTGTGAAGATCATTACAAAAAAATCATTGAAGCTCAAAAACTGAGAGCGAGCGTGAAAGTGTAACTGTGTAATACAACAGATAATACAGCTAAAGGCTTAAATTAGGGTTTTTTGCATACAGCAGTGCTACTGAAGCTTGGTTTCCTATGGAGTTATATCCTGTATTTCCTTAATAATTACCCCACTACAAGAAGCCCAATTTGTACTCTTCCCCCCCCCACACACACACCTTTTACAACCCCCGCTGAGATAGAGGTAGGATGCAGTCTGGTTAATCCAGACTGGTTTCCCTCAGTGTGTGCTTATTTGAATTGACCAGCTGATTCTGCAAATGGAATATAAAAGAGGGGTGTTTTTCAGGACTATAAATCGTTCATTACGTAGAATGATCTGTAACTGAAAAGCAGAAGAAGGAGCTTGCCACATAGCAAGAATTCTTCATTTTGAGGTTCCTTGAACTTTGCTTGGAAACATGCAGTAGCGGATTAGACTGACTTTTGTATAGTGACTCCTCTGCACATGAGCTCTGACATGAGCTTTGCAATTGTTTTGGCTTCAAGGCACTATGTGTGTCTAAGGGCTTACACAAGACAAGCGTGTAAATGGATTGTGTCCCTGCATTAGAATTCTGCCCCTTTCCAGATTTTGATGTTAGGAGTAAGTCATAGTACGTATATGCAATCATATAGGCTTAAGCTAAGCTCCTCTCATCTTTGACCAGTTTTAAGACTATTTAGGAGCTATTTTCTTTCCTGTTTACATCTCAATATATACTTGCATGAGTATTACCAGGTATGCTAAACCTTTTTAATGAGCTTTAGCAAGTCAGCAGAGTTTGCTTCAAGATGGGTGGGTTCTGCCATCTCACAAAGTTGTGCCTCAAGGAAGGGGGAAGAAACACCTTTTCACGCTGCTGGCGTACTTCATCTCACCTATCCCCACCTTTGCTGTAGAGCTGTGGTTATATGCCTGATTCCCATTCGTTAGAAGATGTGTTGAATTAACTATGCGATGCATTTATGCCTCAGGGCAACTTCCTTTCCAGCGCACAGTGCGGGAAGATTCTAACTGAAGTGGAGAATAAAATTTTTATGAACTGGGACTGGAACCCTCAAGTGCTGCAGTATGCTTTCAGCTAATTTCATCTTTAAATACAGATAATGAGTCCACTTCGACTTGCATTCAGATAAGAAATGTCATTCGTTCTGTATGAATGCAAGTATCTGTAAAAATGGGTGACTTCTACCATTTGGTCATGGCTTAGATATTTTTGCATGATTTAAACTAGATAGATAAGGTTATACTGATGTGTTTGTAAATGAATTGGGGCATTGGGCTGTGTATTGGAGGAAAACAATTTATAAACCACCATATAATTAGTTACTGCAGATAATCTGTGTTCAAGAAAAGCCCTTTTTTAAAAAGCTGATACAGTGGTGTAACCCACCTATGAAAGTCAGGTGGGACACATTAAAGGTGATGAAGTGCTGTCATGCTTTTGGAATAATCAAATTCCAAAGATCCATCTGGCCTTGGTTCCCAGGCTCTGGCACGAGGCATCAGGCTGGAGTTGGTCTGGGGACACCTCTGTTTTAAGGTGGAAAAACGTAACAGTGTTTCATGACAGTCTCATGATGCTGTCCAGGAAAAAATAATAATTTTTTTAAAATGTCCTTAATAAATGTGATGACTATTTAGAATTTCAGCTAAAAAAGAACATGTTTTGCTTGACATATTTGTTCATATTATTTCATAGCAATTTAACCTGCCGTTTAACAAAGTATTTTAGGTGCCAAATCTTGACAGCAGCTTGTCATGAAGTATCTGTTATTCCATGAAAATACTTTCTTTCTCATATGAGGTATCTCTGAGCCGTTGTCAAATTCCGTAGCCTTACTGAGAAGATTGAGTTTGCATGGATATAGCTCAGTATGATGAAGTTTAACACATCCCATTTTACTGACAAAGTTTGCCTTTTTCCACTGTAACAAATGTAATCACATGGTATATAAATAGAAACCCGTATTACAAAAGACAGGAGTTCAACGTGTGTCATCCTGTGCCCATTTCCAAAAGCAGGGGATGGAATAGGTGTTCATAAAATCCATTTTTTTACTGCAGAAAATGAGAGAGCGAGCGAGCTGCTGGTCTGCCAGTTCTGCACAAAAGCTCTCAGGCAGTGGCTGAGGTATGAAATGCCCAGATATTTTAACTGTCTCTGGCTTGGGGTTTTTTTGGTGGTTTTGGTTTTTTTTGTTGTTGTTGTTGTTGTTTTTTTTTTTTTTTTTAAAATTATGTGTGCCCTTTGGAGAGATGGCATCTTTCAGGTGATGAAGTAATGGGTGTTGTAGCTTAAATTACCTGCAGTTCTGTTGTAGTGGGGAGCCAGAATAAAGCAGCAGAGAATATTTCAAGAGCTTTGTCTGACTGCTTCGGATCTCGCCTTAACCTCGGGAAGGGGCGGTGGGAGCCCTGTGCTCTCAGAAATAATTGTGCGCGCCAGCACTGCCGAAACCCACCCTGTTGTGCCTGTGTTTTCCAACAGCTGCGGGAAGTGATCAAGGCCGGCAAAGGTGTGACTTCTGCCATCGACCTCTGCCGCTGCCACGGAAACAGAGCACTGGCAGCCCTGGAGCGCTTCCCTCCCTCCGAGGCCAGAGCAGCCTTGGCCAACATCGTCTACGCTGTGACCAGGTTTCCCTGACCCACCACCCCAGGAGGAGCCGCCCTCTCCCTCTGCAGGCAGGAGCAGTCTGATGGGGACACCGATGATGCCCCACGCCGCTGGTCACCTTGTCTGTCCCATCACGATGGAGGAACACGCGCCGGCTGCCACCGCCACCAGCAAAATTCGGGAGGGGGAAGAAAAAAAAAAGGTCACAGCTGGTTTTCACTTGTCGTGCCAGAAGCGCACTTGAGGCTGCACCGGTAGAAATAATTAATGAGTCCCGTTTCCGTGACCTCAGCAAATGGACAGGAAATAAGTCAGTATTGATTGGGCACCGGCGGGGACGGCGCCAGGGCGGAGGCCGGTGGTTTTCCTGCCCGAGGGAGGGATGGAGGGGTGTGAAGATCCAGGTGTCACAAGAAACCCGCTCAAACCTGCCCAGAGAGAGCGAGCTGCCGAAGCTGGGAATTAACGTACCCACTCATCAAGGGGAAGGGCAGTTTGGGGGATTAATGGGGGGAAAATCCTCTCTCTCTCTCTGTATGCAGTCATGTCTCCTCACACTGTTTTTATGTATTCAGATGTAAAATTACCCTGTGCCTAATGCTTTCCGTATTTGAGAAACTTGCTGAGAAAATGTGTCAAGCATGGTAAGTAGGAGCTTTAAAATATTTAATCAAATATTAATTTGGCTCTGTTAAGGGAAGCGACTGCCTGGGTTTTATACTGTGCGTATAAAATTATGTTGCTCTGGGTCAAAGAATGAGGTTTTTCCAACTCTCCTGGGGGAGGGAATATCCCTCCCTCAGATCAAGCAGTTTGTTTCAACACAGTCTTACACAAAAGAATTTCCTAGGTTTGTGACATTTGCCTTCATTTAAGCCAAATAAATGTTAATTTGTAAGGCTAGACATCGGCCTTTGGCAGAAAGGAAGAAGGAATGCTCTTCTGCGAGTACAGTCTTTCACTGCGCTGAATAAAATGCAGAAAATACCGGAGAAGTTTTGAACCTCAGTGTGTTGAATTTTAAAGTCCAATTACAGACAGTATATAAGGTGTATCAGAAGGCTGCAATTTGAGACCGTCTCTGTTTTGTTCATAGGAGATGATTTTTGTGGTTTGCATGCGTGCAATCTGAGAACGCCGTTGACAAGAAGGCTGAGTTTACATAAATGATCTGGATTGAGACTCAGCTACCTTTCTTCCTTCTGTGGTGTAATTACAGCCCAATCTGGAGACAGCTAGCACAGCAAACAGATTTCATTACATCGCTCACTCAAACACTAAGTGGAGTTATTTCTGTTAAATTCTCTCCTCCCTCCTTCTCCCCCTGTCACACAGCTTGTTTGTCATAGACCAGCGTGTTGCATTCCACCGAATGCAAAATATAAATAAAAACTCTGTCCTCTAAAAATATACTCAAAATAAATCCTGCATAATGTACATAATAGTCTGTGCGATATTATACCATAATATTGTATGTATAATAAGCATCCTTGAGACACAATCCTTGTATGGGAGCAGCATCCACAGCTCAGGACTCGCTTTGGACTGGGGAACGGCTTCAGCACCAGCCCGCTTCTTGCTTGCACCTTCTTTCTTGTGCCTGCCCTGGCATTTTCTCTCTTCCCAAGACTTTGGCACTTCTGCCTGAGTTAGCGCTGTTGCTGCAGCAGGAGGGCTAGAGACAAGAGGAGCACGGAGAAGCGTGGCCCAGGCAGTGGCAGTCACAGGCATCTGCCTTAGCTGACCATTGTATGTTTTTACCTGTGAAGTTCCCTGAAGTTCTGCTAACGTAAAACATGTGCTTGAAAGAAATACCTACATTCAGCCAGAGTCGTATTTCAGCTTTTTTTGGCTCTGGTTAGGAGCCATACGTGTATGTCTTTTCTTTGTCTTTCTTCTGCGCTAAGGGGTTCATAATGATTTAGGTCTGCTGGAGATGTTCTGAGCCATCTCACCTCAGTCACCTCAGTTGTGTGTAAGAAATATCAAACATACTGCAAAACTGTGTGAGCCTGGTTTACTTTTTCATGAAAGTACAATTTTTTTATTTGTACTTTTTATTTAATAAAGGCAAATCAGTGAAAATTAATGACCCCTTTTTGTATTTTATCACCAGAAAGTTCTGATTGCTCTTAAACTATTTTTTAACCTTAATTTAAGAAAAAAAATAAAGAATTGTCCCGTACCAATATTGTCAAGTAATCTTATATTTAAGATATTTGCCTTTAATTATTGAGAAATTTTTGTTGTCTTGTTTCCTCCAGGTAAACTACAAGCAAAGTATTATACTCCTCTGTCAAACTCTTGGTGAATTAATCACTGCTGTGTATTAATATACTCCCCACACCTTACACAATTTCTGAGCAGTGGTGGAACCTTAAGGCTGCTCTGGTTTTATTCTTATCTTCTTGATTCCTTTTCCCCACACACCTCTATAAGGAGGTCGGGGAGAGGGAGGCCCGTGGTCTGGGGGTGACCGAGGAAGGCATTCACACCATTTTCAGTCATCCAGCTACTCAACCAGACATACCAGTCAGCTGCTCCTCTGAACTTATCCCAGGTATTGTGTTGCTGGACCATTGTACAGGTGCACAAAATACAGGACAAGGTCCCGGTTGCCTTTTAAACCAAACTAAATTAATCTCCTACATAAAGCACAGCTGCAGTGGCTAGAATGGCTGTTTCATAGGTCTGCGATGGAAAGTCATTTAACTGCCAGCCGAGTATTTTCAGCTCCACAATTGTGATAACACTGTATAAGAAGGTTGTTTGGAAAATGGGGTACTTAAAAGAATAGAAATGTTGGCTGGAAAGGACTGCTGAAAGTCATCTGGTGAAATCTCCCATTTGAAGTGGACTATTGCCAACATGAAGTCTGGTCTTGGAAACCACTGGGGATGGAGCTTCCACAGGTTTCCCTTTGCAACCTGTCCCAGTGCTGTTCTGCGTTCCTTGTGAAGGAGTTTTCCTGATGTCCAGCATGAACCTCCCTCACCATAGCTGGTGGCTGTTGCCCATTATTTACCACCTGCCACTGCCAAGAATTGTTTGGCTCCACTGTCTTGCTAATTCCCTATCCTGCAGCTGTGTGCTGCAGTTTGATTGCCTGTTGCCTTCCTCTTGCTGGCCGGAGCAGCCCCAGCTCTGTCAGCCTCTCCTGGTGGCCATGTGTGCTAAGCCCTGACTAAGTGGTGACCTGCGTGACTTTCAAATTGTCCCTGTTGGGCTGTGAGCCCAAAACAGGCCAGTTCAGGAGCAGCCTCCTAAGGAAGAGAACAAAAATTTACCTTGATGTACTGGGTCTTGGAGTGATGGAGTTAATTTTCTTCATAGCAGCCCATACGGTGCTGCGTTTTGGATTTGTAACCAAAACGACATTGCTAACACACCGCTGGTTTTGCTATTGCTCAACAGTGCTTGCTTGGCGCCAAGGCTTTCGCTGCCCCTCACACTGACACCCAATGAGTGGGTTGGGGGTGGGCAAGGGACTGGGAGGGGGCACAACTGGGACAGCTGACCTGAACTGACCACAGAGATATTCCACAGCATGTAACATCATGCTCAGCAATAAAAACTGGGGATGGGACGTGGGGGTGTTCCAGGGGGTCCATTGCTCAGGGAGTGTCTGGGCATCAGTCAGACAGTGGTGGTTGCTTTTGCATCGCTTGTTTTTCTTTATTTTTGTTTGTTTGTTTTTTTTCTTTTTTTTCCCCCCTTCACTTACTAAACTGTCTTTAACTCAACCCACGAATTTTCTCTCTGTTGCTCTTCTGATTCTCTCCCCCATCCCGCTGTGGGTGGCAGTGAGTGCACAGCTGTAAGGCACTTAGCTGCCATCCAGGGTGAGTGCACCACAGTCCTTTTTGGCATCCAGTGTGGGACACGTAGGGTTCAAGATAATGAGACATTCGACCAGAGTGTGCTAGAGGGAACTTACTGTACCTGTTTAGCTGTTGCTAGTTGCGATGTTGACTTACTCGTTCTTGATGCAGGTTTATTTGTTCCCTTACCCTCTCCATGTCAAGCTCCTCTTGCTGTACATCAAATTTGAGAGCTTGTTAAAGGCTGGGTTGGGTTTTGTAATTTGCTGTGCTGTGTAGCCCTCGGTTGTGTTTTGCCCGGGAGAACTATGATGAAAGCACTGGCCCTGAGCCTAATCTGGTGTTTGGGCCCTGCACTGCTGCTGTCCCAGTACTTCGGGAACCATCTCGTGGAGACAATTAACAATTACACCTTTTCCCTCTTTTCCTCTGAGAGCCAATTTGTGGAGGAAACAAAGAACAGCGCCTTCCGCTTCACCTCCTGCAGGGTGGTTGCTTTCCACCTTGTCACAATGACTTTTCGGTGTTTTGAACGTCTGTGGGTAATCAAAATTCTCACATTGGCGTGTCTCAAGAATCTGTTTCCAGCTTTTCCTAAGGTTAACTATTTAGGAATGTAACACAGGGATGTGCCCTAAGGCAGTGTGGTCATGGGCAGCGAGGGGTGTGGGAGAATATGGGTAGGTATCTAGAACAGTTTTCACCTCTGATGGTGTGGGACTTGACGCCCAAACAAGTGCAGGACCCTGATAAAGTGACAGAACATTTGAGAAAAGGATACCCTGGCTATGCTAAAGGGACACAACTTCTCGCACTGTGCTGGGCCTGGCCTATGCCTACCAAGCACTGTTCTGCACCCTCAAGGAGGAGAGGGGGGGTCTCTGGATCTGAAGACAGAAATGGGCGCTGTGGCTGAGCTAGAGACCAAACTCTCAACTATATCAGTCCTATAGTCAAGAAGAAACCGTGGAAGAAGTCAACCTGTTCAGTCAGGGAGAAAGAAGCTTCTCCTAAGAGGGAGCAAGATGAGGAGTCAGTTGTGCAGCAGAGCACTCACAAGAACAGGAGGGGAAAGAGAAATCATAAACGAGCTAGAAACCATCCATTCCCTATCCCTAAGGGAGCTTTGAGATATACACAAAGATTATAGCCATCAACCTGGTGAGCTAATTATCTGCTGGTTGTTCCAGTGCTGGGATACTGGGGCCAACAGTCAGAAATTAGAGGGCAAGGAAGCCCAGCAACTGGGATCCCTCATGAGGGACTGGGGCATCAACAAAGGGATTGGAAAAGGGCAACAATCGGCAGCCTCTGGAGGCAGCTCCTGTTAAGCACGAAGGAAAGGCATCCCCTCAAGGAGGATCCCGAAAACTCTCAAGGCAAGTGGGCAACCACTGAGAGCGGTATCCAGTCTCTGAGGGAATTAACAGTGGTAGAGGTGCTCTACAGCAGCCTGGACCACAA
This sequence comes from Vanellus vanellus, assembly GCF_965231255.1. Classification (NCBI taxonomy): domain Eukaryota; kingdom Metazoa; phylum Chordata; class Aves; order Charadriiformes; family Charadriidae; genus Vanellus; species Vanellus vanellus. Next base: position 79,174,174 of record NC_138907.1, read on the forward strand.
CCAGGCATCTAAAGACCAAGTCCAGTGCCTGTGGTCCATGTGGCAAAAGTTTGTATGTAGCGCAGCATCATTGTACACCAGCTCCCTGGTGCTAATGAGTTGGCCAGACATTGAGGCCCCAGCTGTGGGTAGATGGCCAGCCAGCTCCAGCAATTCGAAGAGAATCTCTCTTCCACCCGAGCCCTACAGGCCTGTGTCTCAGCTGGGGAGAGAGCATCCCAACAGTTCCTGCAATGCAAAGGCAGTATGTCCTCATCCTTGCTCATGCCAGCTGTCATCTCAGCTGTCAAGTCAGCTGTTCTCTGCTCAAGGAGAAAGTCACCATGGGCACATTTGCATACCACCCTGTGATTCTATCCACATGACCACGAGGAGGACATGAGGAGGTGGAATGCTGAACCTACCTCAAACCTGGAAGCTGGGGTATGTGAATTGTGAGGAAAAACAGAGGCTAAAAAGGGTACATACAGGAAAATTACTGCTCCAGTTGCTGTTGAGGAATTTCCCAGGCAGAGTAGAAGGGCTGACCCTCTTTCTGAAGCAAAGAAAAAATCATAGACTGGTTTAGGTTGGAAAGGACCTTGAAGATCATCGAGTTCCAACCCCCCTGCCATAGGCAGGGACACCTCTCACTAGACCAGGTTGCCCAAGGCCATGTCCAGCCTGGCCTTGAACACCTCCAGGGATGGGGCCTCAACAACCTCTCTGGACAACCTGTTCCAGTGCCTTACCACCCTCAAAGTGAAAAACTTCTTCCTAATGTTCAATCTGAACCTGCCCTCTTCCAGTTTAAAGCCATTCCCCCTCGTCCTATCGCTACATGCCCTAGTAAAAAGTCTTTCCTCAGCCCTCCTGTAGGCCCCCTTTAAGTACTGGAAGGCCGCAATAAGATCTCCCCGGAGCCTTCTCTTCTCCAGGCTGAGCAGCCCCAACTCTTTCAGCCTCTCCTCATAGGAGAGGTGCTCGAGCCCTCGGATCATCCTCGTGGCTCTCCTCTGGACCTGCTCCAACAGGTCCATGTCCTTCTTATGTTGAGGACTCCAGAGCTGGATGCAGTACTTTAGGTGGGGTCTCATGAGAGTGGAGTAGAGGGGCAGAATCATGTCCTTTGACCTGCTGGCCACACTTCTTTGGATGCAGCCCAGGATACAGTTGGCCTTCTGGGCTGTGATCGCACACTGCTGGCTCATGTTGAGCTTCCCGTCAATCAGCACCCCCAGGTCCTTCTCCTCAGGGCTGCTCTCCAGCCATTCCGCACCGAGCCTGTATTTGTGCTTGGGATTACCCCAACCCAGATGTAAGACCTTGCACTTGGCCTTGTTGAACTGCATGAAGTTGGCTTGGGCCCACCTCTCCATCCTGTCTAGGTCCCTCTGGATGGCATCCCTCCCCTCCAGCGTGTCTACCTTGCCAAAGAGCTTGGTATCATCGGCAAACTTGCTGAGGGTGCACTCGACCCCATTGTCCATGTCGCCGAACTTCTGGTTTGCAGTTACAAGAATCAGGTAATGAATGCTCCAACCAGGAACAGAGGGGTCCTGCCTCCACCCAGGCAGAGGAAAGGGACAAGCAGGTTTATTGGACTGCATGGATTTAATGGCCTGGCACAGCTGACCAGCTGGCTCTGCTTTTCCTAATGTAACCCAGCATGTGCCTTGCCTTATTTGCAATAAAGAGTGCATGGGTGGCCCATATTTGACTTAGCCTCCAACTTGATAGAAGTTGCTAAAAGATTGAAAAGCTCTTTTTAGTTTAATGGAAACATTAAGGAAGCATTTTCTGGAGTGGCTGGGGAAGACTTCTTGCCCCAAGCGGTGTTAAAGATGCCAGAGCAGCCTCCTCGGGGGTAAACCTGCTGGTGAAATCTCTCTGTGCTTTTTCTTCTGAGCAGATAGTGTTTGAATTTTCATAGATGCAAAAGGCTAACTCAAGCAACTGTGTCATGCTGCAGATTCATCAAGGAAGTGGCTTCTGGGTCAGTTAACGAGCTGTCACTACTCTCATCAACTACTTCAATCTCTCAGAAAAGTGAGGCATCGAACTTTTTTTTTTATTCTTTGTAGTCTTCAAAGTACTTTTACCTGCGCAGTATCTTATGAGAAATATAGAGCTAAAGCTTTTCAGTCTCTCAAAGCAGTTCAAAGGAAAGAATATTTCCAGTTCTGGAAGTTGACTTTCTGACGGTCTTTGCATTAAATTATCCTCTTTCTTTTCTTTCAAAAACCAATCCCTAAAATGCATTAATTATTTACATAATTAGCATTCAGGTGTTTCTCTTTTAGGGTAAACCTATTTTTCTAAAGCTGAGAGAAAGTAGCCATTAAGCTAAAATTCTGATAGCATGTTGGCAAACACCTTTCAGATCACCCAAAAGATAAAGTGCAATGCTTGCTGTAGGTTGTGAAGGGGAGAAGAGGGTGACAAGCAAATTGGCAGTCGATACACCAAAGCTTCACGCGATCACCTTTGCCCGCATCCTCTGACTGTGACTCTGCCCGCAGTCCCCGGTGCCGCTGCCAAATCCACAGCCGCCGATCCCGGGCAGAGGAATGCTCTGGCTCCCCCGTGCGTAGGAAATTCGTTCTCCGCAGCGCTTGGAGTTGACTTTAATTCCTTCCTATTTGCAAAATGCTTTTGTCACGGTTCATCTCTGGAGGAAAGGGAATCTTTTTTTCTCCAAAATAGAAACAGCCACAACTTACTAAACTGGAAAGCAGGATTGTACCGATTTTACATGACAGAATTGCAAGTCTATCTGCAATAGAAAAGAGGGATCGTATCATACGAGAATGTTGCTTTTGGCTAAGCGTGACAGGCAGGTATCCCAATGATAACCAAAACAGTAGTTCTCAGATTTATCTGTTTCTTAAGAAATTTATTTATAAAATTCAATTTGAGGCATATTTTGATATGATTGTATAGGAGAATTTCAATTTTGCAGCAATGTTATAAAAAAATTTGCTTCAAAATTTTCTTCTTTACCCCATTCCACTTTGTCTTCCTCCTTTCACTCCTTCACCCAAATATCAAAGACTAAAAATACTCTGCTTTATTATTAGAACAATGGTCAACATCTTTTAGTTTTAAAATTGTTACACAAAAGTGAGTATTTTACCTGGACCGAAAAGAGTATTTTAAAACTAGACTTTTTTTATACCTTCAACGTTTACAGCAAATGGCTTGCATCAACTGTGAGGTTCAAATTTTTGCAGTTATTAAATGTCAAATTATTAAAATGAAATGTTATGTAGAAGTAATTAGAAAAATCTAAACCAAGTACTTATAGGTTAGATTACTCTTTTTTTCCCTCCAGAAAAGCATAAACACTCTTTTTAAAAAACTTTACTCTCTGCAGATGAGTGTGATGCTTTCTATATGTGACCGGCTTCTCCGAAACAGAGCGTGATTAGGAAATGAAGCATTTTTCCCTCTTGGCTAGTTTTGATGAAAGCTCTCCAACTTGCACATTGTGTCTGAACATTTCTTCATTCATAGCATGTGCCCATCGAAAACTGTTTTCTGTTTGCAGCATTTCAGCTGTACTATTTATAAGCTAGTTGAACAATGCTAACTAGAGGCAGTAAAAGGTGTGTATTTCATATGCAAATCGCTAGCAATAATTTTCTACAATTACACTTAGTTGCTTGCATCATTATTTTCAGCACCAACATAAAAAATGGGTTTAGCAAGAGAACATTGTGGAAAAAATGTCTGTATTAGTAAGACTTATTTTTAATCAAACAATTTTGTTGCTTTTGTCAACCTATGGAAGTTAATATGTTAACATTTTATATCAATGTACAAAAACTATGAATATCCCTACCTCTGCTCAGAAGCTGTATGCCCACAAGCTATAGATGGCTTTTAGATGTACATATGCTAAGATAAGATATCTTTGCAGGAAAATAAACAAGATTTAAACATCTAGTATTTCTTAAAGACTGCTGCTGCTAAAAATGGTCACATTGCTAATGACTGGAAGTATTTCTTATATGAAGTTTTATGAAAAGTAATTGTTTTCAATTACATGCTATTGTCATAATAAGCACTAAGGCAGATGGGGTTTTTCTGACCTTCTTGTAAACCCAGGTCCCCACACCTACAATTTTTATTAAAAAATCAGTCTAGATTAATTTTTTCTGGTTTCAAAGGCAAGTTTCTGTTGGATAAAAGGCATTCACTTTTTAAATACGTGATTGTTCTCAAAGTAGGGTATGGTTGGGTTACACGAGATGGGTTAAAGCATCTAGTAGCCATAAACCAGAGATCCATGTTAATGCAAATTCAGAAGGGAAGGTTCCCATCCACCCAAAGAGCAAGGCTCAGGAGTAGCTTCCCAACAGTAGTGAGGGTGAAGACCCAGCAGGGAAAATCACTAGCTGCTTCTAAGACAGTGACTTATTTGTAAAAGGGATTGTATAAGATGCTGGGCGTGATAGAAGCAGCTGGGACTCAAAAAACCTAGGAAGGCTGTTTCAGGTTCTGAAACAAAAATTATTCCTTCCGTAAGGATTTCTACAATCTGAATACTGCTACTTCCATTTCAAAAAAGAGAAGTGTTTACACAGAAAAAAACATAGCAAATCAGCCAGCTGATTTCTCAAAGAAGCCTAGCTTTCTACATTGCTTACCAATGTTTTTTATATTGTTGCAAATATTTGAACTTACATATCTTAATGAGACTATGCAACAGGACCAATGGGCAGGATGTGGAACTGAGTGTTAAGCGCACAAAGAAGAGCATGCTGTTTGTACTTGATTGGGAGATATGGATGTCTTTGAGAGAAAAGACTTTTCAGGCTATATTTACCTCTTTTGGACATAACACAGAATTTTGACAAGCAGACCTTTATGGGATAAATGTTTGATCATTCAGAGTTAGTTATGGTGTAGATAATACAATGACTATGCATTAAGTGAGCATTACTTCTTTTTAAATGCAAAGCTGTGAGATAGCATACAATGGCGCAGTTCTTGGCTGAACTAACATAGAGTAAAGAGAACTGCAATTTCATTGCCAAGAGATTAAAAGAGGCTTATGTTTCCAAGAGTGAAATTGCTCAGATTTGTCAGGTTTTAAACAGTTATGGATGCAACTGATGTATAAGTAAACTGCTGCAGCACAGAAAGAGATTTTAGGCTGCTCACTGGGTTAGTTACTCTGTTCTTGAAGCTCCTTTACATTTCTGTTCTACTCCATCTTCCACTGCAGCTTTGATCTAATTTTTATTTTAAGCTTTTGTATGAAATTCTCCTTCCTCTGGTGCCCAACTGTTATATATCTGCTGTCTTGCCAGTACACTCTGGTGCTACTTCAGGCTAGAAAAGTTTTTGTTGTTTTTTTTTTTATAATGAATGTTCATTTCTTCAAAACTTTTTTTTTCTGTGAGCTAAACTCTTAAGTGTAAGATTTCCAACCCACGTGCACTTGGAGATGAACCGGCTTGTTTTTCAAATCCAGAGATGCCATGTGGATTCTCTATTTTGATATCCTTGATTCAGCAAGCAATACAGTTACAATTATTTCTTATCCATCTTCGTGAGGGCTAGCTAAATAACAATTTTGAGAAGTTTCCAAGAGCAGCTATCATTGTACCTAAGAACAAGATGCAGTGTTGTTATAAAATTAAACAGAGTATCATGTAACAATTTTGTTTCTGAGAAAAAAAAACACCCTGCAATTAGATTAACTGGCACCCAAAACCCGTGTTTCCCAACCAGTGTAACATGTTGCTGGCAGAACCCTCCAACACTGCTTGCAGCCATAGGAAGTTTAAAAATATAAATGAAGTTCAGGTGTCTGCCACCATTCTATTCTGCCTGGGTTATAGCAATGTATGGATATTGCCCGCAGCATGTTACTTGTTCAGTATTGTTGCCTGTGGGCCAACAGAGGTTCTAAATATTACTGTGCAATGTGTCCATACATGTCCTTTCAGTCTGACTGGCAGTGAAAAGCGTTAAGGTATGTGAAGATGGTTACCATGTTGCCTTATTTGCCATTAAATATTTCAGTTTTTATAAACTTTGAATTGCAGACCACGTTTTACTGCAGATCAGATGAGTTATTCAGACTAATTTTTTTAATAGTGCCTTTCAGATTCTCTGAAAGTCCTAAAAATCACTTTGTTTTTTAATTTTAATCCAAGGCGGAGGATTTCAAAACCTGTGTGCTTTCTCTTTTTTTTTTTTTTTTTTTGGCAAACCTCTTCAGTCTCTTTGAAGTTTATTTATATCAAATACACGCCTAAATAATTTAAGGTGAATTCCAAGCTGCCTAATTTAAGTACCTGCCCAATTTCGGTGAGTCAGTGCCTGACTCCTGACACGACACACACAGTCAGCATAAGAAGTCCAGCTGGATGCCCGCCGCGGGGGCAGGTGGCCAGCCTACCTGACTTCCCTCTTGAGGGCAGTCCAGCCCATTTGATGCTGCCCGTTTGAACCCCAGCGATGGGCTTCCGTCCACTTGGCAATCCCCAGGGCGAAGCACTCTTCCAGTGGCAGCTTTCAAACCGCACTCAGGTAAAGAAATTGTGCCCATATTCCAGCAGGCAGCTGCTGGGCTCTGGGCTGCCTTGCAAGAGGGGGCACCCACCCTCGCCTGCTGCACACACGGTGTGGCCGGCAACACGGGAATCACTAAAAGTCATCCCGAGAGCAGGCAGAAGGAAGCCTGGTTACCAGTGGGAGCTTTTTTGGGCAAGGGGCTTGTTTTCCTATTAGGGTCTTAACATAAAATGCATATAAGTTGCAAGGAACTGGCTCCGCACACAGGGGTGTACTCACTGCTAAGGCTGTTTCTCATCTGCTTTCTTTCTGGACTCCGTGACTCTTGCGTCTGACTGCAAGGTGGCCTAGTTTGAAGACGCGTGGAGGAGAAAAGTGATAGACGATGCACTGGTACCATAGCGATACTTTTTACAGAATTAAACTGCCAAAATTAGTTGGTGCCCAAAGTGCTTTCAACATCGCATGCCATGTCTCTGCCTACTGAGTGCTGTAGGCTATTGCAAGGATCTACAAGAAAAAAGCTTTGCTGAAAGTTTCAGGTTGGATTCTTGCTTATTCCACATGTATGAAGCACAGGAAGCAAAAAGGCCTCTAAATTTAGGATGATTCTTCTGCTCCATGTCGCTGTACCAACCTTCATCACGCTGAGCTGTTCTGGCTCCCAGCTCAGGGCCTGCCGCAGTGACAGACAGCACTGCCAGCTCTGCCGCCTCCCCACCAGCCACCATGGTTCCTTGGCACTGCCCAGGGGAACCCCTCGCCGACTACATCCTTTGAACTAACACAGCGAGGGCTGCCTCCAGGCGGAGGGTCCGGCACCTTACAGTCTCTAAGGGTCAAGATCTAAGGAGGCTCCACAGTCCACCCTTATAAAGCTCCATGCAACTGCAAACAGTGCTTTCAGCTTTCTAGGGGCTCTGGACACATTTTTTGTTGGTGGTGATGGCTTAAGTCTGGTTTCAGTTCAGTCAAGTGAGAAATAGCCTGTTGAACTCAAGAGCAATGGTGATTTTTTCCTAAAAAGTTCTCTTGCTGGAGCACCAGAACTCCCCTCCCCAGTGACCTGGAATTTTCCAGAGATTGCCGCAGTGTCACTGAGTGGCTTTTGAGCCAAAGGCATGAAGGGAGAAAAAAACGAACATTTGAATAAATGACTTGTGTAGCACAAGTTCAAATGGTGAAAAAACTGGGACTTGGCTGACTGGGAAGCCAATCTAAGCTTGCTACCTGCATTGCCTGGAGACAACTTGGCTTGCTCCCTTTTCAACGAACACTGTTATTGCAACAATATGCTCATGCTTCTTTATGCTTAGCTGAGGCCCTTCAGGTCTCCTCCTGGGCTTGGGTCCCTAGTAGCTACAATGCCTGGGGCCAGCACTATAGAGCAGAGACGAGGTGGAGTTCAAACTGGCAAGGATTTTCTCAAGGGCTCTGAAATTGAGTTTGGGATTCTGCTGGCTTGCTCTTGCCTTATGGTTGCCTTTCCTTAATCTCGCTAAGTAGAGCATTCAAGTAAAATCCAACTGAGATCTAGCGCTCCTTCGCAGCTGGGCCAGGCAGTGAAACATGGTACCCTTTAAGTAAACCTTTGATTAGCCTTACACAGAGGGAGAGGGCAAACCATCCTGTAAACTTCAGTCTCCGCCATGCTAACAGACTCAGAAAAGTTACTGGGAAGTGCTCCTTATCTCTAAAGAGTGAATGAATTGCTAACTGCGTAACACTTGTCCCGTTAATAAAATGTATCCTTCATTCAAGTGATTCATCAGAGGAGTTATAATGCTGGTAGTTCCTGCTTATAAGGGCTCCTTTAAACAGCTGTCTATTAATAACAATAACAAAAAGAGCAATCAAAGTTAAAATCAACAAACTATTATCTGTTGGGATTATTCATGGGATATGACACTGTAAACATGCCAAAAGCCCTAAATTCCAAATTTAGAAGAGCGACATAAGTGGAAGAACAAAATTTTAGAGAACTGCTTCTAAAGGAAGCGCCGAAAATCTAAAACGGTGAGGATTTTTCATTTTAAGGGCCACTTTTTGTATTGTTTGGTTCTAAGGAAATAGGAAGCATCTAGGAAAGTGCCGAGTTATTTATGGGGCCGAAGATGTATCTGAGATTTTTTTTTCCCAGTTATTTCTCAATTGACTTGTATGTTTTTATATTTGCTTTTACTAGAAAGGAAAAAAAAGTACGTTTCTCATAGCAAAATGCCATTTCAGAGATAACAAACAAAAGATTTATCTGTTCAGTTCCCAGCAGTGATCAGAGCTGGTGTCTTTTCCCTGCACATTTACTTGCCGCTTGCCTGGCGCGTACTTGCCTCGCTACTTCTGTTTGATACGTCCTTGCTGGAATCCATCACCCTTCATGGCAGGATCCATCCTCACCTATTTATTTTATAATAAACACCTTTTATAAACACCCTTAGACTTAACTCCTTTCACTCTGGAAAACGTGGAACAATTACAATGTAATCCGAGCACTTGGCTGTGTGCTTTTATTAAAAGGCAAAATGAATCTATTCAATCGGAATGGCAGCGCCGGCTGAGTTTATTGTGTACGTAAAACATTTCATGAAAAGCTGTCAAGTTGGATATGTTGCTAATTTCAGGGTCGTTACATATAGCCAAAAAAAAATGTAATTGCCATAACTGGCCATAGGTTACAAAACCGGGCTTCCCTCCTACATTTATATGGGTTTTTTTTAATCTTTGGGAAACAGTTTGTTTTTCTACAAGCTGTTAGTTAGAAAGGGCACGTACGACTTGCCAGACTAATGTAATGTCTTATGTGCTCCTGTCAAATTCAGGGAAGATAAAATCTACACGGATACTTAATTAAAAAAGAATGCGATCCCTGTTTTATAAATCATTGCTTTGCCACCCGCCTTCCCCCCAAAGCGAAGCCTGGAAACGGCCTCTTGTTAAAACGGTGCAGGAAAAGTGCATAAACTCCTTACGCTCAGAGGCGAATTAAACCAAACTTACTGAATTAACTTTTTGGTTTGTTTGTTTTTAAGTACAGGTTTAAGCCTAAAATGGCCCCAACCAGCAGCTTTTCCTACTCGGCAGTAAATACAGGACTCCACGTTAACGTGAGATAGGGGCAGGCGGCATTTCCACGGGTGCCGCCACCCCCCGCCGTTCGGGCAGCCCGACGGGCCGGGCTGGTGGCCACGCAGAGGGGCCGCGTGCCCGTGTGACAACCGGCCGGTGCGGGAGGCTCCCCCCTCGCGTTCCCCCCGCCCCGCCCGGATGGCTGCCCCGGGGTGACCCACCGGCATGACGGCGTGGGGATTTATTCACAGGCTCCACGGCCCGCGCCCGGCCAACCGCGGCCGGGGACTTGGGAGCTGCCGGGCAGCCCCTCCGCCCGCCCGGCTGGAGCCCGCCGCTGCCTCGGGAAGCCCCCGCCCGGCTGACCGGGCGGCCCGCCTGCTCCCCAACGCCGCCGCGGGGGGGTGGGGCGGCCCGAGCGGCGGCGAGACGCGAGTGGGTCGCTGGGGTGCGGCCGCTTCCCTCAGGCCGCGGTGACGGGGGGGTGGGATGGGGGTGTAACGGCCGGCGCGCGCCGTGCCCGGCGCTGCGGTGCAGGGCCACGCGGCCACGTGCTCGCCGCCTCCCGTCACTGGCCGTGGCCACGCGGCGGGGGCGGCCTGCCGCGCGCGGGCACGGCGCCCCCCCGCCTCCTCCGCTCCCCCTGCCCGGCTCCCGCGACGGGCCCCGCACGCGCACGGCCGCTTCCCGCCCTCCCCCCCCCCCCCCCCCCACGGCGTGCACGTGCGCGGGTACCGGCGCTGCGGCCACGCGAGACCGCGGCCGGCGGAGTCACCCGGCCTGGCGAGCGCCGGGGGCGCGCTTCCACGCGGCGGCTGCTTGCCGCGAGAGCGCGCCCCGTGCCGGTCTCCCCGTCACGGCCGGCAGCGTCCCCGAACCGTGGCCCACGTGCGGCCGTGCCCGCGGGCGCTGTGGGACGGGGAGGGCGCGTCGCGGGGGGGGTGGGGTGGGGGGGAAGAGGGGGGAAAGGGCGGCCGGCGCTCGGGCTGCCCGCGCAGCGGCGAGTGGGCGGCGGGGCGCGCACGGCGGGGGGCGGGCGCGCGCGGGGTCTCCAGTGGGAACCGCGCGTTCCCTGTGGCAGCGCCGGGGAGGGCGGGGGGTGGGGAGGAGGGGGAGGGGGGAGAGCGGCCTGCTCCTCCCCCCTCCCCCTCCCGCCTCTGCCCCTGCCCCGGGGCGGCGGGTGGCGCTGGCCGCGGCGGCTCGGGGCTCAGTGTCCTTGTGCGGAAATGACACACGGTCCCGTCACGTCACGCGAGAGCGCAGCGCGCGGACCCTCGCACACAAAGAGCGGGGGGGGAAAGGCGGGCACCAGCGGCGGCCGCTCCAGCCGCCCCCGCCGTCCCGGGGCTCCCGTGGCCCCGCGCGGAGCCGAGGTAAGTCCCGCTGCCGCCGCTCGCCGGCCGGGCCGGCGGGAGGGGCGCCGCTCCGCGCAGTCCCTCGGCGGGGAGCGCCGCCCCGGCGGGTAGGGGAGGAACGGGGAGAGAGGAGGGGTGGGCCGCGCCGGGGAGCGAGGGAGCGGGGCGGCGGGAGGCGCGGGGCCGGCCCCTCCCCCCCCCCGCCGCGGGGGGCGCGCTGCCGGGGGCGGGGGGCTCTTTGTTCGTCGCTTGGAACGTTGCTATAGCGCTGCGGCGCGGGGCGCGCGCGCCCGGCCCTGGTGCCTCCATCTGCGGGGCGGGGGGGAGGAGAGGGAGAGTGGAACGGTCACGCCGCCGTCACCTCCAGCCTCACCTTATCCCCGCCCCCCCTCCCCCCCCCAGCTCCCCACCCACTCCTTACACCACCCCCCCCCTCCCTCCCCCGCGCGCCGGCCACATAGATCCGCCCGGGCAGGGTCCGGACCGGAAGCACCAACCGCCGCCACCGCCGCCTCGGGCTCGTGGGTCTGACCGCGGAAGCGGCCCCGGCCGCCGCGTGCGGGGCGCGCGGGGCGTCCCTTACCGCAGCCCCCGCCTCCGGGCGGGGCCTGGCCGCCGCGCCGCGCCCACGTGGCCGCAGCCGCTCCTCGGCGGGGGAGCCCCGGCGGTGCGGGCTGGTGGGCGGTGTCGCCGGCGGTGGCCCCCTCCTGGTACCGGCTCCCCCGCCGCCCTGTAGAAGCGAGGAGGGCTGGGGTCAGGGCCCGGCCCGGGTGAAGGCGGTGTCAGGCGTCGAGCGCGTGGTTCTCTGTGTGTGTGTGTGTGTGAGTGTGTGTGTGTGTGTGTGTGTGTGTGTGTGTGTGTGTGTGTGTGTGGTAACTCGTGTCGGTTCTTGGCGGGTTCATGTGCTGCGGGGAGGCGGAGAAGGCCACCGCCGGGGAACCGGCCGCTTCTGCCCAGATGGCCCGCTGCCTCTACCCTACTTTCCCCTGCGGTATGTCCACACAGTCCTTTGTAAATAGAAGGGAACAAACTCTGAACCAGCAGAAGGCGAGCCGGCGGCAGGCCAACAGCCATGTGACGGCTTCCACACAGCGTTGACGCAGTCCCAGAGCTTTTTGGATTGAAGTGCGGGTAGAGTTGTGTCGCTGCCACCTATAAAAAACGGTGTATGCCCGACCCCTGGGGCAGAGACATTTAAACAGGGAAAGAAACACCTTTCCCCTGCATCTGGCTGATACCTGGTCACCAGATTATGAATTTACATGAATTATTACATCTAATAAAACAAATAGTTGCCAATATGTATTGATATATTTTCCACTTCTGCTAAATCAAACAGCATTGGACCAACTGCATTTTTTATCTTCACTAAGTATTTTCATAGCTTAGGTAAACCCAGTGGGTAAAAAGAAAGGAAAGCTGGTTGCAGTTTAGAGGAGATTTTACATCGTCTGTACAAAGTTCAGCTGGAACAGTGTTTTAAAATAAAAACAAATAATAAGGGGAGAGAGAATAAATCACTGAGGAAAACAAAATGTTTCTAATAGGGGGAAACACCTCATTGAAGCAAAATGAAATTGATGCATTAACTTTGGAAATAAACTAGGTTAGTGTTTTGCTGACCATTTGAAGGTTAAATCGGTGTTTGATAAAAGGGAGGGGACAGGCTGAAAAAACTTCAGCTTTAGGCAACTTGTGGGAAAACTGAGAAGAATGATTTATTTTTTTTTTAAACTGCATCTGCAGATGTAAGTAAAATGAAATAAAAAAAGACCCAAATTGAGAACATGCCCTGTAAGTCCTATTGGCAAAATGCCCTTGTTACAGGCTGGCTTCAGTGGAGACTTGAGGCTTCCTGTCCTCCTCCACAGGGCAGCAGAGGAGGTTTTCAAACTATGTTAAGTATAGGGATTTTATTGTCCGTAAGGGTAATGCTTCCAGCAACATCTGCTGGTTCTTTTAAAAGTACTTTTTCATAGTTTTAGAACTTGTTATACATGTATTTATAGTTGGAACATGATTGTAATATTGGAATACTGTTTTCTAAGGTATTTAGTGTTTCAAATATCAATAATGGATATCAAGAAGAAATTTTACTCCAAAACTACAGTCTTGGGTCACTCGCAGCACCCTACTAACTCAAAGTTGATAGAATAGAAGACATCTGCTTTTAGTATTCTCTATATTGTCTACTTGAATTTTGCTCATTGTTCAGTTAACTGAGGCAACGTTCTTATTTTGTAGTTTCTTTAAGATAAGTAGTCAAGTTGAAATCAATTACTTTTTTTTTATTTTTATTTAATGTGGTTTCAGGTATCAGACTTCATTCACCTGCTGCCTTTTCAAGTAATTTCCCAAGCCTTTTCAAAATTTTTCTTCAGAAAAGTCACAAGTTATAAGGAAACCTGACTAAATATATACAAAGTACAGTCAGGTGGACAAATTAAACAGTACAGATTTCCTCCGTCGTCCCTCCCCAATTTCTGTCTGTTAGAATAGCTTTAGGTGTAATTACTAGCCTTAGTAAGCTACCATGTTTCTGGCAGTATACTGACAGTGACCCTTTCTAGTTATTTGCTTATTCTGAGTGTCATACCAATGTGTGGTGATGAGGTTTTCAGCAAGAGAAGGATACTTAAATAGAAAATAAAAATATCAATGAAAATGCAAAAAAGTCCAGAAAAAGAAATTGCACTGTGTTTGGGGTTTTTTTGTCAAAATTCTGCAAATCCATGGAACTCAACAGAAAGCAAACATTGCCTCTAAGAAATCCATTTTACGGCTCAGTTTTGAAGTGGTATTTATGTGTAATTCTGTTGAATTGAGTTTGAGTCACATTGTTTTTTACAAATTGGAGGAATCCAATGTACCCTGAGGATAATTGCAATATTGAAATTATTGAAACCAGTGCTACAGCTAAGAAGTACTTGGCTCCCAAAGCAGAACCCAGAACTCTTAGTTCTGGAGGTTTGCTTCTGCAGCCCAGCAGGAGAGCTTTTCAAGAAAGCAACACGTACCCCAAGCAGGAGGCAGCTCCTGGGCAGCCTGAGCGTCGGTGCCTTTGGTCCTGTCTCGTCCTGGGACTGCAGGACTGCCTGTTGAGAATGGGTGTTTGCTATCGTTATTTCAAAGTGTTATGCAGGAATCGCTCTCTAAAACATCACGAGGGACAGTATTTCGCACTGTCAGCTGGTGGATAGAGCAACCATCAGCTTACCTGCTGCATGGGACAGGACTATTTCCACCTACCCACACCTGCTTTCGAGGCTGTGGGCTTCCTTTGGGAAGCATCAGTTGCTTTCTGTATTTTATGCAGTGCGTGTTTCATTTGAAATACAGACAGAGACCCAGAGACAAGGAGCAGGACCTCAGATACTCAACTGTGCAGTGAGTGTTTTAACTACTAGATTAATTAATAATTTTCCCTTGCTGAGGATGAATATATATACAATAGTTTTGGTTGGCTCTGGGTAAACCATGCTCTAATTACATAGCATAATACCATTGTCATTTTGTGATAAAGTCCTGTTACAGGAAGGCATGTGTAAGAGGAGGTGCTACTTTTGGCTGTTAAACGGCAGTTCAGTGTACAGATGTTGTAAAATTTAGCCAGTGTTACCTCCTTAGAATATCAGCTTCTTGGTATTCCCATAATTTATTTAACTTTACTAGGTTACCCGTGCTTCTTAAAGGAGCACTGCATGCTGAAAGCAAGGAAATTGAGCAGCTTATTCCACATATGCTATTAAACACGTATTTGATGTTACTAGCAAATGTGTATCTTTTGACCAAAATGTAAAGGACAAATCACCTCTTAGGAAGCAAATGACACTCAAGTGAACTACTTTTCATTGAAGCTTCTGAGTTTTATATATGAAGCAATGTACCACCATGAGGTTTTAAAAGGAATAAACACCTCATAATACACAATGTCTAAACCCCTGTATTTTTAATAACATTCTTATAGTTGATAACGGAGAATTAGAGACATTCCTTTCAACCTACATGAAGATGCTAAAATATTTTGTGGGATGGTGTGCATTCAAGAAGCAGCATCTACGCATTTACCATGCATTAATGAACTGAACACTACAGTGTTATGCAAACATTTAAATTAAAAATAGCAAACTTCTATAAAACTGATAACAGGCATTCTTATTATATTAAAGTATATTAGTTAAGATAATGATTAATTTACATTTGTAATTATAATTAACGAGTGTTATGAAATCAGAATTACTCTTCACATACAGCATGTGTGCGCCTTTATCTCTTTCTACATGGGTTTTGTGCTAATTTTTTTTTTTCAGTTATCAGAACTTATTACATTAGCTATGGGAGTTTGAAGACTAAAGAGCTATATTTTTTAGTTATGAACCGCAGAACAACAGTATTTTTTTCTGGTGGACTTTTTTTTGTTTGTTTTTTTTTTTTAAAGTCAGAACTTGAAAGTCATCAATCAAGCTTTAAGAATGACTGCAACGGCATAGAACTGCCTTGATCTTACGTAATCAGCAAGATCGTTTCTCTTTGCATTGCATTTTTACAACAATCACAGTCCAAAGACAGGTAGGGGAAGCATCCTCCGGGGCCAACACATGAGTAATTGTTAGGTGGTAAATAGGAGGAGGAGAATGCACAATTGTGGGACGATTTAACTTAGGCTTGATGATTCAATTCTGGTTTATATATCAATAACTAGGTAGGTACACTTTTATGCTACTTTCAAGTAGCATTATGCATTATACTGGATGATACGAGACTGAAATAAGTTTAGAGTATGATTTGCAACTTGCTACATTGATTATGAAATCTTTTGTACCTAAGTGCTTTAAATCCTTAAAGCTTCAGTGCATATTTCAGGTAGGCACATTTTTGATAAATGGATCGCATTTTTGATAAATAGATCACATTTTTTGCTCTACTTGGACAAGCAGCATCAGGGTGGTAGTTAGTACTAAATGCACTGCGAAACACTCCAAAACCTCGTTTTTAAGGTATTCTTCCATGCTTTGGAACTCGCAGCATTGTGCTATGCGCTGAGCTCCGCTGTTAGCCAGGGGTAATACCTCTTTCAATGTTGAATGTTGTTAGCAAAATGTTACAATGGTACAATTAAGTGTCGTAACCTGGTAAGTTTTTTGAATAGAGGCATGTGTCTAAGTGATACCAGTGAAAGTAAGGAATCCCTTCATTGAGCTGTCTGGTTCCTCCTCTAATATGATGAGAAGGGAGAGCAGGGTCTGTGGGAACAGGATTCGGGCAATAGTGCGTCCCTTTCTTTCCCTTGTGCCCTGGCCCACCGCATGTCTTCCCACTTGCCCTCCAGTGTGCCACAGGGACCTGGATTCTTGTCTATGCTGCAAAATCAAGAGCAGGAAAGTAAAAAAAAAAAAAAAAAAAAAGTAAAAAAAAAAAGACAAAAAAAAAAAAAACAAGAAAGAAAAACAGGTTTTCTGACTCCCAAATACCTATTTAAGCACTGTGCCATTGGTAAGTGAAATACCCCGCACTTATTTACGACTGTCCTCTGTGAAAGCCCCAAAGTACTGAGCGTGTTCTGAAAATGGGTGTTGAATATTAGCCAGTAGGCCAGATGCAGAGGAGTTCTTAGTGCAGCAGTCCCAGCAGGACTCAAAAGGTTTTGTGTGTGTGGTCCACCGGAAACTTGGTATCTAGAATCTATAACCACCAACAAGTTTAGCTGGTAGCTGAATGGGATTTCTGGGTTTTGCTGCAAATCACAAGATCACAAATCAGACACGCTTAGATTGGTGTCTAGAGTTAGATTGTAATGCATATTGAATTTATCTGAAGTAGCTTGACTTGAAACAGGACACAATGCTGTATATCGCATCCAATCTCTGCAGATAGGCTCATTGTACATTAGTTTAAAAAGAACAGTATCGTCGTTTGCATGACTGCAAATCTAGGTATTTTTATTCACTTCTCTTAGAAGAACAAAGCTTTAATCACCTCAAGAAAACTGTCTTTTTTTGGTTGATCTTTTTTAACTATTTTGGAAGTGTTAGGATGTGTGGGTGAGTCTGGAGGACTGAGCCAAAAGGAATGTTTGTGTCTTCCCAGGTGAGTGCTGGCATCCCACAGGCTCCGTTGTGTGACACCTAGCAGTGGCTCAGCACAAGTGTCTGTACAGTACCAGCACTAGTAGCTATCAAGGCAGTTTAGATGGGAAGGTGAGTATATGCTGATTCAACAGCAAGGTGTTTATTTTGAGACTACATGCTGTTTTCAAGAAGACCGTTCTCAATAGATGAAATGTAGGCAGTAAAATCTAACGATTTATTGTTTATGTTGTGAGGATGGAGTCCATTTATCTCTTTTTCCTTGATTGTTGAATTTGTCCAAGTGCTACACATCTTCCTGTTTATCCTACATTAGATAAGTTAAGCTAACGACTGTACTAGAAGCAAACTGCCATTAATCAAGAGCAGAGTCTCCTTTGAAGAAAAAGTGAGAGTATTGGCTATTCATTTTTAGTGTTCAGAGATGTAGGATCCATAATCAGGGTTATAAGAGTTATTCTTTCTGAGTGTTTTACCTATGTTTTAGCATAAGCATAGAGAAACTGTGTTAATTTACCTATTGTATGCCTGTTTTGTTAGGTGTTTCTGAACTGTTCACACATTCTTTGGAAGTTAACTTTTTACACAAGGTAGAAACCAAAAAGCCAGAGAAAATGCTTTGAAAATAACTTTGGTTCACAAATTAAAATATTTACAAGCAAGATCCTAAAATTTGAAGTTTAAGGTTTATGTTGGTATTTTGTAAAGCATGATGTTTGGCCAGTTCAGGTGGAAATACGTGAAATTTCAGCTAAAATTTAGAGGTACAGGTGCTTAGGCTACAGCGCCAATCAACTTCATTAGGATCAGGATCTGGCTGTTGATGTAGCTGCTGTTGTAGGTGTTTGGTATATTTTGGAATCCTCCTTCCAGATCCCTTTTTCACCAGCAAGTAGGATGTGCTGCAGCATCCATCTGTATCCCAGCACATTAAAGCTGCCAAGGCTGCTTGCTCTGCCAGTCACAGCTGCAGACCCGGGCTCCCAATTTCAGCACAGGGTGTTCGCTCCTTCCTAGAACGAGCCAACTGCTGTCCTGTTGAAAGCATTGAGTCAGTATTAGGCTAAGGATGATAAATATATTTATCTTTTGTTTTGAAAAAAGACATATAAGGTAAGAATAAAATATGTTTGTATGCTCAAAGTGACAAGGAACAACTGTCAGGTGTTTGCTTTACTGGATATATTTCTTACTTGATTGCTTTCTGCACTATTTTGTCCCAAGTTCTTTTAGGTCTTTTTTTCTCCAGCTTTGTTTATTCTCACAATTTGGGCCAGAATGCAGCCTCAAAACAAATTTTGACACTACTGCCTCTTCTATGGAGGCAATAATTACTATTCATAAGTGCTGATTCACTGCAAACAGTATTTTAAAGAATCTGACATGTTTTATCTTTAGTGGACTTTAAACAACCAACAAAATTATTGTTAACCTTACACAGACGGACATACATGCACAGACATGCACACGCACAGACCTTCCCCCTTCCCGTAGGCTCTAATTTCATATGGAAGCGATGATACAGTTGCTCTGTTGATACCTGTGTCTGCTCAGTACTCACTTCTGAGTCCATTGCTACCCAAATTTGAAGCAAGATCATTGTATGAATAGATGATAAGTGAAGTTTCGTGAAATGGTTGAACCAAGCCAGTAGCTTGCTGGTATGAGAGAGATTTGAATTCCTCCTTTCTGTTCCAAACCTTGGGCATGCTCCTAAGCTGGGACCAATGACTTGCCTTACACTTTATCCCTCTGAATTAGAAAAAAAGTAACCTGGCAAAGAAAGAAGTGAATTGTTTTCTGGAAGTTTATCGAGCTGGAAGAGCTCACTTAAGGTGGGCACCCATGCTTGACCGAGAGAGCAGGTGGGACTATGAGGTAGGAAGTCAGAGGGGCAGTTGACTCCTGTCTCTTGACAGAAACTGTTATATGTGCTTCATTTTCTCATAATGCCTGTTTTTGCAAATCTCACAGAGAAGATAGGAAACGAGAGAGATATTACTAGGATTTCCCAAAAATAAAAGGTTGGAGCTCATGCTTTGTTTGGCACCAAAGAGTTCAAATACAAAACGCCATATTTCCAGGCCTCATTAATTCTGATGCTCTTTTTACTATTGACTTTTAATTGTATTCTGGCAGTTTTGAAAACAAACAAACAAAAATTTATTTTTTTTTTTTTTTTCAAAATAAGTATTAACACTTTGCTTCAAATATGGAAAACAAGTAGTTAACCAAGGTATGGGCTTTGCTTTAGTTTTCACTTTTTCCACTTCTAAAGAGTGGCTATTCAGATCCTCATTTATCTTTTCATTCCACTGTCCGTGTATGCTCTCAGAGGAATTCACCTAAAGCATTCTTTCTAGCAGGAATTAGAAGGAAAATATAATTCCCTATATGTCCTCCTAAATATTTTGTGTCATTTCCCCCCACTGCCACCTTTATATTCTTCCCTTCTGACTCTGTGTTTACCATTCTTTTAGCGTTTTGCTAAAACCCTGTCTTAGGGTTTTTCATGAAGAGCTGTAGTGGGTGTTTCTAAATTCATAAATAATGTTGAGTTAATAAGACTGGGTACTAACCCTCACCAGTGCTTATAGGGTAGTTTAGAAGTTGCTGTGGGCCACTTATGTTTCATGCTGTTATCATAGAATAGATTGGGTTGGAAGGGACCTTTAAAGGTCATCTAGTCCAACCCCCCTGCGATGAGCAGGGACATCTTCAACTAGATCAGGTTGCTCAGAGCCCCGTCCAACCTGACCTTGAAGTTTCCTGGGATGGGGCATCTACCACCTCTCTGGGCAACCTGTTTCTCCTGTTATGTCTTTGCAGAGTTTGCAAAAGTTTAAGTGAAGTGACAGTAAGCTGGCATAATTTATATGTGGATCAATTAATAAATGCAAGTCTTGAAAAAGGAGGTTGTGGTGGGTAAAGGGAGTAGATATCTAAGGGGTTTGTAGTAGCTCTACATCCAACTGAGAGACACTTTTTCTGGTGATGTGATGATGAAGAAAATCTCACGTTATCCTCTTAAGGATGCCCTTTATATGGCTGTATGTAGGGGCTGTGTTGAAGATCACCACATCAGATGATATTTTGGCTTCTAGAGTGGCCCAGTATGAGCTGATTTTATAACTCCCTGAATCTTTTTTTGGGTGTGTGTGCTACCCATTGTAGAGTAATAGTACAAAGTCTTACCCTGAATGGGATCTCATACTTACCATTAACAGCCATCAGTGACTGACAAAGAAAAATTCATAACTATGCAGTATTGAAGTGTTTGCAGAGTTTTCTAACAATATTTTGAGATTTAAAATAGTAATTCTATTGAACAGTATTCGAAAGTAAGATAGAGACTTTCTTATCCCTCCAAAACAGATTCCCTCTCTCTTTCTCCTCTCATCTCTCTTTTAAACTTTGCTGTGATTCCCACTGCTGGGCTGTACGTACACTTTTGATTGACTGGTTGGTTTACTCACTTGCTCCAGCCAGAGAGAAGCCTGCCTTGATTTCAGACCTTGGCTTAGGGACAGGCAGGAACAGTTGAAAGAAAAGTAGTTGAAAGAAGGATGTAACTGTGGAAAATGTAAAGCAATAATATTCTGGGGCCACGTAAACACAATGCTGTGTGTAGATGAACACGAGTGGTGTGTGACAGTTTACTAGTCACCAGCTTACCAGTTGAGAGTACTGCTGTGTGCCCTGTAATGGTCAGTGAGATCTGATTAGGCTGTTTGCTTAGTAGATCTCCAAAAGATTTAGAATATCTTTTAGGAATATATCCGCAGATCTATGTTTGCCCCTAAGAAACTTGCAAAATTAGTTTTCAAGGAAACAGAAATACAACTGAGTCTATCATGTGAGAAGTAATGCTAAAGTCATGCTAGAATAATACATATATATGTTTTTCCTTTCAAAAATATTCTTACATTGTTTAGAGGCTGACAGAAAAAAAAGCAGTTACTGTAGATTTACAGATTGCTCTGCTTGAACTGCTGCAATCCATATCAAAAGGTCAAAGATTTTTAAATGAAAACTTACTCCAGCATGTATATTCCAGTTTATGAAGAGCTTTCCTTCTGTGATGACTTTGAATCACCCACAATGACAATATAAAAACATTTGACTGTAATGAGAAGTAGTGACTTGGTACAGGATGGGGAGTTTAATACAGTTAACTTCCATTTATATACTGCCAAGATAATTTATAGAAAAGGTTAAAATTACTTTTCATTTTCTCCATGACAGAAAAAGACATATAGTTTCAAATACATTCCTAGCTGTCATATGTAGTCTGCCGTATAGTTTGCATGTTGACAGGTCTATAGATGGCCATTAAATTTATTGAAAATAGCTAGGTTCTACAAATGTACAGATTGGAAATTATCTGTGGGCTGTTAGTGCCCAATGGCTCTAGATTAAAAGAAATTGTAGAAACAGATGCAGGTATTTCCTGATTCCAGAAGATGCTGATATTTATTTTTGTGTTTTTGTTTTGTTCTTTAGTGAAATAGAAGATGAATTCAGCTGAAATCACTGATGATGATGAAGGTAAAATATTATACTTTATGTAATTTATGATCAGGCAAAAATACTTGTTGAATGAAAGCCTTTGTAACTTGATAAAGAATGCACTTGGATCAAGACAAATTACATTAATGTTTTTTAAAAAGCTATCTAAAACACACCGTTACCTTTGTTACTCATTATATTTTCTGCTCTACATCCTTCCTCCCCCTCAAAAAAAATCTTCCTACTGTAACTTTGTTTACACATTAGACTCTTCTTTGGGGAAGAAGCTGTCATTTACTGGATGACTGAATCGTTCCTAGCATAATAAAAACTTGACTTTGGGGTGGCCTCAGCATAGACTTATCATACAAGTCATAAAAAATAATTATATTCTTCAAAACACATTTTCATGAAAAGAAACAAACCACAAAAGATTGTATTAAGGGCGTCATGGTTTTCTGGAGAGAGTGCTTTATCTTTCTAAACCTTCTCTTTTTCCAGTAAAAATTCCTAAAAAAAATATTGTGAAAGTAGAAACAGAAAACGAAGATGAAGCTCTAGACTGCTCAGTAACATCCAGATCTGCTGAGAAACACTCACTGGATGGCGCAGTTACTTGCCTACAGGATTCCAACAAACGGAAACAGACCTCACTTGGGTGTGATGGTTCAGGGAGCCAGCAAGATGTCTTACCCAGTGTGAAGAAAAGACGCTTTACACAAGAGGTGACTTCTCTATACATGACTGTGCGATTTTACTG
The DNA here is from genome assembly GCF_965231255.1 of Vanellus vanellus. NCBI lineage: Eukaryota > Metazoa > Chordata > Aves > Charadriiformes > Charadriidae > Vanellus > Vanellus vanellus. Next base: position 79,196,460 of record NC_138907.1, read on the forward strand.
TTCATATTTCATAGGCTAAATTTATTGCTGCTATAGGCAAAATGCAAGTCATTTAACTAGATTTGCATTAGTAGCGAGTTTGAGTCAAATATGGCTAATCTTAACCCAGTTTGCACACATTACTTGTCTGGGTATTTCTTTAAATAACGTGGGACCAATCATATCAATGAAATAGACATATAGGTTAATTCATTCATGTGAAGTATATTTTTGTTGTTTGTCAGAGAACGTAGGAGTAGGTAGTGATTTGGATTAACTGAACATGGCTCTGATTACAGACCCTCTCATGTCACACAGTCCTTCAGCTGGATCCTCGGTGGTAGAATCAGGGCTGTAATTTTTCCTTCTGTGACACAGATTTTGATGTCAGTGAGACAAGTATAAATTTGTGTATTACTTGAAAGATAAAACGCAGGGATGCAGAAGACTTCAGCATATCAAGAGCAGAATGTATTACAACTTCTGGTGCAGCATCCCACTTGTGACAATCCAGATGTTTGTCCAGCCAGTGAAGGAGATGCCCAGTCTCTTCCATTATCCTCTGCTAGTGTTTCACCTCTCTAGCAATTGGAGATTTTTCATTAACCTTTGCTGAAACTGAGCAAGTTTCTTTTTGTCCTTGTTCTTTTCAGTAGGGAGAGCAGTGATCATCTGTTCGTAGAAAAGTCTTCTGCACATGGGAAAATTGGTGTGATGTTGTCCACCTTCAGCCCTTCCTTTCCAAGACTAAAATTCTGTTTCTTCAGCTCTTCTTCAGGAGTCAGCTTATATTTTTGTTGTTCTCTTTGAGATTCCTGAAAGGGTAGTGTCCAGTGTTGGATAGTCACTTCTCTTCTCACACCCTCTAGACCAGTATAATGACCTCCTGGTTTTCTCACTCAGCACTTTATTAAAATAACCTAGATTCAAATTCATCCTCTTTTGAATAACTTCAAGCCCTGGGTTATATTTAGTTTATGACCTACTCTAATGCACATATCCTTTTCTGCTGTTCTGCTACCTAGCCAGTTATTCCGTGTTGTATTTGTGCATTTCATTTCTCCTTTCTAGCCATAGCTCTTCATATTTCTTTTTCTTGACTGTCATCTCTCTGACTTCTTGGGGCTGTTTTTTTCCCTGAATGCCTGTGGTAGGTAGGTTTTAATCTTATTACATGGTTTCTTTCTTGTCCTTTCTCTTTTTCTTTTTACAATCATTTTACTTACATTCGGATTCTTAAAAGAGCTTCGTAATGATCTCTGAACTGTGCTTGCTTTGGATTTTACTGTTTGCTGTTTGTCTGTAATAAATTTTTAAATTTATTTGAACTGAATTGTAACTTTGGACTTATAATATCAGAAAGTGACCCAGTAATGATGAAAATTCATTCTGGACTGACCCCAGTGAATCAGCATGTTTAGTTAAATAACCAACCAGAAACAGTCCTCAATCCTAACAACATTTTTAAAGTTAATTACTTTTCTAGTACCAATATTTTGCTCTAGTTGATGACTTCATTAACTATTTATGTTTAAACAGAGGACAAAATGTTAATTATTTTTGAGAATGTTGTGCATGTAGCATATTTACTACACATCTCATAGGCATCTATATATGATATAAGCAGAGCTGTACTTTTTATGTTACATAACTGTACTATTGGGCTGGTGATTATATTACTAAATTACTTTCTATCAGAAGACATTTCTCTTTTTTTTTAAATTGTGATTGTCACTTCATAACCAGAAATTAGTTTTCCCTAATTTTCTTTAAAAAAAAATGTAGACGATTGTAAGTTTACAAAATTTATGTGCCAGACATTTCCAAGTTCTCATGACTTTGATAGAATTGTTTTATTTGTTTCTTGCTCATATATTTATTCTTCTTTACTCATATGCTAGTGTATTAAGTTCTGTATTCTTACAGATATTTAGACCTTATTTATTCAGCATAATGAAGGTCATAAATTAGCTGAACTTTAGCCCTGAGCAGAGCAATAACTAAACAACTTTTAAAACTTGGCTTAGGACTCCAAGAGATAATGTGAGAGACTATTTCACAATTACTTATATTGGCTGATGTTTACCAAAATACTGCATTTTGCAAATGTTCAAAGAATGTATATAATACAAAAACTTGCTATTCAAATGTAATATAAAAAGAAGCACTATCTTACATACATTAAGTCTCACAGAACAATATCTTTGATTATTTTTTGATGGTGCATTAAAACTGGTCATCTTAAATGCGTGTAGTATTATCTGAAATACATTGATGTTTAAAGGTCAGTGTTACAGAAAGCTAATTAAAAAAATATTAAATATTAGTTTAATGAAAGAATTTATGAAAAGACGTGTATTTATGCTGTGGATAGGGCTGTCCCCAGACTGAAACTGTATAAAGCCAAGATAATTAAAAGCAAAAGGAAAGAAAATGAGAATGCATCTGAAATAGAAAATCGTTAAATATAGGCCCAAATGTGTCGTCATCTGTTAGTCAAACATTGACTATGTGTGTCTGAAATGAAGATAACCAAATCCATCCCGCAACCAGATCCAAACACTGTGAGCTGCATTAGTGAAAGGGCAGCAGTTCTGCTGCCATCGCAGCAGAGATCTGTTGCAGTTCTTAGCGTGAACACTTCTCCTCCTCCAGAGCACGGCATCCAAAACTGAGAATGCAAACTTTCTCAATACCTACTGTCAAAATGCAACAAGATACTTAAGACAATTAATTTGTGCTGTTTAATACACGTTCTAGTATTGCTTTGCCCTGGCTCTGTGTATAAGGTGTTCATTAATAGAAGTTACCCCCACATTGCCAAGTTTTATTATATAATTAATTAGGGAAAAGGTGCAGCAGGAGTTCTGATGAGAACTGACAGACGGCTGGTGGCCTGTGGCAAGCTATTTAGTAGAGAAGGAACTGCATGAATCATACTCTGTATGTGAAGGAATATTTGGAATATTCTCTGAAAACAGGAGTGTTAATGGGAGAGTTAGCTACTTAGGTAGCAGGTCTCACTGTATGTGTAAAAGAAATGTATTCTCCAGAATTGCAGTTTTCTTCTGTTCTTCTGATCTAAAAGGGTAAAAGAAATTTGTAATTCAGTCTGGCTGGCTGACTGGGGAGCAGAACTGTATTTATTGTCATTCATGACCTGCTTTCAGGTGATGTGTATTTGAGAGAGCTCTGTTACCATCTGGAAATACCTCTGTTTCTCCACTGACAGGTATAGGTGGTGTATGACAACTTCAGTCCCAGTTTAGGACCCTACAATTAAGTGGGAGCAATGTGCATCACAGGCTGCTCACAATTCCGTCTCTTCTGTTCTGGTATTTTACAAGTCACAAAGATCTAATTTAGTTAGGGTGTATCAAACCACTTGCTGAGGTAAAGTCACCCTTTAATAGCTGGTGGTGTTACAGGACTCTGGTTCCGTGCTGTCCTCATAGCAAATGTGCTTTCATATTAAAGTGGGACTGGAGGGGCAGTCTTCTAAATGGGACCTGGAAGTCAGGTGTCCTAGGGACCATCATGGCTAAGGATTCTGCGCACTATGAAATATATTGCCTATGTGTTATACTTTCATTTTATCATCTGTCCATCCACACAGCTTTGGATGTGAAAACACAAGGTTTCATATGTAGGGATTGCATGATATGAATGAGAGCAGAACTTGGAAACACAACTTCAATTTAATTGAGTCTGCTGGTTTCTAAACTTGGAGTGGAAACCAGCTTGTTCGTTCTGAGCCTTTTTTGAGTATACATTGCATTAGAAATTAAAAAGTAATTAGATTAAATTTGTCACTGCAGTAAGCAGATGCCAAGTGTGAGTACACATAGGGACCAGATTAATTTCATGAGTGTTACAGTTCTGTTTTTTTCAGAAAGGAATCTTAATTCAAGTTCCTCACTGTAGGACGTAGTGGGGTCTTCACTAGAATTTCAAATTGCTTGTGGCTGTCAGCTCAGACCTCAAGTCTGTGTTCCATTTGTTTTAATACTTGAATGCAAATTCTGTGGTTTTTATCTAATTATGTTCTGTGGAACAAGCCAAGCAAAATGTTTTAGTACAGTCTTCTCTAAAATCTGTGAGTGTTTTCTCATGTTTGAATTCTGTGTTGGGTTTTGATTCTGTTGTATCTACTTAACTTCCTAAGAATTATTTGCAATATCTGTGTGTTTGCAAAAAAACCCAACCCACCCAAGCCCTGCATATTTGCTGTGAGCTGATGAAAATGCTTGCTTCCAATTTCAAGCAATAAGGAAGAGTTAGAAATCATTGAGAACGTTAATTCTTTAAGAGCTCATCACTGTTTTTTATATAAATAATTTAGAAAATTAGAAACCCATGAGCCTAAACTTCCCTGCCTTTCAGAAATAAAGAAATCTTAGTCTTCCCTTTTAAAGAAGACAATACCAAAGTACTTTCCAATTTGTTTTTAAGTTTTTATTATTTAAATAGAATACTCTTTTAAAATTACAGTCATTCTTAAAACTTGTTTAGGAATTGTACACCATTATAAAGATTAAAAAAAAAACAAAACAACTATATAAACTTTCACATCAGAAGGAAGAGAATAAGCATAATTTTGGTGTCTTATAGGCTTTGTGGTATTTTCAAAAGTTAACCTAAAGAGAGTGCTGTAGCGTTAAATGCCGTTGTTGGAGGCTGTGGCAAGGTCACAGGACTAGGAGTCAGAAAATCTGGATTCTATTCTTGGCTCTGTTGCTGACTTGTTGCCACCCAAATTCTCTACAGCCCAAGATCCTTATACGCAAGGTGAAGCACATTGATACTTAATTTGGGAGAGTATTTAGAGCTCTGTGGGTAAAGAGTGCTAAGGATTATTACTGCATTTCTCTTCCACGGAGAAAGCTGTGAGCCAAAACAAAAAACCTAAATAATACTTTACTGTATTTTTATTTTTCCTAGCTAATTTATTAATTTTGATGTATTTAACACAACTAAGTCTTCTGGAGAAAATTTGACTTTGCATATTTATGTAACTGCCTGTCAAGGGGCATATATTTATAGCTAATATTTTTAAGGCAGTCTTACTAATACAATATTTATTCATTCAAAGGGCCCCCTTTCAAACATGAAGAACAGAGATACTGGCTCACCCACTCAGGTAAATGCAGAGCAGCCAAACAAGAACAAGAATCCTAACGTAACGTGGCTCTGTGAAGAAGAATCCTTCAGTGACATAACCACTCCATCTTATAAAAAACCTCTCTATGGCATCTCACACAAAATCACGGAGAAGAAGAACCCGCCAGGAGCAGAGCAGTTTGCTTCTTACGAGTTGTTTGAAAAAATCAACCCCAGCAGTCCCTCGCATCTTCGGACTTTGAACGATCAACGCAAAAGGGACTCGGCTGCAGCCATTGCCGTAACAGCGGCCACCGCAGATTCTGACCCAAATATTTATTCTTTGATACAGAAAATGTTTTACACACTTAATACCCTCAATACCAATATGACTCAGCTTCACAGTAAAGTTGACCTGTTGTCTCTGGAGGTTAGCAGAATTAAAAAGCAAGTCAGTCCAGCAGAGTCTGTTGCGGACTTCAGGCCTCCCCCGGAGTACCAGCTGACTTCTGCGGAGCTCAAACAAATCATGGATCAAAGCACGTCAGGCGGAGACCTAGCTTGCCGGTTGCTGGTGCAGCTCTTCCCAGAGCTCTTCAGCGACGACGAGTTCAGCAGAAGCTGCAGTGCATGCGGCTTTCTCAACAAAAGGAAACTTGAATCTCTTCATCTGCAGCTTATCCGCAACTACGTGGAAGTTTGTTATCCTTCTGTGAAGAATACAGCTGTGTGGCAGGTGGAGTGTTTGCCTCAAGTCAACGATTTTTTCAATAGATTTTGGGCTCAAAGGGAAATGGAAAACAGTCAGCAGAATGTGCAATCGTCCAGTTTTTATGAGACTGAGCAGGTCGAATCCTCTCATTTTATGGAGGATAAAGAGCAGGAGGAAGCTTTGTCCTTGGACAGGAATAGTGCCATTGCCTCAGATTACATGCTGGATGCTCAGGATCTCAATGAATTTTTAGATGAAGCTTCTTCTCCAGGGGAATTTTCTGTTTTTTTGTTACACAGGTTGTTTCCAGAACTCTTTGACCACAGAAAATTAGCCGAAAGGTACAGCTGCTTTGGAGACTCCGGAAAACAACTGCTGGATCCTCATCGGCTTCAAATAATCCGCAGGTACACTGAAATTTACTTCCCAGATGTGCAAGAAGAAGAAGCCTGGTTGCAGCAGTGTGTTCAGCGAATAAATGATGAGCTTGAAAATACTTATATGGATGGAAGTGAATGTGATCAGATGAGAGATGACTGTTACGATTCTTCTAGTTTACCAGATGATGTATCAATCATAAAAGTGGAAGACAGTTTTGAATATGAAAAACCTGGCAGACGCTCAAAAAAAATTTGGCTTGTACCCATAGACTTTGACAAACTTGACTTTCCCCCTCCTGATTTTGATGTCCCTGTCCCAGATTACCTGTTGAACAAAGAACAGATTAAAAGCATATATGAAAGCAGTCTTTCCATAGGCAACTTTGCCTCTCGATTGCTTGTTCTCTTATTTCCTGAACTGTTTACTCACGAAAACTTACGGAAGCAATACAACTGTAGTGGATCTTTAGGCAAGAAACAGCTCGACCCCACTAGAATTAAATTAATTCGACATTATGTGCAGATACTGTACCCCAGAGCAAAGAATGACAGAGTGTGGACGTTAGAGTTTGTTGGGAAGCTTGATGAGCGGTGTCGGCGAAGAGACACGGAGCAAAGGCGCACGTACCAACAGCAACGGAAAATCCACGTGCCGGGGCCCGACAGGAGGGAATTTCTCAGCTATGCAATAAACCCTGAGAGGTTTCGAGAAGAATTCGAAGGGCCGCCGCTGCCGCCAGAAAGAAGCAGCAAGGATTTTTGCAAGATACCACTCGATGAACTCGTTGTTCCTAATCCAGACTTCCCTGTGCCTTCTCTGTATTTGCTGTCTGATAAGGAGGTAAGAGAGATAGTGCAGCAGAGCCTGTCGGTCGGCAACTTTGCTGCCAGGCTTCTCGTAAGACTCTTTCCTGAACTCTTTACTCCGGAGAATCTCAGACTGCAATACAACCATTCAGGTGCTTGTAACAAAAAACAGCTCGATCCTATCAGACTGAGACTGATCCGTCATTACGTGGAGGCAGTTTACCCCGTGGAGAAAATGGAAGAAGTATGGCATTATGAATGTATACCGAGCATTGATGAAAGATGCCGGCGTCCTAACAGAAAAAAGTGTGATATACTGAAAAAAGCAAAGAAAGCAAAAAATTCCTAAGACTTTGACCACTAAATTATTGTCAGGATTATGCTTTGGTTTAGACTGAGGGGCCTGTCAGGAGCTGAGGGTGCTCAGCATCTAGGACAGTCAGGCACTAAGTTTGTTGCGTTTTAATGTGTGTGTTGCATCTATGTGGGCACCGCAGCAGTGGGAAGTGGCTTACTACATTTGTACATGGGTAAAGACCGTAAGTCATCGGTGACAGAGTTATCAATGACTTGCTAAGAGCATGATTTTCGCTGGTGCAAATACATGTATTGAAACTGTATTACTCCACTCCCCATTTCTGCATCTTCCTTTTTTATCACTTTCTAACAATAAAGATTTTTTTTTTAAATCGTTGTGCTCTTCAGGGGCAGTTTTTCATTAAACCCTTATAAACAGTCTGGTTACTTAATTCAGAGTTTGAAATTTAAACTCAATTTCAATTTGAAAGTGCCATGTTCATTGGAAATCACTGGAATATTAGACTTCGCTTCTACAGTAATTGCAGCTTCACATTTGTTTTGTTCTTGATGATACTGAGATACTGAAACTAATAATACTGTGTCAAAGAATGGGTCAGAATGGTGTCATTTGCATTTTTGAGTGTTCCCCAGGTTTTATTTCTGAAACCAAGAATTAACAACTAGTTGTTGAAGAATTGAGATGTGAACATAGACGCAATGTGAATGGTTTTTTTATACTGACACCACAAGCTTGATCCTGCCCCTGTGAGTTCTTTTTTTGTGTTGTCCAGTGTCACTGCTGGTGTGACTGAGGATGGCTCGTCTGAATAAAGCCAGCAGAACAGACCCAAGCCTATACCCGTGGAACGTCTTGCCATCTCCTGCTTGCCACTCAATTTGTAAAATAACAAAGACAACAACAACAACAAAAAGACACGAAACAAGAACTTAGAAAAATTTTAGACCTTTCTCTCTATTAAAATCATGATTCCAAAGGTTTCCAGTATTCATACTGAATTGCGTATATATGAAGTACGTGCAAAGATCGGTTTTGTGATGGAATGAAGTGTTTCAGGGTCCCCACGTATGAGCTGTGGTAATGTAACTTATTCTATGTGTGAATCCACCATCTGGATATTTTGGGTGTGGGGATATTGAACTCTCTCACTTCGCCAAATTGATTTAGTGTAATTAGTAGCTGTTTGGAGGCATAACTGTGTATGTATAACTTAGGTTCATATGATCAAGTTTGCATCATCAATATGGTCAAGTGTAACAAAGACCACCCAGAACTCAATGTGAATTTGCTGTATGATTTGTCACTGGAAAGTGCTGCTTTAAAACTAGTTTTCCTCTTTTTTCTTTTCTTTTTCTTTTAATACCGATAGAAATGGTGAGAGAGAGTCAGACATGGATTTTTAAGACCGTAAAGACAGTGATCACTTACTGACCGTTGCTGGAACACCTTGGAGCAATTGTTGATGTTCTCTGTGGTCCTTTTTTGTTGTTTACTTAGATGGGTCATAGTATCAAATTTTAAGTCAGTTCCAGTGTAATTTTCTATTAGCATTCGTAAGAAAGTACGAAATACTTGATATTTTTACTTCAGATTTTTAGAGTTTATTGTTTTTAGAGTCATATTGATCCCTTTCTTTTAAAAGCCAAACAAAATGTTTTTTCTAATGGCAAGAACTAGTAAGAGTATTATGTTAAACTGGGAGTAAATCATAATAGATTGTAGCATTTGCTCATTTTCCCCCTATGCTCGCAACATTCTCAAAGAATGTATGAAGAAAGTAATGAATGTACTAAATAATACACTGATACTGTTTATATCCATGTAAATGGTTCCTGTTGGTTTAAATAATAGCAGACCATGCACAAAATGGATATCAGAGCAAATATGGCGATAATAAAATGAGAACATTTTACCAAAGATAAAGAACTGATACCACAATGTCTGCATCTTATCTTTCATTTTAGTGCAAAAATTTAGCAAATTGAATGTATCAGAAACCAAGGTTTTCTCTTGTCATTGTATGCTACCTAGCACCTCTGTGAAATTTTTTACATGCACTTTTATGGGAGATAAAAAATGACAGAAATTATTAACAGCTGCTTAATTTGTTGTGAATAGCTGGCCAGAAGGTAAGAAATATAACTATATTTTCTTATCTTAATGTCATACATGTTTCACCACTTAGTAATGTCAAAACTCCCAGAAGAATTCGATATATTAAACTTTTCTACAATTGACAGATGTTACTAGCTAGCATGCAAATTTGAGACATAGTGGCTTTTACTGTAGATGTTGACATTAAGTCAAACAATCAGTCCATTCATATTATCTACTAAGTAGTGAAAAAACAATTTTCACCTTTTGAAATTACATTTTTGAAAGTGGGTATAGAAAGATTTTCCTTTTTCTTTTCTCTTAACTTCTGTGTAATTGCTGTGTACATTCCTTGTATCTCACTCTTCATAACCCTTTCATGATTCATTTGATTGTATGTTTTATAACTGATATCGAGAAAATACAGACATATGAATAGTGACGTAGTTCACTAATGAAAGCTCTTGCAGTGCATCTGAAGTACAGCCACTTCATCCAGTTGGTCAGTCTTGTAAATAAATTAAAGGTATATTATTTTCATACAAGAGGAATGTTGTCTGGTGATTGCTTGAGTATGAGCAGGAATTTTTTTTCTATAAAGTCTGTTACTAAGATCTAAGATAACCTTAGGTCATCAGATAATACATAAACGAAAATACCCTGGTTTGCTGCAGCCCTTTAAAACGATATTTCTGTCTTTCAGACTTTTTTTTTTTTTGTTTAAAAGAATAAACTTGTTTTGCAAGTGAGGCTATGATAGGAAGATTGCTACATACTGAAGTGTTTGGAACATGCATAGCCTTGCACACACAGGCCTCCTATGGATGAACATTACTTTCTACCTACCAGGTCAGTAAACCCTGTTTAGGTGAATATCAAGTGTCTCTATCTACTTCTTATAGTTTAAATGTATCAGCTTTGGATAAGCATTGAATAGCCCACTTCCAACAGCTTTCTAAAAGAAACACTGTGATATATCATAGCTCTTTATTTTTGGGTCTTACCCATTTTCTACAAAATAAAAACTTACTTAGAAGCTCTGTAAAAGATGTAAAACAGGACATCAAAAGGGAGATCAAGTATGCATCAGTTTATTGCCCATTAACTGCATTCTATTCAGCAAGCAAGTTTGCAAAGGAGAATAATCTTTACTTGAAGTTGGCCGCTTTGTTATGCTAATGCATTGCAGCCACCAAAGTGTTTCATGTGCTAGGAAATGTTTGTGACTGTTCATGCTTGTCTTCAAAATGCATATAATTTATTTCTAGATACATTTTTTTTAAATCTGTCATTTGTCTCTTCAGTTATTGTTTGATATTTATATTACGTTATAGCAGTGAGAAACAGAGAATTGTGTGCTTGATGCTCTACAAAGGCACACCAGGTTTAATTTCCATGCTGGAAGAGGCTAACGTGAATTCTACGGCCCTGAGAAGCACAGAAAACAATATGCAGGTTTTATTCATAATTTATTCAGATTTTGTTTCACTAATTAAAGGGATGTGAAACAGATGGAAAATTCAGTGTCTTAAGCTTGCCTGTGCAGAGGATGGGGCATAAATTGACAAGTGTTCTTACTTACCGTGGACATTTTAGTTGATTGCACTTAAAATCTATGGGAGCAACAGGCATGGTAAGTTCATGTCTATGATTTTTCTGAGTAAATGCAACAAACTCCATCACTGTCATTGCCAAAATTTCTTCACTTCCTCAGTTTGACTTCGTGATTTTTTCCATTGTTCCTGCAACTCAGTTGGCACCAACAGAGTTAGGAGTTTTTTCTCAGGAACATGCTGAAAACATCTTTTTAAATGTGCTTGAAGTTGTTTAAAAAGAATAACTGAAGCAATGGTTTAATTTCATCTCTTAATTCTCTCTTATGCTTGTCGTTGCTAAGAAAGACATAAAAAGAAAGAAATCCTATTTGTTTGTCTTCATTCTTTCCTACCTACTTTTTTGTCCTAGTAAATATTGATAGATAAATTTCTAGTAGTAACAGTGCTTTTGAAATCCTCATTTTTCCCCCGCCATTATAAACGTCATTCGTCTAAACTTCTCACTGCTAGTGATAGTTTTAATTTCTTAAAGAAATTTCTTACAGAATACATAATACTCACCGTTATCTTTGTCACAGCTCATACCAATCCTGTTCTGAGAGGTCATCTCTCCTGCAGCAGAGTGCTGGCTGAAGGAGCTGCCCTGCGTTGGCCAGTCCCAGTGCTGGAATCAGACAACTCCTAACAAAATCAAAACTCCATCACGTTCACAACATTTTTCTTGTACCTCATCTGACTGGCAGGAGATTAGCCCCTTTCATTTTTGTCGTTTTCTAGGTGTCATCTTTTCTAGTGAGTGGCCAGAAAAGCCTGAGACGTGGGCAGACCACCTGCTTACTCCGTTTCCTGATCTGCTCCGTGATGGGGCTGTGGTCCCCACTGGGCACTTTTCTTTCATTAACAATTCAGAAAGAAGAATGATTCTCAGAGGAAGGCAAGAGCTGTAATAGAAGGGAAATAAAGCTTTTCTGGAGAATATGACATGTTCTTTTCCTACTTCTGCCTTTTCTTTCACCCCCCCTAAAGGCAAACATGAATAAAACAAATGTTCTTTTTTTTTTTTTTTACTAGGTTTTTCTTATTTTCTTTAAAAAATTTTAGCATGACTTCCCAGTCAAAAAATGGGCAAAATCATCATGTATCCAATCACACTAAAATTTGTGTTAATAGATGGAAACCAAATAAATTGTGATTGCTGAAGACCTGAGGAAGATCGGCTAATTAATATCTACATACACACACACAAATGTCAAGTAACCATTCCCAATTTCCTTCACAAATTTCATTACGGCAAAACAGCTGTTTGTCATTGTTTCCAGAGGCATTTTGTAGTGGTGTGTTACTGCTCACTTCCTTGGGAGGCAAAATGCTCCTTTAACTGTTACACTTTCAGGAATGTACCACTTTGGTTAGCTCATAAGGTAGTGTTAGCAAGGTCTACAAATGTTTTCCTGTGAAAAGAAAATCCCGAGGTACCTGTCAGTGGTAGGAATGAGTCACTCAATAGCATCACATCCTATGTTTGAGCTTTGATCCCTTGTATAGAACCTAAGAATTTCTGTGATACTGTAATTTGGGGTTGTGTCGTGTAACGCTGTCCCTTGTCTCTCTTGCTCCCTTATCTTTCCTTGTTCCAAGGAAATTAAAAAACCCAGGGTCTCCTTGAAGGGCTTGTCTGTATGTGCATTGAATACTCTGGAATAGGCTGGAAGCTGAAGAATTTTTTAGCTTCAGCGGTACTCAGATTTGCATGGCTCCCACACACCCCTTTCGCATTCCTTTCCCCAAGCATGCCATTGTAGAATGACCACCACAGTTGGCCTGCACAGGTTGTTGAGCACTGTAATTTGGTAGCTGCTGAAGGTGGACTGTCCTGTTCTGACATGTCATTGCAGGAAAAAAACCCAAACCACCTTAAAATAAAACCCAGAAACACTTTGGTGCTTTTCTGTTCTATGGGAAAAAAGAATTTCCAATTATTTTGGGGGACCGGGGGAGGTCATAGTATAACCCCCGTCTCTCCTTCTGTGTTGATCTGTAGGCAGCAGAACTCAGAACCTGTTCAGGGCTGTTGGTATGTGGCTGCTTTAGTTGACCAAGCTGAGTCTTCTGCCAGACGTGAGTCCAGCTCCTGCATGAGCAATTCCCTGCTATTCCTTCGCAGGATCCCCCCACGCCCCACTCCGTAATGCAGCCTGGCCCATGTGCTGCAGATGCTGCAGTGAGTAACATTGCTGCTGCGGTGGGTGAAATGCGCAAAGCTGTCAGATAATGCTGTGTGCTGTGCCAGCGATAACTGGGTCCTGTACCCACCACCTGAGGGTGCCTGCCCCTTACAGGATGAGACAGGCTTCTGGACCAAGGTCATTCCTCTGTGCAAGGTGTGCTGGCCGTTCTGGGCTCCGTGCCCGACAACCAGCATTAAGGTTGGTTTCGTCTGTGGTTAATGCAGAGGTGCTTCGGACGGCGTAGTCATCTGGGCAGCCTCCAGTGAACTTGTCAGTCACTTCTCAAGCCATCCAAACCTCCCTCTCAGCCGTATCTCCGCAAGGAAGCCCTTTCCTACGGTTCCTCCACCATGCAGACTAAGAATGGTAGATGTCCATGTCCTGGAGCAGGACATTCATTACAGCAGTGACAGAAGGGCAGAAGCAGTGATCACTTACCCAATTCACTGTCCGTACCCTGAACTCTGAGCAGGAGGAAAAGCATTTGTGTGTTTCCCACCACTCAGTACTCAGTGGCACTAGAGATTTCACAGTTGACTAGTGGCAGATTCTCTGTTTTGGGAAGATCGTTAAAACTTTCGTTTGACCACTTCTCCCTACTCTGCCATGTCATCTGACTGAACTGTTGACCATGTTATCAGAGGGACTCCATCATCTTAAATTTGTGGCTGATGAAGGGAAGGTGCACAGCTGACTCCTAGATGAGTTTATTATGTATGATTTACATACACACAGTTTACGTGAGCCTACATTGCCTAAAAGTCCCCTGAAGGTCCGGCAAAAACTGCGTCTGTGATGTACCTGTTCCTGCACCTTCCGGAACATGCTGGCTGTGCTCGCCTGGCTCTCGCGTCAGTCATTAACCAAGCCTTGCCTTTCTTTAGCTCACAGTCCACATGTTTAAAGGCTGCAGAAACAAGCACAACCTGCTCAACAGTGCCAGGCCCCAACAAAAGGGTCGGATCAATAGAGAAGCTTATCCAGGACAGATCAATGTAGCCAAACGCAACAGCTACTCCCCTTCCTGCTATCATAGTTTTTCTCTGAGATCATCCTGCCTGTGACTGAAACTTTCTTTTCTGTGACTCAAGCCAACAGGTACAGTTCTCTCTCCAACCATCTCAATCCTGAATCCATACAGGGTGCTCTCACCCACCACAAGACTCCTTAAGAAGTCTGCCTTTCTCTTCCTTTACTTCATGGATACCAGCAATGGATCAACACTTAAAACCTATGAAAGCCTGTTTCTACCTTCGTCTGTCAGTGAAGACCTGGTTTTGGTGGCAGTCATAGAATCACAGAATGCTTTGGGTTGGAAGGGACCTTTAAAGATCATTTAGTCCATCCCTGTCATTCCCCCACCCCTTCACCATTGACAGGGACACCTCCCACTAGGCCAGGTTGCTCAAAAGCCCCATCCATCCTGACCTTGAACACTTCCAGAGATGGAATATCCACAATTTCTCTGGGCAACCTGTTCCCATCTCTCACCACCTTCATCATAAAAAATGTATTCCTTATCTCCAATCTAAATCTACCCTTTTCCAGTTTAAAACCAGTGCCCCTTGGTCTGTCACTACAGGCCCTGGTGAAAAGTCTCTGTCATCATTAGGAAAAGGCTAAGTCTTGATTGCAAGTTCTTGTCTGCTTTACTTCCCAATAGGCTATTCCAGAAGTTAAAATATAAGGTTTTGGCCTAATACTGTATTCATATTCCATCCAACTCAAGAAATTACCCTGCCAGTGCTCTTTCTTGTCAATGGCTTTCAGGGATGCAACTTCCCTGCCCATCAGGCAGGTGTTGGCTTTTTTAGTTGTTACTGGTTTTGTCCTACACAGAACAGACCCTTTCAGACAGTGAGTTTCTTCACGTCTGTAACTTGGCTATCCCCGAAGCCCCAAAGCATTCCTGGGGTTTACGAGCGAGGTCCTATTCCGGCCCTGTAAGCTCTGGCGTGTAAGCTACTACTGCTGGAGGTCACAGGCAGTGTGACCGGACATACTGATAGGCACTTGACAGGTAACAAATGGTTGCTGACCAGCAACTGGAGCTCACTGACATATTAGTCACAACTTTCTACTTTTTTCTCTCAGCATCCCTGGAGATTATGGGAGCCACTTAGAACAGCAAAGGTAAGTGGAATTGGGGAACAGAGGATGCGTCTCATCTGTTTATTTCCATAGCACTTCGTGCAAGCTCCAACGAATACAGTGGAGACAGCAATGCCCGCAGTGAAAGTACAGCCTGTCGTGTTCCTCTGGGTGCTTGCTATGCTGAATCCCTTCACTTATGCAGCGTAAGGATCACCAAAATCCCCTAGGAAACCTTTCCAGGATCATGTCCTCTTAAGAACCAATTTTTCAAAAAGGTCACCATGCCTCTAAAACATCAACTAGACATTTATCTGCATCTT
Source organism: Vanellus vanellus (assembly GCF_965231255.1). Taxonomy (NCBI): domain Eukaryota; kingdom Metazoa; phylum Chordata; class Aves; order Charadriiformes; family Charadriidae; genus Vanellus; species Vanellus vanellus. The sequence goes on from NC_138907.1 coordinate 79,212,049, forward strand.
TAAATATCAACGCGATCATAAAAAAACAAAGGTCAGAACAGCACAGATTTGCAGCTATGCCTGAAGAAAGCAAGAAATGATTCTAAGTCCCATGCCCAGCAGCCACCACTTCCAAGCCTATGCACAGCAGCAGGTACAGCCGTCATCGAGTAGCTGTTGGCAGTTCAGCCCAACAGTTCCCACGTGCTCCTAACCAGGTGAGCACCATTGCTTCGTCTCACCTCAGAGACATTGTATACAGTCAAAATCCAGTCATTACTTTACCAGAGCTTCTATGTGTGTGCCCGATTGATAGTATGATTCTTAACCAGAGTACTGGGCTTGCTTTGTGAGCAACAGTTTTGTGCCTGCCCATTCAGATTTCAGGAACACCCACAAGAAAGCGTCCTGGAGTATGCTCTGGCTGCCTTTTCTGGGCTATCTTCTTCCCTCTGCGCTCTTCAGACTAGGCATGGGGCAGACCATGAACGGAATGAACAGTAGCTATCTGCTCCTACTGGCCAGCTCTCCTGTAGACACACACCTCCATGTGGCCGTCTAAGCATATATAAACAGAATAAAAATTCTGTCTGCACCACAGTTCATCCAACAAGTTGCTTGTGTTGGGAGAAGCATATGTTCAACATTATAAGTGCCGAGTGGTGACTCCCAAGATGCCTGTCCTAAGTGACACTATTTTCCTGTAGCAATACAGACACGAGCCTTTGCTCAGATCACTTAAGTATTAAATATTCTCTTAAATGCCACCCTGAAACGAGTATGTGACAAACTGAGATTTCATTTTCCTCTGCACAGTTACTTAAACGGTAAAAATCAGCAGTGCTACACGTGTCTCCTCACTGATGCGCCTTCTCCATGAGAGCAGAGCATCTCTGCCATGATTCAATCTCTGTCACCGTGAAGTTTCCTGCTTAGAAATACACAGCTGCAATCAGTATCCTTTTGTATTCTTGGTATAGCAGCAGTGTATATAAGCATGGACTTGGTATCGTTAACCAAGATGAAACCAATAATGAAAAAGGAAGCAATTTTAGGTAATTGGGTTTTTTATCCCTATTATCCCTATTTCATGAATCTAGAGATAAAATTAAGAAAGCAATTCCGCTTGTTGTGATGTCAGTTTTAATGTAAACTTTCTGATTAACAAAACTAGATAGCAATTAAACAGTGATCAAATTAGTCTTTATTGGTTCATTATATATAACATCTGTAAGGAAACTGCCTGGAAATGTAAGGATTGGATCTTTTATCCCACAGTACCATGAAACAAAACTAACACCAAAAAGTGACAGGCTTATTGCATGAATATCGATGTACACAGCAGAAAGAGGTAACATTCTAACACAAGCCCTTAAAAAAGGGTACTGTAATTTTGTTTAACCAAAATTCATATTTAACAACAAATATAGTCTTCTGCAAAAATCTTATGCTGCCACATGCAACCCCCTGTTACTTAAGTACATCCTGTTTGGGCACTTTTAAGTTTTTCCAACGTCTCAAAATTACTTTGTATTTTTCACTTTCAGTTTTGTTAGATACTTTTTTTAAGACTACCCGCATAACTACAGCAGTTCCTGTTTCTTTATCTTCACCTACTATGAGATCCAGCGTGTCACCAATTTTCACCTGGAAACAGAAAGAGAAGATGAGTGATTATAAACATACCCTGGGGAAAACAAATCCCCGCAGTCTATGTCCAATTTTAATTTTGTTCCTTTCTTTCCATTTAATATTCTTATCTCACAGGAGAGGAGGAAGGCAGGCAATACCAGACCCATTATAAATCCTCCAGCTATGAACATCTAGGAAAGCCCTGGCAATAAGCAATTAAATGTCTATGACCTTCTCTGCCACGAGCTTTACCCTTCCTGTTCTACAACCAACACTTAATTCTGTGAAAAAGGTGCAACATAGTATGGTTTTTTTTTTTTCTGAAGGGCATTTCCTGCCAATCTTTTTGTATCAACACAGAGAAAAAACAGCAAAATTCAAACTTCTCCCTCCTTCCTTTAAAACAGTTTACAGTGCTTTAAAAAACAGAGTGCTGGTCAACTCCTTGTGTTTCTTTCAAAAGTCACAAAAGCAGTATGCCTCTCAAAAACTAGCCTTAACTTTAGGGGATCAGGAATTAAAACTTCTCTTCTTATTGCCCTTGATGACAGTAACTGCCACCTAGGATCGCCTTCACATAAAGGGTGGGTAGAAGTATGTTTGTCACCATTCTGGTGAGCTCTGTTGGGAAAGAGTATGGCCTGCAACCCTTCAGGCTCTTCCCCTAACTGTGTTCCTGTGTGCTCTGTTACAGATACAATAACCTTTCCTGGGCTACCCCAGTTTCAATCCCTTTCTATCATCAAATTTTCTCTTTTTCTTTAATCACATGCCTGCTCCACCAATATCTCAGATTTAATCATTCCTACTCCATCAACCTCACATCTATCATCACTTTCTTCAGCAACTTAGAAAGTTGTGTCCTTGCTACCGTCTGCCTTCTCCTGACTTTCAGCCTTCGGTTTTACTCTCTAATACCACAAGCCTCCTGTCTGCCTGAGGGAATAATGTCTTACCCAGGGAATCACAGTCACACACACAAAGCTGGAAGCAGAGTTAGCAATGCTATTCATTCACCTTTGCAGAACGATTTAGTGGTTAGCTCTTCTGACCCAAGTAAAAGGAGGGAGAAGAGGAGGTCATGCCTTAGTTATTTTCTTGTACTGTATTAAAAGATTTAAATTTTAAAAAGTCTTACAGTTCTACTTTTCTTCCATAGTTTTTCTCCATTCAGCCTGAGTTCATTATTGTAGAATGCATCTTCTACTTTACTGAAGAAAAACAAGGTTTTATTGCATTTACAGTGTGCAGCAGACCAAGTGCAATTGTTTCTCTGCAGATACATAAGACCACCACTCATATGCAAACCACATTTCCACAACTCTAATTTGCGCATGAAGGATACCTTTATTTAAGGTCAGGACAGACTTGAACTGGAAATAAAGAAAAAGTCTTTCATAGATGTGAAACGAAATAATAAGAGTACAGTTGCTCTGTGCCACAGGTGCAAGCAATAAAAAGCTGTTTCTGAAGACCTGTCTCCTGAATATCCCATGAATCATGTCCCCTTTCCTGCACCAGCCAGTTTAATAATTTTTAATTGATCAAGTTATACTCATATTCTGTTCTAACAACATTGCAATAGAAGGCTTCTGTAGGTTGCATTAGATCAAACATTGTCACATATTTATAGACTGCACATTTACCTGGTTGACCTGGAATCTGTTTACGCTTGCCATCACCTATTTCTACAGCCATTAAGTAGCGTATTATTTTACTCCCTTAATCTCAAATCAGGTCTTTTTGTATCAGTTAGTACAGTATTTTGCATTTTCTTCATTTTAAATAAATAGTAACTGATAGTAAATGCCTCCATAGCAATCTTAGAAATATTGCAGACAGTGAAAAGCAGAAAACAGGCTGTTTCAAGGGAGGTAAGGTGAAACAAACAAGAACACCCATACATCCAAAACGTATTTTTAGGCAGTCAACACAGCTACACCAAAACCCCCTCAAATACTGAATTATTCCAGTAATAACAGGGAATCAAAACTCAAATTTTAGATGCATGACATCTTTCTCATCAGCAGGTTGTTGCTTCCATACTTACTTTCTTGCAATGTCTAGACCAGCTTTCATGATCACATCATACCGAAGAGATTGCACTACTTTTTCAAGATCCTTGTAATCTTTTACTACGTTGGGGTCATCTTCAAATTCATCTTCCAAATCGCCTTCCTCTTCATCTTCATACTCTTCTTCCTCTTCCTCTTGTACAGTTTGTCTGCTCCTATTAGAGCTTTTGTTACTTTTGTACCGCAGAGAAAGTACTGAGATATACTCCGGAGAGAGTCTTAGTGCACAGAGTTTTACTGGGGAAAAGCTGAAACATCTTCTGTAGTTTACAGTGCTTGCTTGACAGGTACAGAATACGCTTCTCCTCCAAGACAGATACAGTTTATTAGAGGGGAATTTCTCCCACAGTCCAAACCAGACATTTAGTTTTCTGAAAGTAGCGATGGGGAATCTGAAGCCAGTCATAGCATACCCTAAAATAAAACAAACATGCATAAGGAAAAATAAGCAACTGCTGTGACTATTGGAACGATCTGTCCAGGAACGGCATAATAGTTACTCCAAAAAGATGATTATCTAGTACCCTATAGAGCAATGCATCATCTAAAAGCACAAGACTATACTGTTTTATGATCTTTCTCATATACTGTCCGCCATTACAAACAGCTAAAACACCAGATGAAAACCAAACACTAAAAACCCCAGCGGAATACTCCATAATTCCTTTTCTGGTGTTTCATATTAACTGCCCAAACATATTTGCCGCATTTTCCTCCCTACATCTGAAACACAATTCACAAAAGACACAGAAATGAAGTTAACTATGTCATAAAAAGCATAGGGAGACCTACATTTATCATGACATTCCCAATAAAATATCTACTTGCTCAATACTGCAAGCAAGTAAACCCAGAAGAGTTGAGAGCTGCTTAACTTCAGTCTCTGCTAAGACCAAAACAGTCCTTCGCGGCAGAATGCCGCACAACATTTCCCCCTCTTTCTCCAAACGGCAAACAGCATCATGGTAGAATTCAGGAGAAATAACTCTGCTCTTATGTACTGCAACAGGACTGACGCCACCAACAACAGTCCCATGTGCAAGTGTCCCCAGTACTGCTCCCTTCTGGAGCCATCTCTAACCTGGGACAAGTAGGTGGATACACCCCCAAAAACCCCAGATGTCTTTCAATACTCTTAGAAATTGATTTACAGTCCTTCCTAGCTAGGTGGAGCACTGGCTTTTATTATGGCCTTATACTTGTGGAAACACGTGTTTCTTCATGAGACTGGAGCTTGTTTTCCCCACGCCCAAATAAACTCTGCCGAAATCTCAATGAGGCCTTTTTTGTGGTTGGGAAAAAGCCCTGGTCGTCAATGAGGGCAATTATTGGCCGTATAAAACTAACCACAATACCCTTTTTTTTTTTTTTTTTTTTTAGATTTTCATTTAAATATGTGAACTTAGAATATATGACATATAGTTTAAAATTCAGGATGGTGCAATCCTCCCACAAGACTTGCGTCTCTCCTCAGTTTGGGGGCAAATGCCTAGAAGAATTATTTCAATGTGCGAACAATTATTATTAATAATTACTGCTTATTTTTAGGGCTCCGTCTTACTTCGCTCCCCGTTGGCCGGCGGGCACAACCGGCCGCTGGGCCAGGCCCTGGAGCCAGGCCCTGCCAGGCCGGCCGAGGCGGCGGGCGGCCTCCTCCCCTCACGAAACCCGAAGGCGGACGGAGATTCACCCACCACTCGCCCTCTCCGGGGCGGGGGGGGGAACGGAGAGGCTGAAGGCTGGAAGCCCGTTCAAAAGCAGGCAGCCATGCCAAGGCCCACTGTCGCGGCCTGCGGTGGAGGCCCGCAGACACCTCACCCCCCGCCCCGGGGACGGTCCCCGACCCGCCGTTAGGCCCCTCGGTGGCGGAGGGCGCGGGGAACCCCGGCTTCTCTGGCCGCTGCCCTCAGCGGCGGCCGCGGAGCGCAGGCCCACCCCCCCGGGCCGGCCCCGCCAGCTCCCCCGACCCCACCACCTTGGAGCCGCGGCGGGGTCCGCCGCTGCCCCGCGCCCGCCCCCCCTCGCCGGAGGGGAGGCCCGGCCGGGCTCCGGGCGCAGCGGGGCGGCAGTCGAGGCGCGGTTACCTGGGTCCTCCCGGCGCCTCGGGCCCGGGCCTGCCGCTGCCGTCCCCGCGCCGCCGCTCGCAGGCCGGAGGCGGAGCCGCCTCAGCCGGGCTTCGGCGCCCTCTGGCGGGGCCGGGGCCCGGCGCACCAGCTGCCGGCGAGTCCCCGCCGGGCAGGGTTTGCCCTCCCCCACCGCCAATGCCCCGCTGCGGTTCGCACAGTCGGAGAGCTGCGGAGAGGGGAATCGTGTCAGTGCTTCTCACACGGTTTGGATTTCGCACACACACACACCGTCTTCCTTCTGCAATGCTCCTTGGAGTGTTTCAGTGGGACCGAGCCTCCCGGAGCGCAGCGCCGAGGGCCAACCTGCCTTTTCCGCGCTCCCCCCATCCCCCCCCTCGCCCCCCCCAGCGAGCAGTGGAAAACTCTCACCTGGGGAAATGCCTCCAGCAGATGCTGAAGTTTCCTGACCACAGGTTAGTTTGAATGTCTTGGCCACGATGGCAATCTAATCCAAATCCCTTTGTGACCTGGGTTTCCCCTGTCTTTGTTACTTTCCTTCACATCACACCTCCCTCTTCCACTCCACATCTCCGCTATTGGGGTTGATCCATAACTCCTTCTTTTTGGAGCTCCGAAACCAGGAGAGGTCCATCCCTCCTGTCTTCCCCCAGCTTTCTCTCTGTCCTGCATCAGCCATGCCTCTTGCTGCTGCTGAGCGCTCCGCTCAGCATTGGGGAAATTCTCTATATCCCTACAAAACACAGCTCCGTCAGATCAGCAGCCTCTGGCCCTGATGTAAATGGTCGTATGAGGTTCAGACTAATTTCGGCAGACAGAAGAACTCTTCAGCTTTGAAGTTCTGCTTTAAAACGCCCGTCACCTCCCCTGACAGACAAATCCTCCCTTGGGAAGTTGTCAGCAAATGCGGCAAATGATATCACTGTGGAGCTACTGCTGCACAGCAGCTGTGCAATTAGCATGGGCATTATAAGTGATTGCTTAACTTTACACCTGTATAAACTTTGTCATAAAACGTGAGGTTTTATGTCAAGGATATTTTGTAATGGAACAATTCCTTGGCAAAGCTATTTCCTCTCCTTAGAAACCTTACCAGGAAGGAAGCTGCAAACATCTTAATGTCTTTAGGTATTTTGAATGTTCCAGTGCCCAGTCCTGTGAGATTCTGACAAATTTCATTTAGGAATATAGCTGTTAGCTTTTTAGCACTTTCCCCCATATGTCTTATACATACATACTTATTGAGAGGAAAAAAAAAAGTTGGTAAAAGTAACTTTCTTGCATTCATAGTGGCACATAGTGAGTCAGAACAGAAATGAATGTCTGAACAGTGGGGATTCCCTGAGCAGAAATGATACCTCTTCTATGGGGGGAAAACCCACACACAAAACCCAACACACCCCCACCCCAACCTAGTTTTCCATACACCCCATTTTTTTCAGAGATCTTAGAGTTTGATTTGTCTCACGCAGGCTTGAAGTCATGCTCTAACTTTGCTGAGAGTGAAAATAACTTACTCAGTAAACAAAGTTATATGTGTTAGTGCCTTTCTAGGTTAGTCTGGCATTATACATCTTTGTTGCATCTTCATATTGAAAGGCAAAGTGAAGAATGTGCCTAAAGTCACTCTGTCTCTTATATTCTTCGAATATGGTGATATTAGTGGCATCTAACAAAACCAGAAAGTAATCAATTCATCGTTCAGTACTCTTTAATGCAGGCCTTATGGTTTGCAGAAGGTTAATAGTGTGGCACTCAAACAGGTCCCTCTCCAGCCATAGAGGAAACATAACTTGGATGTCATGAACAGGCACCATGCATCTGATTTATCTCATCATTGCGCAGCTCCAAACAGTGACATCACCTCTGTCATGCTTGCTTCATTTCCTAGTCCAGCTACATGGGTGACTGTTCTAGTTGTACTAGTTAGAAGGTACATCATGTTACTATTATGTCTCAGTCACGAAAGCAGATCCTTACTAAGGGTTTTGTTAGGATTCATTCAGCCCTGGACTGTAGAGGAACTTCAGTGTCACACGGGTCTCCCTGTCATCAGATTCTCTCCATGCCACAGAGTAAGATGAGCCATGAAAGCACTTAGAATCATAGAATTATCTAGGTTGGAAGGGACCTTTAAGATCATCGAGTCCAACCATCAACTTAACACTGCCAAAATCACCACTAAACCAAGTCCCTCAGCACCATGTCTACCTGGCTTTTAAATACCTCCAGTGATGGTGACTCCACCACTTCCCTGGGCAGCCTGTTCAAATACTTGACAATCTTTTCTGTGAAGAAATTTTTCCTAATACCCAATCTAAATCTATCTTGCATTTAAGATTTGTACTCCAGTTGTGTGAGGTCTTGGCAACTCCCAACCTGGGTCACTAAGTGCATTTTTTAATGACCAAAAAGGCAAAAACTGAGTCAATATTCATTAGTTCTACTTTAATTATATCAAATTGTGATTACAACCGAAATATTCCAACGGGTTGAAGACCACAGTCTAATGTTTCTCTTCTTCCAGTTTGCCATTAGATGGCAGTGAATAGCTCCCCCTCAAAGCTGCCACAAGCTCAGGCTGCGGCTCTCAAGGGGCTTTGCTCAAACACAGGCTAGTCATACACACATCTGATGAAGATGTTCTTTAAGCTGCTTTCAGGTGATTTGAAACTTTTTTTTATATATGTATATATATCATACGACACCTCAGCAACATATAGTCAAATGTTTCAGCTTTGGTAAGAAACAGTGATCTTTTTTTTTTCTGGCAGATTAGTGGTGGTCTATGTATCCTTTTGACGTTTGAGTGAGAAATTAGTCTGACTAACACGTATTCTCCTTCCAATGATTATTCTCACAGAATTGCTTCTTTCTTTTTTTTTCTTTTCTTTTTCCTTTTTTTTTTTCTCCAGTTGAATCATCTCCTGTAGAGGAAGGGTAATTCCTCTCTTGTTTATGGGTTTCATTTTGTATATTTCAATATACTCCCTACTTCGCACAAGGAGATTAGTCTTTTAATTTTGGTAGATCAGAAAGAAAACTCTTAATAGCTTTTGACCTGTGTGTTGGAATCTGTAATCGGGAATTCCCTCCCTACTGCCTAGGGGTTTTTTGTTACCTTTATTTTCCTGCAAGGTTGGTCAAGTGACATCAGTAGATCTGCTGACACTTACTGCATCTCAAAGTAAAGTCAAGAGCACCATGTTGCCATTCTGGCCCTGTGAGTAGCTCTGACTAACATTCTGCAGCACACATCTCACCAGATTACTTGTCACTGCAGATTTAGCTTCAGCATTACCTTGTTGGAACCACACGCCTTTTAAATTACACTGCTTATTTCAAGGTGCACCGAGGAGGTGGCTGGAGAATGTTCTATGCATATTTATGCAGCCTGAGAAAACAGAGTGTCCCCATGTAAGCACCACCTTTACATTTGCCCATACTCATTTGAATAATGAGCTAAATCTCCCTGACTGCTGATTCACCTCTTGCAGTGTTACACGCCTATTGTAACTGCTTAGATGTTCTCTTTTCTTAGTCCATATTCTGGAGACAATTCCTCGAGCTTGTTCCTTGCATCCAGTTTGTGACCAAATAGTCCTACCGTCCCTATCTCTAAAGCACATCTCTCAAACCTAATCTCTCACGCAGCAGAAGCTCTTTTCCTGGCCCTTCCACTGCTGCCTTTTCAGTTGACACACTGCTCTAAACTGATTTCCCTTTCTTTCCCATTTGCTGACATAATCTACTGTGCTATTTTTTACTATAAAATATTGGGTTTATTCTCTTTAGGATACCTTTAATGTCTCCAACCCCCATGTACACTGAAACTTGGCTCTGTCTCTACTTACCAACTCTCAGTGTTGCTATGTCATTTCTTGCAATAGCAACTGCATTATGAACTTCTGCCCACTTTTTCCTGCAGCCACATTGGTGTCCTGCACAGAAAATGCTTTTCCAGAAGTGAGAGAGGTCTCACAAAGCACCTTTGCCTGCAGCCTTCTTGTTCCTTGAAAATTCATCTTTGACATCACAGATGCACAATTAGATGAGTAAGGTAAGGTGGATGAGTTTTAGGTATTGTTTTATATTTCTTTAAGTGATGGAGAAATAGGCACTTCCTAAAGTAACATTCTTTTTTTCCCCATCTTTTTCACTACCTGACTAATTTGGCTTTTGTCTGCTGGTCCTTTTTTACAGTAGAAGGCCACATTGAGCCATAAGGAGAAAGAAAAGGAGGTGGGCAGTGCAGACTGCTCTGATCAGCGCTAAAGAAGGTGATAGAGGCCACCCTAATAAGTCAGAGCACGGTGACCCACCTAAACCAGAAATAATTTTCCTTGCCAGTGAAAATCAATGTTACATTAGCAGTTAAGCAAATGGGAGGAAAACAGTGAGTAACTTCCATCAGTCAGCCCGGTATTCAACCCAGCTACTTGGAGATTAAAGGGTCCACAGTTCCACTGCTAATTCTTCAGCTCCCCAGTTTGGTGAAAGGTTTGCAATGAGATTTGTTTGTTTGTTTTTCCCGCACTTTCTTGTCGGCCAGTTATCTAAAACACAATGATTTTTTGTAGGAAAAGTTAATGTACTGTTTCCTAAGCCAAGTTTTCAGACATTCATTCATTCTGTAGTGAACATGCTCCGGACCTGCTGGTTTTGGTTGCTGTTCTAGGATTTATCTAGCTACCATTAACAGCGGGTGGCAAGTGCAATAAAAAGGAAAAGCAATCAATTAAACATTTGTTATTTGAACCTTACTTATTAGCCATAAAACAACACATTCCATGAGCGAATGTTAATTAGTTTGAATTATTTGTTTACTTCTGTGTTTCCTTGGTATTCTCCTCAGATTAATGGCTTTACTATTTAGAATATAATGTTCTCTTCTCTAATTGATAGTAACTAATTCAAGATATATGCACGCAAGTCTAACATAATTAATTTCCAATGAGGAAATTTAAATTGTTCCTCCATCTGTGTACAGTTAAAGTTGGGGGGTTTGTTTTGTTGGTTTTTGGTTTTGGTTGGTTTTTTTTTGTTTTTGTTTTGGTTTGGTTTGGTTTTGTTTTTGTTTTTTTAACTAATGTTTTGTTTCAGGTTTGCTTTTAAAAGCAGAAAAAAGGCTGTTCAAAGCACCTCAGCTTCCATTGTGGCTAAGGGAAAAAGTTGCCTTGATTAGCATTTCTAAACATTACTGCATTAGGAAAGAAAAATGTGTCTATAGGTTTCAATACACCTTTGATATATATAAAAAAGAAATAATATAAATACAGGTGCAATAGGGAAGGATAGAATATCAGAATAATCGTATTGCTTGGTGTAAAGGCTGCCTCATCCTTTCACAGTGTGCAGCTCCAGAGGTATAAAAGATGTGTAAATCACACAGTAGGAAGATCTGGGATGATCTGTCTGCCAGGGAAGTGTGTCCTTGCAACACTTGTTATTTAAACCCTGGATGTTCTCATCACTCCATGATCACTCCTCCTGTGCACCTTGCCTAATGATACCCTGTGACAAAGAGTTCACCATCTAAAAGATACATGAAGTCTTAACACTCTTACTGATACATGATACGTGTTTCCTTTCAGCAGTTCATCTTTTCAAATCCTAGACTGGTCCCTTTTCCTATTATGAAATGGGAAGAAGAGCTGATCTACCTTCTGGAACTTGTCCATTTGTACACCTTTTAACCATATTTGTTCTTATTTTGTCTTCTAAAATAAACAGCTCCAACTTTCTCTGTTCCTGTTTATCAGATTTCTCCGTGGTTCATTCTCATTATGCTGTTTTCTCTACCTCTCTCGTAGTCAAACTAGAAATTACTCAGAAAAGGTTACAAAAGAATAAGCCTTTTCAGGGTGCTGTGCAGCAGTCATGACTGGGAATGAATTCTGAAACTGCATACTCCATAAGGAAGCTCTCTTTTTATATAGACTATCTTTTTGATAACTGTGGGTAAAAATCTGCCCCATCTAGTGGCAAAGAGAAAGCGGTAAGTAAGGACAGAAAATAAGCAAACAATAACAAACAAAAAAAGGGAAATGGAAGAATACTAGATTCAAATTGCAAGATACAGATTTTCGACACTTCTCAAAAGAAGATAAAGACTTCCACTATTATCAGAAAAATGCTAGGTAGGCAGAGCTAAAAACATAGGACTTGGAATGTGTCAGGGATAGAAGAAAACCCAACAGTCATAAAGTAATGATGATGGTTAACATGACTAATAAGGATGAACATTTTTTAATTTGTTTGGAAAGAAGCAAAATGAAGTAATAGTATAATATCAAGATAACTAACTAACTTTTCATCCGCTGGTAAGAGAGGTAATGCAGAATATCATATCCTATGGGAGAAATCACAGATGTACAGGGCTAGCGCTCAAGATAATGGTGAGAACTTGGTTGCACTAATTGCAATTAGTAATAAGTCTTATCATAGAAGGAAAATTCAAGGAGGTGGTAGAAGTGCTAACATTGCACTGTTCAAGAAATGGAGCGAGATAATCTCAAAATTGCATCACACCACAAACACTATGAATCTGCCTCTGCAAAAAAAAAAAAAAAAAGACAAATTTCTTTCTAAGCTGCATCAACAGGATTGTTGAATGCTGAACTCTCAGCTTGAGTAGAGTGTCCTACTTTGGACAACATGATCTAATGAAGACAGATTTGAGAGAGTACAAAGGAAAGCAATGAAAATGCAGAGCAATCCTGTGAGAAGAAAGATTGAAGAATGGAACTTGTCCCTCAAAATAAGGGAAAATATAGTGGCAAATGTCTGAGTTAATCATCTACACTCTTTTGATAGTCAGTGAAGAGGTGTAGGCATCTCTGAGATGTGATTAATCTGTTTCAGATGTCTATGTTGAAATGAGACAAACTACATCATAGAAGCACTTGTTTCCCTTCATCATCTATCAAGTGTTTCCAGGAAGGCTCACTTAGATGTAGAAGCCTGCTGTCATGTGACCCTTCCTTCCTCCTCTCAATGTGAAGTGCTTGATATGTTTTCAACCAGTAAACATTTTGTCACAAATCTGGGCATTGTTATTGTCTGTGCGCTTTACTATGGCGATGTAATAAATCATTACCTCAAATTTGCAGCAAAGATGACTTTTTATTAAGAGAAATATTCTGCAAAGATCATTTGGAAAAAAAAAAAACAGGAGTCCTATGAGCTGTGGAATACCCTTCACTGACTTTTTTCTGAGAATTGTGTTTAAACCTACCTCAAATCAGAAGATGGAGAAAATGACATTTGATCATTTTTACTTCTTCATGTCTATAGACCTGTTATCTGACATTATGCCTCATGAGTTGAAGGAAAGCCCTGTCTTGGTTTTGTTCCATATCAAGTTGCATGATTTCAGACAATTCCTGAACATGATTCAGGGGTTGGCCCAGGCCAGAGACAACTACCTGCCTATAGGCAGTTTAGATTCAGCCACCCTTTTCTGGAGGCTAGGAGAGTTTAATAGTATGGACGTGGATAGACATGTCTGTTAGCCTCAAGATCAAAGAACAGGCTCTGCTACCGTTAAATTTGTTTGTGTTGATGTCACCCAAGAGTTTGTTTGACTTGGGGAGAAAGGTGTGCTTTCAAGCAGATCTGAAGGCACACCTAATTGTGTAAGTTGACACCATCCCTTGAAGTCTACCCAGAAGTGAAAAGATCCATGGGTATTAGGGCGGCATTCCTTCTTGAGACTATTTCTGAAATCACAATTTCACTTCTGCTCAGACTTCTAGGTTTATGATTCAGGGCTGGAAATCATGGCTTTGTTTACTTCCGTAACTATATACCTTTGATTAAGCAGCCCGATGCTTTTTGCCTCAGATTAACATAGAAGGGAAACAGTGGCACTGATGGAATCCCGGTGTAATGAAGGTCTGGATCATGCCTGGAGACACGTACAGTTGAATCTAATCAACATTTATCGCCAAGTGGAGATTTGCAGTACCACCAATCATGCCTTCCATTAAAAGCTCTACTAACATAAATGTAATACAAATCCTCCACTGGAAGAGGGAATGTACTCCTCAATATATATTCCAAGTTCTTACCCAAGACACGTGCCAAACAGCTTTACCCAGTTGTCTAAAATCAGTTTCAACCAGCCAGCTCCCATCAGTATTTCAGTCTTGTTCTGCAACAATAGTGAATGTGCAACTGTGAGGAAGGGGACTTCAAAAGAACTGGCAAGTTTGGATTATATGGCTAGAGCTTTGGTGCTGCTGCGAGATAGATCCTTTCTGCTAAACAAGTAGCAAGAGAAGGGCCAGCCTAGTTTATGAAAAGATAGCGCTCCTATACATTAGGAAATACTGACCCGTGAGTTTCTCAAGGCAAAAAAGGACATCAAAGAAACTTATCACCAGATGATATCAGCATAGATCAGCATATATGTGCTGGTTGATACACACTGGAAAGCTGGATTTCTCTCTTCAAAGTTGCCCTTTGAAAAAAAGATCAGTTTCTAACATATAAATGCACAATATGGTCACAGATGAGTGTTAACCAAAATAACTCATAATATAAATATTACGCAGGTGAGTACTGAGAGCTGCAGTGCAGTCCAGTGTAAGCTTAAAATGGGTGAAGACCCTGGGATGGGCCACAGGGTGTGATAAATTCCAGTCTATATACAGCCGAGAATAGTGAAGAGCTGGTTGGGATCACAGGATCCAGTGATTCTCATTGGCAACTGATGCTCCTGAAATTTTTAAGGTTGATGGATCAAGATTGGCAGCTAAAAGGCAAGAGTAAATTAATGGTTAAGTTAAAATTAGTTCTCACGAATTCTACTCAATGCTCTGGCTAAACTTATTTTGCTAAAGCTTGTCCAAATTTAAATACATTACTTATACATCTCAGACACTACTTGTCTGCTTCTTTTTATAGATGACTAATTACATTTTTTTCTGCCAGTCATTTTAGCTGATCTTGTTTGTTAATGCATTATATGAAGCAGCACAAGTTTTGCTTCTGATCGCTAGATTGAAAGTTTTGACTATTGCAAAGTTCAATCAACTTAAAAGTCACTGGTGGAACATAGAGATGAACTTGCACGTAACCCAACAGATCAAAGCAGATTTCTCCCTTCTCTTTCTGAGCCTATCTCATCAAAGATTATGTATTTAACTGGGAGAGGCGCTAAGTACTGTTCTGACCTAGAAAAAACAAAGGAAGCAGAACAATGAAGATTTAACAATATTTAACAACGTCTTTCAACACCGTGAAAGCTCGTAGAGCAAACTGCTATCAAAGGATGTTTAACTGAGAGAGTATATTGTCTTCTCTGACAGAAAAAAATCAGAAGTGCCTTTTGGCCACCAGATAGCAGTGCTTCACTTTGTACAGTTCTCAATTCAGTTACAGTGTCTCTCATCTCGTAGAAAATTCCATATATTGGGTCCTGGTCTCTTGCTCAGATACATCTTTTGCAGACTCCATTATAGACTTTAGCTGAAAAAAAAAAAAAGTAAAGATTTTGGAATTAGGTGTGCAGATGATTTATGTGTTCAGGAGGAATCAATAATATTACAGCTTTCCTGAATGGGGAGTGTTTGTTGTAGAAATATAATGCAACATAGGCATTATAATTATCATTTCCAATGACAAAAGTTTCATAAAATATCTTGAGCTTAAAATATTTTTAGCACTTTTTCCTTGCTGCCAGCACACTTCCGTGTTTGCAGTAGTATTTCAGGAATATTTCAGAAAGGTGTGGTTTTTGTCCTCAGAACATAAGCTTAACATAGCTGAACATAAGCTTAACATAGCTTTATTATTTCAGTAATTTATCATTTCTGCTAAATGTTTTAAAACCTCTGCATTTTTCTCTATTTAAAAGGCTATTACATGAACAGACTTCATAATATTTTTAGGAAAAAGAAAGATATCCCCATTTTCACTGAAACTTGTTAAAATGCCAAAAGTGCAACACCCGGTGTAATAGTAATTAGCAGTTGTATAATGCTGTGTTGGTTCATGTCACCTTACAAGAACCGTGCGTCATCCTCATTTTTTACAGACCTAGTTCCAGACCTCAGGTAAGGTGCACGGGGTAGAGAGAATGGGAAAGGCCATCTGATAGCTATTCCCTCATCCTTATCTGTCCCAGCTTTGACATTAACGTGTCTCAGCTGCTGCTTTAGCCTGCAACAGCCAGTTATCATCCCTATGGGATCATGCAACAGCTGTACCACTTCCTTTTCTGCTAAATAAGGTGGGGGAGATTATAATGGAAAGCATCTCTGTCAGCTTTACACTAGGATGTTCTTTGCTTTGACTGTCATGGAGCCCTAACTGGATCCCCTTCCTTTCCCATCTCCTCCAGGGGATCTGGTGTTGGAACAGTCCAAGCCCTCACTTTATCACTATGATTCACATGACCTCTCACAAGGAACTTCATCTTTTTGTGAGAGTCAGGCATGTCTCCTGAGTGAAAAGGTGACCTTTTGTGATTTCATTTTAACTGTGACAACTAAAGCAAAATGTTTTGCAAGGAAAATTAGTAATAGGAAAGTTTTCAGCTTCGTCACCCCTTTTTTATTTTAGGTCAATCATGGTTTCATTTTTTTCTCTTATTATATCTCTATAACCATGCAAACTCCTCTTCTGGTAACCAGCTTTCAGCAGACAGTGAGTATTCAGAGACCAAAGACCCTTTATTTGGTGACTATTGCCGTGGTTACTCTATATATAGACCACACCTCTAATAGTTAGGAACTGGACTCTGACTATGATCAGGTATTTATAAAAAATGGGGAAATGTTACTTCAGGAGTGCTTCAGGCTTCGTGTAGCTCTTGGAAAATCTTTCATCTGGTACAGAATAAGGATTGGTATTTTGGGTGGTACAGCATGCAAAATGCCTTTATTCCTGGAAAACCAAAATAACTATAGCTTTGTCAGGCATTCTGAAGCAATTAGTGTGGGACTTGGTTTAGAATTATATATTTTGCCTAACACAAGTACCAGCGTTGCGTTCTGTGGCACATCTCCGCTTTTCCTGTGCTTTGGGACTGAGTTCTACCAATGCCCTTGGAAACTCCTGAAAAGCAGTCCTGCCCCTGGAGGTGGCAAATGAGTTATGTCGTGCTAAACGTGGGTGTCTCCCCCTCACACTTTGTTCTGAGATAAACATGAACGCATCAAATCATAAAATCTGTGGATTAGTCTGAGCTAGCAGGACACCTTCCTCTTCTTTTAAATGGAAACAACTGCTTTGTCACAATAAAATCATCACATCAATGTCTCTTTTTTGTAGTTTATAAAGTGGACACAGACTAGCTTTGTTAGTTTGACTGTACGCTGAGATACCTGTCTGATTTGGTGAGGCACTGGCACAATCAATCTTCAGCCTATTAAGGACGGAGGTACACTGTAACTACAGTATTTACTGTGCCAGAAAGCAAGAACCTACAGCTGGAAGAACCTTCCGTCCCACTTGTTACACAGGTTCCCTCCTCTTTAAGAAGTAATGGTAATAATAAAATATTTAGATCCAAGGAGTGCTGGAAATGGCAACCTGTGGTCGGGAGCCTGAGCGCTGGCAGCGAGGCAGCTCTGAACAAGACGGGTTCTTAAACCCCTCCGCCTTTCACCCGCTGTTCCCGTCATGTGGAAATACTTGCAGCTTTCTTTACCTTTCCTTCTCTCACCCATTACTTGATTGTTGGGTTTGTTTGCTGTTGTTTTTTTTTTTTGTTTTTTTTTTTTAATAAAAAAGCCCGACGTTTTTATAAAGATAAGCGTTCCTCTAGCGTAACCGCAACTCAACCCCTGCAGCCCTCTGCCAGTCCCTCCGCACCAGAACACGACGCCGGCACTGCACAAAGTCACCGTCGCCTGGAAAACCTAAACAGGGCCGGGGAGGGGAGGGGGAAACAAAGCTCTGGTGTTTGTCGAAGAAAGGCCAGCGGGACCCGACCCCGCTCCCGGAGGCACTGCCCCAGCGGCGCGGCGCGGCCCGGAGGGGGGAAGTGGGGCCCTCCGGGGGCCGCGGGGGACAGGGGCCGAGGGTGAGGCAGTGACTTGCGGGGCGGCG